>NC_080570.1:91188803-91853173 GCF_030247185.1 Malaya genurostris | reverse complement strand
GTTTTTCCATAAAAAGTTGAAAATGTTCTTTAAACTCCCTCGCGTATCCTGGAACGATGGTTGCACAAATGTGGCAATGAAAAACTTCAATCATTATTAGGATTAGGAGGTATAACAATATCGACGTCAACATTTCAAAAGGGCCTAATAACAATTGACAGATTCTCTTTGTTTACTTTCTCTTTCGACTATATCTGCGTAATTATACAAACGTTCGTTACATGTTTGGTACTGTTAAAACATGGGAATATTGTCTTTCATTCTACATAAATATTATGCAAGTACACGTGGAAATTAAGGAGATATCAAGAAAAGAGAAAGTAAACAAAGAGAAACTCTAATTGGTTTATGTGACCTTATGAACTGTTGACATCGATATTACCTTTTAATTTTCGATAGACTTCTTCATCTACCACGGCTCCAAACTGCTACATTTTTTTTCAAATTTCCTTTCTACAAAAATCATTGAACGTAAATCTTCACACAACGTTTTCAAAGTTCTGTGAGTAAAACTTGTTGTCAATTTAGAAACTGAGTAAAAGTTACTCAGTCTTTTAAAATAATATTACTCACATTTTGACATTTGCACTAAATAAAGAAAAGTGAGTACAAGTTACTCACTTGAGAGTAACATTGAATGAGCGTGTACTAGCAATTGAAGGATCACGCTGTTTGTTGGCATGGAACACGGAGGGCGAAACTTACGTAAACAAATGGAATGACAGTTTCGTCTTTTATAGTTCTTTGTATAACTAAGATAGAGATTTTTGTAGAATTCGAATTTTTAGCAAAATTGTAGGATTTTGAAGTGTTTATTGATGGATGAGAGAAACTTAGTTTATTTACTTTTGTAAGATTCATCCTTCTTTGAAGGACAGCTGAAATGAAAAACAGTTCATTCCATCTCTAGTTACCTGGTTGGAAAAGCTGCAGACATGGTTTTGATGTAGATTTCCTAAAATCAAGAATTTGGGGTGTACAATAGTCACATCACACGCAAACACGTGCTTAGTGTTTTAGTGAAAATTTAAGTATTTTCTTGGAATTTAATCGAAACAAACGAACGAAGAATTACATTTCATAAAGTAAATTGTTCAAAAGTATACGAAAAACGGAATAAGTGCGATATTCCTGTGGCAAATTAAGTGACCGTAGTTAAGTGATCGTTAACATAACCTCCTCTCTAGAGGCGGGTTAGGTAGTATAAGCGAAAAATGAGTCTTAAACAGAATTTGAGAAAAACGACTCTTTCCCAAAATACAAAAGGAGCGATTAAAAAAACAGGAAACAAGCGAACCAGTACCGATTCCAAACAGCAGAATACGTCGAAAAATGAAAAACAATATATCTCGGACTGCGTGTTTTTGGAACCAATGGATTTCGAAGCAGACATTCCACCGCACCCTGTGGCTATCGGAAAAATTCTGGCTGCAGCGAACTTAAAAAAATTCAAAGAAATCTCCAAAATTGGACGTTTTCGATATAAAATTGAATTGAAAGCCAAAGAAGACTATTCTACCGTGTCGCAGATTACCTTTCAGATCATAACCTCAAACTGTTCCTACCGAAAGGGATGAGAGAAACTATATGCTTCGTGAAAGAAGTGCCAACGGAGTACTCCGAAGCCGAAATAATGGATAATATTCAAGCAGAGGTGCCCATTATCAAAGTTGAGATAATTTATAGGAAACAAGGGGATGTACTAAAACCCACAGCGAACATCAAAGTTACCGCCGAAGGAAGAAATGTCCTGAGGTTGGTAAAAATATATGGTTGTGCATTTCGATCAGAAATATATGTTTTCCCGGTTAAACAATGCCTGAAATGCTGGCGCTTTGGACATAAGGCGATCCACTGCCGCGCCAAAGTAAGGTGCAAGAACTGTGGGGACCAGCACAACAGTAATGCGGAGTGTGGAAATGGAAGTAAATGTCCAAATTGCAAAGGAAATCACGAAGCCACCAATCGGGAATGTCCCGAAAGGAAACGAAGAATTACCATCCAGCAAACTATGCGAAATTTCGGAAAATCATACCATGAAGAAGAAGCCCGGTATCCTAAGCTATCAAACCGCTTTATCGACCTTGAGCAAGAGGAGTTTCCCGAATTGGAAATCTCTGACGTAGATGGGGCAACAGATTCATCGCAAGGTAACTCACAACGTAAAAAAAAATCCATAAGCCCAAACCACCTAAACAACCGGAAAACTGGAATCAGGAAATTGACGGACAAATGCAAACAGGCCAGCTCAAGGCAACGAATGAGGAGGAAATTCTCTCGCTAGTTCGCCAAGAACTACTGCAAATACTAAAACTGAAGCAATGGATTCAGCCGCTAGTAGCTCTAAGAGATGACATAGAAAATAAATTGAATCAAACCAACCGGGGAATAGACTCAGACGAGCTTCTCATATACACCTTCGGAAAAATCAATGAGATCATACAAGCAGAAACCATCACACAAGGTGCGGATGCACAAAGAATAAACCCGAACCAAAATCATGCCAAATAAAACCCTTAATATTACACAAATTAATATTCAAAGCATAAGACCAAGTGAAAAACGAGAAGACCTACGAACTTTTATGATCTCAAATAAACTCAATATAGCATTAATACAAGAGATATGGCTTAGAACCAACGAACCATTTTATTTAAAAGGCTATAAATTAACATGAAGGAGACGCCCTGAAGGGTATGGAGGCGCTGGAATTCTTACGGAGGAAGGTATACTTTTTGAAGAAATACCTCTGCCATCGTTCAAATGTTTGGAGATAGTAGGCATCAAAATCATCTCAGGGTACGACCCTGTGTTTATTTTTTCTGCATATCTTTCCCCTAATAACGTAGAGGCTAATGAAGACTTAAAAAATCTCTTCTCTTGGATAGAGAATCAGGACGGTGAAATTATTATCGGCGCTGGCATGAACGCACATCATCACAGCTGGAGCCCTGACTTTCCAGAGTGTCAGAGAGGAGTCATTTTGCACGATCTCATCGTGAGCTCGCGTCTCATAGTCTTAAACGATGGTAGTTCTACAACAGTACCGCTGCCAGGGAATCGTGAGTCGGCTATAGACGTAACACTGGTTTCACCAGGATTAGTAAAAAAGATAACATGGGAAGTCCAAGAAGATTTTTCAAGCTGTCACCTACCAATTAAAATCTGCATAAGTAGCGAAAAACGGCATATACAGCAGACAATCAAAACAGTGAACAAAGTCAAAGTGATAGACGCTCTGAATAACATAAGGCCTCAATTCCTTTATGACCCAAATGAAATGCAGTACATTTTTGAAGAAGCTATAGAGAATGCGACTTATATAATAAAAAACAAAAAGGAAAATTTCCTGAAAAAATGGTGGACAGCGGAAATAGGAAGGCTATACGATGGCAAAAGAAAGGCTTTGAGAAAATATAACAAAAACCAGACAATCAGTAACTATGTGGAATTACAGCATAAAAGAGCCATGTTTAAACGTGAATTCAGAAAATCGAAACTTGAATACGTTAAAAGTCTGTCGGAAAAAATTGATGAATCCACACCCGCCAGACACATTTGGAACATAATAAAAGGCATCGATACATCACTCTCACAGGCGCAAAAAGCATCACTAAGGATGAGCCGGGAAGCAGGAGAAGTGTTCATGAACAACTACTTTGGTAATAAGCTAAGTATAGTACACAAACCCATCATCGAAACTGAAGAAGATCTGGCCGGTTTCGAAATGGGTCTAAGAGAAAACGAACTGTTGGAAGCATTACACAGGAAAAAAATTACAGGTGTGTAATGTCAGAGACATAACTGGATGTCGTGAATACGAATAAAACTGACACTTTTACTTTATACTTCCGAATATAAATTAGTTGCTCGATAATGTGAATTGTGCAAGTTTTGCCCTTTTACACTACTCGAATTAGAAACGATACACCTAAACTACAGTACAGATTAGTTACATTAAACATTCTGACACACAAATATTACGAAATAACCAGTATAGTTCCTTATAATTAAATAATGGTGGTACTGAAAAGAACCTTTTATGAAGGCGTTCGTGATGGAGAGTGACGAATTGAGTTTAAATTCCGATGGATACTATTGACTTCCGATGGATACCGCTGACTTCCATCTTCTATTTTCAGGATGACCTGTTGTCCGTGAGTGCGAAACTAATATGTGTTCTGTTGGAGTTCTTCTGCTTCTTCCGCTTGCGGTAACAAGCTTTGTATTTCACTTGGAAATTCCTCGATCGCACCATAATGAACACGATGACAACGACAGCCAAATTCGAAATGAATGGCTTCTGAGCCGGTGCTATGCATTTTATATAGCAAATCTGCAAATAGTTTACTACAAACTACAATTGATTGATAAATGGGCCGTATACAGTATAGTGAAGTTAAATTTCGCATAATTTTTTGGGTATAAAGTTATGGTTCTAAATGGTACCTTAGAGAATTTTGATGTCGATTATTTCATTTCGGATTTCAATATTTTAGTAAAAGATACTATCAAAATGCTGTACGGGATTAATCTCTGGCATCCCAGAAGAGCCAAATTGTATAATTTCCTAAGATATTAAACACTGATAGGATATAAACGATTTTAAACACAGTTGCGAATTTAGACCTGTGAAAATTGCAAAAAACGGATCAAATTATCTTAGATTTGCACTACACTGATAATTTTAATTTTCGATTTACAAAGAAGCAAATCTTTAAGTAACATTTAGAGCCATTAGAAGGGCTGATTTTGCATAATGTTCCACATTGTTGTCCACTTTCCGTTGTATTTTGCTCCAATGCAAACGACCACCAACAAGATGATGTAATCGATTTTCTTCGAAGAGAAACTGGCTTTGCGACCTGAGCGTTTGAGGTTTTGTACAACACTAAAGGTCTGCTCTAGTTACTAGCGACTGCTCCACCTGACGACTGAAGTCCAAATGAAAGCATTGACGACTGCTGCTCCCGACGATTGAAGTCCACATGAAAGCACGACCTAAGCGTTTGAGGCTTTATACTACGCAATAGGTCTGCTTTCATTGCCAACTGATCCACTTGACTGAAGTCCAAATGAGAGCATGACCTGAGCGTTTGAGGTTTGATACTACGCAAAAGGTCTGCTCTCATTATTGACGACTGCTCCACCTGACGGCCGAAGTCCAAATGAGAGTTTCGACCTGAGCGTTTGAGGTTTTTAACCACGCAGAAGGTGCACTGTCCGAAGCTGCTGATTGATTAAATCATTCCCACGACGTCCGCTTCCATCCAACGCACAAGAAGAAATGATTGATTTTCGACCACGGTTCCCCTTTTATACACAGTCAGTTGAAGATATGTGCCTGACTACCTCAAAATCGTCGTCCTTGCTCGAAAAACCCAAGCGAAAGTAAATAGTTTGCCGCGTTGTTTTCAAATTTTGAGAAAATCTAATTTTTGAGTTATTTGTGGTTATCTCACACTGTTCAAAATTTTATCGTAAATTCCTGATCATATTTTTGATGAAATAGTGAAAGAATTATGTTGCTGTCCTTAATACAAGTCGAGATATTCACGAATTAGTTCTGCCCATTCTTCCATGTGGCTAATTTTGAAAAGGCACCCCATAGTAAAGTAAGTCGTATTCACGACAAAAATCATTCGGCTCCTGGAGAGGATAAAATGACGTATCGTATATTGAAAGGACTACACTGGGAGATGCAGCTTAAAATATGCGAAATGCTCAGAGATGTCTTCATCACCGAAAGAATACCTGAAAGATGGAGGATAACCGAAATTAAACCCATACCAAAACCGAACATAGACGTTTCACTACCGAGCTCGAAGAGACCAATCAGTTTGATGAATGTAAATCTTAAACTAATAAATTCTGCAGTGAAGGATAGATTGGATAGCATCGCAGACATCAAACAACTTATCCCGCAAAAATCGTTCGGATTTAGGAAAAACAGCTCAGCAACGACATGCGTCAGCTATGCTGTGAACTCAGTTACTGAAACAAGGGAGGAGGGCAGAAATTGTCTAATAGCGTTTTTAGACATTTCTAGAGCATTTGATTCAGTGGACACAAATAAATTACTAAACACCCACGGCAACATGGGAATTCCGAACAAGTTAATTAGTTGGCTACACTGCTACTTTAAGCAGAGATTCATAGTGTTAAGCACTGAAGAAGGTACAGTCCGGAAGGAAGTCAGCGAAGGGCTGCTCCAGGGGTGCCATCTCTCGCCATTGCTCTTCAACTTATACACAGCAGCATTACACGAGTTGGACGACGAAGATTGCGAATTAATGCAGTTCGCGGATGATTTTACGGTCTTAGCGAAAGGAGATACACTCGAAGAAGCAGCTGAGAGACTGAACGAGTTCCTGTTAAAATTCGCGAAACGATTAGCTGAAATCAACTTACACGTAAATCCTGACAAGTGCACGGTGATACCATTCACCAAGAAAAACCATCAGCACATAAGGATCAAAATAAACAACGTGCTAATAGCATTCACAAATACCTATAAACTCCTAGGATTCGTGTTCGATCGAGAGCTAAAACACCGGAAGCACATTGGCCACATTACTTCTGAAGGAGCTAAAAAATTCCGCTGATAAAAATACTAGCCAATAAAAACAGTCAAGCCAACTCTAGAAAAATACTAAAAGTGGGAAATGCACTAATACCCGCATACGCATGGCTGCCAGATGGCTGACTAAACGCTGCCAGCGAGAAAAATATGGCTGGCAGACATTCTGGTGACCGACTGCCTCGCCACTGCCAGATATACAACTCAAACGATACAACCGTATCCACCAGGATTTTTCCACATCGAAATCTTTGACATTTTCAGTGAAGGTGAGAAGATGAAAACGCTCGGCTAACTTAGATATAGGCGACTTTGTTTTGTCAAATTGCATTTGACAACCGTCACTGAATCAATTTTGGTAGCCGTCTGGTGGCCGTGGCTGCCCAGGTAGCCAAAACGCTATGCGGGTAAGAAGCCGTCTAGATTATGGTGCAGTAGTTTACGGGTCAGCAGCAAAAACAAAACTCCGTTGCAAAACAAAAGTGTTCTGTAAGTGGCAGAAACTTTACGTCTGCTTAGCGGTTCAAATTGAACTGCCAAGTTTAGCACTAAGCAGTTCAATTTGAACTGCTCTGCACTGATGAGTCAAAGACGAAACGTAAAAATAATAAAAACGGTTATGTGCCCTAGCACAAAATTTGGCTAACCCCTAAATGACCATACCTGCATCGGCCAGAAATAGTCGAAAACACGTTTTCGTTCGGCACGTCAGAAAAGACGTTGCACTCCGTTGCAAAACAAAAGTGTTCTGTAAGTAGCGGAAACTTTACTTCTGCTTAGCGGTTCAAATTGAACTGCCAAGTTTAGCACTAAGCAGTTCAATTTGAACTGCTCTGCACTGATGAGTCAAAGACGAAACGTAAAAATTATAAAAACGGTTATGTGCCCTAACACAAAATTTGGCTAACCCCAGACCCTGTCAGCTTGGAGCGAAATCAATCTTCAGTTCAACAACGCCATCGCACGGCATCACATTCAAGATATCTTGTCAATTGTATGGGTGCGCAGCCCTGCTATTTTGGCGCGCACGATTTTGACATTTCTCTCCCCTACTTCTATGTATGAGATTCGATGCGGCCTCACCTGAGGGCGACATGCTCGCAAAAAAGGATGTTGCCAATGATTTGTTCGGGAAATGTGAGAGCTGGCTATCTTGTTAATATGATGTCTTTGCTAACCCCTAAATGACCATACCTGCATCGGCCAGAAATAGTCGCAAACACGTTTTCGTTCGGCACGTCAGAAAAGACGTTGCACTCCGTTGCAAAACAAAAGTGTTCTGTAAGTGGCAGAAACTTTACGTCTGCTTAGCGGTTCAAATTGAACTGCCAAGTTTAGCACTAAGCAGTTCAATTTGAACTGCTCTGCACTGATGAGTCAAAGACGAAACGTAAAAATAATAAAAACGGTTATGTGCCCTAGCACAAAATTTGACTAACCCCTAAATGACCATACCTGCATCGGCCAGAAATAGTCGCAAACACGTTTTCGTTCGGCACGTCAGAAAAGACGTTGCACTCCGTTGCAAAACAAAAGTGGTCTGTAAGTAGCAGAAACTTTACGTCTGCTTAGCAGTTCAAATTGAACTGCCAAGTTTAGCACTAAGCAGTTCAATTTGAACTACTCTGCACTGATGAGTCAAAGACGAAACGTAAAAATAATGAAAACGGTTATGTGCCCTAGCACAAAATTTGGCTAACCCCTAAATGACCATACCTGCATTGGCCAGAAATAGTCGGAAACACGTTTTCGTTCGGCACGTCAGAAAAGACGTTGCACTCCGTTGCAAAACAGAAGTGTTCTGTAAGTAGCAGAAACTTTACGTCTGCTTAGAGGTTCAAATTGAACTACCAAGTTTAGCACTAAGCAGTTCAATTTGAACTGCTCTGCACTGATGAGTCAAAGACGAAACGTAAAAATAATAAAAACGGTTTTGTGCCCTAACACAAAATTTGGCTAACCCCTAAATGACCATACCTGCATCGGCCAGAAATAGTCGCAAACACGTTTTCGTTCGGCACGTCAGAAAAGACGTTGCATTCCGTTGCAAAACAAAAGTTTTCTGTAAGTAGCAGAAACTTTACGTCTGCTTAGAGGTTCAAATTGAACTGCCAAGTTTAGCACTAAGCAGTTCAATTTGAACTGCTCTGCACTGATGAGTCAAAGACGAGACGTAAAAATAATAAAAGCAAAAACAAACTTGCGGAAAATTCAAACATTGCATAATGCTTACATCCGAATTGCGATGGGTTATTTGAAATCCACACCAATTCATGTGATGCTCTCGGAGACAGGACAAATACCTATGAAAAACAGAAGAGAATTCCTTTCCAAAAAAGAAATTATCAAGAGCGTATACCACCAAACCCCACTTGCAAAATTTATACAACTTACAATAGACAAAGATAAACCCACCAGCAAGTACCTGTCACAAGTTGCCAATAAACACATAGACGTGGTAATGCAGATCCACCCGAAAGGAAAAGATATTTCATATCAAACAAGATTGACCTACCCAACTAACCAAAAGTTCGGATAAAAGGGTCTGATTTGGCTTAAGCAGCTCTCAAAGTTAATCAATAGCATTCTAAGCAGCCCATTTTTTAAGTAATTATCCACACTTGAAAGTTCGCGCGACGCAGCGGAACGAACTTCTAAGCTGCTTCTAGAATACATCGTTCAGCTTCTATGCAGCGAAAAGGTTCACGCGGAACTTGTTCTGTACTTTCAAGTTGCTAAAAGTACCACGTGCACTCTTAAGCAGCGAGAAAGTTCACGCGGAACTTGTTCTGTACTTCGAACTGTCAAAAATTGCCACGTGTTTTCTTAAGCAGCTAGAAAGTTCACGCGGAACTTGATCTGTACTTTCAAGTTCTCAAAAGTTCCGCGTGTACTTTTAGGCAGCAACAAAGCGCACTTTTTAAGTAATTGTGGAACTTCTGGTTGCTTGGGTACTGTTCTGGCGTGGACTTAAACGAAACAGTCAAAACAAAGTTGTAGTCAAATCCTGGCAAAAAATCTAATATTCCGAGCACACAGTGGTATCAGCACTACAAGATGACGATGGAAACCATTTATACCGATTATGTAAAATATTCACTGATGGAACCAAAAAGAAGGAGGGAACAGGAATAGCATCCTACGACGAGAACATGAAATACAGCAGATCAGACAAAGTAAATTCCAACATCACAATAACCAACGCTGAGTTATTAGCCATCCAAACAGCACTTGAGTGGGCACAACAGCAGAAATACAGGAAAGTCGTGGTGTTAACTGACTCCAAGAGTGCATGCACCATATTGCGAAACAACAAGGAATTGCACAACAACTATATTGCGTGGAATATTTACAAACAACTGAGAGAAAAGGAATGCAAATACTTTAAAATTCAATGGGTCCCTAGCAGCTCTGTCATCAGGGGCAATGAAATAGCGGACCGAAACGCGGTACAGGCAGCTGAAGGTAAACAAACTATTTTCAATTCACTCACAGTCGGCGACTGCTTTGTCCTGGCCAAAAACGAAACAGAAATGGATTGGAATAGAGAATATAAGGAAACGGCTATAGAAAAAGGAAAATGGTATTCAACGATTCAGCCTGATCCCAGGAATAATATTTGGTTCGAGGGTTTAACCCTCTCTAAAAGAGAAATCAGAATAATTGGCAGAGTTCGCTCTGGACATATGATGACCAAAGATACAAAATTCAAATGGAAAAAAGAACCAGATGATTTGTGTGACACATGCAAAGAGACAGAAGATATTAAACATATACTATGCCCGAAATATAAAACAATACGCAGCAAATATCCCTCGCTAGAATATTTTAAACCACTAGAAGCGGTACTAACCAAAGAATGCGAAATGAGCATGAAACAAATAGTTCTTCTTCTTCTTCTTCTGGTTTGCTCAGTGACAATCATTGACAGTGAGCGATGGTGGGGGATGGCACAGCTGTCGCTATATTGCCAGTTTGTTTTGTTTATAGTCTCGTCGACTTTACTGTCAAATGACATGCATATGTTAGATTGGTTTATTTATTTCTTCGAGGAATGCAACCACATTGCGGAGAAGTGTTGTATTTTTGGTGGCAAATACTTGGTAGATGTTGCTAAAGTTGTTTAGCATAAATTTGTTTCTGCTTTGTACGTATTTGTTACAGGCAAATATTATGTGTTCTGCGGTTTCTATTACATTGCAGTTTACGCAAAAGGGATCCTCTTGTATTTTCATTTTTTCCAACCAGTAAGCGGAATAATCGTGACCAGCTGCCAGCCGATTCAGAGTACGAGTTTCTATGTTGGAGAGTTTTAATCCGGTGTACCAGGGTTTGTTAGGTATTACATTCTGGAACTGAAAGAACTTTCTGCCTTTGCCATGGATGGCAGCATATTCAAGGTACCATTGTTGTGTATTTACCTCTGTTTCGTGACGAAAAAAATTTTCTACATCGTGATAAAACATTTTGTTTTTGCAGATGTTTTGTTGAGTTAGGGCTGATTTCGCTAATCGATCTGCTATTTCATTGCCAGTTGTTCCCGTGTGGCCGGGTATCCATTGCAATGTTGTGCCGGTCGTGGAAGCCATCGCCAACAGTCTCTCAATAGTTTCGTCTCGGTGACGAGCCCTAATGTTCGACTTAATGAATTCAAGGCCTGATTTAGAATCGGTCATTATAACAGCGTTGTTGATTCCGGAACGTGATAAATATTGTAGAGCGACCCAGATAGCCTCTATCTCGGCCGACATAATGCACACAGAGTTTTTTAATTTTAAGCTAAGGTGGAAATCTGTCAAATCGTCGTAAATACCAATTCCGCACGAATCCCAAATTCGGGATGCATCAGTAAAAATAATACGTCGTGATGTGTATTTGCCATGAATTAACGATAGCGTTATTTGTCTCAATGTTCTTGTATTAGTTTCTTTTTTTCTCCATAGTCCCTCGGGTAGTTCTGTTTCAATCTTGATATTTTCCCATTGTTTTCGACTTATAATGGATGAAGTTGTCAAATCGAGGATCGGTAAGTATTTCAAGGCAATTTGTTGAATGAAACTATGATTTTTTCTTTGTTCAGTTACAGTGTCGATTTGTTGCTTGACAACGGAGTTTCGGTAGTAGTGTTTTGCCAACTGCTTACCAGTATTCGCTAATCTTCTGAACTCTAGTGGGGATTGTCCAGCTATTGCGTACAGTGTATTGATCGGTGTAGTTTTCGTGCAACCAGTTACTTTTCGCAGACACTGATTGTTCAGGACGTCTATTTTTTCTAAATTTGTTTTGCAGGCAGATCCGTACAACGTAGAGCCATAATCCAAGCAGCTTTTAAATAAAGCGTTGTAGACCATACGCATTGTCTGGGGATGGGCGCCATACTTGAGCCCGCTTATGACCTTAATCAGATTTAGCCGTTCTGACAGACGATATACTAAATTTCTTATGTGAGCACCATACCGAAGCAGTTTATCTATGACTAAACCGAGGTACCTGTGCGTGCGAACGGTTTCCAATTTTGTATCGTCTATGCTGATGTCCAAGTCTTTGGGGCTGCTGTTGAACAGCATCGCTTTAGTTTTTTGTAGGTTCATTTTGAGATTTAATTCTTCGGCTTTAGATTTGAACTTTCTTATGAACTTCTCTCCTCTTTCTTCTACTTGCTCTTTACTTGCTCCTTCGATGATAACTGCAAAGTCGTCGGCAAATTGCACAAGTGTTACACCTTCAACAAAGATGTTATGGAACTCTGATGTGTAGATATTAAATAGTGTAGGTGAACATACGTCTCCTTGTGGTAATCCTTGACTGACGAAACGAGTCAGCGTTTCGCCCGATACCTGAAGTAGGATTTTCCTGTTGGTTAGGAAGGTTACAAACCAGCTAACCATCTCCGGGGGAATACTGCAGTTAAGTAATATTTCTTCCATTTTTTCTACCTTAACACAGTTGAAAGCGTTTGTGAGGTCAACAAAAATTATAGCAGCGACACAGTTTTTACTTTTTATTTGACCGATTTTGTTCGTGACAAATTCGAGGCAAGTAATTGTCGACGTTCGTTTTCTAAAGCCGAAAGATAATTCGGGAAGAACTTTTCTGTTTTCCAAAACGGTTTCTAACTTATCGAGGATTGCCGAATTCAACAACTTAATCCCGCAGTTCACAAGTGAGATCGGACGTGTGCCATCTAGCGTTTCTGGATTTTTCCCTGGTTTAGGTATTGCAACGACTTTGATAGTTTTTAATTCAGTTGGGATTCTCTTAGTCCTCCAAATAGTGTTTAAATCCCGTATTATGTTATCTCTTACGTTTGGTTTTAATATTTTCAGCATCTCGTAGGAGATGCCATCGGATCCTGGAGAAGAGATTTTGCTTTTTCCTTGTGTTTTCTTTGCTAGGTGTTTTTCCCATATATCCTCTGTGATCACATCATAATCTGCAAAGCGCGCAGGATTGTCATCCTTGTAGGGTTCAGACGGAAAGTGTTTATCAAGGAATTCATATGCTAAGCTTTTGCCTGTGTGTACTAGTACGTTTTCGTTCTTCCTTCTGCCACCTGTTAGCTTTCTTAGTTTATCCCAAATTATAGTAGTAGGTGTTTGAGGATCGATACTGGAAACAAACTTGTGAAAATTTGCCTTCGATGATTCTCTCTTCAATTTGACGAAAATCGCCTCCTTCTTTTTGAAATCTAGAAGCTCCTTAATTCCTCCGTTTTTGTTGAAAAGGGACCTTGCGACTCTTTTTTCTTTCCATGCTCGTTCAACGTCGTCAGACCACCAGAATTTCGGCGAATATTTATTCTTTTGCCTAGAGAGTTTTATAATAGATTTAGCAGCTTTCTGGAGGTCGTTTATGGAAGTAACGCGGTCTGTATCTATATTTTTGACTTGCTCGAAGATTTTTTTCTTATTGATGAAATATTGTGGTTTTTGGCGAGCTGACAGTTGCACAACTGTTTCTAGGGCTACATGATGGCTTCCGATACCGTAGTCCAAGATATTCGTAAACGTATCGAGTAGAAGTGATGTTGATACCATAACTAAATCGATGGCTGAAGGGGTTTTGCTTATATCCAAAGGAAAGTATGTAGGTTGACCATTATTCATGATGATTAGATTTTCTTCATTCGTTAGATCGTTAAGAATGGAGCCTTTTCCATCTGAATGGCAGTTATCCCAAGAGTGATGATGTGAGTTGAAATCACCTCCAATTATTATCTTTCTAAATTTGGCTGTTGCTTTAAATATCATCTTCAACTCATTTTCAAAATCTGATACTAGTATGCATGGCGACACGTACAGCGATACTGCCAGAATATCTTCAGCGATAAGATATCGACCCACTGTCTGTATTTTGCTAGAATAAGGTATTTGAACTTCTCTGGTTTTAATTTTTTTGTTTATTATTATTCCCGCGCCACCGTAACCGTCACTTCTAGAATTGAGAAATGTCAAGTACCCTGGTATTTTGTATTTGGAGTGTTCAAACTCGATTTTACTCCAGCTCTCTGATATAAAACAGACATCGTATTTTTGTCCGAATAACACACGTGTTAATTCTTCCTTGTGTTTCTCTAAACTTTGAATGTTAACCTGGAATATTCTAATATTGTCTGACATTTACTTACGATTTGACTCGTTCAATTTATCTTTCTGATTATTTCTGCTTCGTGATCTGTGTCTGCTACTCGATTCGTTCTTTCCTGTTCGGGGAACGGCACCTAAAACTGTGTAGGTATTTAGGCTATCCTGGGAAGTGTTTGTGTTGACACTTAATTGTTGTATTATCTCCTGCGATCGTTGTTCGTCAATTTTCTTAGCCCATCTTTCGTAGTCAGTGACTCGAAATTTGTTGAAGAGTGCTATTCCATCTCCAAGCTCTTTGTGGTCTTTCTTTTTTTTGTCTGCACATATTTCGGTCGATTCCATCTCCATCTCGGCAGTAATAGATCGTTTTTCTCCTTGCTGTTTCTTCTTGTAGCTTGGTTTTGAAGTAAATTGGCCGGCTACCATGTCCGCATATGATTGCGGCAGTGCAGGATAATCTTCTTCGTTTTCTAATACATCATATCTGTTATATGTGTAGATAGGATGCTGTTCCTTAGCTTCCATATATGTTAGAGTTGTTCGTGCCATAATTGTTTTGATGTTTCGCTGTCGGATTCGTTCTGGGCATTCCATGTGCGATGTGAGATGATCGGTTTTGCAGTAAAAACATTTCGTATGGCATTCTGTTTCAGTATTTTCGTGCACCAGCGAGCAGGTCGAGCAACGTTTCTTAGACTTGCAGTTTTCCGTACGATGGTTATATCTTAAGCAGTTATGACATAAGATGGGTTTATTTATAAAAGGACGGACTGTATTGACACAACAGAACATGCGAATATCTTTTGGCAGCTTGCTTGCGCGGAATATAATACCAATTCGGTTGGTTGGAATTTTTTCCCCGTTATTGTAACGATGTAGTCTGTTGATGTTGATAATCGGGAGCTCGCTTTTGATGTTCTCTCTGATCTCGTCCATGGTCATTTCTACCGGAACTCCAGCAACCACGCCGGAAACGGAAATGAAACTCCGTGGAATGTATGCTTTATAATTATTTTCCTTGAGTGCTTCATCTTTTTGCAACAGATTTGCCGACTGACGCGTTGACATGAAAACAATGAGCTTGTATTTTCCAAGTGGCCGGATGTTAATTATATTCTGTCGGTAATATTCTGATTTCGTCATCAAATATCCAAATGTCAATTTATTTATGCGTAGGTTGTCATTTTTATTGTCCAGCAGTTGTACTATGACTCTGTACGGTGCGCTGTCCGAATCATTGTATTCGTATTCTTGGTAAGCGCGCCCCCTGTCCGGCGGCTTCGCCATACTGTATTTTACGGTGAAAACTGTATTTCCTGATGAAATTCAACTTTCCGAAAAAAGATAACACAAGTTTAAATAAGTTATTCTATTGTCGCTTCTAATTTAACGTCTAATTCACTGATTTTTCTAGATTTTTTCGCTCCTTTAAAAAAAACCAATATGGCGCACTCAAAAAGTCCGAACCGAATGAAACAAATAGTTGCCTTTCTAAAGGAAACAAACTTGCACATTTAATAGCAAACCGAAATGAATACAAACAGAACCTAGTTCATTCAACGACAACGTGGCGAGATGGACCAAACCATGGTCTTAGCCAAAAAATCAACAACAAAAAATTCAAGAATTTCACTGACATTCGTAAAAGTTACAGTTTTTTTAAATTGTCGCGGTATTTTTTGCTCGCTAAATAAATTTTCTGTTCCCTGATTTATAAAGAACTTGAGTCTGCAGGCTTATTTTAGAGACTTTTTCGACTCTGCTAGAAAATATTCTGATTTTTTACTTGGCATCTCTGCTGAAAACATTTGAATTTTCACCTGGCATCTCTGCTGAATTCTTTTACTATCGAATACTTAGGTTACCACCTAGGACAGGACCTGACAATTGTTAATCCACTTTTAGGACCAATTTCGGACCAGCTCGTGATTGGTTGAAATTGACATAAGCAAGTACAAGTTGTTGAAATCAATATTACTGCAGGGTGGTAGAAAAAGTGTTGTCAGTATCGTCGGTAACAATGTAGCTTGATATTGGATATTTTATTTTTCGGGCCATCTTTTCAAAATTATTAATTTCAATAGGATTTAAGTTCAATTTGTTTTTAAGTCCTGTCAATGCGGAAAGTATACGAGTACATTTAACAACCACTGGATGATACAAAGAGAAAGCCTGAAATCACGAAGTGTGATATGGACGAGAATATTGATTATGTTGGTTGAGAATAGCACCGAATCTTTGGATACTTCTGTATGTTATTATTTTTCTCAAATAGAATATGTTGAATACTTTAGTTAATAAAGCTGCAAACATTAATTACCCAAAATTGAGTGTTTTAGAAAAATTTTATTAAGCTGTTTCAACTAAACGTTTTCTTCAAAACAAACATCTGATCAAAATGAATCCAGAGCTATATTTTTCACCGATATAACATTTGTCTAAGTGTTTTCAAATGATAAATAATTGCATGTTATAAGGGGAGAAAGTTTTGAGATTGAATAATTATCTCTACTGGCAACAGTGATTCCTAAGCATTTATTATTTACAGCAGGGAGCAACCGGAATAAGAAGAGAAATATTTTTCTGGAAAAAGAAGCCAGTTGTCTGGTCCTGTCCTAGGTTACCACTGAGTAGGCTGATCACTGTGTACTTTAATTATGTTTAACATAGGAAAATCCTTATTCCAAAATGTGAGTAATACCCAATTTAATCGTAAATGCTGATGATGTAACAAAATTAAATATTACTTCTTTGCAGATATGTCGGCTAACGAGGGCTGAAAAGATAGGTGATATCGTCCAAAAAAAGTTTCACACAGGTAACAGAAATAAAATCCGCTTTTGGGTAGAGTACAGTAGAGTTGTATTATTCTAGCTCGTGTACTAAGCGTTGCACAAGTTCAAAAATCAGCGCCGCCATTCAGTGGAACTGCTGTTGTGAACAATGATTTTAAGGATATCAAATTAGAAGACTTCAAGGGAAAATATTTGGTTCTATTTTTCTATCCTTTGGACTTGTAAGTGTGAATTATATGTTGCTTCAAATGAAAATTTCAACTCATTTTTTTTGTTTTAGTACATTTGTCTGTCCAACTGAAATTATAGCATTCAGTGAGCGCATTAAAGAATTTCATGATTTAAACGCTGCTGTTGTTGGCGTTTCTGTAGACTCGCATTTTTCACACTTGGCTTGGATAAACACTCCTCGTAAAAATGGAGGTCTTGGGAAAATTGAATATCCCTTGTTAGCAGATTTGACAAAAAAAATATCTGCTGATTATGGAGTCCTTTTACAGGATGGTATATCTCTGCGTGGACTTTTTTTAATTGATCCCAATAGCATCGTTCGTCAAATTACAATCAACGATTTGCCTGTTGGACGTTCAGTGGACGAAACACTTCGGCTTATCAAGGCATTCCAGTTTGTTGAGAAACACGGTGAAGTTTGTCCAGCCAATTGGGACCCGAAGACCAATGCAGATACAATTAAACCAGATACAAAAGGATCGCAAGATTATTTTCAGAAACATGGCTAATTGTTTAATATACATGTAGTTTCAATGAGTATTTATAGTTTTTTGCATTGTTATTGAAGAAAACAGTCTAACATCAAATTTTCCATTCCGTTATTGCATTCTTTCAATTCAGTTCTGTCTCTAGCACGTTATTAGCAACGTAGAAAAACGTTTCCGATAAACTGAGGAAAAGGGTCGGGACTCTCCTCCAGCAGCAAGTGGTTCTGCGGAGATGTTCTATAATTTCCCGAAAATTATTGAAGCGTAGATATAGATCCAACCAACGAAACCACGCAAGAGGAATTGAGATCCTGTTTGGTACACCAAGCTCCAACAAAAAACCTAAGCAGATCCAATAGGAGCGATTTTCAAAGATGACATGTATCTTGTTGATACTCCATTATACCGTCGTTATAACATAGTAATCAACCAAGATCAATTAAACTAGTTTGGCCACTCCTCGTCAACATTTCTTGATCCTGACAAGGAGCTTGAATCTATTGATTCTCAAAGTGATAGTATGACGAGTTTGCGAAAGAATTCTCATTTCCAGACATTTATTTCGGACATCCACGCACTTTCAGGACTGATCTTCGTGTTACACCATTTATGATGGCTGCCAAACCGAAACATCTGTTGTATATAGTGGCAAAAATTATGCGACTTCGTGTTTCAGGAGGTTTGCACAGCAGTTCATGCGAAATGTTAACTAGCGAAATGTTGAAGAACCGAAAGCGAAATGTTGAAGAGCTATTGGAGACTTGCATTGAGCGTAATTTATCGTTTCTCAAGTCTATCCCAAATTCAGTTCAATATTGGCAACAACGTAAGCATGATGTTTTCGCTTCAACTTGGAAGACCAACAATATTCATGACATTGAGCGCCAACGAAACTCGATGGCCCGAATTGTAAAAAAAAAATATATAGACTTTCTGATGAACATATCGCTAACTTAACTGAACAACTGACTGCTTTGCATCGAGCTACACTCGTTAGTGAGGATCCAGTCACTTGTTGCATTCATTTCAATAAACTCGTAGAGATAGTTTTATTTGAGAAATAGGTCTGATATAATAACCTCTCCTGTGTACTCTACAATACCTTTCAACATATTCACCCTCATTCTTGTTTACGTCCGTATCCGCAATACGACGAACGGGTGCTTTCGAACGAATACGAATAAGCCATTCTTGTTTTCACTCGAATGAATTCGAACGCGACTCGTTTGCCACAAAATATTCAAATATCAGTAAACTTATTAAAATAAATGCTAAGCCTTGATGTAATCAGTCCAATTCATGTGATTAATCATATGCGAAACGCTAGAATGTATACCATTTTAGTTTCAAACGAAACGTGTATTCGAACATCATTCGTACGAACGAAATGTCCCATTCCCGTTTACGGACGAATAGACGAAATGCCGTGGTTTCGATTCGTCAGTTTAATGTTGCGAATCAACCGTTCGAACACATTGAAAAAAGTTTAACCGATCTCTAACAAAATTATTTTCGAATCTAAAGGTGATTTGTAATCAAATCATAAATTTGTGTTTTGCATAAATCATTTAGAAAGCATAGCAGTATAGTAAAATGCTGTTTTTTGTGGGGAGCCCATATGCGAGGTTCAAAATTTTTACGCATCAATTTTGCATCTATTAAGTACTTTATGGAAAATGCGCCATGGGTAAACATGCTTTATTTTATATTAAATGCATGATTGTACCAATGAAATAAATATATAGGCTATCGAAAACATGACAAAATTGCAAGAAAAATGCAACATATTTTTCGCAGATACTACTGATCGGACTGCTATTTCAAATGCTTTTTTTTTACTTTGCACGAAGTTTAATAATTGGTCCTGAGTACGATATTTATTTATTATGTAGCATTCGTCACTTTCTTGATGCTTGGAATCTTCCTAAAAAAAACTACCTGCGCTGCTGATCCTTCTTTTGCACAGGAATCGCGTACGTACACGTTCGAGTGAAAACAATAATGGCTTGTTCGCATTCGTTCGAAAGCATGTGTTCGTCGTATGGTCGATACGGACGTAAGCAAACATGATGATACAAAATCAGTGAAAAAAACAAGTCAAATAACAAATGATGTCAAAGATTTTTATTTACAACTCAAATCTGTACCAGAACTGATAGTTTAAAGTTGGATGGGCGTTGTTTTTATGCATGTACGATGTTTAAAAGTGTGTTTGATTCGAACGTAAACGGGAATACGAATTTGCTATACTTTCGAACGTATCGCATACGGCCGTAAACAAGAATGAGGGTGATTATCTTCGTCAACATTTAGTCCCGTTGGCGAATATTATGTCGTCGATTTTTTCAAAAGAATAAAGTTTCAGCATCGTGGCAGTCCACATGCACACATTTTGCTGTGGTTGGACAATGATCCTAAAGAAACAATTTCAGAGGACATGCCCGCCACAGTTGTACTTATTAATAGACTTTGTTCCATCAATTCTAACAGAAATCAGGTACATACATTACCCGATCAGATGCACATAACAAAATCATAACACAAATATATCAACAGTTGATCTGTATAAAAATTTGTGTTGTTTTGAGGTATTTAACAAATAAAAACAGTTGAAAGTTAAAACTTATGATAACAATATAATAACAAAATCAGTTATGATGTTTTATTTCCATTTGCAAGACTCATGATAAAGTTCATTAATTGAAAAAAATACTTTTTCCGTTCCTTCATATCGAAATATAATGATCAGAATTTTAAAACACCCTTCTTAATCCACCTAGTGTTGTGATAATGCCTTTCTCTTCTTTCATAACAGTATCATGAAAATATATTTCAAACTTTTATTAAATAATTTCGAATAATTTTGATACCAATTAATTAATTAATTAATCCACCTAGTGGTGTGATAATGCCGTTCTCTTTCTTCAAAGCAGTCTCTGACACTAATTTTGGCTCATTTTTGACACCAATTAATTCAGATTGATTCGAGTGATATATAATTCAAGTAGTAGTAGTAGAAGATGTTGCACCAAAGATTAGTGCTTCACCGTTCCCTCTGGTCAATTCCGTTCGTCATCATCCTCCACTACATATTGTGCTCGATTCAAATCGCTTACAGAACGCCTGCATTCCAACGGACATCATCTGCTATAATTTTAGTAGAACCGACTACACCAATATGACCGACTTCTTGACGCAAATCGACTGGGATGAAGTTCCCGACAACGATGATGTCAATGCTGCTGTGCAGACGTTTTCTAATGTTATGAGCTACGCAATCGACTACTATGTACCGAAACGATCGAGACGGCAGACCCGGCATCCACCATGGCTGACTGCGGAAGTGAGACATCTGAAAACGACCAAAAGAGCCGCTCTAAAGAGGTATTCTAAACATGGAGGATTTTCCCTGCCGCAGCACTTAACGTTCCCGCTGCCGCAGCACTTAACGTTCCCCTGTCTAATAACTCATTGAACTGCATCAATATTGACGAAGACTCAATACGGACGGCAATTGTAGGAATGAAAGCCTCAAATTCTCCAGGCCCTGATGGAATACCGGCAGTTATTCTTAAAAAGTGCTCGCGTGGAGTAATCGCCCCCCTCTGCAAATTGTTTCGAATGTCTCTCGCTACAGAAGTTTTCCCCAATTTATGGAAAGCTTCCTTTATGTTCCCAGTCCACAAGAAAGGCGATAAAAAGGATATAAACAACTACCGCGGTATCACTTCCCTTAGCGCTATACCAAAGCTGTTCGAAAAGTTTATACCGACGACACGACCTGCCACTCGCTTTTAAAACTGTATCGCAAATCGAGCTACCCCTCAGTAACTGGTAATGTCAAAATGATATCTAATGAAAAATGTTTAAAATTGGGAACGCGGTCAGAGAAATTGTTGTTTTCAAAATAACAGTTACAGTAACCCTAGTTACCATTGTTTATCTTTTCAAGGTAATCGTTCTCGGTTTCATTATTGCATATGCCCAATCTAGAGCATCTCAGAAGTTCAGATGAACAGTATGACCGCGAATGTTGGTATTATGCTGCAATTTTGATGATGTTGCTACTTGTTAGAATCATTTCGATCGTGATTGCAATTATTTATATACTTTCAAATGTACTAATCAGCATTCACAAATTTTATATGACTTTTTCACCAATATTTCAATTATATAAAAGTCCTACACAAAATAAATGTTTAGTTACCGGTGAAATATGCTGCGATTACAATTTCAATCAACTGTGATCTGCGCTTCGCTGATATGAATTGCATTTAATGATATATGTACGTAATTACTCAACCGTAGGTCGAGTGGCCTACGCTAAAATGCGGAAACGGAGTGTCCCTTTTTAATTCTTCCCTTATATCGAATTCATATAATGAGGCCCTTATTACCAGTATCACTACACGGTGAAAACCCTTATTATAGGTATCACTTCACGGCGAAAATCAAGTGAAGTGAATGTAGGTATTTATCACGAAAGTCGCTTCAGAGGAAAAAGTAATTACTTTCATGAGCTTGTGGTTATTACGAACATCACATAATTTTTTTGGAAAAATGATTTTTTTCACTACAGTGACTACTTCAGTGTGCGTAACAGTTCAGTAACAGGGAAAATCAAGTGAAGTGATATAAGTGTGAAGTGAAAGTGGAAGTGAGAACGGTTATTAGGGCCTGAAACTCTTTTTAAACGCCAGTAGAAGACGAGACAATCAGTGGGAACGACTTGACAGGGTATTTTGATTATTAGAATGAAATGCAAAATCGCGGTTCTGCACGTTAAGGAAAAAACCAAAATCCCGAAACGACATTATCATTCCTGTTGTCATTCAAATATTTTTGATAGATACGTAGATAGCAAACGAAAAATTCAGTGGCAATATATATATATATACGGATATGTTCCATTTTGCTAGATCACCATTACATCGCCATATTGTTAGCGCCATGAAAACTGGTTTATTCCTGCAATCAATATAATTAGCCTAACTTGAAATAAACTGTTTTACTTATAATACATCTTTTAAAGTATTACCTGTTTGTTTATTATGCTGTGCATGGTGACTATTTCGTAGCAACCACAGCAGTGATGCTTGTAAAATATATTTTCATTATTACCTAGGGGTCTTTCAATACTTCGGTAACTGATAGTGATCGCGCATGAACACTTTTTATTGCGATTTTTCTTCGAAGTGCCTGGTCGTGTCGTCGGTTATACTGACACCAATTTTCAATCACTGCAAGCAATATATCGTCGATACTCAACACGGTTTCATGCCTAACCGCTCAACAACCACAAACTTACTATCGTTTTTGTCTTATGTGTTTGATGCAATGTCTAGCGGTTTACAAACGGACGTTATCTACACAGATCTTTCCTCCGCTTTCGATATAATCAACCACGACATCACGGTTGCTAAGTTGGACAGACTTGGATTCAGGAATCATCGTTTTGCAGTTAAAATTGACGATCATACTTCCGGAGAGTTCCTCGCATCATCCGGAATACCACAGGGTAGTCATCTAGGACCGTTAATATTTTTACTGTACTTCAATGATGTCAATTTTGCCTTGGAAGGTCCTCGCTTATCGTTTGCTGATGATGTCAAGATCTATCACATCATCCGCAACTTGGAAGACGTAGCCTTTCTCCAGCGGCAATTGTTAATCTTCGCAGATTGGTGTAAAGTTAACCGTATGATTGTAAATCCAGACAAATGCTCGGCCATTACGTTCACGAGGAGAAAAATGCCATTGCATGTCGAATACTTTCTGGATGGATCCTCGATTGGAAGATCTACTAGCGTTAAGGATCTTGGCGTCCATCTCGATGAGCAACTTACATTCAAGCATCACATCAGTTACATTGTAGCTAAAGCTTCCCGTAGCTTAGGATTCTTAATGAGAATAACTAAGCACTTCACAGACATACACTGTCTAAAATCGCTTTACTGCTCGCTTGTTCGTTCAACTCTCGAATATTGCTCGGCAGTTTGGAACCCATGCTACCTGAACGGTGCTCATAGAATTGAGGGAATGCAGCGTAGATTCGTTCGCTTCGCTCTTCGTCGATTGCCGTGGACCGATCCTCATCAACTACCTAGTTATGAAAGTCGCGGGTTATTAATGGGTCTCGACACATTACAAGTGCGACGAGAATTATCACGCGCTTTGATAATAGCAGATATATTCAACGGTAGGATCGACTGTCCCGTTTTGCTCAACGATATTAATATTAATGTGCGACCCAGAGCTCTCCGCAACAGTGCTTTTCTTCGACTTCCTATACGACGTACCAACTATGGCGCAAACGGTTCTATTATTGGTTTACAGAGATCGTTCAACCGCATTTCATCTGGGTATGATTTTAATGTGTCACGAAGCAGAATGCGTACAAATTTTCTGAATATTATTAGGAATTATCATTAGGACCAAAATGTGTCTGTTGATTGTAAATAAATAAATAAATAAATAAATAAATAAATAGCATACTATGGGTCCATTCAAACGTCGGTTTTTCCAGCAATTCTAATACCTTTCTATAGAGAAAGGCAAAACGACACCAATAGACTTCAAAGTTTCAATCAATAAAGTATTGATTCCTAACACTTATCCCCTACCGACAGCCCAGAATTTGTTCGCATCTTTGGCTGATTGTAAAATTGGCTGATTGACGCCTCTTTTACTGGTTCGGAATGAATGTTAATAAAAATAAATGTGATGTTTGTTGTAAAATGGCAATTATTCCAGGAAAAAGCATAACATATGAATGGGCGCAAACAACTCGTTCTTTCAGTAGGATACATGCCGACTTCTTTTATTTCGAAAGGCACGTTTTCTTACTAATTGTTGACAGTTTTTCGAATGGGCTTGAGGTGATTTGTATGAAGTTTGATACAGATGCTGAAAAAGTATTAAAACAGTTTCAAATTATTTTCGCACGATTTGGTCTTCCAGACGTAATTGTTACGGACAATGGTCCACCTTTTAGTTCTCAATGTTTCAGAACTTTTCTTGAGAGGCAAGGAATAATAATAATGAAGAGCCCTCCATATAACCCGCAAAGTAATGGACTGGCTGAGTGCTTAGTTCGGGTGGTTAAAGACGGTCTAAAAATTTTTTTCATTGATCCTGAAATGAAACATTTGAGCCTTCAAGATAGAATAGATTCCTTTCTTTTCAACTACCGCAACAGCTGTTTGACAGATGGAGGGGATTTTCATTCAGAGAGAGTCTTAAGCTATAAACAAAAAACATTGCTGGATTTAACTAATCCCAAAAATAACTATAAAAAGCAAATTTGATATAGAAACACAAATGAACAATAAAATTTGAAAAAGAAATGATGGATCCTTTTTCTAAGCTTGTTGCAGGAGACAAGGTTTTCTATAGAAAGCATAAAATTAATGAAACACAAAAATGGTTAGAAGCCAAATATATTGAAAGAATTTCTATAAATGTTTTCCAGATCGCGATCGACTCAGCATTGATCTCGGCCCACAGGTGGCAGATTAGAATCGCTGACAAAACGGAACACAGGCGCAATGTGGCGCTTCAGATGGAAGGATGCACATCTAGGCCTAATCAAGGCAAAAAGAGCCAATACGAGGACGCCAAAGACGACGAACCATTCCGGGGATTCTTCGTGGTACCGCCTCCGGCTAGAAGCGAGGCACATCCAGATGTTTTGCGGGAAAAAGACTCTGCGAGATCGAATCATGAAATTAATCCAATTGGAACAACTGGATAAATTCTGGAAAATCAGACCTGGGAATGGCAGATCAACCTTCAATGTGCAACTTCTGGTAACCCCGAAGTTTATTGATCAGTACCGGCGCCGGCCAGGTCCGGTTGTAGGTCCGCTTAGGGATAGGAAGGTATGTTAGTCCAACACTTGTTGTTACTAGAGGCCGTATATATTACTGCACACTCCACAAGTGTCACGGGAGAAGGATATCTGTTAGTAAAAAATTCAGTTATTGTATTCGCGCGCGACTCAGTATGTTCCGGTTTCAAGATGCTCGGGTGCACCACTAAACTCACTGACTTCCCGAGTGAACGATTCAACTATATTCGATACTGGAATCCCGGGAAGTCTTGATTCCTTGTTCTTATTCGTGAAAACTGATTATTTTTTCCGCCGGATTCTACACGGCATCTAGGCTGGTTCTGTCCGGAGAAAGCTAACAACACCACACAACTCCCGTTTCTTTCTCTTAAAAAGAAAAATAAAAATCCCTACGTGTGAAAGAAGAAATTTTTGCAGCGGCGAAAATTCTCAGGTTTCATCGCATTGTACGAAAGCAGGGTTGGTCGTTTGAACGATGACGATTTGCTCTGTACACGGAATGTGTCATCGGAATCTAATCGAGATAACACGATAATCTCGAACACAGAGATTGAAGCTTTTTGTAGTAAGGGACCATTTCTCATTGGATGATAATTTGTCGACAGTATTGGCTAAATATATATTTTGACTTATTTGTAATTAGCTTTCCTATCAAGTGTTTTGAGCTCTCCTTGCTGCAATGTAGCATCGGAGAAAATACGTTTGACTTTATCGAGCCGTATACGGTCATTGTTTGCCCGTTGTTTAAACTGCATTTTGGCGATGAATGTATTATCTTGCCGAATTTCACGAACAGCAGCACGGGATTCCTTTTTAACTTTCAATCGCAAATTTTTCTGTTGTTCTCTAGCAGTAAGTTTAGTTGTCGGTCGCCGCCGAATATCATCGTACGTTGACTCAATCTTAGGTTCCAGTAGTCTAAGAATTTTTGGTTTTCTCTCTACGTCGATTAGATAGTGCAAAGGGCGAGAACGAGCTAGCTTAACAACTTCAAATACTTGTTCTAATTTGGTCTTTAATTCCAATGGTAACAGGTAATCTTGAAGACTATGCAATTTTTGGAGAAAGTTATCGCAGATATAATGTACACCTGGTGAAACGGTGAGCTGATGGCAAACAAGTTTCACCAATCCCAGTACAGAATATAGAGCTCGTACCTTAAACGATTCGTCAATATGGTCCACGATAAAATCTTCCACTTGAAACTTGTAATCTACATTATTTGTTTCTTTTGTTACATCTAAAGCTAGCAAATCATTCCATGGTACTGATGTTTTGAACGGAGGTACTATTGACGTTAGTTGAATCGATCGTTTGGGAGAACACATGTAAATAATGCCCGAGAGAAAATTCAAAGTTGCTGGGAGAAAACGTTTCGACTGTTCACCACATTCAAGTACTGTTGTTACTACGAACAGCCCTGCAGTAATGTCTTTTCTTGTTCGAATTTGACAACGGGACAGTAATTCACTAGCAAACACTAACGCTGGAGAAACCACAGGATGACGAAAATCAGACGCCGAGAAAAAAACCGGGATTAGCTTAAGAAATACTAATGTATCAAGCTGTGGGTAGTATCGCGGCTTCTTACGAAATTCGTGTTGCTTTTCTTTCAAAACTTCCAAAAAACATTGCGATGTCTCTGATGGGTTGAGTTGCATTAAATCATGTAATGATGGTATTAATTTCTCGACAACTTGGAATCCAGTGGAGATACAATTTAACTGTTTTCCAAGAAAGAGGTCATTTACATATTGCATTATAAAAGCGAATAATGATATTAGCATTCGCCTTTTTTCTTGAGAGAATTGATTGCTGTTGAATCTTATCATTCTTTCTATAATTATGGATTGCTCATCAGGATTATATTTGGAAAGAAGTTCATGTAAATGTTCATATCTTGTTGGAATTTCGAAACTATGCGGCATTTCATCAATAGCTTCTTGACGTTTGTTTTGGTTTACTAAATTAAGCTTTTTTGGTTCACTCGTTTCTGGACTGTTCATTCTCTGTGCATTGTAAGTTATGCTGTCTATCTCCTCGCAGTCAGTGTCATTTTTTAGGTCAGACAATTCATCGTTGTCATCTGAAGTATCATTACTTCTATTCATTTCACTACTGCTTTCTTCGGAATCATATTCAGGTGCATCGCATGCTTCCTTAGAAACGGTTCTGGGGTTATAATTATTATATTCCGCTGTATCTGTTTTATTCCGCAATATTTCTTCGTCGTCCCCTACTGACAATAATATTTGCCCGTCATCCAAATCATCAGCTGATTTGTGGTTCATTTTACTAACTATTCCGCCTCCATTCATCCTTGCTAATCGCTCTTGTTCTTGTTTGGCGAACTTTTGCTGCTCAATTGCAATCAATTCGGCCTCTGATTTTAATCTGTCCGCTGGCTTACCCCTTCTTTCAAATATCATCTCCCGCATAATCACGTCATAATCCTCCAGTTTTGGTTTTTCATTGACACTTTTCATTTGACCGCCTACCACGGACACCAAATGCTGCCAATTTTTGTCCAGTTTCTGTGTCATCTCAAATATTTCATCATTTTCACGTTGTTTTTCCGCTTTTCTCCGTTTCGACTCAGCTATCATTTCATCAACTACTGTTTTCCTATCTTTCCTGTTCTCACTTCCACCAAAATGCATTTCTTCAACGAAGTCTTCTGTAATAAAAGAACACATAAAACAGGTGTTATATATATGAAGCAGCATAGTACTAAAGCGTTGTATTTTAATAACGTAGAAAAATAATAGTACTAATAGAAACCTGTTCTAATCCATATAAGGGTGCAATGATGCTTTTCTCATATTAATGATACCCTCATATATAATACGGGAGCGGGTCATTTCGCCGAAAGAGTCCCGTCGTCGGAAGCGCTTTAGTTAGCGGGAAGCGAACGAGCGGGAGCGAGGTCGGAAAGCACACTAATCAAATCGATGTTAAGACAATTGCAGGAATCGGCGAAATGATCCTTTCGGTGAAATGACATTTGGCGAAGTGGCCTATTCGGCGAAATGACCCTTTCGGCGAAATGACTTTCGGCGAAATGACCCTGATCCATATTATACTGTAGTATTCTATTCAAAATGTTTCTCTTCAATTCTTGAAAGAAACCGAAAAGATTGTTTGTGCATTAGCTATCTTTCTTTCAATTCCGATGAAGTACTCTTTCAAAGCACATATGCAGAAATGCTCAGAATTGTCATTGATTTCTCCCTCTCGAAACCGAAAACACTCCTTTTCAAATCTAGAGCCAGAGGAATCTGACTCTGATGAAAATAGTGAAGGTACATCGTTTGTTACTACTCAAGAGTCAGTTAAGAGAAAGAAGTCCTCACCCAAATTACCAAAAATGGTACCTAGATGTCACTATCAAAAAAGATCCCTGTGTACATCCAAAAACGTCAAATTTAGAACCAAAGACTGTGCCTCCTCGTTTGTCAAATTCACAAACCAATCCAGGAACTAGAACAAAAAAGACAATAATCCTGTGGACTCCGTTTCCCAACCACCAAACGGATTACTGAAGTTTTCGGAAATTGTAGACTGAATTTTTTCAGCATTCAATATGTCTGAATCTCTAAAGACCCTCATAACGGCATTCCTTCCCAATAGCTAGAAATTTTTTGAAACAGTTATCAGCTCAATGGCTAGTTCTCTCAGGTTTTGTATCATTTGATGGATAATTGCTTACATGGCTTACGTCAAAAATGGCTTTAAATTTTAATGACCTTAACATTATACGTCTCGATACCCGATCAGATGCACATAACAAAATCATAACATAAATATATCAACAGTTGATCTGTATAACAATTTGTGTTATTTTGAGGTATTCAACGAATGAAAACAGTTGAAAGTTAAAACTTATGATAACAATATAATAACAAAATCAGTTATGATATTTTATTTTCATTTGCAAGACTCATGATGAAGTTCATTAATAGTATAGAAGTCGTTGCTGGTCAAATAAACACTACAGGGAAAAACATTTATATAGCTTCGGTATATATTCCTCCAGGAGCTCAAGTTGAACAACGACAGCTTAATGAAATGTATTTGTAATCCAGTAAATATTCCATATGATTTGACAAAAAATATTGACTGGATTAAATGCCGAAATAATAACTCAAGTATCTTAAATTAATGGAAGAACTCCCCCCACTTGAAGAATATGACTTCCTCGTTTGTTTGATTCTGGACGCCGCATAACAAGCCCAAACCAGACGATTTCCTGGTTCAACGACTAACGGAAGGCCTCGCAACCCTTGGTGAGACAAGAAGTGCTCCGATGCGGAAAAAATGCTAGCAAGACACTGTTTAAACGGGTAGGAGGAACTCCTCAGAATTTTTAAAAATTCTCGACGGCTTGAAATTAGCAAAGTTACCCGGCAGATTTCAGTCATTTCAACAAGTTCAAATCCAGGATTTCAAAACGCGATCGAACATTTCAATTTAGCAGAAAAACGCTCTACCACCAGATAAGAAAACTGGAATTGTTTACCCCAGTTTAAGTCTCATGTTTATTTTACATAGTAATAAACCATTCCTTCAGAACAAGGATCAGCATATGCACACAGGCAGGATCGATTTTACAGAGCTGCGCGCTATGGACTTATAGACGATTCAATGTAGGAGGTAAACAAATGCCGGCCGAGATAAACAGGCAGAAATTATGTAAGCTAGACGCGCGCGTATGCATGAGCTAGGGAAGCGGGTAAACCGCCAGGACTCGTAAACCGCCAAGACTCGGTAATATGTTGCGTAATATGTTGCGCAACATTTTCATTCGACGAAACACTTTTCCCATTATAAATAAGTCTTGTCCACCCTGAACGTATCTCGTGTGTAGTAAATATCACCTTCATTCTTCAATTTGATGCTAAACAGCGGTTGTCTTTTGTCTCCAGCTGAGAGAATCATCACTTGCTGATTTTAGTGTCGGATGGATTTGGTTGGAAGCGCCTTTCTCATTCTCTGTTCACTAAAATAGGCGAAATTTAGTTACAAGCCATTTTCCACAAGCTGGACTCTGGCCGAGAAGCCGTGGAAGACCAGATTTATACGGCCTGCAATCGGCTCCGACGCGCACCCTCTTATAATCTCTTGTCACAAGCTGGCATTAGTGGAGAGGCTGGTAGCAAGAGTTTACTCTAGCTGATTCGAAGTGGCCACTTCTGTTAGTCTCAAACTGTCGATAGAAATACAGAACTGAGCTGATCTGCCAACAGGTAGAGCTTGGCGTGCAAGAGCAGCACGCTAAGATATACCTGCCGGACCGAAGGATTACGCCGCAGTTCGAACACTGAGTATGTTTTGTCGTGAATACGACTTACTTTACTATGGGGCGCCTTTTCCAAATTAGCCATATGAAAGAATGGGCAGAACTTAATCGTGAATATCTCGACTTGTATTAATGGCAGCAACATAATTATTTCACTATTTCATCAAAAATATGATTTAGGAGTTTAGGATAATATTTTGAACAGTGTGAGATAACCACAAACAACTCAAAAATTAAGTTTTCTGTAAAAATTAACAAGCGGTAGGTTTATTGGATTTTATGTGATGTAATCAAACTTGTAACCGAAAACATCAAAACATTCTTGGCCACCCGGCCACATCGAGTCATTTTACACATTTACGAAAGAGCATGGAGAGAAATGTAATACGCACAGCGAGCCACACGATTTTACGCTAACATCGATTGACCAATCAGAGCGATGCTCTCTCTTTGATACATCGCTTACTCCTTCAAAACCGCCGTCTATGGCAGGAAGATCCGGTATGCCAAAGAATTTTATCAGCCAAATAGGACACTGCTCGCTACTAATCAAAATTTTAATCATATATAATTGAAAATACGTGGCTTGATACATTCAAGTTGACTGTTCGCAATTGCTACCAGGGCAGTTTTAACCGAGCGCACCATGCGTTCCCATGCACCACCCATATGCGGCGTAGCCGGCGGATTGAAGAACCATTTTGTCCGGGCATTCGTAAAGGATTGTACGCATCCTGCGTTTATAACACGCATTTGTTCCATTAGTAGACGACTGGCACCTATAAAATTTGTTCCGTTGTCAGAGTATATTTTCTGTGGTGTTCCTCGTCGGATCATGAACCTGCCAATTGCTTTAATGCACGACGAAGTCGAGAGGCCGCACCGTAAGGCATGTGAAAAGTGCAATCCACGGTTTGGCCAAACTGCGTCCTACTTTAACTTGAATTGGTCCGAAGTAGTCAACACCCGTGAAAGTAAACGGCCTTATAAACGGTTTTAGTCCTACTTTTGGCAACGGTCCCATTTGCGGTTGCTGGGGTACCGCTTTATAGACTCTACAGTATTGACAATCTTTTGTTACACGTCGAACGATCGATCGAAGGCTAGGGATCCAAAAACATTGCCTAATTTCATTCACAATTGTCTCGTGTTTTGCATGAAGAAACTGTTTATGATATGTAGAAATGATAAGACTGGTCACTGTATGGGTCTTGGGTAGGATGATAGGGTACTTAGCTTCGTAGGGGATGTGAGGTGCAGCCCCTATACGACCTCCCAACCTTATCACTCCATCGCCATCCAAAAACACTGTGAGCTTGTATAGAGGGCTGCACCTCGAAAGCTTTCCACGGTAGACTCCTGAATCCTCGAGTTTCTGCAAAATTCGATACTCGTCGGAAATGAATCCGTCTGCGCCAAACGCCATAAAATATTTCGACCTTCTGGAACTCCTCTTGTGTTATTAGTCCAGTTGGATTGGTTCGATGACGTTTACCTTACCGTAGAATTCCAGTGAAGCGATATACGAAACAAACCGTTCGCAACAATCGCTCCCACGATGAGAACCGAGAGAGATCGATGATCGGTACAATTTCTTCGTGCAGAAAAATCTTTTTCAATTCAATTTTCTCTTCCTCCAAAATCAGGCATTTTGGCCAACTTTGTTCGCAGTTATACAAAAACGTCGGTCCCACGAACCAACTGCTTATCGGATTTATATCGGCTTCGCCTTTCCACTCCGTTACTTCCGACAATGAAAGGATCTCACCTACTCTGAATCCCACGAACTGATGATAACGTCGGCTATCAGAGTGCAACCACGATAGCACCGTCGTCGAGTTTGTCCAGAAGAACTTCCGTTTAATGGGCAACGTGAGAGCATCTCGTACACTGCTTGTCAGGCGTACACCAATCAGTGCGGCCTGTAATTCAAGTTTGGGAATGCTTAAAGGTTTCAGTGGAGCAACCTTTGTCTTCGATGCTACTAGACTGCAGTTTGGATGACCTTTGAAGACACATCGCAAATACACCACACAAGCATAGGCTGCTTCACTGGCGTCGACGAACGTATGAAGTTCACAGTACTCCAGCTTTTGGTAGAAAGCATCGTGAAACGAATATTTGATCAAGAGACTGCATAACTTCTACCCATCTTTGTCATTTACTTATCAAGTTATCGCTGATTAGCACTTGACGTTTTGTAGGTGTTGTGTCACTGTTCACCAAAGATTCGATGTCCAATCTAAAAGTCATAGAGAATGTAAGAGCATCACGTAGTGCGCACCAGAGAAGACCCAACACTGCTTCACTTGTGGCAGCTTCGTTGGGTTTCAAACTTTTGTTTTTCACGTTTGAAGATTCGTCGATCCTTCGTATAACCTATTCAGAGTTAGAAAGAAAATTTCGGATTTCGAATCCGCCTGCCTCGTGTATGAGTTTCACTTCCTTAATCAACTTCACCGCCTCTTCAGGTGTATCTACGCTGTCAAACAGGCCGTCCACGTAATGGCTTTTTAAAAACCCTTCGACGGCACGGGGATACTGTTCAAAAAACTCAAGAGCAATAACATTTTTAATATATTGTGCTGTGTACGGCGAGCAGGCAGACCCAAAGGTGGCCACGTCCATAATGTATACAGTAGGTTTCAGAAATGGACTATTCCGCCACAAGAAACGCTGCGATTGTTCATCCGGATGTCGGAATCGTATCAAGACGGGCGTCAATGACGTCAATAAATCCGGTCCTATTAAAAGTTTATTGTTGAACGACACTCCATTAGTTTCAGCCGCAGCGTCCCAAATCATATGGATTTTCCTGACTGTTGGTGTCGATAGAACACAATTCATCACTCGTAGCACGGTGAGCATACCCTTTTGTCTCGTAATCGCGAATTTGTTCTTCTAATCTACAGCGTAAGTACGGATCCCGTTGTAATCGTTTTTCTAGTCCTTGCAAGCGGTTAACGGCCATTGAATAACTGTCAGGAAAATGTACAAAGCCCTGATTCAAACCCACGACCAACTCTTCTTGTCGTTCTTTTGAGGATGTCTAATACGCCCTTGTCGGCGTCCGATTCCATATTTTTTGTGATTGTAGCACCTTCGATGGCGAAGTATACCTTTACTAACTGATAGAGATCTTCATCTCCGGGTTGCAGTAAATCGTGCAAGTTGTTAAATGCACTACCATCGGGAGAACGTTTTGTCGTAGCACGTCCATAGATGCAACACCCCAAACGTGTTTTTGCAGCGATCGGTTCATTTTCTCTAGCTTCACGAACTTTCAACGACACATCCACTCGCAGATTATCAATGCCCATCAGGATACGAGGTCGAACGGATTCATAACTATCTACAGGGATACCTCTCAAGTAAGGATATACTTGAGACAATTTTTTGTAACAGAGCGTTTGACACACTTATTTATTTATTTATTTACAATCAACAGACACAATTTGGTTCTAATGATAATTCCTAATAATATTTGTACGCATTCTGCTTCGTGACACATTAAAATCATACCCAGATGAAATGCGGTTGAACGATCTCTGTAAACCAATAATAGAACCGTTTGCGCCATAGTTGGTACGTCGTATAGGAAGTCGAAGAAAAGCACTGTTGCGGAGAGTTCTGGGTCGCAAATTATTATTAATTTCGTTGAGCAAAACGGGACAGTCGATCTTACCGTTGAATATATCTGCTATTATCAAAGCGCGTGATAATTCTCGTCGCACTTGTAATGTGTCGAGACCCATTAATAACCCGCGACTTTCATAAGTAGGTAGTTGATGAGGATCGGTCCACGGCAATCGGCGAAGAGCGAAGCGAACAAATCTGCGCTGTATTGCCTCAATTCAATCGGCGAAGAGCGAAGCGAACAAATCTGCGCTGTATTGCCTCAATTCTATGAGCACCGTTCAGGTAGCATGGGTTCCAAACTCATGAGCTATATTCGAGAGTTGAACGAACAAGCGAGCAGTAAAGCGATTTTAGACAGTGTACGTCTGTAAAGTGCTTAGTTATTCTCATTAGGAATCCTAAGCTACGGGAAGCTTTAGCTACAATGTAACTGATGTGATGCTTGAATGTAAGTTGTTCATCGAGATGGACGCCAAGATCATTAACGCTAGTAGATGTTCCAATCAAGGATTCATCCAGAAAGTATTCGACATGCAATGGCGTTTTTCTCCTCGTGAACGTAATGGCCGAGCACTTGTCTGGATTTACAATCATACGGTTAACTTTACACCAATCTGCGAAGATTAACAATTGCCGCTGGAGAAAGGCTGCGTCTTCTAAGTTGCGGATGATGTGATAGATCTTGACATCATCAGCAAACAATAAGCGAGGACCTTCCAAGGCAAAATTGACATCATTGGAGTACAGTAAAAATATTAACGGTCCTAGATGACTTCCTGTGGTATTCCGGATGATGCGAGGAACTCTCCAGAAGTATGATCGTCAATTTTAACTGCTAAACGACGATTTCTAAGATACGACTGCAACCAACGAAGAATGTTCGAACTGAATCCAAGTCTGTCCAACTTAGCAACCGTGATGTCGTGGTTGATTATATCGAAAGCGGAGGAAAGACCTTTGTAGATAACGTCCGTTTGTAAACCGTTAGACATTGCATCAAACACATAAGACAAAACGATAGTAAGTTTGTGGTTGTTGAGCGGTTAGGCATGAAACCGTGCTGAGTATCGACGATATATTGCTTGCAGTGATTGAAAATTGGTGTCAGTATAACCTTTTCGATAAGCTTTGGTATAGCGCTGAGGGATCTTAAAATCTGAATTCGAATTAACTGCGAATCGGGCTCTGTCCGCTCTATCTGACCCGTCCAGCCTAAACATAACGATGTGCGAGGGCCTTATGCTCCCAGATCAAAGGTTAGTGTATCCTCGATCATGGTGAGAGACGAACCATCGTCAAGGAAAGCGAACGTATCCACATGTCTCTTGTTCCCATACAACCGTACGGGGACAATGCGAAACAAATTGACAATGTGACACACAAAGGAAACGTGCACCAGAATAACCTCAATCGATCAGCGTGAATATTACATTTGGGCGAAATTTAGTTTATCTGAACACCGAAATTGTAAGATTAATTTATGATGAATTCCTAATATTAATAAAATATTATTTCAGCTTTGAAGCTTACCGTAAAGGTCTGCTATGAAGAACGTGTATGATTTTCGACAAAAAATAAATTCGTTACAATATGTATATATTAAATGCTAATTCTGTACGGGATTTGTATGTGCAAATACAAATCTGTACATTACGGATAAATCTGAGTAAATGGCAATTCTGTTGATGAATGAAAAAACTCAGTCTAAAATACGAAATACAGGACATAATCATAGGCAAGCATAATATGAGATGTTGAGAAATGAAATATTAAATGTTGTATCAAATAAAGCTATAGCTAGACGCCCAAACCTAAATAAAAAAAATTTTCAAGAAAAAAAAATGCGGAAAATAGATGTATAACACTAGAATTTTGTACCTGAAAGCAACAAAGGAGAAACCTATTCAAGGAATATCTATTTTTGCAGCCATGTACCGCTTTGCGACATTTCGTTTGATTGGGTCAACAAATGAAAAAAATACTGCAGTAACTGTTTGGAAATTGAAATATAAATTATATGTATTACAACTTTGCAAAGGTATTAGGGGATCCTTAAATTCTTTATACGGGTATAAAACACTCCGGTTTTAGCCTGACATTGTACCAAACGATTTTTTTTTTAATATGCAACATTATATTGTTAGTGAACAAATTTCTCTTACCATTCAGGTTACCATTATCCGAATCACTATCGCTATTCACAACATCATCTAGGTCTGTTGTTTCCAACGTTTGACCTTTATGAGTAAGTTTGACCGAATCGTTCAAGTTGAACAAATCCTTTCGGCGAGATAAACCGGACTTGCGGGTTATTAGATTGTTTGGTTGAATACTACTTTTGTTTGTCGTATGCATTCGTAGATCCAAAAATTTATTGTTTTTATTCTTCAAGAGAAATTCCTGACCGAGCGACTGCTTACGGCTGCTGACGGCTTTCGCTCTTTGCATACCTCGAATACCGGTGCATCGACCATTTGTTTCTCGATTTAGAATAGTAAATTTTTCTTTTGTTCTTTGGATTTCAAAGGGATTTGATTTTTTTTTAATTTGAGATGCTTGCTTTCTTAAAAGTACTTCGAAACACACACGTTTTCTTTTCTCTTTTCCCATCACTTTTAAAAAATCGCTCTTGCGAGTTACGGTACTAAAAACACAATTTCCAAAAAATAAACACGATATAACAATATACTCCACAAATCCGCGTGTTTCGATATACACGCTCGTTCAATGTTACTCTAAAGTGAGTACAATTTCACCCACTTTCGTTAAAAGTGGAACTACTCTATAGTGAGTAAAGCTTGTTCACTCACTTTTGAGAAAATATGGTATTTGTCAAATTCTGAGTAACATTTACTCAGTGCTACAAATGGTAAAATTAGCTCGAGTGAGTAAATATTACTCAATATCATGCGAATTAAATAAGGGATTCGAATATGGAATTCTTTGCTTTAAACAAATACTGACTTACTTCTATCCTACGAATGAAGGAAGCCGCTACCTGTTCATCGGTCATTGTAAAGGATCCGTCAGCCTTCCTCCGTTCCACCTCCGACAAAGGGAGAAGTTCCGCTCCGACAAAGGGAGAAGTTCCGCTCCGACAAAGTTTAGTGCAAGTAAATTTTCACACAACGTTTTCAAAGCTTTGTGAGTAGAACTTATTGTCAATTTAGAAACTGAGTCGAAGTTACTCATTCTTCTAAATCAATATTACTCACTTTTTGACATTTAGACTAAATAAGCAAAAGTGAGTACAAACTACTCACTTGAGAGTACACTCAGTAAAATAAAATGGTAACTGTTACTATATAGAGGGCCAACTTGACCATGATAGAGATGGGCAATTCGCTCCTGAGCTGTTCCAGTGAATCGAATCATTGAAGTGAGCTGACAGCTCACAGCTCTTTTCAAAAGAACCGCAGCTCACCAGCTCACTCATTTGCTACCCAGTTCACTGCATTATGACGCAGGGAACACGCTACGAGCTGATCGGATCTTCGGCTCTTTAAGAGATTCAATTTAGTCGACATCAATTAAAGATAAATTATTTCGCATTGCATTCATTGCATCATTGCAAATCAATTTCGATCATGCATTTGAAAGAAAACCGGTGATAAGAAAAACGGACCACAAAATGAACCTTAAGTTCAAAATAAAAGAGCTGATGAGCTGATACATCGAATCGATTCACTTTGGTGAGCTGATCGGTTCGGAGCTGTTCACCAAAATGAGCTGTTTTGCACGCCTCTAGACCATGAGCGTATAGTGGTTTTCAGCCGACTATGAAATCAGATGATTTCAACAATGGTCATGTTCATGTTTACTATGAATGGTATCGGCTCTAGAATAGTAATATTGAACTGTGTATTGTATGAATAACTAATACGATTGAGATGGTTAGACTAACCATGACCGAATATTTTTTTACATTATAGTTCTTGCTATAACCAGTCATGGTATTTTTGACATTTCACTTCTAGTTATTTCGAAACTAAAGGCAGTGGTTGATTCAACAATGCTGAAGATCAGCAAAACATGAGCTAATGTTAAAAAGTTTTATGAATTTAAATTCTAAAATAAGAACAACAAAATAATTTCATTAAACTCTATTTTATTTTCGCATCAAATCAAATGATAATATACCTGGTGGAATATTGCTTAGCATTGCTTGATAGCATCAGTTGATTCAAGGTTCTGTCCGGTGGAGTTTTTCCTGAAGCAGGAATTGGCAGCAGGAAAGAAATTATTAGCCAAGTCCAGATGCAAACCTCGATACTCACCTTGTGATACGAGCGAATTGAATCCGGGAATCAAATGATAATCTTCCTTTTCATCAATCGCTTGATGTTGTTTCTACAGCGTCCGATAATGAATAATAAACCGTATACGAGATGTTGATTTCACTGGAAAACATAACAGTTGCCGGAAAAACTGTTGAAAAATTGAATTTCAACCTCGGAAACTAGTAAGGCTACAAACTTTACCTACCTGCAAGACCTACCAAAGTACACAGTCACAATATAGAATATTTTGTTCAAATCCATCACTGATGTGTTACCCAGGTACGAAATTTTCTGCTAAATTAGATTAACTTTATGTGACAATAACAGTACACCCGTTCATTGACAATTTGTATAGTCAGCACAAATGTAATACATAGTAGGTTGAAAAACACTATACGATAATGTGCTTACTACATAAATTCTGTTGATATGGACTACATGAATAGTGTTTTCAAACTTCATAATCGTCTTTTAAACTATGTATCTAATTATGGTAACATTATTAAACTGTGGACATATTTACATGGTAGCGATAACTATTTAGCTCCTCATATATACAAGGCTCGAGAGCAATTTCACCTTACTAAAAATTGTGATTTTAACTATCTGTTCTTATATTTGAGATGACTACCATTGTCAGGATGACCATGCCAGAAAAGTCATAAATACAAATAGTTTAGTCAAGTCGTAGTCTTTGTTGTCTAGTAATTTATACAATACAGATGGTGAATAGTCATATATCATGGTTGTTGCTAATATTTAAGCGTATAGTTGAAATGACAATGGAAAACAGTTTACGGTTACTGTGGTATTTTGCTCAGTGTAGCATTGAATGAGCGTTTAAGGCATGGTGCAAGACCTGAAAACCACACTCTCATTAAACATAACTCAAAATTGAGTAACACATCACTCAAATTCATAAAAAGTGCACATACTCTGACCTGGAGTTATCACCCTTCTACTCATTTTTGCGTTAAGGGACGAAATTGTCAAAACTTGAGTAATTTTTACTCAAACTAAGAAAAATATATTTTGTTCAAAATTTGAGTAAGTTCAACTCAAAATTTGAGTTCTTTGCTCTCAAAATGAAGAAATTTTTCTTCGTTAATTTTCATATACAAAGTTATTCTTCTTTCTATGATTGACGTTGATTCATGTTTTCAAAACAGGATCTAGAAACGGAAATGCAAAACGAATATTCCGAGAATGAAAACGCACTGAACTGCAAGAAGTATTTTTTTCACTCAAATGTTTAAAATCTCAACGCTTGCTCTAATGTATGAATAAATGCGAGAGAACTCATGGCAACGAGTTTATTTTACTCAAATCCATACTCAAATTTTGACATATTGTTCCAGTTTACACGCTTAAAAATAGTTACTCAAAAATGAGTAAGATCTCACTCATTTATAGAAAAAGTGGAACAGCTCTAATTTAGAGTAATTCCTTAGTTACTCAAATTTGAGTTCTTCCACTGGAAACGATTTTTGGTTAAAAACTACTCATATACTGAGTAATGCTTTATTTGTCATGTGCCAAAAATAAAGTAATTAGTTAAATTCTGAATGAAATTTTATTCCACATATACCAAATTTGCGTACAATTGCTCCTTTATTTTAATTGTATTATATTAATATATTAACTAATTGACACGCAATACATAAAATAATCATACTGTGTTTATTTATTATTCCGTTTACAACTGATTTCTACGATCTACGCGGTCTCGCTAACAAAAAATAGAACCTGTTGCTACAAAAGGTTATAACAACTTTTAGACTGATCTTGCGAATAGTAACATAAAAACGAATTTTTGCGTTAAACTCAAATTTAGAGTTAGTAACTCATTATTATTGATGGTAACTACTCAATTTTTGACGTTTCCATGTATCATTTGAAAATGAGTAACTAGAACTCAAATTCTGAGTAACTTTTTCTAAGCGTGTATAAATTTGAGTAATCGCAACTCAAACCCTAGGACAGGACCTGACAATTGTTAATCCACTTTTAAGACCAATTTCGGACCAGCTCGTGATTAGCGGCCCTTACACGAGTCATTAAAAATGTCATTAGTAAAAAAAAATATCATTTTAATGAACGTGTAGTGGTGCACTAATGACGAAATTTCTAACAAATTTGAATTACATCATTTAAATGACATCATTTAAAATGACATTTTTAATGCCCGTGTAAGGGCCGCTATTGGTTGAAATTGACATAAGCAAGTACACACGCTTAAAAATAGTTACTCAAAAATGAGTAAGATCTCACTCATCTACAGAAAAAGTGGAACAACTCTAATATAGAGTAACTCCGAATTTACTCAAATTTGAGTTGTTCCACTGGAAACGATATTTGGGTAAAATCTACTCATTTACTGAGTAATACTTTATTTATACATGTACCAAAAATAGAGTAACTATCACTGAAATTTTGAGTGAAATTTTATTTCACATATACCAAATTTGCAAAAAAGTTGCTCCTTTTCTGATTGTATTGTCTTAAAATATTAAGTAATTAAATTCAATACTATATCAAGTGGTGGTTGCTTGGAGTAGTGTGTCAATCGCAAATTAACATACATGTCAGTTATGCTCAGGCACCAATCATACACTTATTCCTCATAAATGACATTTGAGCATATTCGGTTCCATTCTAAAGCAAAACACGGAGTTTATCATTCCGGTTTTTGCAGACACAACACCGTTTGTGTTGAGCGACTCACCCTCGAAATACGCGATCTCACTAACAAAATATACTATCTGTTGCTACAAATGGTTATTACAACTTTTAGACTGATCTTGCGAATAGTAACAAAAAAACGAGTTATTGCGTTAAACTCAAATTTAGAGTAAGAGTTACTCAATATCATTGATGATAACTACACGCTTACTTGTGGCTACCCAGTGAGTGAATCGAAAGTACTCATTTTCAACAACTGTGAACAGATGTCAAAAATGAGTAGAATTTAAAACTGTCACTGTGTCAAAGTAACTTAACCGCGCCATCCGACATTTTTAAGTTTTTCCGGATGGATAAAATTAAAAGTGATATAGACAGCGAGTCGTGTCAGGCTCTAGCTGGTAAGTAAAATACATTAAAATGCATTTTTACATTATGCAATAAAAATACATTTGAACTACGAATAGATTTCAAACGTCCCGTTTGTGGTTGCTTGGTGGATTGATGCCGAGAGAAGCAGAACTGTTCCGGATACATGTTTGAAAAAAAAAACCTTGAATTAAACCTATTGCACATGTGGGTATTGCAATAAAACGTAGTTGTTTTTTTAAAGTTTTTAAAGCAATTTATTTAAACATCATTGGGTTGGATAATAATGGGTACTTTCCACATATTTACAAATGTCAACAAAAGTGAGTAAGTTCTACTCAAATTTTGCGAAAAGCATATTTACCCAAAATTGCGTAATACTTACTGTACTCAATTTTGGGTAGGTATAGTTTTTGCGAAATTGAGTGACTTTTGACTCAATTTTGGGTAGCCACAAGTAAGCGTGTACTCAATTTTTGACGTTTCCATGTATCATTTGAAAATGAGTAACTAGTACTCAAACTCTGAGTAACTTTTTCTAAGCGTGCAAGTTGTTGAAATCAAGATTACTGCAGGGTGGTAGAAAAAGTGTTGTCAGTATCGTCGGTAACAATGTAGCTTGATATTGGATATTTTATTTTTCGGGTCATCTTTTCAAAATTAATAATTTCAATAGGATTTAAGTTCAATTTGTTTTTGAATCCTGTCAATGCGGAAAGTATACGAGTACATTTAACAATCACTGGATGATACAAGGAGAAAGCCTGAAATCACGAAGTGTGATATGGACGAGAATATTGATTATGTTGGTTGAGAATAGCACCGAATCTTTGGATACTTCTGTATGTTATTATTTTTCTCAAATAGAATATGTTGAATACTTTTGTTAATAAAGCTGCAAAAATTAATTACCCAAAATTGAGTGTTTTAGAAAAAAATTATTTAGCTGTTTCAACTAAACGTTTTCTTCAAAACAAACATCTGATCAAAATGAATCCAGAGCTATATTTTTGACCGATATAACATTTGTCTAAGTGTTTTCAAATGATAAATAATTGCATGTTATCAGTGGAGAAAGTTTTCAGAATGAATAATTATCTCTACTGGCAACAGTGATCGCGAGGCATTTATTATTTACAGCAGGGAGCAACCGGAATAAGAAGAGAAGCATTTTTCTGGAAAAAGAAGCCAGTTGTCTGGTCCTGTCCTAGCTCAAACCATGAGTTATGTCAAATACATCATATTAACAAGATATCCAGCTCTCACATTTCCGGAACAAATCATTGGCAACATCCTTTTTTGCGAACATGGTGCCCTCAGGCGAGTTCGCATCGAATCTTGTACTTAGAAGTAGGGAAGAGAAATGTCAAATTCGTGCGCGCCAAAACAGCAGCACTGCGCACCCATACAATTGACATGATATGTTGAATGTGATGCCATGCAATAGCGTTGCTGAACTGAAGATTGAGATCGCTCCAAGCTGACAGGGTCTGGTTATGTTCAAAGAGCGTGGACGGAACCGCAAATCAACCTAATTTTAAGTACATTCCACCCAATTTGGGGGTTTCGTTCAATAACCTAATTTTAGGTAAAGTGGCTCTGGGTAGTTTTCGTAAGACACGTGCAAAAAAATACTCAAAGATGAGTTATATTTACTCTATAGTTGAGTCATATTGACTCAATTTCAAGTTAATACGGTTTACTTAATTTTAGCTTATTGAACGAAACTCTCGCTGTTGGGTGGTTTTGCTCTTTGTATTTTGACAACAATTGAAGGAGCGAATGAAAGGAACACGCTTAGAAAAAGTTACTCAAAGTTTGAGTACTACACGCAGGGAAATAGAACACATTAGATTCTAATATATTGAGTCTTTAAGTCAACTTCAAACAATTTTTTGAATCAAATAAAACAATTTTTGAACTAAAATTTAAATCTAATAAAACACTTTTTGAATCAAATTTAGTGTGGCAAAGTATATTAGATTCAAATATATTGAGATATGGATTCAAATTTCCAAATTTTATTGAAACAAATCAAAAATGTATTTGATTCAAATGCTTGTTACAGTACATTAAATGTATTTGAATCAAATATGTCGTTGAATAGATTCGAATAAGATAATATGTTGACGCTTGAGTTTAATTGAATTAAATGTACTGAGTCTTAGATTCAAATTCTTGGATTGAAATTTTTCGTCCTTGAATCAAATGCCAGAGATTATTGATTCTAAAACATTTTCATTGAATCAAACATTTGTACTGGCTGATTTTATGAAATTTAACACAACTTTGGCTAAGATTGAAATCGATCGAATTGTGCGATACTATAGTGAGTGCTTTCATAGGATAGGTAGGTTATGAATTCTTATCTAACATTTGTATTCATTCCAGACAGCGGTTTCACAGTAGAGCTTTTGGAAATTATTGAACGAAAGGAATCAGAGGAGTCAATACCGCAACCGTACTCAACTGAGCGCACAAAATGCATTCAATAATAAATAAAAATTAAATTTACAATAATTAGTATTTAATTTACAATAATTAGTCAAAAATTCCTTTCAAATAACAATTTATTGAATTAAAAAAAACATCATTGAATCTACACACAGTCGCCCGAAAGCCTGATTTTAGAAACAAAACTAATTTGCTTTGAATCAAATAACAATTGTATTTAAATCCAAGTGAAATGATTTTAGAAACAAAATTATTTTGTTTGAATCAAATAACAATTGTATTTGATTCTAAGTGAAATGAAATTCAGGTGGAAATAAAATATATTTGAATTCAAAACACAATATATTTGAATTTAATGTTTATTTTGTTTATTTCTGTGTGCGTAGAAATAAAAATAATTTGCTTTGAAGTAAATATCAAATGTATTTGAATCAAAGGAAAATGAAAATAAGCGCTGATTCAAAATAAAATATCTTTGAATTCAAAGTGTAATATATTAAAATTTAAAATAAATTTTTCTGCGTGTAGTTACTCATTTTCAAATGATACATGGAAACGTCAAAAATTGAGTAGTTCTCATCAATGATATTGAGTAATTCCTACTCTAAATTTGAGTTTAACGCAATAACTCGTTTTTTTTGTTACTATTCGCAAGATCAGTCTAAAAGTTGTAATAACTGTTATGTAACACTTCTCCAAATGTGTCCACCTTGTACATTACATGTTCGAAAAAATCCAATCTAATTGCACGTATTGTGTTTAGTGTGTATTGATCGAAAAGTCGATCAATACACAATATAAAAACATCAATAAACAGAGGCAGGTCCTCTTTCAGTGTTAAACTTTCAACAAGTGTGTTTCGCTATTGAGAACAATCCGAAATAGCCAGTAGGGAAAGTGATATAAAAGGAAATATTTTACAAGTGGCGACGAGGGATAATTTGGAACCGGCGTGGCTAAAGACACGGTGTAATACGGATTTCCGGGAGCAGTAAAACGTCTCCGGCAGAGATTTTCTGGCGTTTTTTTTTTTTCTCAACAATACTACCGGCTACGGGGAAATTGAAAATTGTGAGTACAGTAAGCGAAAAGCACATTTTTTACGCCATTTTGAAAGCAAAATTGCTTCCAATTTTTTTTACAAAAGCGATCATTCGTTTTGTTCTAATACACTAACACAAAAGGTTTTTTGTTTTAATTGTTAAAAAAAAAAAAAAAAAAAAAAAACTTTTGTTTTAATTGTTTTCTAATACTTTTGTTTTATGATTCTTTTCATGCTGGAGTTTCTTTCTCTTCGGTTGGAGTAATTCGACCATCCAATTATATCTTGGCACGCGCAAAAAAAAAAAAAAAATTGTGGAAATTCATCATTTCTAGTGAAAAGGAATTACCAAAGAAAAGGAATTACCAAGGAAAAGGAATTACCAAGGAAAAGGAATTATCAAGGCAAAGGAGTTATTAGGGAAAAGTTCTACTGGTTCGATTGCAATCAATCGGTGAGTCGTTTTGTTTTCTTTTTATTTAAAAAAAAAAAAAATTACATAAACTATATTTCAATTTCGGGCTGACATATTTTTTTTTAATTTTATTTATTTTTGCCCATTATATATACAACAAACGATCCGAAAGTAGTGCAAATATATAAATTTTATTAAAGTGCAAATTATTAATACGTGAACAGAAAAATTGTTGTGGTGGTAATTGCTTTTTCAAGTTTATTTCGAGGTTAGTGAACTGTTTGGTTAAAAAAAATTGTTCTAATATTTTTTTTTCTTGTGGATTTTTACATTTTTTTCTCGCGGTTGTTTTTTATTGAATTTTTTTTAAATTTTTGGGGATATTTCTGTGATAAATTTTTGATTTTACGCTTCAATTTTGAAAAGATGTCTCAAGGTTTTGCTTCCACAATGGAACCTTTTAGAAAAGGTACATCGTTCACTCATTGGGTGGAACGATTAGAATTTGTATTCATTGCAAATAAGATTCCAGAAGATGACCGTAAGGCCCATTTTATTACATTGGTGGGACCGTACGTGTACTCGGAACTCAAGCTTTTGTTTCCGACTGGTAGTTTGGCAGCTGTACCGTTAGCTACCATGATAGAAAAATTGAAAATGAGATTAGACAAAACTGCCTCTGGTGTTTGCCAAAGAATTTCTTTTAACCAGCGTACTCAGAACGCTGATGAGTCGGCGGAAGATTTTTTATTAGCATTGAAACTTCAGGCTGAGCTGTGTGCCTATGGTGCGTTTAAGGACACGGCAATACGAGATCGTTTGCTGGCTGGTTTGAAAGACGTTATGCTTAAGCAGAGAATTCTAAGCGAAGCTGATCAAACCCTTGAGTCTGCTGAGAAAATTATACAGACCTGGGAAGCGGCAAAAAACAATGTTAAAACTTTATCTTCTGAACCATTTTCTATTCACAATGTCGTTTCTATGGCTTCAAATGGTAATACAATGGGAAAAGCTATGGGTAAACTGGCAGCGGCATATAATGCTGCAAATAATCCAATTCCTCAGAAACAAAATAGCAGATTACCTGTAAAAGATAGACTAGGGTTCAGGCCATATGGAAATCCTCGATATCAAAAGCATTTTGGATATAATAGATATCAACAGAAAAATACTTGGAAACCAAATAGCAATTTTAAACCGGCAGACTTTCGAGAGAGCTTTGAAACTAGAATTTGCGATTTTTGTGGGGTAAAAGGACATTTGAAGAAACGATGCTTTAGGTTGAAAAATATGAAGAAAGAGGCCGTTAAGCTGGTGGAACAAATGAAACCCGGAACGTCAGGTACGAGCACGCAGAATATTTCAGAATTGATGAACCGTATGAGGACTGAGGAGTCTGACAACGATGATTCAGACGAAGGTAATTTGGAATGCATGAATGTGACATCGATTAACAAAATAAATGAACCATGTTTGGTAAAGGTGAAAGTTGAGAATAAACAACTGGAAATGGAGGTTGACTGTGGTTCCTCCGTTTCTGTAATTAGTAAAACACAGTATTTTTCTCTTTTTAATAAACCTCTACAAAAATCCTCTAAACAATTGATTGTTGTCAATGGCGCGAAGCTGATAATAGCTGGAGAGGTTAAAGTCAAAGTTGACTTTAGGGAAAAACATGAGAATTTGAAACTTTTAGTACTAAATTGCAAAAATTGTTTCATTCCTCTTTTTGGCAGACCATGGTTGGATGCCTTCATTCCAAACTGGAGAACATTTTTCTCAAATTTTTCAAAAGTTAATAATCTTTCTGAAATTAGCAGTGACACAATTGTCTCTGAAATAAAACAAAAGTTTGGAAATTTATTTAAAAAAGATTTTTCTTTACCAATTCTTGGTTATGAAGCTGATTTGGAGCTGAAATCAGATATACCAATTTTTAAAAAAGCATATGACGTTCCCTATCGTTTAAGGGATAAATTTTTAGAGTATTTAAATAAGCTGGAGAGAGAGAAAGTAATTACTCCTATTCAAACCAGTCAATGGGCTTCTCCAGTAGTAGTGGTAGCAAAGAAAAATAACGAAATCAGACTTGTAATAGATTGCAAGGTATCTGTTAATAAAGTTATAATTCCAAATACTTACCCATTGCCTACAGCTCAAGATTTATTTGCTGGTTTAGCAGGTTGTAAGGTTTTTTGCGCATTAGATTTAGAAGGCGCATATACCCAGTTATCACTCTCTAAGAAATCAAGAAAATTCATGGTAATAAATACTATAAAGGGTTTATTTTCTTACAATAGACTGCCACAAGGCGCATCATCTAGTGCGTCCATCTTCCAGCAAGTAATGGACCAAGTATTAAAGGGTTTAGAATATGTTTTTTGTTATTTGGACGATGTGCTTATTGCAGGAGATAGTGTGGAAGATTGCAAACAAAAACTTTTCGTTGTTTTAAAAAGACTTGCTGAAGCTAATATTAAAGTTAATTTTGAAAAGTGTAAATTTTTTGTTACAGAACTTCAATATCTAGGCCATATAATAAGTAAGGACGGGTTAATGCCTTGTCCGGAAAAGATTACTACTATACAGAAGGCTAAAATTCCAAAGAATGTTACAGAATTAAAGTCCTTTTTAGGACTTATAAATTATTATAATAAATTTATTCCACATCTGTCTTCAAAGCTGTACCATTTATACAATCTTTTGAAGAATAATGTTAAATATATTTGGGATAGTAATTGTGACAAAGCTTTTGAGGAAAGTAAACAGTCTTTGTTAAAGGCTAATATTTTGGAGTTTTATGACCCTTTGAAGCCCATAGCAGTAGTTTCTGATGCTTCAGGGTATGGTTTAGGAGGAGTAATTGCTCATATTATTGACGAAGTTGAGAAACCGATTTGTTTCACTTCATTTTCTTTAAATTCAGCACAAAAGAACTATCCAATTTTACATTTAGAAGCTTTAGCTTTGGTGTCCACAATTAAAAAGTTTCATAAATACCTTTATGGGAAATTTTTTTATGTTTATACTGATCATAAGCCTTTAGTAGGAATATTTGGGAAGGAAGGTAAACATTCAATTTATGTTACTAGATTACAGAGATACATTTTAGAACTTTCCATTTATAACTTTGAAATTAAATATAGACCCTCTGCCCAAATAGGAAACGCGGATTTTTGCTCCAGATTCCCATTAGAGCAATTGGTTCCAAGTGATTATGATAAAGAAATTATCAAAAGTATTAATTTTGGGCAAGAATTGCCAATTGATCATAGCAAGATTGCTTCTCAGACAAAGAACGATAAATTTCTGCAACAAATTATTGATTATATGAAACGTGGTTGGCCAAAACGAATTGACAAGCGCTTTGCAAACATATTTTCAAATCAGCATGATTTAGAATTGTTTGACGAGTGCTTACTTTATCAAGACAGGGTAATGGTGCCACAATCGCTGCAAAGCGAGCTTTTAAAACTATTACATGCTAACCACGGGGGTGTAGTTAAAATGAAGCAACTTGCAAGACGATTTATTTATTGGGTTGGTATAAATGGAGACATTGAAAAGTTTGTCTCAAATTGTGATGCATGCAACGGCATGGCGATAATACCAAAACAAAAGATACAATCCAAATGGATTCCTACAACTAGACCTTTTAGTCGTATACACATAGATTTCTTTCATTTTCAACATCACACCTTTCTACTTTTGGTAGATAGTTTCTCAAAGTGGGTGGAAATTGAGTGGATGAAGAGAGGCACAGATACAGGCCAGGTTTTGAAAAAGATAGTAGCATATTTTGCTCGCTATGGATTGCCTGATGTTTTAGTTTCAGACGGTGGTCCTCCATTCAACTCAGCAGTCTTTACACATTTTCTTGAAAAGCAAGGTATTAAAGTATTTAAAAGTCCTCCATATAATCCTGCAAGCAATGGCCAAGCGGAGAGACTGGTAAGGACGGTTAAAGAGGTTTTGAAAAAGTTTCTGCTTGAACCAGATATAAGTGAGTTGGATCTGGAAGACCAGATCAATTTATTTCTATTTAACTTTCGTAACTGCATGACTAGTGATGGGCGATTCCCATCAGAGAAAATTTTCTCTTTCACGCCTAAAACTCTAATTGATCTAATCCATCCGAGAAAAACATATAAAAACTTTTTAACAACACTAACATCGCATGTACCACAGGAAAAACCAAATGATGTGGTTATGTCAAAGGAAAATTCTGCTATTCATGTAGCAAGTCCTTTGGATAATCTGATGGCTGGAGATGAGGTGTGGTACAAAAACCACAATCCTCATAACCACGCCCGATGGATTAAGGCAACATTTCTAAGACAAGTTTCTAAAACTATTTCACAGGTGGAAATTGGAAACGTAAGGGTCAACGCACACAGAAGTCAGCTTAGAGTGACTAATTCGGACTCAATGGTCCGGCCGAACATATTTTGTCCTGGGACGATGGCAGGATCGGCAAACGCAAGAGATGAAGCGGAAGAAGATTTCCGAGGTTTTCCAAGTGAAGAATTAAGGAAGACTCGAAAAAGGAAGAAAACTGAAGTTAATATTTCGCCAATCAGGCGCTCGAAAAGATTGAAGACAAAGAAATATGATAATGATTTTATATATAGCTGATAAATTTGTATTAAACAGAATTGATAAATGTCAATTCTTCTCTGTTTGTAATATACTTCGAGATCTTTAGGGGGAAGAGCTGTTATGTAACACTTCTCCAAATGTGTCCACCTTGTACATTACATGTTCGAAAAAATCCAATCTAATTGCACGTATTGTGTTTAGTGTGTATTGATCGAAAAGTCGATCAATACACAATATAAAAACATCAATAAACAGAGGCAGGTCCTCTTTCAGTGTTAAACTTTCAACAAGTGTGTTTCGCTATTGAGAACAATCCGAAATAGCCAGTAGGGAAAGTGATATAAAAGGAAATATTTTACAATAACCATTTGTAGCAACAGGTTGTATATTTTGTTAGTGAGATCGCGTATTTCGAGGATGAGTCGTTCAACACAAACGGTGTTGTATCTGCAAAAACCGGAATGATAAACTCCGTGTTGTCCTTTAGAATGAAACCGAATATGCTCAAATGTCATTTATGAGGAATAAGTGTATGATTGGTGCCTGAGCATAACTGACATGTATGATAATTTGCGATTGACACACTACTCCAAGCAACCACCACTTGATATAGTGTTGAGTTCAATTACTTAATATTTTAATACAATACACTCAGAAAAGGAGCATTTTTTTTGCAAATTTGGTATATGTAAAATAAAATTTCACTCAAAATTTGAGTGATAGTTACTCTATTTTCGGTACATGTACAAATAAAGTATTACTCAGTAAATGAGTAGATTTTACCCAAATATAGTTTCCAGTGGAAAAACTCAAATTTGAGTAACTTCGGAGTTACTCTAAATTAGAGTTGTTCCACTTTTTCTGTAGATGAGTGAGATCTTACTCATTTTTAAGTAACTATTTTTAAGCGTGAAGTACTCAAAATTAAGTAAAAAGAAGTCAAATAATAGGTAGTTTTTACTTTCCGTGTGTGCATTCTTATCATGATGTAAAAATTCCCTGGTGATCACGTTTCGAATTAGAGAAAATGATCTGTCTATTTCATACAGCCCGGTGGCAAAGATAGGGCGCTCCAGCAAGTGCTAGCGTGGCCAACATCTGGGGCATTTGGTGGGCAATCAGAGCGCTCAAAGTACGGTAAACAAATATTCGAGCATTTCAATTCGAGTAAAATCTTAATTTCCTTATCGTAGTGATGATATTCTGATCGATAATTTGCGGGGAAGTGTTTTAAAGGGTACTGAATAAACAAGTAGTTTGTAATATCCAGATTTTTGTTAGCCATTCTTCTTCACTGTTTTGGTTTTTGCAGAATGATGCTGGCCACAGTTTCATGACGTCATAGGAGGGGGTTGATTTCATACCATCGAGCATGAAAGAACCCGGTTATTAGAAAAAACTGCACGCTCATTCACGCTCATTTTATGTTCTGCACATTTCGAGATCAAAGATTATCAGTCGTGCGAAATGCAGCATAAATTTTGTGGTTTTCAACGTCGGGTCTTAGGAAAGCATGGTAAGTTCAATATTTTCAATCATCACACGTAATGAGTACACTGATTTTAGCTTAACCTTCAATTCAAAGACAAATTTTTCGAAACAGATTTGGTAGAAGCAAATGGCATTGATCTAGCCAGACTTAGTGGTCACAGCACCTTCCTTCTGTAAAAAAAACTAACAAGATCAGAAACCCGTCGACCATCATTAAAAAAGCACTTACGTACTACGGATAGAAACTTGAAATGAAACGTTCGTTCTGTGTGTGAAATAACGGGCGTACTGAAGCCTAAATCATAGAGTAGAGTAGCGTATGACCAACTCGTTCGTAGTTAACCTCGAACGGATGTACCCAGTAAACATTCGAAATCTCAAACTTCGACTGGTGACATTCTCCACCAACTGATTTCAGTGTAATTTGAGCGAACAATCGATTCGCTCGACCTCCATATGAACATCGATAGTCTGAAGTGATTTCATTTTGTCATCTTTGGTGCTTCATGATGGATTGGTGTTTCCTCGCGGTGTTGATATAACAATAAATTGCGTCAGAAAAAAATATAAGTCAAATAAAACCATACTTAAGAGTATGAAGAGCTACAGGCAGATATTGTTTGATCGATTAGGAACTGTAAAACCAAGATGTAATCATTATCGGTTAACCGATCGGTTAAGCGACAATCAACATGTGGTCTTCATTGTGTATCAAATAAAATTATCGACAAGTGCAACATTTTATTCATCCAATTCGGAATCATTTAGAGCATCACCAGCGTTTGAAATGCCACCCACAGTACAATCACTCCATTATCCATGTTAACTGTAATAGATTCCACAGTGCAATCCGCCAAATCCTTCCTCGAACGAAATGAATAGAATCGGAAGTGTGTACAAATTTCTATATTTCGACGTTACCTCGCAAGTCCCTAAAGAAAAAATGTCTAGATTTTCAATTAGTGCCAAAGGTTCGCCAAGCTGAGTAATTTAGTAGTGAGATCCCGATCTGAACTGGTCGTTTGTTGATGTTTACATGCTTGAATCCCGGTGCGCCATACCTAATTTCGAAAATTACCAACACAACCAAAACTGTCTTATCACGTCACCAGTGTATTTTACATCGTGGTTATCAAATTTCAATTTGTCATTTTTGGAAAAGTTCTCCTTTCGGAAATATTGAAAGTTGTATTGGAATAATTCGTGTAAACCTGTGAACAGTAACCCAGTTCATAAAGCTTAATGGCTTTTCCAAATACCAATGCGCAAAGTATTATATTTAGTTAATTTTTTTAACAGAATTGTACTATTTTTAATCATTTAAGCCGATGTGACCAAAAAGATTCTGGAGGATATACAAATAAAAAAACAGCTTTTGCAGAAAGGAGTTAGTCCAGTTGCGTCTACCATCAATTCATCGGCAGGCCTTACAATTCCGCAGGTTAGATTCTTTATATAAGTTTGTTTCTAATATTTGATTCGTTAGTCACAGTATTAGTTTAGGTTACCGAATTTTAAACCTTCATGCCCCTAAAGTAAGAAAACAGCGATTGAAGGATAAAAAAATGCAAGAATAGTTTTTTTATATATGATCCATTTCGAAAAACATCAATTATATAGCTACTGTATTATTAATTCCAACAATCTAATAAGACTATTCTTTCGCAGTACATCCAAGCAAACAGTCTAGCCCAGACTACTCAACAAACTGAAAGTTCAATCAACGCAACTGCTAAAGCTGTGTGGAATCAAGCTCTCAGTCAGTCAAACGGATTTTTTATTCCTCAAGACTCTTTGTTTGGGAACAGTATTATTCCAGTAATACCCCGATTTGAAAATACAACCACAACAGGTAGTGGTAGTGGAACTGCATCAAGTAGTCCCACATCATCGCATAAATAATTGATTACCATGGCCTCCTTGAAATTGAAAAAATTGGAAGAATTTCTGCAAACGGTTGATGGCTTCGAGAATCCCAAACTAACATTAGAGCAGTATGTAACACCATCACACATTGCCAGTCACATGTTGTACACGATACAAACGAACTACTTGGATATAGAAAACAAATTCGTTCTAGACTTAGGATGTGGAGCTGGTATGTTGAGTATTGGAGCATCCCTTCTGGGAGCTGCACACGTTATAGGTGTTGAAATCGATTCGGACGCAATTGAGGTAATTTTTGACGGTGGAAATTTCAACCAATTGTTTTTATGGTATATATTTTCAAAGGTTTTCAAAAGCAATGTCAAAGGTTTTGATTTAGAAAATGTAGACTGTGTACAATGGGACGTTTTATGTAAAGAAGGTTTTAGAATGGAAAGAAAGTTTGACACTGTTCTTATTAATCCCCCATTTGGAACTAAACAGAACAGTGGTATAGATATGAAATTTCTGCGTAGTGGTTTAAATTGTGCGCAATTTAGTGTTTACTCGCTTCACAAAACATCAACCAGGTTGCAAACCAATTATGTTTTTCAAATCGATTCCTAATAAACATATTTTATTTCAGGGATCACATAAGGAAAAAGGCACTTGAGTGGCATGTTAAATCGTTCATCATTGCGGAATTAAGATATAACATTCTGCAAACCTATAAATTTCATAAACGTTCGTCTGTGGATATAGCCGTTGATTTGTGGCGCTTTGAAAATACTAAGTATTGAACATTTTTATTGAAAATATATGCTTTGTGCTTAAAATGTGACTTTGCGTAACCTTGACTTATCGCCACAAACTAGCTCAATTAAATTTGATAACTACAGATTCTTTGTTTACATGTCTCATTTAAATTTATATCAATGTGAACATAGCGTAATGAGGTAAGACCAGTAAGACAAATTCTCTCCACACAGCCTATAGATACACACAGAGTTTTTGTCACTATTTTCAAAGGGCACTTCGTTTTCGGACTTACCCAAATAAACCAATTTCTAAATCAGTACACTTACTTTGATCAGTATTTTTTATTCAAATTAAATAAACAGCTTCCGTTTCCAGTCGTTCTTCCAATTTGTATGTTTACTACCAAAATGTAGGTGGCGTTAATACATGCATTGACGATTACCGATTGGCATGCGCGGATGATTGTTACGACATCATTGCTCTTTCGGAAACGTGGCTCAAAGAAAATACGATATCCGTCCTGGGATATGGGTCAAATTATGAAGTTTTCCATACCGATCGCAGCTCCCATAACAGTTCGAAGAGCATAGGAGGTAGAGTGCTCATCGCGGTTCACAGTCGTTTAAAAGCTCAACTGGTTGAGAGCCCACCGGGACGTTGTGTCGAGCAGGTGTGGGTTCGTGTTAAGCTGGCTGATTTCTCGTTTTTTATTTGCGTGTTTTACATTCCTCCGGATCGATGTCGTGATGTGCCGCTGATTACGGCTCATATCGAGTCATTGCATAAAATTGCATCCAATCAAGCGATGCCCATCGACGAACTCCGCGGTTGTTGGCGACGTTAACTGAATTGGTGTGCCACTTCTGATGGATTTTTATTCGCTGATCTCACACTTTCAGCATTTCACGCTAGCATTTTTGGGGACAGTTCGAGCGTGAAAAACAACGAAAAAGGTCTTTAACGATTAGCGGCCCTTACACGAGTCATTAAAAATGTCATTACTGAATTATTAATGAACGTGTAATGGTGCAGTAATGACGAGATTTCTAACAAATTTGAAATACATCATTACTTAGTCATCATTTAAAATGACATTTTTAATGCTCGTGTAAGGGCCGCTATTAGGAAACATTTTTATTCGTCTGTATCGTTACAAGAATATTTCAAAGAAGAAAAAGGAAGGAAATAAAAAAGGGGAATATTGTCAGTTGTACAGCAAGTGTTGCCAGCTTTATCACTCCTCAACAGTTGCCTTCTCTACAATCGATAATTATGGTAGCAACCCTATCTTTTTCAAAAGATGTTGAGTTTTAAACGTTCCCAGCGGCTTTGTAAGTATGTCAGTGGCCATATCAAAGACTAACAAACAGGACACTCAAATTAGATTCTTCAATCATTTTAACGATCATTTCGAATATTCCTTTATTTGGGACAGTACTCACATGTGTCATGATGGCGCCACTTACCCTATTAAAAACATCCTGTCTGTCATCTAGACTGTGTTTATTTTTTTCATTTACCGACAGGGTTGCCATTCATACAGAATTACCTGGAATGTATTGATTTGTATACGTCCATGCGAATTTCATGCAGGATACAGATTTAATACATATTGCCAAAACTATATACATAATTGTGCCTATTTCTCATCCTCCAACGCAAGACAAAATCGAACCCGTTTTGTTACAATATTTACTTGCTTCTGGTCTGCCGCCACTTAATTTCGGGTGAAAACTACCAACACAATAAAAATAGTCTAGATGAACAACGTTGAGTCAAATAAATGATTACCTTCCAACATCGCGAAAAAGTTCCCTCCGTGGTTGATGGGCTTGACGGTATTGCAAACATCATCAGATACTATTAATTATTGTTACAATTTAATATAAATATGTGTTATAACTTTTAGTTTAATTATTGAGTTTATTGAGTGAGGCATGAAACGATTTGAATAAGATGTTGATTGCAATACGCTCCAACATCCGGGGTTGGAGAGGCCGGTAGGGCTTAACTGAGCTCTTTTTTATGTTTCATTTTCATACTACCGGCCCTTATTACCGATGTGAAGTGGAAATTAAGCGAAATGAACGTACCCCACTTAGGTTTCACACGATAACGGAATAGTTGAATGGTGATTTAAGTTCATCTTTGACGTTTATTCTGTGAGGTTGTGTCGTGCTCGTGTGGGATCTGATGGATGAGGTGATATGTGAGTGAAGTATAAGTGAAGTGGAATGCAAGAACGGTAATAAAGGCCACCGTTTCAGCTCAGGACTAACGATCGACCAATAAAAGAGATAGAAAATGGGTGACGGCACCCCTATTCATCTCAAATCCATTAGTCATTTCATATATGAAAACCATTGGTTAGAGCGAGATCTGTTGTGTCTGTTCGATAGATTGACTTCGAGAGTGAGATGAGGTTAGGAGTATTTCGCGTCGCTATAACAGCGATGTCGTACATTTTCTGAACTACTTTTATGCGGTATTGCTTGTCAGAGATGAAGCAAAGATTTTGTATTTGATTTCATCACAATTCATTTATTGAAAGTCGAGTAATCGGTAGGATAATATGGTGACTCTATTAATGAAATGACTATTGGCACAATGAATTTAGTTAAAATCTATTCGAATTTATCTATTAGAATTATTATCTATTAGAATTTACTATTTAATCAATGTTACAATATTTGCGTGTGAAATACATATTTGTAAATATGTATATGTATGTACACATGTGTGTATATGTATGTATATATGTGTGTACGTCAGTATGCCTTGGTGCCTGTATATATTTATACATGTATGTATGTATGCGTTGTATCAAACCGTATATTATGAAACCTTTCGATTGTGAGTGAAATGTTGATTGCATTACGCTCCAACATCCGGGGTTGGAGAGGCCGGTAGGGCTTAACTGAGCTCTTTTTATGTTTTATTTTCATACTACCGGTTCCTATAACCAGTGTTATAGTAGAAGTTAAGTGGAGTGAACGTATCCCAATTGGGTTTCACACGATGACAACAGATGAACGGTGAATCGAATCCATATTTGACGTTTATTGGTGGTTTGTGTACAATGGATTACTGTGGTATGAGATAGAATATTGTAAAATAGAACGGTATAATAATGACAACCAATGGGCAAACCACTGATTGCTGTCAAACGATGTTCATCCAGTTTGTATTGTGAGGATGTATCGTTTGGGACCTGATGGGTGAGATGATGTGTGAGTGAAATGTAAGAGTAAGTGCATGCAAGAATGGTAATAAAGGCCACCGTTTCAGCTCAGGACTAACGATTGATCATTAGAAGAGATAGAAATTGGGTAACGGTACCTCCATTCATCTCAAATCCATTAGTCATTTCATATACGAGACCCATTAGTTATAGTGAGCTCTGTTATCTCTGTTTGATAGATTAATTTCAGAAGTAACATGAATTTTGGAGCATTTTGCTTCGCTAAAACAGCAGTATTGAACCACTTCCGAACTACTGCTATGCGTTATTGCTTCTTAGAGACAAGGCAAAGACTGTATTTATCACAATTCATTTATTAAAAGTCGAGTGATCGCTAAAATAACATGGTGACTCTACTAATGAGATGACTATTGGCACACTAGTTTTAGTTAGGATCTATCAGAGTAGAAATAGTAACTCAATGTTGTAATGCTTGCGTGTGGAATACATGTGGGTATGTACGCATGTGTGTATGTGTGTGACTGTGTGTGTATGTATGTGTTTTTGTGTGTATGTACAATATACATTTTACCGTGCCTTTGAATGCGTTGTACCAAACTGGTAGATGCATTTCGATTGTGGGTCAGGAATCAGGAATCAGAACAAATTGGCTCAAATGGCACGTTCCCCTTGATATTTGGAGATTTGTGCCTTGCCACTGTCAAGGATCAACTGAAGACAACTAAATGTGAACATGCTGTAGCAATACTTATGGGACCCAAGGGTCAATATAATTTAAATAAAAATGCATGTTCTCAGTTTTTTTCCCGTCAAACCATCATGACCGGCCGTACAAAGAGGTCATTAAAAAACACTAATCCTTTTTTGTCTCTCTTTTTTTTCGGAAATGGATGACTGAGCATAACCAAGAAATTCGGAATAAAGAATAAGATACTCAAGAAAAGCAGGAACAAATGTGATAAATGTGGAGCTGAAAAATTGGAAAATAATTTAATTAACACTCTTAGGAAATCTTAGATACAAAATGGAACATCGGTAAGAATAAAAAGACCATTGCATACAACTAACTTTTACATTTCAGGGAATAAAATAACATCAGCAAAAGTACGGAATGAAAATAAAATAGAAGGACAACAAAAGACACTTACGAAACACAATTGAATAGAACACTGGAATTAAGGTAAAACAGAATATGAACTATGACCAAAGGTAAGAAAGCCAACATGAATAAATAATAGAAACTGTTGGGTAATAATATAATTTCCTCATATTGAAAGAGGCGTTTATATGGCGCGCATGCGCTAATTCGGCCTGATACAAATTAACGGGGAGGGCAATACATTTTGGACAGGGCTGTAAAAAGCTGATTGGAACCCTTTCCCCACCAAAATGTAATATAAGGAAACTATAAGGAAACCTTCCAACATCGCGAAAAAGTTAAATATATTATCAACGTTATCCAATAATTTATTGTGACGATTCATTTTCAAATATTTTGATGAAATCAGGCATCCCTGCAAGCAGCTGATCGGTGTTGACAAACGAGGGGAAACCAACTAGTAAAAAAAACTTGTACATAACACAAGGGGTGTACAGATAGTAAATAGTTCGCGCAGTACAATATAGGTGGAACTAGTGCATAACGAAAAATTATTTTTATAAGAATTTACTGTCATGTCTGTTAGTCTGTGGTAATGGTATATAAGAAGCATATATAAACTATCCCGACTCACCAACACATACCGAACCGGAACTTCAGGCGGTCTACCTCGGGCCCTAAGGGATTCCAGTAGCTTCGACCTGGCGTCGCGATACTCTACGCACGACCGCACGACATGCTCGATGTCCTGATAAGTCCAACACGACGGAGATGTGCGTTGAAAGTGTAGTGATTTGACATGAGCCGCGACATAACAAGAATTAAGGCCATCGTCCAAGTACCATGCGCGCGGGTGGTTTTAGGAAATTTTCGATGGAAATTTCGAAAAATTTGCCAAAACCAAAAACATACAGACCTTTGAAATACATTTATCTATCTACAGGGTGCAAATAGCTGGAAAATTCGGAGGATTTTCCGAGTCTTATCAAAAATAGCTCTGAAAAATGAGTGTTTTTGTGATCTTTCACAATTATCTGGAAAAATAAAGCGATGACATAAACTTTTTTTTTCAAATAAACTTTATTATGGATACACAGATTACATTCGGACACATTTTTGGAAAACCTTTTCACGCTTTTCATAGAAAATCCACGAATTTCAAAAATTTTCACGAAATCGGTTATATGAAATTTGTTGATTTTCCATGAAAAGCGTGAAAAGGTTTTCCAAAAATGTTTTCGAATGTGATCCTTGTTGCCAGCATGAGGTTTTTTTTTGAAAAAAAATTTCATTCCATCGAATTATTTTTTCAAATAATTGTGAAAAATTACAAAAAAAGCTCGTTTTTTCAGCACTATTTTTGATAAGACTCGTAAAATCCTCCGAATTTTCCAGTCATTTTCACCCTGTAGATAGATAAATGTATTTCAAAGGTCTGTATGTTTTTGGTTTTGGCAAATTTTTCGAAATTTCCATCGAAAATTTCCTAAAACCACCCGCGCGCATGGTACTTGGACGATGGCCTTAAATCGCGACTCACGTTCATCCCCCTGAACCAAGGTTTCGTCGATACCTTAGGAATAATGGAATGTAGCCATCGTCCCAGTTCGCCATTGCTCCATGAAGTTTGCCAACTTTCGAGAGTTTTCTGACGAGAGATACTGAAAAATTCATTGAAGCAGATTGGTCTTTCATGAATGTCACCTTCTAATGCGCCCACCTTAACCAATCCCAAGTAACATTTTTAATAATAATAAATACTTGTAGCTATCTTCAATGCTACATAATAAATCTTGCATTAAAACTTTAAACTCCACGGAAGCCTACTGAAAACCTCTATAAGAGCATGTTCCTGCCAAGTGGACCATTCTTCATAAGGTTTATAAAGCAAAGTGAAGAATCATCATAAAGCTGCGTTAAAACTTCAAATTCAAGAAAATTTTGAAACCAGATTTACGATCAACATTAAATTTATTTGGATGGAATAAATTCCACTATGAATAAACTGTCGTTTTGGTAATACTTTTCTTGATTATATGTGTGTCATATCTGCTTTGAATGCAATCAGTAACAATTTATTGGATATTATTTACAAGTTTGAGTCTTTTACCGAACGTAAAAACTTCATGCGCTTTTATTTTTATCGTGAATGTAAGGATAAAAATAAGAATTATAACTAATCGCCTTGAAATAAATACGGTTTTTGCGAAAGTCGCCATGATTTATGAAAATTATTTTCTGTGATTTATCTTTATTTTGGTATAAAACTATTTCGTGGCGATAAAACTTGTGCATACGTTTTGAAAATGAATCATAAAAGTCCATCATACTTCCTCGTTTTTGCATTTCGAAGTTTATTTGATGTCAATAAAGGCTACGGTATAGAACATCATAATGGCGGCCATGAAAATTTCTTTAATGCAAATTACACTTAATCTAAGAAGCAATAAATCAAATAGCCCACAACAGGAGTGTCATAAATGTACTTTAGAACCCTCAAATTTGCTCTGAGTGAAACTGTCATTCAATTAACACGCACACACACAAATCTAGATTTATGATAGAATTTTACTGACAATAATGTTTTAAAGAAAATTTTTCAAAGCAATATTAAGAGCGTTTGCATGGTTTTATTCTAGTACAAATTGATTTATTTTTAGTCCAGTTGTTAGTCTAGGTAAAAGGTTTTATAGAAGCTTTAAAAACTATGATATTACTTGTCAAAAGCGACACTTATTATAGTTGTTATAAAACAAGTAGTGATTAAACAAACAATTATAAAACTCCTATAAATTATAATCAAAACCATAAGGCATTTGAATTGTTACTTGGGATGAGTCTGCCTTTTCATTGCCCGGAATGCACTCATATCATAATTACGTGAAAAGTTATGTGAATATTTTCCACCCTACTTTTCACGTAGATTTTAATGGACAGGCATTTAAAAGCTGTTTAATGCATAATCCAGTAAAAGTTACGTGTTTCATAGGTAAAATGTAATGTACTGTTCATATCACATTTACCTATCAGTTCATATCAAATTTAGATACCAGAGAATTACTATTTTATATATTGGTTGAAGTCAAAAGAGAGATTTCAGATTTTTATATAAATCTATGAAATGAAAAATGCCATGAAATATAAAACATTTATTTCAGAAAATTATCACATAATTCCAATGGCTTAAAAGCAACTAATAACGTCGTGGTATCTCAAACCTCCAGAAATCGTTTTTGTTGTCACTGCCATCCAACCGAAGCCGAAGTTGAGATCCAAGAACTCCCACAACCTCGCCCACAACACTTCCGATGCTAGTTGAAGTCGCATTACATGGTTCCAGTGTCTCTAGCTTCATACCGACGGCCTGTTTGAAGCATTCGGCAGGAGCGGGTAAACTTCCGGACTCACGCAGGCACTCGGTCCAGTTGAACACCTGGAAACTTTCATACTGGAATGGTCCGGTCGATGGAGTAAAAAATTGTAGTTAAATAACTTTTTTCGCAAATATTTACACTACTTACACTTCGAGGGCCACTGCTCGCCATTTTCAAAATCGAGTTTTTCACACTGGAAATTCACGTAGATTGTTTGACGTTTGGACAATTCACGTAAACCTTATGTGATGACTCTATTCATTTTAGGGGATGTTCGTATAACATTCATTTTCGTCACGTAAAATATTCAATTTGACATTCGAAACCATTTTACGTGATTTTTCAAATGAAACGAACGTGAATTTTTATTTGAGTGTGGAATAATGCGAAGAGGCCCAGACTAACGATATTGAATAAGACCGTTCAGATAAAGTTCGCAAGTGTTCCCGTAGTTTCCCCAGGAAATATGGGGGATACTTTCCTGGCTTCATTGCCCGGAGAGCTTCTATTGAGCTTAGACTGTCCGTGACAATGAAGTAATGGTCTTTGGGCAAGGTTTCAATGATCTCGAAGGGTGTACTGAATAGCAGCTAATTCTGCGACGTAAACTAGAGCCGGATCACTGAGTTTGTAAGAAGCGGTGATGTTATGATTGAAGATGCCGAAACCTGTGGACCTGTTGATGTTTGATCCGTCAGTGTAGAACACCTTTTCACAGTTGACTGATCTAAATTAATTATTAAAAATATTTGGGGCCACTTGAGGGCGTATGTAATCCGGAATTTCACGAATATCTTCTCTCATGGATGTGTCGAAAAACACAGTAGAATCAGAAGTATCCGAGAAATGAGCACGGTTGGAAGCAAACGAAGAAAGAATAATATTCTGAGCCAAGTAATCAAAATACAAGGACTAAGGACTTAAGCTCGACGAGCCTTTCGAAATTTTCAATCACTATCGGATTCAAGATATCGCATCGGATAAGCAATCGATATGAGAGATCCCAGTTAGGTCTTTTGAAAGTCCGAGGAGCTTCATTTTTGTCGTGAAGACGACTTACTTTACTATGGGGCGCCTTTTCGAAATTAGTAATATGAAAGAATGGGCAGAACTTAATCGTGAATAGACCTGCATTAATGGCAGCAACATAATTCTTTCACTATTTCATCAAAAATATGATCAGGAATTTAGGATATTTGGTAGAACTGTTCGAATAAATAAAACTAAAACGGCTTGCTGGGGATTGGCATATTTTCGCAAACTGAAATGTAGAGGCACTGCTTGTTTAGAGCAAGAGCTGTCAAATCGGTAGGACAATTTCTAATTACTCTACCTTTTCAACGATTTCTTATGAAAACGGGCAAATTCATTTGAAAAGCCAAAGTAGAAGTTGAAAAAAAAGTTTTTACTCTGAGGTGGTAATGTTGAATTCATGTTCATTGGTAATGTTGAATTAATGTTCATTGTGCGAAATCTACCGTTTATTCAGAATAGAGCATTAAACTTGGTTTGATACCATTTTTCAAATGCCTGGAAATAACAAATAAAGTATCCAAAATAAATAGTACTCGATCGCTATACATTCTTGTACTCGAGAAATCAACATTACACTGGTTTCTGTTTAAAAAAATGTTGATCCGAAAAAAACCTAATCTTACCCAAACTCACACATTTCTGAAGATTTTCCATGTTTAATCGTACACTGAGAAAAATACTATAGTAGCCGTAACCTGTTTGTCATGGTTATTTCAACTATATGCTTAAATAGTAACAACGACCATGATATGAGATTATTCACTATCTGTATTGTATAAAGTACTAGATAACAAAGACTATAACTTGAGAAGACTGTTTGTATTTATGACTTCTATGGTATGGTCATTCTAACAATGGTTGTCATCTCAAAACTAAGAACAAATAGATAAAATAACCATCACAAGGAAGGTGAAATCGCTCATGATAAATTTGAGAAGCGAAGTAGTTATTGCTACCATGTCAGTATGTTCTTCTTTACAATGTACAAATGTTACCATGAGTACATATATAGTTGGCTAGAAGATTGTGAAGTTTGAAAACACTATTCATATTGTTCATATGAACAGAATCCATGTGATAACTACATGACCGTATAGTTTTTTTTCAACTATGTAATTCGTTTGAGATGACTATACAAATGATCAAATCCTCATTTCATTGGAACGCCAAATCTCATGTACGTGGTACAATGAAACTGTAAAGGAATGCAAAATGTGTTGGAATTAAGCTCGTAATTGTTCATTGATGTTGGTTTTTCAAGTAAGCTAAGTAAGTTGCATTGAGTATTGTTCAATAATTGTGTCGGCAACGGCTTTGATTTTCAAGGAAGCCGTTTAATTTTCAGGCCATTATGAATATAGACGTGTCGCATACGGACTGCCACCGGTTTCGGAGGAAACAACAAGCGGATCGTGAAGGATACGACGACCCACATTCACTTAACGGATTCGAATCTGACGGAGAAAAGCAGCTTGGTAGCATAGTCCGTTAGTTTATAGAGTATCGAGAGGACACGTACGATGGTTCGTACTTCGACTCCGCTTATGATTTTGTCAAGCTTTCCTTTCGCTTATGATTTTGTCAAGTAGTAGTTATTACTTCGAAATCGATTTTCTTCTACTCCGAGTTTACTTTTATTACTGATATCTATTTGTATAGTACGATAAACGATAAAAATGTAGCAAATCGCTACTGCCGACAGCGTTGTTTTTTCTCACTTCGACAGACACTCAAACTAACCAGATCTTTTGCCAGATTTTCAAAAATTTCCCAAATTTTCCAAATTTTATAAGATTTTCCAAATATTCCTAGATTTTGTCAGATCTCGCTAGATCTTTACGGGTTTGGCCTCTATACGGTGGGGAGACCTTTTGTTTATTTTTGCTCACCGAAAAATGAAACCTACACGCTCATTCAATGTTACTCTCAAGTGAGCTATTTGTACTCACTTTTGTTTATTTAGTGCAAATGTCAAAAAGTGAGTAATATTGATGTACAAGACTGAGTAACTTTTACTCAGTTTCTAAATTGACAACAAGTTTTACTCACAGGACTTTGAAAACGTTGCGTGAAAATTTACGTTCAATGATTTTTGAAGAAAGGAAATTTGAAAAAAATGGAGCAGGTTGGAGCCAAGGTAAATTAATACTATCGAAAATTAAAAGGTAATATTATTGTACCTCCTAATCGACGACACGACCAGGCACTTCGAAGAAAAATCGCAATAAAAAGTGTTCATGCGCGATCACTATCAGTTACCGAAGTATTGAAAGACCCCTAGGTAATAATGAAAATAAATTTTACAAGCATCACTGCTGTGGTTGCTACGAAATAGTCACCATGCACAGCATAATAAACAAACAGGTAATACTTTAAAAGATGTATTATAAGTAAAACAGTTTATTTCAAGTTAGGCTAATTATATTGATTGCAGGAATAAACCAGTTTTCATGGCGCTAACAATATGGCGATGTAATGGTGATCTAGCAAAATGGAACATATCCGTATATATATATATATATATATATATATATATATATATATATATATATATATATATATATATATATATATATATATATATATATATATATATATATATATATATATATATATATATATATATATATATATATATATATATATATATAGATATATATATATATATATATATATATATATATATATATATATATATATATATATATATATATATATATATATATATATATATATATATATATATATATATATATATATTACCACTGAATTTTTCGTTTGCTATCTACGTATCTATCAAAAATATTTGAATGACAACAGGAATGATAATGTCGTTTCGGGATTTTGTTTTTTTCCTTAACGTGAAGAACCGCGATTTTGCATTTCATTCTAATAATCAAAATACCCTGTCAAGTCGTTCCCACTGATTGTCTCGTCTTCTACTGGCGTTTAAAAAGAGTTTCAGGCCCTAATAACCGTTCTCACTTCCACTTTCACTTCCCACTTATATCACTTCACTTGATTTTCCCTGTTACTGAACTGTTACGCACACTGAAGTAGTCACTGTAGTGAAAAAAATCATTTTTCCAAAAAAATTATGTGATGTTCGTAATAACCACAAGCTCATAAAAGTAATTACTTTTTCCTCTGAAGCGACTTTCGTGATAAATACCTACATTCACTTCACTTGATTTTCACCGTGAAGTGATACCTATAATAAGGGTTTTCACCGTGTAGTGATACTGGTAATAAGGGCCTCATTATATGAATTCGATATAAGGGAAGAATTAAAAAGGGACACTCCGTTTCCGCATTTTAGCGTAGGCCACTCGACCTACGGTTGAGTAGTTACGTACATATATCATTAAATGCAATTCATATCAGCGAAGCGCAGATCACAGTTGATTGAAATTGTAATCGCAGCATATTTCACCGGTAACTAAACATTTATTTTGTGTAGGACTTTTATATAATTGAAATATTGGTGAAAAGTCATATAAAATTTGTGAATGCTGATTAGTACATTTGAAAGCATATAAATAATTGCAATCACAATCGAAATGATTCTAACAAGTAGCAACATCATCAAAATTGCAGCATAACACCAACATTCGCGGTCATACTGTTCATCTGAGTACTACAATGCAATTGGTTGAAGATCATTCTGGTCTCACGATGAGATTTTCTTCACCCTCTGAGCATCACGCCGTAGATAAACGCAAAAGGGTTAGTTTCGGGTCTTTACGCACTTTGAAAAGAGGCTACAAGAATACATATTATTAGTGAACAGAATATATAATTAAATACAAAATTAGCAAGCCATAAAAACTCTCAATTCCGATTTAGATCCGCAGTCGACGATGAGAACTTCTGAGATGCTCTAGATTGGGCATATGCAATAATGAAACCGAGAACGATTACCTTGAAAAGATAAACAATGGTAACCAGGGTTACTGTATCTGTTATTTTGAAAACAACAATTTCTCTGACCGCGTTCCCAATTTTAAACATTTTTCATTAGATATCATTTTGACATTACCAGTTACTGAGGGGTAGCTCGATTTGCGATACAGTTTTAAAAGCGAGTGGCAGGTCGTGTCGTCGTCCTAATCCTTATAATGATTGAAGTTTTTCGTTGCCACATTTGTGCAATCTTCGTTCCAGGATACGTGAGGGAATTTAGAGAACATTTTCAACTTTCTATGAAAAAACTACAAAATGTAAATGAGGGAATTGAGAAAATATTTAAAAAATGTTGCATTTTTTTATTTTACACGCAGTATCGATTATAATAAAGAATTCTTTAGATAATTCGAATGATAGTGTTTAACATTTACTCACCCGAGCTAATTTTCCCATTTATAGCACTGAGTAAATGTTACTCAGATTTTGACAACTACAGTATTCACTCAAAAGTGAGTAAAGAAGCTTCACTCACTATAGAGTAGTTCCACTTTTAACGAAAGTGAGTGAAATTGTACTCACTTTAGAGTAACATTGAACGAGCGTGTAGCAAAAATTTGCTTGTATATAGTAGACCCAGACAAATCCAGATAAATTTTTGAGTTTTGACAGATTTTTGAAAAAATAACCTGGCAACTCTGGTCACCATCGTGACCAGAGATGCCAGATATTTTCAGAGAAAATCTGTATTACCCTGTATCAGAGATGCCATTTATACAGATTTATCTGTATTATACAGATTTTCACAACCTCACACAGATCTAATACAGAGTACAGATTTTATACAGATTCCCTAAATTTAATACAGATTTATACAGATTTCACAAGAAGTTAGAAAAATAAACTGTTTTTGTCTGAGCTATCCTTTAGTACATGATTGCAATGACGAGATGAAAGTTTATTAATCAACGGACAAATCACAAATTGAAGTAAAAAACGATGTGCAGATATTTGATGATCAACACAAAAAAACATTTAGACAGAGTGAGCACGAGAAAGCAGAGCCAAACTTGGTACTGATCAAAGCGAGTAATGCACATACAGTAAATTGAAGGACCTTGTCAGATGGAAGGCTGAGCAGATAACAGGGCCCCTTTGGTTTGCTGAATTAGCAGGGCCCTTTGGCTTGCTGACATTAGCAGACCAAAAGAGGGAAGCATATACCTCTTTTGGTCTGCTAATGCCATCCACCAGCTCGATTCAGCTTTTCGTGTTTATTCTGTCTGCGGCCTGAGAGTTGTATGACTTGACTTGAAGTTGCATATTATGTCAACTTGTAAATCTAGAAAAGTATATGGAATTGAAATTTGATTGTGGTTGAAAAAACATTCATATTAAATTTCGTCTTTACATATTTTTGTGAACTAAGAAGATATTAAAAATTAAATGCTCATTGAAAATCTCATTGTTTAACCATAATCTGTTGAGATAGCCTTCAACATCATTTCACTGTAGAAATTTCATTTCATTAGTGAATACAGATAAATACAGATTTTTTATACAGGGCAGAGATGCCAGATATTTTCCTAGAAAATCTGTATTGATTCGTATAAAATATCTGTATTTATCTGTATTCGCTAATAAAATGAAATTTCTACAATACAATTATGTTAAAAGGTGTTATTCCAATAGATTATGGTTATAGAGTGGTAGAATAAATTCCATATGTTATATTATATTCATCGACGAAATTTTAGAGTTTTTTCAGACCCCGTCAGCTTGGAGCGATCTCAATCTTCAGTTCAGCAACGCCATCGCACGGCGTCTCATTCAACATGTCATGTCAATTGTATGGGTGCGCAGCCCTGCTATTTTGGCGCGTACGAATTTGACATGTCTCTCCCCTACTTCTATGTATGAGATTCGATGCGGACTCACCTGAGGGCGACATGCTCGCAAAAAAGGATGTTGCCAATTATTTGTTCGGGAAATGTGAGAGCTGGATATCTTGTTAATATGATGTCTTTGGTTTTTTCCTATCAACAACAATTGAATTATGGTGCCATATACTTGTCTAATTTGAAAATGTTCACTTCATAAGTTGAGATGGATTTCCAAAACCCAATATGCAACGTCGAGTCAGGTAATACAACTGTCAGTCTGGCAATAATGTTTCATGCTGCCAAGAGTTGTCTAACTTGTAAGTTCAATTTAGTTACAAATTTTAATATAAATGGATTTCAGTGTTCTTCATTGAATATCTGCTAAAAAAACATATATTTTAAAAAGTGATTTGTACGTTGATTCCTAAACGTTTATCTCGTCATTGCAATCAAATACTAATAGATAGCTCAAATACTAATAGATAGTTTAATTTTTCCTTAATACTTTTGGTGAAATCTGTTTAAATCTGTATTAAATTTAAGAAATTTGTACTCTGTATTAAATCTGTATGCGCATGTAAAAATCTGTATAATACAGATAAATCTGTATAAATGGCATCTCTGGTTACCACCTATCTACTCATCTTTGCATTAAGGAACGAAATTGTCAAAACTTAAGTAATATTTATTCAAAATAAGAAAAAAATATTTTGTTCAAAATTTGAGTAAGTTCAACTCCAAATTTGAGTTTCTTGTTCTCAAAATGAAGAAATCTTCTTCGTTAACTTTCATATACAAAGTTATTCTTCTTTCTTTTGAATGCGCAAAATAGTGATTCAAACCCGTTTCCTTTTGAACGGTTGATTCATGTTTTCAAAACCGGATCTAGAAACGATAATGGAAAACGACGTATTCTTGCATTCCTCATTTCGATAAAAATATTCCGAGAATGAAAAAGCACTGAACAGCAAGTATTTTTTTCACTCAAATATTTAAAAACTCAACGCTTACTCTAATGTATGAATAAATGCGAGAGAACTCATGGCAACGAGTTAATTTACTAAAATTTTGACATATTTTTCCAGTTTATAAATTTGAGTAGTCGCAACTCAAATCATGAGTTATGTTCAAAGAGCGTGTACATTTTAACGTTAAAATTTCAAAAGGGCCTAAAACAATTGACAGATTCTCTTTGTTTACTTCTTTTTCGACTATATCTACAAATGTTCGTTACATATTTGGTACTGTTAGAAAGATGGGAATATTGTTTTTGATTTTATACGAATATTTTGTAAGTACACGTGAAAATTAATAAGGTATTAACATAAGAGATAGTACTCAAAGAGAAACTCTCATTGGTTTATGTGACCTTATAAAAATTGACGTCGATTTACCTAAATATAGAGGCATGACTCGTTACCTAAACATCCCAAGTAACAATTCAAATGCCTTATGGTTTTGATTATAATTTATAGGAGTTTTATAATTGTTTGTTTAATCACTACTTGTTTTATAACAACTATAATAAGTGTCGCTTTTGACAAGTAATATCATAGTTTTTAAAGCTTCTATAAAACCTTTTACCTAGACTAACAACTGGACTAAAAATAAATCAATTTGTACTAGAATAAAACCATGCAAACGCTCTTAATATTGCTTTGAAAAATTTTCTTTAAAACATTATTGTCAGTAAAATTCTATCATAAATCTAGATTTGTGTGTGTGCGTGTTAATTGAATGACAGTTTCACTCAGAGCAAATTTGAGGGTTCTAAAGTACATTTATGACACTCCTGTTGTGGGCTATTTGATTTATTGCTTCTTAGATTAAGTGTAATTTGCATTAAAGAAATTTTCATGGCCGCCATTATGATGTTCTATACCGTAGCCTTTATTGACATCAAATAAACTTCGAAATGCAAAAACGAGGAAGTATGATGGACTTTTATGATTCATTTTCAAAACGTATGCACAAGTTTTATCGCCACGAAATAGTTTTATACCAAAATAAAGATAAATCACAGAAAATAATTTTCATAAATCATGGCGACTTTCGCAAAAACCGTATTTATTTCAAGGCGATTAGTTATAATTCTTATTTTTATCCTTACATTCACGATAAAAATAAAAGCGCATGAAGTTTTTACGTTCGGTAAAAGCCTCAAACTTGTAAATAATATCCAATAAATTGTTACTGATTGCATTCAAAGCAGATATGACACACATATAATCAAGAAAAGTATTACCAAAACGACAGTTTATTCATAGTGGAATTTATTCCATCCAAATAAATTTAATGTTGATCGTAAATCTGGTTTCAAAATTTTCTTGAATTTGAAGTTTTAACGCAGCTTTATGATGATTCTTCACTTTGCTTTATAAACCTTATGAAGAATGGTCCACTTGGCAGGAACATGCTCTTATAGAGGTTTTCAGTAGGCTTCCGTGGAGTTTAAAGTTTTAATGCAAGATTTATTATGTAGCATTGAAGATAGCTACAAGTATTTATTATTATTAAAAATGTTACTTGGGATGTGGCGTTGCGCTTTAGTTGATTTTGGGTAGGTTTCGACCCGAAATTAGGTAGCGGCTAATAAGTGTGTACGGTGACGAAAAGCTGAACAAGGAATGAATAATAAGAAGCCAGTTGTCAAAAACTGATTACGGAAATACAATAATTTTGTATTTTTTCTTTATAATTTTAATGTTAACAGTATTCTTATAACACGATATAATTGAATAAAATAAGTCGTGGTGAATTGACTCACCAGAAAGAAACCAAGAATTTTTGAAGAGTTCATTATCACAGATCGCTGTAAATACTACGATTAAAAAAATGGATTATCAGAAAATACTAGGCTGTGGATTAATTCTACTAGCGTTCGTTGGACATTCCATAGTGGTCCACAGTGTAGAATTAACCTTCGAACTTTCTGATAATGCACGTGAATGCTTCTACGAAGAAATAAAAAAAAATCAGACAGCGACGTTAGAATTTCAGGTGATTTTATTTGTGTTTAAATAGGATAACGTGTCATTGTTACTGTGTCATAGATAGTTTTGTCAATATGTGATGTATTAGTTTCATATACTCCATAAATTTTTAACAAAACTAAATTGAAGTTGCACGCATTTGTGCGGAAGAACTCAATTGCGTAATGGATCACATTCCAATTATTGAATTTTATATGTTGAATATAATTTTGTTACATTTAATGAAGCCAGTTGTCCCAGTACTTGATTAAAGTTTAAATACAAAAAATATTTACTGATGTGATAAGTATTGTGACGAAAACTGTAGTTTCACATTCTATACACGCAATAACAAGTATTTTTTTTCTTTGCTGTGTCACTAACGTGACAGGCCAATCCAGTGATCTTGCCTAACTAGTATTTATATTCCCTAGGTTGTAACAGGTGGACAATACGATGTTGATGTTTCATTGGAGAGCCCTACAAAAGAGATCCTATACCGACAAGTGAAAACTCAATTCGATTCGCATCAATTCACTGCACAGGTAGTACAATTTCGTTTCCATTAAGCCTATGTATTCTAATGTTGATATAAATAGGTAACTGGCATCTACGCAGCGTGTTTCAGCAATGAATTTTCAACTTTCTCACACAAACTCATTTACATGGACTTCCAAGTTGGAGACGAGCAGGCTCTTCCGGGAATCGACGAGCATGCTACTGTTTTGACACAGCTTGAAACATCATCACAGGAAATACATAAAAGTTTGAATGCAATTCTAGACTACCAGACACACCATCGCCTACGAGAAGCACAAGGTACATAGTCAGATTTCAAAATGGTAAAATTCGACATGTGTATAAGGAACAGGGTTTCATATTTTTCGATGAACATTAGAAAAGGTCCCAAGTTTCACTTTGTTTACTTTTTTTTTGTTTCAAGTTTCTCTTTGTTTACTTTCTCCTTCAATTTTTACGGCATTTCCAGTAATTTTCAATAAATTCTACAGAGCATATCGAATGATGATTGTCTTCGTCATAATCACATGTGAAGTGATAAATGATGATAGAAGACCTTTCTAATACTCGTCTTCATAGTAAATTGAATAAAAGACGCAACTTTTAGTAGAAGATTTTTTATACTACCTGGTTCAATAGTTATGTAAGATTTTAACAATAAAATACTCCTTTTTTAAATAACGGCTTCTAATTTTTTTCTGATTGCATTTGATAGCTAGTACTTTTTTTACATAATATGAGAAAAAATTGGAAAACAGTTATTTTTCTATCTTATTTAAATCAAAATTTCATGCAAGTATTTTTGTACGTTATCATATAGCATAATAGTGAAGAATATTTTATTTGAACAATTTTAACAAGTCATTTAGGGGTTAGCCTAAGTTTGTGCTTAGGGCACATAACCGTTTTCACTTTTCCTTACGTTTCGCCTTAGACTCGTCAGTGCAGAACAGTTCAAATTGAACAGCTTAATGCAAACTTAAACAGTTCAACTAGAACCGCTATGCAGGCGTAAAGTTAATGCTTTTTGCAAAACACTTATTAATTGGCACCGAATGACCATACATGAATCGGCCAGTATTAGCCGAAAATCACGTTTCCGTTCGGCACGTCAGCAAAGACATGGCACTTCGGTGCCGATTAATAAGTGTTTTGCAAATAGCATTAACTTTATGTCTGCTTAACAGTTCAAGTTGAACTGTTTAAGTTTGCATTAAGCAGTTCAATTTGAACTGCTCTGCACTGACGGGTCTAAGACGAAACGATTCAGGTATGGTCATTCGGTGCCAATTAATAAGTGTTTTGCAAATAGCATTAACTTTACGTCTGCATAGCGGTTCTAGTTGAACTGTTTAAGTTTGCATTAAGCTGTTCAATTTTAACTGTTCTGCACTGACGAGTCTAAGACGAAACATAAGGAAAAGTGAAAACGGTTATGTGCCCTAAGCACAAACTTATGTTAACCCCTAAATGACTTGTTAAAATTTTTCAAATAAAATATTCTTCACTATTATGCTATATGATAACGTACAAAAATACTCGCATGAAATTTTGATTTAAATGAGATAGAAAAAAACTGTTTTCCAATTTTTTCTCATATTATATAAAAAAGTACAAGCTATCAAATGCAATCAAAAAAATTTTTTTTTCGGATTGCCCCATTTGTAGAAACCGTTATTTAAAAAAGGCGTATTTTATTGTTAAAATCTTACATAACTATTGAACCAGGTAGTATAAAAAATTTTTCTTCCACTAAAAGTTGCGTCTTTTTAGGCTCCTGAATTTCTTAGAATGTTCTAAGAAATTCAGAAGCCTTAAAAGACATAACTTTTAGTGGAAGAAGATTTTTTTATACTACCTGCTTCAATAGTTATGTAAGATGTAATGTTACTTTATTGAGAAAATTCAAATGAAAAAGTTATTGAATATTAACCGTTCTAATATAAAAACGGTTAAAGATACACAACTAACATCTTCGACAAAGTTGCCTTAAATTGATTATTCTAAATTATTGTGGAAGGATGCATTGTTCTATCTCATCCAGATTTTGAAATAATTTTTTAATTCATAGTTTGTTTTAGGACCACCCTAAAACCACTATGGCCGAAAAACGCAGTTTATTAAGTGGAACTAATGTGCCGAAGACTTCAAATCTCTGAGGCCAATAATAAAAGCGTAAACAATTGTTTCCTGCTAATTTTGCTTCCCGGACCACTGTGGATTGGTTAAATTGATCTTTCACATGCATAAGTATTATTTTTGCGTATAGACGAATTGTTTAACATATCTATTTGAACAACTGATTATATTTTATCTAACTATTGGTTCGTTGATATTTTTGATAACCAATAAACAAATTATGATAAAATCGGATGAAATATGTTTGTTTCGGCTCTGAGAAACCAAATTACGGCATAATACTGGTGTTATTACCTTAGCGAATGCATTTGGAATGCACAATATTTCATCTTATTGAGATACGGGGGGGGGGGGGTGAGGGAGGTTACCGTTACCCTACTAAGAATAACTTCAAGTTTTCTAAAGCGGGCAATTTCATTTTTTCTTTGCATTTCTCTTCAACGGAAACATAGAAGCATCTAGCTATATATACCATATATTTAGGCTGTATTTACACAACCAATGGAAGTTAGGATTAATAAAATAAGTACAAAAAGTAATTTGATTGCCTCTTTGAACCTTTTGTCGATGTTACTATGTTTAAAGAAGTATTTTTATTGAACGATTGCTTGTTCAACTCCCTAACAACTAGAAAAATGAAAAGTCGAGTTTAAAGAAATCGTTAAGTATTTCGCTTCGTTTGGAATTTGTGTTTCGAAGTGTAATTTAATTGATTTCGGTAAACATGAGAATAACCAATATTCATTGTTTTCAAATGGTAAACTTTTGTTTTACTAATATACGTAGGATGCTTTCTAGCGATAATCATCAGCACAAATAAAATTTCGGATTATTACATAATTTACGGAAATGGGAAAGCTAATAACGATTTCAAAAAGATATAGTCGTCGATATCTGATTATATTTTATGTTGTGGGCAGTAAGTCCAATTTTTTTCGAGCACACTTAAATAAATCGATTTTGTGGGACCAAAGATAATATTTTATCAGGTTATTATCCAAATCGACCAAAATAAAAGTAACATTCTACAGCTTACCAATCTCGTGTATTTACATTTTTTTGGTGATAAATAACTCAGTTAGCTTAACTCTACTGATCAATCGGTAAAAGATACTTTTTACTGATCTTATTGTTGAGCTGTTCGAAAGTCAGTAATATTTTAGCGATTTGGTGGCCTAAACTTCTCACTGTGGTATAAGTCGCCACTCCTGCGTTTCTCAGATATAACCTAACCTAACAATTATCATAAGAAACCCGCTTGACAGAATCAGTGCAGTTGAAATTATTTGTGTAGTACGACGGCGATCATACCAATGGAAATAAACACAGGGCAATACTTTTTTTCAAATGCATATGATTTACGATAGTACAAATAGAGTATAACTATTAGAGTATAATTAATAAGGTTTTATTGCTATATAATTATCATTCCAAGTATTGTTTTCCAATAAAAATAATATCAATTTTCAGAAAATTCTCCTGTTTTGATAAACGGTACTTAGCGACCATAAAAACTTTAAAAACCGCTCCGAATGGTCTAGAATCGTTGGCAAAGATTTTTCTAACGTGATTTAACACCGAAAATCTCTAAAAATACAGTTCATTATTTTCCGTGAGACATAAACCATAATATGGCGATTTAAGCTACGATTTGAATCTTTGTCTGTAGTACTGTCTTTGATTATTGATTATATTTTATTGTGAACCGCACTCATTAATTCGTTTAATTTGTTCTTAAGATATCAAAACCTTCAAACAGGCAGAGTTCCGAGCATTACTAATTCAACATTACTAATTCAAAAGAGGGAGGGGGTTTTAAAAGGTGGGGAAGGCGCAAAAATTTAAAGAAAAAATCAGGTTATTTGCACTTTTATATAATAAGTACTGTTCATGGAACTTAATGTTAAAAAATCTTATATGGAAGGGGGAGGAGAGTTAGGATAAAATGTTGATTGCATTACGCTCCAACATTCGGGGTTGGAGAGAGCTCTTTTTTATGTTTCATATTCATACTAACGGTTCTTATAACCAGTATGAAGTGGAAATTAAGTAAAATGAACGTACCCAAGTCAGGTTTCACAAGACAACGGAGCAGTTGAACAGTGAATCAGGTTCATCTTTGACGTTTGTTGGTGGTGCACAGGCCATATGCATGCGCGCTCTTTATTATGCGCTGAGACAAATTTATTCTCATTCTCATTAGACAACCACGCGCATGCGACGTGTTTATGCCGCTCTCAAGAGAACTCTTTGGCATATTTACGTACCGCACCAGAAACTGACATGAATGCCCAGGTAGGAAGGGAGGCAATGTACCCACCGGTAATCGGGTCGAACAGCCTGCATGCCGCATCGAATAACTACGGCCAACGATGTGTCAACTTTACGGCCTCCCGAGGAATGGTAGTCAGAGATCACCTGACCAGCAGACCGAAAACCAAATCCACCACGTTTAAATCGACGGAAAATTTTTCTCGGACATCAACAATGTTCGCACCTACCGCAGTGCGAATATAGATTCGGACCACTACTTGGTTGCTGTATGCATGCGCTCAAAACTTTCGACGGTGGCTACCCAACGTCGAAACCGAACGTCGCGGTTTAACATCGCGCGGCTCCGGGATGCTGGAGTAGCCCAAGATTACGGGCAGCAGTTGGCAGTGGCACTACCAACGGAAAAGCAGCTTGGTGCAGCTACTCTTGAAGATGGAGAGACATCCGTTCTGGCATAGGTAGCACTGCATCAGCAACGCTAGGTACGGCGGCTCCGAACGTAAGGAACGACTGGTTCGACGACAAATGTGAACAGTTAGTGGCCGAGAAGAATGCAGCTTGGGCGAGCAAGCTGCAACACCGGACGAGAGCAAACGAGGAGCGATACAGACAGGCGCGGAACAGACTAAACTCGGTATCCCATAGAAAAAAGCGCCAACAGGAAGAGCGAGATCGCGAAGCGATGGAACAGCTGTTCCGTGCTAATGACACAAGTTCTACGAGAAGGTGAACCGTTCGCGCAGAGGCCATGTGCCACAGGCCGATATGTGCAAGGACACCAACCGGGATCTTCTCACGAACGACTGTGAGGTGATCGAGAGGTGGCGCAGTACTTTGACGAGCACCTCAATGGCGATGTGGCGGAATACGAAAGTGGCGGCGCGGTAACGAACTTGGGAACGCGTGCGGAGGACGATAGACTGCCGGTCCCAGACCTCCAAGAAGTGGAGGAGGTGGTAAGCCGGTTTAAAAATAATAAGGGCGCTGGTCCTGACCAACTACCAAGCGAGCTACTAAAACACGGTGGTAATGCACTAGTGAAAGCACTGGGTCGTTACCAAGATCTGGGAGGACGAGCTTTTACCGGAGGAATGGATGGAAGGAATCGTGTGTCCCATCTACAAAAAGGTTGCTGCAATTATCGCGCGATAACTCTGCTGAACGCCGCCTACAAGGTACTCTCCCAAATCTTATGCCGTCGACTTTCACCGATTGCAAACGAATTCGTGGGACAATATCAGGCAGGATTTATGGGCGAACGCACTACCACGGACCAAGTGTTCGCCACGCGCCAGGTGTTGCAAAAGTGCCGAGAATACAATGTGCCCAAACACCACTTATTCATCGATTTTAAATCAGCCTACGACACAATCGATCGAGAACAGCTATGGAAAATCATGCACGACTACGGATTCCCGGACAAACTGATACGATTGGTCAAGGCTACGATGGATCGAGTGATGTGCGTTGTTCGAGTATCGGGGATAAACTCGAGTCCCTTCGAAATTCGCAGAAGGCTACGGCAAGGCGATGGCCTTTCGTGTCTGCTATTCAACATTGCTTTGGAGGGTGTGATAAGAAGAGCGAGGATAGACACGAGTGGCACGATTTTCAGAAAGTCCGTCCAACTACTTGGTTTCGCTGATGATATAGATATTATAGCGCACAACTTTGAGAAGATGGAAGATACGTACATCAAACTAAAAGCTGAGGCCAAGCGGATCGGACTAGACATCAATGTGTCAAAGACAAAGTACATGAAAGGCAGGGGATCGAGAGAAGATAACGTCAGCCACCCATTGCGAGTTCTGATTGGTGGTGATGAAATCGTAACGGTCGACGAGTTCGTGTACTTGGGCTCACTGGTGACTGCCGATAATGACACCAGGAGAGAAATTCAGAGACGCATATTGTCAGGAAATCGTGCTTACTTTGGACTGCGCAGGACGCTTCGATCGAGCAAAATTTGCCGTCGTACGAAGTTAACTATCTACAAAACGCTGATTAGACCGATTATCCTCTACGGGCACGAATCCTGGACAATGCTTGCGGAGGATCAACGCGCACTAGGTGTTTTTGAACGAAAGGTGTTGCGAACTATCTTCGGCGGAGTGCGGATGAGATGGAGAAGGCGAATGAACCATGAACTGCACCAGTTACTCGGAGGACCAACCCTCGTTTAAACGGCCAAGGTCGGCGGTTACGGTGGGCCGGGCATGTTAGAATGTCGGAGAACAACCCGGTTAAAGTGATTCTCGATAATGATCCGACCGGTATAAGAAGAAGAGGCGCGCAGCGGGCAAGATGGATCGATCAAATTGAGGACGACTTGCGGACCCTTCGCAGCTACTGAGGCTGGCGGCGAACAGCCATGAACCGAGTTAAATGGAGACGCCTCATGTATACAGCAGAGACCCGCGTGGTTTACGACTGAAAGAGTAAGAGTAAGTAAGTAATTAATCTTGCAGCTCAAACATTTTCACACGTTCTGATGTATGCTATTGACCAATATGTCCCTACACAAATTAGTAAGCCACCCGAACAAGTACCGTGGCAAACCGTAGAACTACGACGACTGAAAAGTTTAAAAAGGACAGCACTAAAGAAATATTCTAAGAACGGAGGTTTGTTGCTCCGGCGAAACTACGTAGAAATCAACAAAGTTTACAAAAAGACAGCTGAACGTTGCTATGCCAACTATTTACGCAGTGTACAGAGGAGATTAAAGTCTAATCAAAAATCATTCTGGAAGCACGTTAACGAGCAAAGGAAGGAATCAGATCTTCCTTCATCTATGTTTTACAATAAACAGACAAGTTCTAGCATGCAGGAAATTTGCGAAATGTTCATGAAAAAATTCTCTGAGATATTTTCTAGAGAAGTCTTAGCACCTTCCCAAATCACCCAGGCGGCACTTAACGTTCCCGTTTTGGGACAGTCAATGAATTCAATGAACATAAGCGCAAGTTCCGTAAAAACAGCAATCGCAAAAATGAAGTCTTCATACTCTGCTGGACCCGACGGTATCCCGGCAGTTATTTTGAAGCGATGCTCTAGTGGTATTATAGTACCGCTATGTCTTCTGTTCCGACTGTCACTCATGACTGGAGTATTTCCTGATATCTGGAAATCTGCTTATATGTTTCCTGTGCACAAAAAAGGAAACAAGAAGAACGTCGACAATTATCACCACTCTTAGCGCCATTCCTAAATTGTTTGAGCTTATCGTTTTGGAACCTATTTTTAATCACTGCAAGCAGTACATCGTTGAAACTCAACACGGGTTCATGCCGAAACGCTCAACGGCCACTAACTTACTAACTTTCACGACGTTTATAACGGATGCTATGTCTAAAGGTCATCAAACGGACGTTGTCTACACGGATCTTGGAATTGGACAGACTGGGCTTCGGTTCCAACATTCTTCGGTGGATTCAATCGTATCTTTGCAATCGACGGCTGGCGGTTAAGATCAATGAAAAATGTTTCCAAGGAGTTTTTTGCTTTTTCTGGTATTCCACAAGGCAGTCATCTCGGACCACTGATATTTCTACTGTATTTCAACGACGTGAACTTTTCATTGAAAGGTTCACGATTATCTTTCGCGGACGACCTAAAGTTATTCCAAATTATCAAGACTCTTGAAGATGCCTGTCTCCTTCTAAGTGAGCTTGAAAATTTCTCCGAGTGGTGTGAAATTAATAAAATGACGCTAAATATCAGCAAATGCTCGATTATTATTGTCTTCGAGGATCAGTGATTGATAGAGTCAATTGTGTCAAAGATCTTGGCGTTCTTCTCGACGAACAATTGAATTACAAGCAGCATATTTCGTACATCGTGGCAAAAGCTTCTCGTTGTCTAGGATTTGTCATGAGAACCGCCAAGCAATTCACAGATATATATTGTTTGAAATCTCTCTACTGCTCGCTTGTACGGTCAACACTCGAATATTGTTCGTCAGTATGGAACCCTCACTTTCATAATGGAGCTTTAAGACTTGAATCAATACAGCGCAGATTCGTTCGTTTCGCTCTTCGTCGTTTGCCCTGGAATAACCCTCACCAGCTGCCTAGTTATGAAAGCCGTGCGATGCTCATCGGACTCGATACTCTACAAGTACGCCGAGATCTGTTCCGTGCAATGCTGATTGCCGATATTTTGACGAACAATATTGATTGCCCTGCACTACTTAGTGAAATCAACATCAACGTTCGTTCTAGAGCTCTTCGCAACAACAACCTCCTCAGAATGCCTCTACGTCGTACTAACTACGGAATCAACGGTGCCGTTATTGGATTGCAGCGAACCTTCAATGGCGTATCGATGGGATTCGATTTCCATTTTCCTCGTAGCAGAATAAAAGCGAATTTTTTGAATATTCTTAGAAATAATCATTAGGACTTTAGTTTGGCTGTTGATTAAAATATATAAATAAATAAATAAATAAATAAGTACGGTCCTCCGAAATCCTCAGCTATTGGTGATAGACGACGGCAAAGGATTTTGGGATAGTACCTGACCTGACTTCGCGATACTCACGACATGCTCGATGTACTATTAACCGTCGCCACAGGTACAGAGACCACTCTCCGTGAGCCCAATACGCCGGAGATGTGCGTTGAATGTGTAGTGGTTTTACATCAACCGAGACGTAACACGAATGAAATCGTGACTCACGTTCATCTCTCTTAACCGAGGCTTCGTCGATACCATAGAGTGTAGCCATTGTCCCAGTTCGTCAGTGTTCCATGAAGTTTGTCAACTTTCGAGAGTTTTCTGACGAGAGATACTGAAAAATTCATTGAAACATATTGGTCTTTCATAAATATCACCTTCTGATGCGCTTACATTAGCTAACGAGTCTGCCTTTTCATTAATCGGAATGAAACAATGCGATGGGACTAAGATTAAAGATATTAAATAAGACCGTTCAGATAAAGCTCTGAAATGTTCCCGTATTTTCTCCAGGATATATGGGGGAGTCTTGTATCGCTTCAACGCCGCTAATGCGTAACCGCTACGTGCTGGTACGGAAAAAGAAAACACTACAACCTTTCGGACGAAGCACACAACGTGCTTTGTTCAATTTTGTATAGCATGCATGGTTGCCCAATTTAAATTTATATTTTCTAGTAGAAAAATCTGTAAATTTGTTTCGGTGGATCAAAATTCTCTGAAACCCTGTATATAAAAAATGATAAATTAAAGTGCATGAAATGAAAATGACAGCTACTTTTGTTCAAAGGTAGCGTTTATTTTAATGGGATTGGTCTCTGTCTGTGCGTTGGTATGTGTGTACATTGTTGAGTTTCATCCGGGTCCAACTTCCAATTCCGGAACTATTGGGTAGTGTTTAAAATTGCAAACCGTCATTTATTGCGACGATGCGAAATTAAGAAAAAAAGTCTTATTAACTTGACATAACTATTTACGAATGGAAAAGGTTATGTTAGTTTATGTCCTAAGAAACTTTCTAATTTTATTCAAGTTTGAAAATAAACTTCTTTACAGAATTTTATAGCATCATTACACCACTTGGTGGATTAAAACTGATTTTTAATTATAAGTATATAATTAGGCATCATGATTTCATTTTATTTTCCTATAAATTATACAAAAAACTATAAATTACATTAGAACGAAGGGTGTGGAAGATGCAATCTATAAATAACAATAATTTGTAGTTATTATACTTACTGAATAGATCGCAGAATCTCACGTTTTTCTTTTGGACTAATTACAAGTGTCCTCTTGAAAATTTCTTCGAAATATATCACCAGAAAATAACAGTGTCAAACGAAAACGTTAATCACAGCTGTTCGAAATTTCAACAAACGCATTTTCTGATTTCAGGATAGTTGTTAATCACTGATGAAATTTTTCCAAATCTCGGCAAAAATATACACTTTGCCGAAAAAACAGTAAATTTACTAAACGAATCTCGGAAAACATAACACTGATTACTGAGCAATCTGCAAAATTGTGTATTACCGAATTGCCTCGGCATTTTACTTATACCGAGCTCGGTTTTAAGTGTGTATGACATCATGTAGCACATCGCTTGATATCTCACACAATTTTATGTCGAGGCATATCACCATTTCGGCATGATATCCGGGATACCATGAACGATATCATGTCGATTTGGCAATTAGCAACGCAGATAATATTATTGAACACATTTATCCATGAATGTTCCTTCAAGGGTGGCAATAAACAATCATTATAATTAGAATGTTTCAACGAACACAGACGTTCGGAGACCAATAATTGCGAAAATTCAATAATTGATAGAATTTTAAGAAAGAAGGTAATATTTTTGATTTCCAATGAGAACAGTCGATATCATTTCATTCATATGTGAACGCTTCGTCGTGATTTGCATATTATCTCGGTATATCAAGTGATATCAACGCTAATGAGAACATAGTATTATGCATTGAAGAATCGGAGACGAAACTTGAAGAAAAACAAAAAAATCATGTTGATTGCCATATTATGAGAAATTAAACTAAATCAGAGTTTAACAGATTTTTTTTTATTTCTAGGTCGAAAACGCGCAGAAGATCTTAATGAGCGAGTTCTTTGGTGGTCTTTAACAGAAACGGTGGCTATCCTTGTTATAGCTGTTGGACAGGTCATTGTATTACGAAATTTCTTTTCGGAAAAAAAACCTAGTCAAATGAGTTATCAGCAGTTCAAATAAATTGAATGATTCAGCTATCAGCAAAACACATCTAGATGATAATAAATTCATTATCCTAGAATCTGTTTAGGGTTGCCAGTCCATATCGTAATGATTTCTCCGTAAGGATATCACAGGATGGCAAGTTACCGGGAAAAACCGGGAATTTTAGTGCAAAACCGTGATAAATATGACTAGCCCAAACCTGAGTAACGACTTTCAGTACCATGATTTGTTTTATTCAACAAGTGAAAAGTAGGAGGCAATAGCCAATTTTGCGTTTGAGAAGTTCAGAGAAACTGTTGAATTTTTTGTCCCATACTGGTTCTATGTTGAACAATCCTTTGGCAATTAGACCAACACCCCAAACCTCGTTAAATGATTTTTGTAAGGGTTTGACAGAATACTTAGAAGCCTTCGTGTTTTTAGGTTTGCTAATAATAGCCAAATTTCGCTATAATTTGTCTCAGTCATCTGATCTCATCTTGAGACAATACGTGTGTTTTAATATTGATTCCATAGGACTCAAAAAATTGAAAAAGTTGTCGACTTTCATCATATCCACTGTTTACAAAAAGTATTTGATTTCCTCATGTGAGAGGTGAAATTGGAAGATGGTTTGGTTTGATCAGTGCATCTATGTTTAATTTCCTTTCCAATGGAAAATGGATAATTGAAATCTATGTATTTCATAGTGGAATCAAAGTGGATATTGATGTCGATGAAGGAGCAGCCGAAGATTGTCGATTTAGGAGAATCCAATTCAAAGATATTTTGTCGTGAATACGACTTACTACACATTGGGTGCCTTTTCAAAATTAGCCATATGGAAGAATGGGCAGAACCTAATCGTGAATATCTCGACTTGTATTAACGGCAGCAACATAATTCTTTTACCATTTCATCAAAAATATGATCAGGAATTTAGAATAATATTTTGAACAGTGCGAGATAACCACAAACAACTCAAAAATGAAGTTTTCTAAAACTTTGAAAACAACGCGGAAAATTCTTTACTTTTGCTTGGATTTTTCGCGCAAGGACGACGATTTTGAGGTAGTCAGGCACATATCTTCATCTGAATGCGTATAAAAGGGGAAACGTGATTGAAAATCGATCATTTCTCCTTGTGTGTTGGATGGAAGCAGACATCGTGAGAATGATTCATCATTTGCTTTCCAGTCATCGAGGGAGCGATATCATCAACCAATAGCGACGGAGAGTGCCCATTCTACGTGGTTAAAACCTCAAACGCTCCGGTAGCTCATTCTCATTCACTTTCCGGTCATCAAGCCGGGAGGACGCATTCCACCAGCAGCGGCAGAGAGTGCACCTTCTGTGTGGTTAAAATCTCAAATGCTCAGGTAGCAACTTTCATTCGCATTGTGAAACTGGATTCGGAACTATATTCTGAAACTGAATTCAGTTTCGAAATTGTAGTTCTAGAATTGCAACTGAACTCTAAGTCTGTTCTTAGTTCTAAATTTAGTTCTTGAACTCAGGTACAAGAATGGGCAGAACTTTACCACGAATATCTTTTGATGTACTTAATCCAACAACATATTTTTTTCTACAAGCTATCGGTAATATGATCAGGAATTCGTGATTAAATTTTCAACAGCGTGAAAAAACCCTAAAAATAATCGAAAAACAAAGAGGCTCTTATCACAGACTAACAGACATGACAGTATGAGTAAATTCTTATAAAAATAATTTTTCGTGATGCACTAGTTCCATATATATTGTACTGCGCGAACTATTTACTATCTGTACACCCCTTGTGTTATGTAAAAGTTTTATTTACTAGTTGGTTTCCCCTCGTTTGTCAACACCGATCAGCTGCTTGCAGGGATGCCTGATTTCATCAAAATATTGGAAAATGAATCGTCACTATAAATTAATGGATTACGTTGATAATATATTTAACTTTTTCGCGATGTTTTGAGGTAACCATTTATTTGACTCAACGTTGTTCATCTAGACTATTTTTTATTGTGTTGGTAGTTTTCACCCGAAATTAAGTGGCGGCAGACCAGAAGCAAGTAAATATTGTAACAAAACGGGTTCGATTTTTTATTGCGTTAGAGGATGAGAAGTAGGCACAATTATGTATTTAGTTTTGGCAATATGTATTAAATCTGTATTCTGCATGAAATTCGCATGGAAGTATACAAATCAATACATTACAGGTAATTCTGTATGCTTCACGCTTTCACGCTTACTTCACTTACATGTCACTTCACTTGATTTCACCTATTACCGGTATCACGCATAGTGAAGTGATCACTGTGGTGGAAAAAAACTAATTTTTTCAACAAAATGTTGGTGGCGTGATATTCATAATGACATCAAGTTCATTCAAGTAATTATTTTTGCTGCATATTATTCTCGAGACTAAACGTTTGTCCAGCAACCGTGACGCACCTGCCATCATCAGCTATAATTTTAAAAGAGCCGACTATACTAGCATGACTGACTTCCTATCGAACATCGACTGGGATGAAATTCTTGACAACGATGATGTCAACGCCGCTGTTCAGACCTTTTGTAATGTTTTGATGTATGCGATTGATTACTTCGTACCAAAACGGTCCAGACGAAATTCTCGGCATCCGCCGTGGCAAACTGTGGAATTAAGACATTTGAAAACTTCCAAAAAAGCTGCTCTGAAACAATACTCCAAACATGGTGGATATGTTCTGCGAAATCGTTATGTGAAGATAAATCAGATATACAAAAAAACCGCGAAGCGTTGCCATGCATGTTATTTAAATAATATACAACGTACAATGAAATCTAACCCGAGAGCTTTCTGGAAGCATGTTAATGAGCAAAGGAAAGAATTCGGTTTGCCATCACAAATGCAATTCGGAGATCGTATTGGTTCGTCTACTCAAGAAATTTGCCAGCTGTTCTCGGAAAGGTTCGCAAGTGTTTTCTCTTGCGATTTTCTATCTCCGCAGGAAATAGCACGCGCCGCGAATAATGTTCCTGTATCCAATTATGCTTTGCACTCGATCAATATAGACGAGGAATCGATACAAACGGCAATCGTTGGTATGAAGGCTTCCACCTCTGCAGGCCCAGACGCCATACCAGCAGTCATCTTAAAGAAATGTTCAACCGGGTTAATTGCCTCCCTTTGCCGTTTATTTAATATGTCACTAGCTACGGGAGTATTCCCCAACTTATGGAAAGCTTCATTCATGTTTCCGGTCTACAAGAAAGGAGACAAAAGAGATATAAACAACTACCGTGGTATAACTTGTATAAGCGCTATCCCCAAGCTGTTCGAAAAAGTAATACTGACTCCAATTTTCAATCATTGCAAACAGTATATCGATGATTCCCAACATGGGTTTATGCCTAAGCGTTACACAACCACCAATCTATTATCCTTTACATCTTACGTGACCAACGCTATGTAAAATGGTTTTCAGACGGACGTAATCTATACCGATCTTTCCCTCGCCTTCGACAAAATTAACCATGACATCACAATAGCAAAACTGGATCGACTTGGTTTTGGTACAAACGTCCTTCGATGGATACAATCATATCTCAGGAATCGTCATCTTGTGGTTAAAATTGATGATTGTACTTCGGAAGAATTTGTTGCAACATCTGGAATTCCGCAGAGGAGCCATCTCGGCCCTTTGATCTTCTTGCTTTACTTTAACGACGTTAATTTTTCTCTGGAAGAACCGCGCATATCTTTTGCAGATGACCTCAAGATCTACCGTGTTATTCGCACCTTAGAGGATGCGACGTTTCTTCAGCGACAGTTGGCAATCTTTTCGGATTGGTGCAAATTGAATCACATGACCGTTAATCCAGAAAAATGTTCGATCATAACGTTTACGAGAAAAAAAGTGCCTTTGAAATTCGAATACTTTATTGAGCGATTCATGATTGGTAGATCGACGTGCATCAAGGACCTCGGCGTTTTTCTTGACGAGCAGTTAACATTCAGGCAACACACCAACTACATTGTGGCTAAAGCTTCTCGCTGCCTTGGATTCGTGATGAGAATGGCTAAGCATTTTACGGATGTTTACTGCTTGAAATCCCTATACTGTTCACTCGTTTGCTCTACTCTGGAATATTGTTCAGCTGTTTGGAACCCTCACTACCTCAATGGCGTTAATAGAATCGAGTCGATTCAACGTAGATTCGTTCGATTCGCTCTTCGCCGTTTACCTTGGACCAATCCTCATCAACTACCGAGCTATGAAAGTCGCGGATTGCTAATCGGTCTAGACACACTGCAAGTAAGACGGGAGCTATCGCGTGCTTTAATGATAGCAGACGTTTTGAATGATAGAATCGACTGCCCCACTTTGCTCCGTGAAATCAACATCAATGTTCGTCCTCGAGCTCTCCGCAATAACGCTTTTCTTCGACTTCCTTTACACCGCACTAACTACGGGATAAACGGTGCGATTATCGGCTTACAACGGTCATTCAATCGAGTGTCATCTGAGTTCGACTTCAATCTTTCACGGCATAAAACAAGGACCAAATTCTTACATAGTGTTAGAATTAATCATTAGGACCACATCATGTCTGTTGATTTTACAATAAATAAATAAATAAATAAATAAGTGTCGTGTCTCAGAAGCGACTTTCGTAATAAGGACCTACATTCACTTCACTTGATTTTCACCGTGAAGTGATACCCATAATTAGGGTCACAGTTACTTCACTTGGTTTTCACCGTGTAGTGACACCGGTAATACGGACCAGAAAGTTTTCGAAAAACTTTTGGAAATAATGAGGAAAATTCATCACGCTTGCTTGCCTTTTTCGCATCTGTACGACGGACTGAGTTAGTCAGGAACATATCAGAATCTACTGAACAAATAGAAAAGGTAATCTTTGAATAAAAACTGTTCATTTCTCTTAGTGCTACAGACGAAACTGGACGTCGAAGTGAGGCTCTCCCACCAACGTCAGTAAGAACAAACCAAGTATAAAGCGTGAAACACTCAGGTCGTCCTCTCATTTGGACTTCGGTCGTCAGAAGGAGTAGTCGGGAATGAAAGCAGACCTTTTGCGTGGTGTAATGCCTCAAATGCTCAAATCACAGAGCCAGTTTTCAGGATAATTTGATAAGCTTTGTGCAATTTTCGCAGTGCAAAATTCGCAACAGTGTTTAATATCTTAGAGAATTACACAATTTGGCCCTTCTGAACTGAATATGAAATATTTAAATCCGAAACGAAATAATTGACATCAAAATACTGTATATTTCTATTTAGAACAATAATTGTATACCCAAAGAATTACGCAAAATTTGCTTCACTATACTGTATACGGCCCATTTTTCAACCACTTGTAGTTTGTAGTAGAACTTTCTGCTGATTTGCTATATAAAATGCATAGCACCGACTTAGAAGCCATTAATTAAAGGTTCCTTTATTCGTATTCACGACATCCAGTTATGTCTCTGACCTTACACACCCGTACTTTTTTTTCTAGTTACTCCACGAGAGATGCTTAGCATTTAGAACCGCTATCTAGTACGTTTTTGTAATTCGCATTTAAGGAGATTTATTTGCTCATTAATCTCATTTTAAAAATGAGATGACATGATGGATGTACATACTTTATGTTTCGTCTTCGACTCGTCAGTACATAACAGTTTAACTGAGTATTCATTCTTCAGCACTATCCAACTTCATGACGACAGTTGCTTGGTATGAGTTATTTTGTGATAGGAAGGACGTTCAGACCATGAGAGAAAATTATACGAAGGGCATCTGTGCTTCATGAAGTTTCCAGTACCAGCACACTGTGCCATACTCAAGTAACAATTCGAATGCCTTATGGTTCTGATTATAATTTATAGGAGTTTTGTAATTGATTTTTCAATCACTACCTGTTTTATGACAACTATAATAAGTGTCTCTTTTGACAAGTAATATAATTTTTAAAGCTTCTATAAAACTCTTTACTGAAACTAACAACCGGACTAAACAACTTGTACTAGAATAAAATCATGCATACACTTTAGATATTACTTTCAAACATTTTCTTCAAAACATTATTGTCAGTTCAATTCTTCCATAAATCTAGTTTTGTTTGTGTGTGCGTATTCATTGAATGACAGTTTCATTTAAAGTAAATTCGATGGTGCTCTAGAACATTTATTACACATTTGTTATGTTCTATGTGATTTATTACTTCTTAGCTTAAGTGTAATTTTCATTAAGGCAAGGAATCAAACCAAAACTTAAATTGGCCTCGTCCTTGCCGGAACCGCAGTCACTATAAACTACTCGATATTGTTGAGAGATGAACTGAAAAGAATACAATTAGGAATCCTGTACGATCCTTTAACTTGAACAAGAATTTTACAACGGGTCTTTGTCCTCCGGTAAGCATTTTATTCGAATGAAAGGCAGTGGTCTGGACTTCAATGTAGGTAAAATTAATACCTAATTGATCAAATAAACAAATCTTACAGTTGATATTTCGCTCCTCAAAAGCGTACTTTGCAAATAAGACCGATCGTTGCAAACGATTCAGAAATTTATTAAGGTCAGTAACTTGTAGTGATTTCCAGGATTATCGACATTAATTATTCATACCAACTAACGGCGATTCATACTAAATAACGGCAACGGAACTCGTGATTCCAAAAAAAAACAAACCGGAATCCGAAAACAAATTCAATTAAAGATTTATAAACAAATTCAATTAAAGATTTATATCATTCAGTAATAGCCGTTCAACCGAGAAGGTTGTGTATAGAAGCGTACAGTTTTATAACGCTGGTTAGTTTACACGCGTTTAATACGACAACGGTTGAACTACAGGTAGAGACCTGTTGGCAGCAGCCGTTAAAAAGTATAGTCGTGCTGCATAAGAGAGCCCTAGTGCTGGGCCAAGCTGGTGAAGGAAACAACAAAGGGCGTTTCCCAAGCTCTACCCAGGCCACAATATACAGACACAAGTGCTGAGCAGGAGAGTGCAAAGGCACATCGAAGAAGAAGAGTGCAAAGGCACACAGAAGCAGGAGAGTGCAAAGGCACACCGGTGCGAAGGCACTTCGGTGCAGAAGCATATCGGTGCGGAGCACAAGGAAGAAGGAGACAAGACAACTCGGTCTTTCCACTGCCATACAACACGCAGGTATACACCGGTGACCTGCGCTGGTTACAGCTGGCGAAAACAAAAGTAAATCGGAAATCGAGTGGTGCTGGATGTCAGGTAGCAGTAGCATCACATCCAACAATCAGCAACCAACAAGAACATCTAGAGCAACGAGGATCTACACGGCAGTGCAACGGAGATAGACAGCAATTTCAAGGTAGAAGTTTTTTCTTTTCCTTTTGATTGAGTACTGTGTAGTGTTGATTTCATTTTTTATTTAAAGTTTCATTAAAAATTTTAATGTGATGGATGAATCCATGGACGTAAATCCTAGCATGAATCCGATACCCCCACGAACGAAAAAATATCAGGAGAGCTCTTCTGGGCCTTGGATAGTCTTTTTTAGACGTATATCAAAGCCATTAAACATTGTACAAATTAATAAAGGTTTGACATCACGATACTCTTCAATCAAAGAGATCATAAAAGTAAATAACGATAAAATTCGTGTTGTGGTAAATAATTTGAAACACGCGAATGATATTGTCTCTTCGGAACATTTCATTAAAGAGTATAAAGTTTACATACCCTCCAAAGATGTCGAAATTGACGGTGTTGTTACCGAAGCGAGTCTTTCGGTAGATGATTTACTCAAGCATGGTGTTGGTCGTTTCAAGAACTCTATGCTTGAGGGTGTGAAAATACTGGAGTGCAAACAACTGTACTCAGTAGTTCATGAAGAGGGAAAGAAAGTTTATCGCCCATCAGACTCGTTTCGAGTGACATTTGCCGGGTCTGCGTTGCCGTCCCATGTCTATGTCGATAAAATTCGCCTCCCTGTTCGGCTTTTTGTTCCAAATGTAATGAATTGTACGAACTGCAAAAAATTCGGCCACACAGCTACTTACTGTAGTAATAAACCAAAATGTATTAAGTGTGAAGGGCCTCATAAAGATAATGATTGCAACAAGGAAATTGAAAAATGTATTTATTGTGGGAATAGTCCTCATGAGGATATTTCAGTATGCACTGCATTTAAAGTACACAAAGACAAAATTAAGCTTTCTTTAAAAGCACGGTCTAAGCGCACATATGCAGAAATGCTTAAAACGGTCATTGATGTCCCTCCTTTGGAAACCGAAAACGGGTTTTCAAATTTAGAGGAATCAGAGGACTCTGACTCTGACGAAAATAGTGAAGGTATTTCGTTTATCACTACCCAAGGGTCAGTTAAGAGAAAGAAGTCTTCTTCCAAATTACCAAAAAAGACACCTAAAATTTCATCTTCAAAAAAAGATCCCCGTGTTAAACAAAAAAAGTCAAAACCAAAGACTGTGCCTCCTGGTTTGTCAAATTCACAAACCAATCCAGGATCTAGCACAGAAAAAGGTAATAATCCTGTGGGCTCTATTTCACAGCCACCAACAGGATTACTGAAGTTTTCGGAAATTGTTGAATGGATTTTCTCAGCATTCAATATATCTGAACCCTTAAAGACCCTCATAATGGCATTCCTTCCAATAGCTAGAAATTTTTTGAAGCAGTTATCAGCTCAATGGCCAATTGTCTCAGGTTTTGTATCTTTTGATGGATAATTTATCACCCGCCGCAAATGATACAATCACTGTCCTGCAGTGGAATTGTCGAAGCATCATGCCAAAACTTGATTCATTTAAAATTTTATTGCATAGTCAAAAATGTGATGTATTTGCTTTATGCGAAACATGGCTTACTTCAAACATAGCTTTAAATTTTAATGATTTTAACATTATACGTCTCGATAGAGACTCTCCGTATGGTGGAGTGCTTTTGGGAATTAAGAAATGCTATTCCTTTTATAGATTAAACATCCCTTCAACTTCTAGTATAGAAGTTGTTGCTTGCCAAATAAACATTAAAGGCAAAGATATTTGCATAGCTTCGGTTTATATTCCTCCAAAAGCACAAGTTGGACAGCGACAGCTTAATGAAATGGTTGAAGCCCTTCCTGCTCCACGATTGATTCTGGGGGATTTAAATTCGCACGGAATGATGTGGGGTTCCGTTTACAATGATAGCAGATCATCTTTAATACAAAACATTTGTGACAATTTTAGCATGACGGTATTAAATATGGGTAGCATGACACGGATCCCAAGACCTCCTGCACGCCCAAGTGCATTAGATCTATCTCTTTGCTCAACATCAATTCGACTAGATTGCACCTGGAAAATATTGCCTGATTTACACGGTAGCGATCATTTACCAATCATCATCTCAATTAGCAATAGTAATTGCATTGCTACTTCAGCTAGTATTCCATATGATTTGACAAAAAATATCGATTGGATTAAATACCAAAGTAGTATCTCTAGTATTTTGAATTCAATGGAAGAGCTCCCTCCACTTGAAGAATATGACTTCCTCATTTGTTCGATTCTGAAGGCAGCAGAACAATCCCAAACTAAACGCTTTCCTGGGCCAACGACTAACAGAAGGCCTCCCAACCCCTGGTGGGACAAAGAGTGCTCAGAGGCTAAACTCGCAAAACAAAATGCTTGCAAGACGTTTCTAAAACGGGGAGGAGGAACTCCTCAGAATTTTGAAAAACTTATGGTTTTAGAAACCAAGTACAAGAGCATACTTCGAGCCAAAAAATGTAGCTATTGGAGAAATTTTGTCGAAGGTTTGTCAAGAGAAACCTCAATGAGCACTCTTTGGAACACGGCCAGACGAAAGAGGAATCGTAACTTGGGCAATGAGAGTGATGAATACTCGAACCGATGGATATTTGACTTTGCTAGGAAAGTTTGCCCAGATTCTGTTCCTACGCAGAGCATTATTCGGAGATCTCCTCCAAATAATGGTTTTATTAATAACCCATTTTCAATGATGGAATTTTCTATAGCACTCTTGTCTTGTAAAAATAACGCTCCTGGGTTGGACAGAATTAAATTCAACTTGGTGAAGAATCTGCCCGACCTCGCAAAAAGACGTTTGTTGGAATTGTTCAACAAGTTTCTTGAGCAAAATATTGTTCCACCTGACTGGAGACAAGTGAAAGTTATCGCCATTCAAAAGCCGGGGAAACCAGCTTCCAATCACAACTCATATAGACCCATTGCGATGTTGTCCTGCATCAGAAAATTGTTCGAAAAAATTATTCTACGACGTCTCGACACTTGGGTCGAGACGAACGGTTTGTTGTCAGATACTCAGTTTGGTTTCCGTAGAAATAAAGGGACGAATGATTGCCTTGCATTACTTTCATCTGACATCCAAATTGCCTTCGCTCAAAAGCAACAAATGGCATCTGTATTTTTAGACATTAAAGGAGCATTTGATTCAGTTTCCATTGATGTTCTTTCAGACAAGCTCCACCAACATGGACTCCCAGCGGTTATAAATAATTATTTGCACAACCTTTTGTCAGAGAAACGCATGCATTTTTCATATGGCGATTTGACAACATTCAGAATTAGCTACATGGGCCTACCGCAAGGCTCATGCCTCAGTCCGCTCCTTTATAATTTTTACGTGAATGACATTGACAGCTGTCTAGTAACCCCATGTACACTAAGACAATTGGCAGATGATGGCGTGGTTTCAGTTACTGGACCCAAAGCTATTGATCTGCATAAACCATTGCAAGATACCTTAGATAACTTGTCCGTTTGGGCTGTTCATCTTGGTATCGAATTCTCTGCGGAGAAAACAGAGTTAGTCGTCTTTTCAAGAAAGCATGATCCCGCGCAGCTTCAGCTCCATATGATGGGAAGAATGATCCAACAGGTTTTAACTTTTAAATACCTCGGGGTGTGGTTTGATTCCAAATGCACGTGGGGAGGACACATTAGGTATCTGATAACGAAATGCCAACAAAGAGTAAATTTTCTTCGAACAATAACAGGATCTTGGTGGGGTGCTCATCCGCAAGATCTAATAAAATTGTATCAAACAACGATACTTTCAGTGATGGAATATGGATGCGTTTGTTTTCGTTCCGCTGCAAACTCTCATATTATCAAACTTGAGCGAATTCAGTACCGTTGCTTGCGAATTGCCTTAGGCTGCATGCATTCGACACATACAATGAGTCTTGAAGTTCTGGCGGGAGTTCTTCCATTGAAAGATCGATTTTGGGAGCTTTCATCACGCCTGCTAATAAGATGTGAGGTGCTGAATCCCATGGTAATTAATAATTTCGAACGACTAGTCGAGCTTCGATCTCAAACAAAATTCATGACAGTATATTTAAACCATATGTCACAGGAAATCAACCCTTCAAGATATATTCCTATCCGTGTCAGCATCCTAAGTGCCCCTGACTCAACTTTATTTTTCGATACATCCATGCAGCGCGAAGTGCGTGGAATCCCGGATCATCTACGCTCGACGGAAATCCCAAAAATATTTTCAAGTAAGTTCAGGCATATTGACTCTGAGAAAATGTTTTACACGGACGGATCGCGAATTGAAGAAGCGACAGGGTTTGGTATGTTCAACATTAATGTTTCGGCCTCATTTAAGCTTCAAGAACCTGCATCTGTTTATATAGCAGAGCTAGCAGCAGTTCATTATAGTTTGAGTGTAATCGTCACATTATCTCCAAACCATTATTTCCTCTTCACAGATAGTCTGAGTGCAATTGAAGCCATTCGCTCAAACATGACTGGTAAGACTGAACCGTTTTTCCTGGGCAAAATAAAACAGTGCCTGAACGACATATTGAACAATAATTATCTAATCACTATAGTCTGGGTCCCGGCTCATTGCTCCATTCCTGGCAATGAAAGAGCCGATATTTTAGCCAAACGTGGTGCTATTGAGGGTGAAATTTATGAGCGACCGATTGCTTTCAACGAATTCTATAGCTCGTCTCGCCAAAGAACACTTGCCAGCTGGCAAGCTTCTTGGGATAGTTATGATCTGGGTCGGTGGATGCACTCAATTATTCCGAAAATATCGACAAAGGCATGGTTCAGGGGACTGGATGTGAGTAGGGATTTCATTCGTGTGATGTCCAGACTCATGTCCAATCACTACACGTTAGATGCACATCTCCTTCGAATTGGGCTCTCCGAGACTAATCATTGTGCTTGCGGAGAAGGTTATCAGGATATTGATCATGTCGTTTGGACATGCGTGGAGTATCGTGATGTCAGATCTCAACTAATAAATTCTTTGCGTACCCAAGGTAGACTATCCAATATCCCAGTTCGAGACATTCTTGCTTGTCGTGACCTTTCATACATGAAACTTATTTATCATTTCATAAAGAAAATTGGAGTTTCAATTTAATAAAGGCCCCTTTTAAGACTTAGTTCTGATCCCAGCTGCGTCCATGAGTTCAACCAATAGCTAAATTAGAATAAAAATTATGTAATGATACAAACAAACTCGAAACAGTTTATGAAATTATCAACAAAATGTCTGAAAATAACAGCTTATTTTATAATTTATAGAAGTTAATCGTTTGGTTCAAATAATATTTCCGAGTAGATTTCATAATTAATGACGAGTTACCTAAGATGATATTTAAGCTATAAGAGAATATGTTTTAATAAATTCAAAAGGTTGTGACTATGTTAGAATTAAATTAGGATAAGAATATTATGTAAAAGTGATGCTACGGCGAAGAAAAACTTATGTAAACTGCCTTAAGAAATAAACGTATTTATGAAAAAAAAATAAAGATTTATATCGAGAAAATTTAAACCTCACAACTGTTTTGTACTCGTTTACTCACCTATAGGGAATAACCAACGAAACGGCAAGAGAATAATTATCTCAAAGTGGAGGACACTCGCGGAAACAGTTCAACTTTTAAAGAAATGTGATACGTTCTGATTTAAACACTTGGATAGTCTGTAAGCAACTGACTCGCTACTCTCGAGTGATCTTTATTTTAGGTTCACTGTTTTATACAGTGTTGCCAGTATCTCGGCTCTTTAAATAACTTTTCTTCGTTAAGTTATATAACAGTATATAACAACTCTTATCCTTTTAAAAAAGTTCATTAACAAATTTTGATTTACATTAGCTTAGTATGTAATTTAACTATTTTACAATGTTATTTACTTAATTTATTCGAATTCAAATGTTTGAAAAATTCAATAATAAATGAAATCATTTCCAGCCTTTGCCGTTTTCTTCCGCTTCGAACGCCTAGGAAAATCGTTCGATTGACCCATTGAGGTCTCTTCTAATTTGCGCTTTCTCGATGATTTCCTAGACTGTGCTTCGCCGATTTCGGGAAATCCATAAAACTCTTCGTCTTCCTCTTCCATGTTTCTCGATCGCTTCTCAGATGAAGCCGTAACGAGAAGATTCGGTCTACATAACTCCGATTGGTCCTTAGACACCCTTATTTGGTCCCGATAGGCCTCTGCCCGGACGTTTCCAATGGTAATCTGAAATATGTGTTTTGAAACTCGTTTTAAAAAGGTTGCCTTTAACCATCTTGCTTTATTATTTTGGTTATGGATTTTATACCATATTTCATCCCCTTCAATCAGTTCATTTAATGGATCATTCTGTTCCTTGCGAAACGTAATCCTATCATTTTCTATATTTTCATCATCTTTTGTTTGCGAAAAAAGCAAATGTCTTTTATAACCCAATTTAGGGTTTACTAAATCTATTAAAGTCTTTGGTTTATATGAGAATATTTTCTCTGATGGAAAGTGTCCATCACTTGTTAAACAATTATTTCGATAATTAAACAGAAACAAATTTATCTGATCCTCCAAATTCAACTCAGACACTTCCGGTTCTAATAAAAATTTCTTTAATACCTCTTTGGTTGTTCTTACCAATCGCTCCGCTTGACCATTACTTGAAGGATTGTAAGGCGGGCTTTTGAGGACTTTAATTCCCTGTCTCTCTAAAAAACTTATAAAAGCATGAGAGTTAAATGGTGGACCGCCGTCAGAAACTAAGACGTCCGGTAGTCCGAATCGAGCGAAATAGCCCACTAAACATTTTAAAACGTTACTACAGTCTGTTCCTCTCTTCATCCAATTAATCTCTAACCATTTTGAATAACTGTCTACCAATAACAGAAAAGTATGATGGGAGAAATGAAAAAAATCCACGTGAATACGACTAAAAGGTTTTGTCGTTGGAATCCAGTTGGATTCAGTTTTAGGTTTCTTAGCCACTGCCATACTATTACAACTGAAGCATTTGCCAACAAATTTTTCTATATCATTATTAATGCCAAACCAGTAAACTATCCGTCTAGCGAGCTGTTTCCTCTTTACGATGCCTATATGATTGCCATGCAGAAGTTTCAGAATTGCGTTCTGCAATTTCAGTGGAATCACCACCCTATCTTGGTACATTAAACACCCTTCAACCGATTCAAGATCATGTTGATTCGCGTAAACGTTCGTAAAACTTCTATTCATTTTCCTTGGCCATCCATTGCTCATAAATTTTAAAATATTTTGTATAAACCTATCTTCTTTAGTTTCATTGGCAATAAATTCGAAATTTAATGGCATATCTTTGCTAAAGTTTATGCTTCTAATAAATTCATCTCCATCATATCTTTCTGGCACTGGCGTTTCTAAAGGAAAACGAGAGCAGAAATCTGCATTACCCATTTTATGAGACGGTCTATATTGAATATCGAAATCGTATATTGACAGTTCTAAAATGTACCTTTGCAATCTCGTCACATAAATTGAATTTTTCCCAGTTTTGCCAAAAATACCAACTAGTGGTTTGTGATCTGTATAAATCTGAAATTTCTTCCCAAATAAATATTTGTGAAACTTTTTTATCGTTGTAACTAAGGCCAATGCCTCTAAATGCAAAATTGGGTATGATTTCTGTGCTGAATTCAGCGAACATGACGTAAAACAAACTGGCTTTTCAATTCCTTCTATTATATGAGCTAAAACTCCTCCCAGGCCATAGCCGGATGCGTCAGAAATTATCACAATGGGTTTTTCTGGGTCATAAAATTCCAAAAAATTAGTTGACAATAGTAAAGATTTGCTTTCTTCAAAGGCTTTGTTACAATTTTCGTCCCAAACATATTTGGTATTATTTTTCAATAAATTATAAAGACAATACAGTTTTTCTGATAAATGTGGTATAAAGCGATGATAATAATTTATTAGTCCTAGAAAAGATTTTAGTTCTGTAGTGTTTTTAGGCTCTTTCGCATTTTTAATCGTAGAAATTTTATCGGAACAAGGAAATAATCCTTTCTCATTTATAATAAGACCCAAATATTTCAACTCTTCAACGAAGAATTTACACTTGTCCCAATTTACTTTGATGTTGGCTTCCAGCAATCGCTGTAAAACTTTATTAAGTTTTTGAGCACAATCATCTAAATCTTTTCCTGAAATAAGCACATCATCTAAATAACACGAAACTCTCTCAATTCCCTCTAAAACTTGGTCCATGACCTGCTGGAATATTGACGCACTGGACGATGCACCTTGTGGAAGCCTGTTATATGTATATAACCCTTTAATTGTATTAATTACCATAAATTGTTTTGATCTTTCCGATAGTTTTAACTGTGTATACGCCCCCTCTAAGTCTAACAAACAAAATATTTTGCTGCCCGATAAATTTGCAAATAAATCTTGTGTTATTGGTAAAGGATATGTATTAGCAATTATATGTTTATTGATTGAAACTTTGCAATCGATAACCATTCTGATTTCATTATTCTTTTTCATAACTATAATCACCGGTGAAGCCCATTCACTGGTTTGAATTGGTGTAATGACTTTCTCTTTTTCCATTTTTTCTAAATATTTTAATACCTTATCTTTTAGACGGAAAGGTACGTCGTAAGCTTTTTTGAAAATTGGTATACTATTTTTCAACACCAAATTTGCTTCAAAACCTTTAATTGGTGAAGAAAAATCCTTTAAAAAAACACTTGAAAATTTCTGTTTAATTTCTTCCACAAGATTATTCGTACTCTGATCATTTACCCTATTAATTGTATAGTTTCCTGAAAATAAATCTCTCCATTTCGGGAAAAATACGTCCAACCACGGTCTACCCATTAGGGGAACAAAAACGTTATTGCAGTCTATCACAAATAATTTCAAAATACTTTTAAAACCATTTAGCTCAATCGAAACATTAGTTTCTCCCACTATTTTCAACTTTGACCCATTAACTACCATTAATTGTTTACTGCATTTACTCAAATTGTTCATAAAATTAGACTCATACTGTAATTTACTCATGACTGACACTGATGCCCCACAATCTATTTCCATATTTATCAATTTGTTTTCAATTTTACATTTAATTACACAAGGATTATTTACACCTGAAATAGAAGAAACATGCATGCAATTCAAAACATCTGTACCTTTGTCCTCCTCGCTGTCGGATGCATTCCTCAAATCCGTCGTCATTCTGTTCAGTAGGTCGCTTAAATGTCTGTCCGCACTAGGTCCAGGGCTAAATGTGTTTACAACATTTACTGTATCTTTTCTAAGATTCCTCAAGGCAAAACATTTACTTTTAATATGCCCTTTTTTCTTACAAAATGTGCAAATCATGTTTGAAAAATCAGGTCGGAATCGTTCAAATTTTTTAAAATTTTTATTCAAACCATTTTGGTTATAATTGTTGAAGTGCACTTTTCGGTCCATATACCCTAAACGGCTTTTTACCGGCCCCCTTGAGCTACCTTCCCTTGGATCTTGATTTTTTTGAAGTCTTGTTGCATTTGCAAATCGATGTAAGACATTTATAGCCGGACTGTTAGTGGGATTATCCACTATAGTTGCTCTGTTTAGCATATTTCCATTAGCAGCATCAAGAACTCTAGCGTTCGAGCCCGCGATCACCCACGTTGCTATGATTTTTTCCGCTGATTCGAGTGTGAGATTATCCTCATTAAGGAGTCTTTGCTGGAGAGCTTTGTCTCTCAAACCAGCAACTACCCTGTCTCGAATAGCAGTATGTTTGTGGTCTCCAAAAGTGCAGAATTCTGCTTGGAGTTTTATCGCCAATATAAAATCTTCCACCGTTTCATCTAGCTGTTGTACTCGCTGATGAAATTTGAAACGCTGAATCAAATCTGATTCTACTTTATCGAAACGCAATTTTAACTTGGCCACAATTTCATTATATGGTGCTTCCACCAATTTGCCATTTGGAAATAATAATTTGAGTTCTGAAAAAATTATGGGACCACCCAGTGTCACAAAATGGGCCTTTTTGGATTCGTCTGTAACATTATTCATGATAAAATAATAACCGAGCCTCTCCTCCCAATCGGAGAAGGATGTACCCTTACGGTACGGCTCAATTGTCGTAACCATATTAGCCATCTTTGAAATTGTTAAAAAGGAAAAAGAAAAGAAAATGGCACTTTATTAACTGTTTTGTACTAATATGGTTAAACGATTTTCAATTTAAAAAAGAATAAAAACGACTCACCGATTGAAAATAACTGGGCTCACCCGCGAATATTTATTTCCGAAAATACAATTAGCCGGAACACCGTCTTGGCCGTCGTCAAATTGTCGTTGCTTATCCTCGACCTCTGTCGGAATTGTTTAATTTTCCTTCGACCTTAGTCGGAACTTCTCAGGATTCGCCGGATGTATCAGTTTTAACACTTTTATCACGTCTATAGGGTTAAAAAGAAAAGAATTAGTACTTTTGATAAAACATGTGTTTAATTGTTTTAATTAAACAAAGGATCTATTGTCTCACAAAATAGTTTATTGTTTTAAACAATACGCCATTCTTATCAAAAACACAATGCCAAAAAATATGCGCGTCAATTTTTTGTAAAAGAAAATAACGCCACTATAATGTACTTTTACCCTATCACCACTTACCACTCAACAAGAAAAAACTTTGCGTGTGTTAGTAGCGTCGGTTTCGACCAACGCTATTTGCCGATAGCTTGCCTAGAGAAACAAAAAAATCTATACAAACGCGCCAAAGCACGCCGCAAAAAAATGTCACTTTTTCTGCTAATTTTCCTCGTCGCCACTGTTTTGTACTCGTTTACTCACCTATAGGGAATAACCAACGAAACGGCAAGAGAATAATTATCTCAAAGTGGAGGACACTCGCGGAAACAGTTCAACTTTTAAAGAAATGTGATACGTTCTGATTTAAACACTTGGATAGTCTGTAAGCAACTGACTCGCTACTCTCGAGTGATCTTTATTTTAGGTTCACTGTTTTATACAGTGTTGCCAGTATCTCGGCTCTTTAAATAACTTTTCTTCGTTAAGTTATATAACAGTATATAACAACAGCCGGCAACATTTCCAAAATTAACCTCACACCCGGCAACATTTCCCACTCGTTTTGACGTTTGGGAAAATGAATCGTTCGTCACTTGAGGTTCACCATGGAATGAACCTGTCACGTCACCCGAGTCGACTCCTAGAATAGGGTGAGTCACGTCACTCGACTCGCAGAATAAGGGTCATTGACACCACACCGGAGAACCTGATCCAGAGAATGTGCCACTGCGTAGAGAACTAGAACGCAGTGTCGACCGCAGCATCCCAAATTGCGGGCATATTGCAGCGAAAATGGAGTGCGAAGCATCAACAGGCAGCCGCGACCGCTGGTCGCGTGCAACCGTAGTAGACTCAAGAGGGATCAGCGAATAAACGTCGATCCGGGAGAACCTCCTTCGCCGGGGAGCTCTTCTTTGGAGTAGTCTAGATCCTTCGTCGGGGACTAGATGAGTAGATTGTCGCGTGGTACCGTTAGGATCGCCTGAGCGCCAGTGAACCAGAAATCACGCTCCAACCGGAATCATTGGATCGACTTAGGCATCCTTTCGGTCGGGTCGTAGACGTGTACCGTAAGCGTCGGTTCGGGAGGACTTCCCTCGTAGGGGAGCTCTCCGTTCAACTAGTCGAGTAGTTTCGCGACGTAGCATCAGTTTTGGGCCAGGATGCTGATCCCCATTCTGCATTCCCTCCGAATTACGTGACACCCTAGACACCAGATCTGCACATTATTCCTCGCATCATACATCGAAGACAGCAAACTCAATCCATGCCAGAACATTATAGGGTCAGCATAATATTCCACCCAGAGACAGGCGTTCAGTATCTTTGTAACAACGACCGTGGCCTCGCGGAGTGCTAAATTAAGTAAAGTTCATGTGAATAAACCTTTTTTAAAACTCCAGCTACGGAAGTCCCGTATATATATATATATATATATATATATATATATATATATATATATATATATATATATATATATATATATATATATATATATATATATATATATATATATATATATATATATATATATATATATATATATATATATATATATATATATATATATATATATATATATATACATATATATATATATATATATATATATATATATATATATATATATATATATATATATATATATATATATATATATATATATATATATATATATATATATATATATATATATATAATTATTTTATTCCGTCTATTCTTAAGATTTAATCAAACTAAAGGTGCATTCCTAGACTATTTTAGCATAGTATATATTTATGTACTTTCAAAAATTCCTGAACCATTCTAGAAAGGAAGTATATCCAAGATTAAAAATGAATCAACAAGGAGCAACTCTCCTTCTGTAAAAACGGTTCCTTCTAACAACATAAACAATAATCTTCCAGAATCGGATTTTAGCAAACCACAACAAACAAATAACAATCTATACTTCCTTTATTGTTTGTGACATTTATCTTTAGCATGGGTGTCTATAATTCACCCGATCAAACACCTTGCGATTACTGTCCGAAATAAGTTACTTCAGCAAATCTCCAATAAGTCGGTGAACTCCAGTAATGTCCAATAAGTCAATGAACTTTTTCTCCTATAATCAGGGAATTTCGGTTCCATTAAATTAACACAGCTTCGAAAAACTTCTAGTCTCCAAATCAACTGCCGCTTCTACCGGTTTATGTTTCAGTCCTTTGCGGAATGCGTTAAGGACTATTCACACCTTTCCGTTCCGGTTCGTTTCCGTGGCGGTTGAGTTCAGCGAACGAGCCTACAGTGCGCCGTCAGTGTTTTTTCTCGGAACCCTTCCGTACCGTTTCCGTTTCTGTACAGCAAAAGCGTTGACAAAACGACTTCAGTAAAAATAAAATATCGATGATGACGAATTCGAGTTTGCCGGACGGACGCTACAATGACGGCGAGCTGCACTGAAATGGCACTGTGCCGGAAAGATGTGAATGCGCGCATAGACAACAAATATACAACAACAATATCGGTGTTCGTGCATGTTGCCATGCCCACACTGAACCGGATCGGAAAGGAGTGAATAGTCCTTTATACTGTGTTACGCATGCTACTATTCAAATCATAAAAAGCCTAAACACTTCCAAACCAAATAACAATCTATGCCTCCAGTGACCAAGATGGTCTCCAATTTCAAAACATTCCGTACTGAAGCTTGATTCGTTCCTTCCAGAATTGAAAGTAAAAATTTCAGCTTGATGGGATAATTATAAACGGAATGATGACACTGCAAATCTAACACAGTATCATGATTTTTCTAAATTACCAATATTTTCTAAAATACCCGTTAATTAATAAACAACAGGTACATCAATCATGGTCATTCATGGGTTAACCTATTTTGCGCATAGGGCACATAACCAATTTATATACTTTGTGTTTCGTCTTCGACTCGTCAGTACATAACAGTTTATGTTGAACTGTTATGTAACCCAGCAGTGAGGTTTATGTTGGCCAATCGATTATGTGCTCTATGCACAAAATGGGATAACCCCTAAATCGGCTAGTACAAACCGAAACTCGTTTACGTTCGGCACGACAGTAAAGACGTTGCACTACAGTGCAAATAAAAAAAGTGTTCTGCAAGTAGCAGAAACTTTATGTCTGCCTAGAGTTTATGCTGAACTGCTGGGTTACATAACAGTTCAACATAAACTGTTATGTACTGACGAGTCGAAGACGAAACATAAAGTATGTACATCCATCATGTCATCTCATTTTTAAAATGTGATTAATGAGCAAATAAATCTCCTTAAATGCGAATTACAAAAACGTACTAGATAGCGGTTCTAAATGCTAAGCATCTCTCGTGGAGTAACTAGAAAAAGTACGGGTGTGTAAGGTCAGAGACATAACTGGATGTCGTGAATACGAATAAAGGAACTGAAAGGAACCTTTCATTAATAGCTTCTAAGTCGGTGCTATGCATTTTATATAGCAAATCAGCAGAAAGTTCTACTACAAACTACAAGTGGTTGAAAAATGGGCCGTATACAGTATAGTGAAGCAAATTTTGCGTAATTCTTTGGGTATACAATTATTGTTCTAAATAGAAATATACATTGCTGCATTTGATTACAATTTTCCAGCTTGTAACATATTCCGTTAAAGCGTCCAGACCTGTCTGTAGTTTATTCTTCAGAGCATTAATGACACGACCTTTGTAAAAAATGGCAGTATCATCAGCAAATTGTGACAGAACACCACCATCCGGTAGAGGTGGGATGTCTGATGTAAAAATGATGTTGTTGGGGTACACCAGCAGGAATAGTAAATCTTTCTGAAAGTGCATTATTCAGAGAAATTTGAAATGCTCTACCTGCAAGATAATTTTTGATAATTTTAATATGATACATGGGAAAATTATACCGATGCAGTTTAAACACCAGACCATCGTGCCACACATTATCGAATGCCTTTTCAATATCCAATATTGCCATGGCAGTCGTTTTGGACACTGATTTGTTTTGCTGGATGACGTTGTTAACCCTTGTGAGTTGGTGGATGGAGGATCTTCCTTTCCGGAACCCAAACTGTTCTTCCAGTAATATATCCTGTTCATCTGCGAAAACAAGAATTCGCCTTTGTATTGACTTTTCAAACAGCTTGGATAGGGCAGAGAGTAAGCTGATGGGCCGATAGCTCTTGGAAAAGGAAGGATCTTTCCCCGGTTTCAAGACTGGGATAGCTTTAGCTAACTTCCACTTTGAAGGGAAGTAACCAAGCTCCCAGCACCTGTTAAAAAGTTTAGCTAAGAAGACAAATGAGCGAATATTAAAATGTTTCAGCTCAATGTTGAATGTGTTGTCAAAACCGGGGGCCTTCATATTTTTGGATTTTTTCACAATAGCCATCAGCTCATTCGCAGTGACTACTTTTTTCCGGAACCAAGCTGTCTGATTGGTCAACCTCAGCTACGCTATCAGCAACGGCTCTTTCATGTGGACTAACAATGTTGAGTCCTAAATTGTGAGAACACACAAACTGCTGGCCTAGCGCATTTGCCTTCTCTACTGGTGTGATTAAAGGTATTCCTTCAACTGCGTCCTGGGATGACATCAGAGAAGGAATAGGCTTCGGTTTTATCTTCAGCACCTTCGTTAAGGACCAGAAGGGCTTTGAATGTGGGAGAATTTCTCGAAGCTTTTGCTGGAAGTTCCTGTTGCGAAGCTCAGATATCCTTTTCTGGATTATCCTAGTTAAGTTGTTATAAGAAGTCTTCTTATCTAGGATGTCAGTTCGTTGATACTGCCTCCGGTAGATATTTCGAAGTCGGATGAGTTTCTTGGTGAAACTGTCGATTTGAAGAGAGGAACTCGGCATATGTTGTACTGGAACCGTCCTATCACGAGCGACTGTGATTGAATGCTGGAAGGAAGATAGGGCCGCATCGATTTCCATCGGGGAATCTAGTGGCGATAATAGTTCCTCCGAGGTTGAATAGGCACTGTGTCTGGTGAAGATCCCAACGTCAATATTACTGGAAAGTGGTCGGAAGATAGCTCGTTGAAGACATCCGGGGAGCTGTCTATGGCGATGTTGCTGATAAATATGTCCGGAGCAAGGATGTTGTACTGTCCAGCTTTGTAATCTTCGGCAAGTACGAATCCGTTTCGATTCTGTCTTTTGTTTCCCCACAGCTCATGCCGTGCGTTCAGGTCGCCAGCAATGATGAATTTGTGCTGTCGTCGAGTGAGCATAACTAGATCTCGCTTCAATGATGCACACGTACCATCTACCTGTGCTGAATGGATCGTTTAATGGCAATGGCAACTCCCCCTCCTCTGGTAGTTGTCCTGTCGAGCCTGTGAATCCTGTAATTGGAAATAAAAATGTAAATTTCAGGTTTAAGATGAGTTTCAGTTAAAATGGCAATATCGGCATTCTTCTCTTGAAGAAAGTCGGATAACTGAGCAGTTTTGCTCCTGAGTGAGCAAGCATTCCAATTTACTACAACCAACTCATTATATTGCATATTCGATGATGAATTTGCCTAAGGCGTTGATTTGATCCAACCGCGTTCTGCAGTTTCGTAGTTTTGATGTCATCTAGTAAGCAATCGTTGGTACTGTGTGGTTCGGCACATTTCCCGCACCGACTTTTCATGTGGCAATTCCTCGCTCCATGGCCGTAGTTCAAACAGTTCGTGCACTGTGACATTCCGATGTACCGGTTTATACTTTTGTCATTCGATGATTATGTGGAATAAGGATTTTATGGTTTTTAGTTGACTCATGGTGATGGAGCCCTTCTCCAGATGAACCAAGTAGAGTTGATCTTGATACTTTTTGTCCGTGTTATGTCGCTTCATTTTAAACACCATCAAAGGCTTTAGTCCAGCCTCCGACAGTGCCTGCTTTAGTTCGGCTTCCATCATGTCGGGTAGTCCTCGAAGTACAACCTTTACAGGTTTATTGGCGGCAATATCGTGTGTGAAGTATTCCGCTTTTGTCTGCTGCAGCTACAATTCCACTCCTTTGTAGTGGTTCAAAGCCGGAACAGTTATTGTGTAGCCTTCAGTACATAAACGGATTGTTGCCTGTAGTCCTTTGCTGATCAGTGTGTTGAAATCCGATCGTAGAGTTGGTGGGAAGCCCTTCAGGTAGAAAGGCGGCATTTTTTCCTTCTTCTGCAGTTCCTCTTCGACATCAACTGGCAGATCAGCGTATTGGTTGTTACTCAGCAAACGGTCGTTTACCTGTACATCACTTGGCTTCAGACGCTTAGCATCCTTTGGATCCTTCTCGGATTTATGGCGCGTTTTACCCATAGCTTGGGTAGGTAGAAAGCTGCGAATAAAATATAAAACAAAATCGAAATTAGTCGTACTAGGTTATTCGTCTATCCACATCGAGTGTTAGATGACGAATAGAGGACGACCTGAGTGTTTCACGCTTTATACTTGGTTTGTTCTTACTGACGTTGGTGGGAGAGCCTCACTTCGACGTCCAGTTTCGTCTGTAGCACTAAGAGAAATGAACAGTTTTTATTCAAAGATTTCCTTTTCTATTTGTTCAGTAGATTCTGATATGTGCCTGACTAACTCAGTCCGTCGTACAGATGCGAAAAAGGCAAACAAGCGTGATGAATTTTCCTCATTATTTCCAAAAGTTTTTCGAAAACTTTCTGGCCCGTATTACTGGTGTCACCACACGGTGAAAACCAAATGAAGTAACTGTGACCCTAATTCTGGGTATCACTTCACGGTTAAAATCAAGTGAAGTGAATGTAGATCCTTATTACGAAAGTCGCTTCTGAGACAAAAGTAATTACTTGAATGAACTAGATGTCATTATGAATATCACGCCACCAACATTTTGTTGAAAAAATTAGTTTTTTTCCACCACAGTGATCACTTCACTATGCGTGATACCGATAATAGGTGAAATCAAGTGAAGTGACATGTAAGTGAAGTGAATGTGAAAGCGGAGTGAGAACGGTAATCAGAGCCTCTTTGTTTTTCGAATAGTTTTAGGGTTTTTTCACGCTGTTGAAAATTTAATCACGAATTCCTGATCATATTACCGATAGCTTGTAGAAAAAAATATGTTGTTGGATTAAGTACATCAAAAGATATTCGTGGTAAAGTTCTGCCCATTCTTGTACAGGGTAAATTTTGAAGGCGCCCCATAGTAAAGTAAGTCGTATTCAGGACAAAAGAACCGATTTGAAGAATTCTGGAATTAGGAACGTGACCTGAGCTCAAGAACTAGATTCAGAACTTAGAACAGAGTCAGAATTCAGTTGTATTTTAGTAGACTACAATTTCGAAACTGAAATCAGTTCCGGATTCTTTTTCCAGAATCCAGTTCAGCATGCAGGCTCTGAATTCTAAACCCATATTCCGGAACTAAACTCTGAAGCTTGAAGACGATTTCTCGCCACGACTACTAAAATGTCTCATAATTATTTGAGAGTATTATTATGATTCTAAAAAGAACCGAGCAGAGGAATTCTGGAATAAGGAACTGGACCTGAGTTCAAGAACTAAATTTAGAACTAAGAACAGACTTAGAGTTCAGTTGCAATTCTAGAACTACAATTTCGAAACTGAATTCAGTTCCAGAATATAGTTCCGAATCCAGTTTCAGAATGCGAATGACAGTTGCTACCTGAGCGTTTGAGGTTTTAACCACGCAGAAGGTTCTCTCTCTGCCGCTGCTGGTGGAATGCGTCCTCCCGGCTTGATGACCGGAAAGTGAATGAGAATGAGCTACCGGAGCGTTTGAGGTTTTAACCACGCAGAATGTGCACTCTCCGTCGCTATTGGTTGATGATATCGCTCCCTCGATGACTGGAAAGCAAATGATGAATGATTCTCACGATGTCTGCTTCCATCCAACACACCAGAAGAAATGATCGATTTTCAACCACGTTTCCCCTTTTATACGCATTCAGATGAAGATATGTGCCTGACTACCTCTAAATCGTCGTCCTTGCGCGAAAAATCCAAGCAAAAGTAAAGAATTTTCCGCGTTGTTTTCAAAGTTTTAGAAAACTTCATTTTTGAGTTGTTTGTGGTTATCTCGCACTGTTCAAAATATTCACCCTCATTCTTGTGTTCGTATCGACAGTACGACGAACGGGTACTTTCGAAAGAATACGCATAAGCCACTCTTGTTTTCACTCGAATGAATTTGAATGCGACTCGTTTCCCACAAAATATTCAAATATCAGTAAACTTCTTCAAATAAATGCTTAACCTTGATGAAATCAGTCCAATTCTTATGAATAACCATATGCGAAACGCTAGAATGTATGGCAAATTAACTTCAAACGATACGTGTATTCGAACATCATTCGTACGAACGGAAAGTCCCATTCTTGTTTACGGACGAATAGTCGAAATGACGTCGTTTCGATTCGTCAGTTTCATGTTGCGAATCAATCGTTCGAAAACCTTGAAAAAAGTTTAAGCGATTTCCAACAAATTTATTTTTGAATCTAAAGGTAAGGATTTGTAATCAAATCATAAATTTGTGTTTTGCAGAAAACATTTAGAAAGCATAGCAGTACAGAAAAATGCTGTTTTTTTCTGGCGAGCCTTCGAATATATGCGCGGTTCCAAGTTTTTACGCATCAAATTTTACATCTATTAGGTACTGTAAAATACGCCATGGGCAAATATGTTTCATTTTATATTAAATGCATAATTTTACCAATGTAGTTAATATAAAGACTATCGAAAACATGACAAAATTGCAAGAAAAATGCAACATATTTTTCGCAGTCCTGATCGGACTGCTTTTTTTTACTTTGCACGAAGTTTAATTTGAAAATTTCATTTACGACTTCAATAAAATTGGTCCTGAGTACGATTTTGATTTATTATGTAGCATTCGTCACTTCCTTGATGCTTGGAGTATTCCTAAAAAACTACCTGCGCTGCCGATCCTGCCTTTTGCACAGGAGTCGCGTACGTACACGTTCGAGTGAAAACAAGAATGGCTTGTTCGCATTCGTTCGAAAACATGTGTTCGTCGTATGGTAGATACGGACGTAAGCAAGCATGATGATACAAAGTCAGCTAAAAAAAACAAGTCAAATAACAAATGATAGCAAAGATTTTTATTTACAACAGAAATCTGTACCAGAACTGATAGTTTAAAGATGGATGTGCGTTGTTTTTATGCATGTGCGATGTTTAAAATAGTGATTGATTCGAACGTAAACGGGAATACGAATTTAATATACTTTCGAACGTATCGCATACGGCTGTAAACAAGAATGAGGGTGATTATTCTAAATTCCTGATCATATTTTTTAAGAAATGGTGAAATAACCATTCAAAATTCAGGATGACGGGGAGACATTTAATTTGCGACTAGTTTGATCAACATCGGTCCATCCATCTTTGAGATCTCGACCTCTTAGTTGACAACATACATACAGACACACACACATACACACACGGACATTTGCTCAGTTCGTCGAGCTGAATCGATTGGTATATGACATTCGACCCTCCGGGTCTTGGAATTTTTTTCTAAAGTTTGAGCGAATTCTATACCTATTTTTTATATTTATAAAAAAAGATAAAAATGATAACATTAAAACAAGGACAAAGAAGGGGATGAGTAAAGTCAGATACATAACCGGATCGACGGGATAACGAATAACATTGGCTAGTTGAAACTGTATCCATATAAAACAATCTACTACTTCTGGCACCCGAAAAATACACCCAAACGCACGTACACACATATTTTCCGATTTCGTCGAGCGTGTCGGATGGTATATAATACTAATCGTCCCTGAAGAATTTTCAGCAATTCTATTCCCTAGAAAAAGGTAAAACGGTTGCAAGGCAGTCAGACACTTTAAAATAAACAGTTCAGCGTAATTCATATTAGGCAGGTTTAAATTAGACTTTACTACAAAGAAACATTTTAGTCCAAGTGTAATTTCTCTTTTGTAGTAGCGATTTTGATCGATTCTATAACTTTTCTCTCATTACCAGAAGTGAACATCGGAGTTTCCATCGTAACATCGTAGTCTTCATTTAATTTTTTCGCCAAGAAATATATTTCAGCTAGTGCAATGATAAGTGCTATCATTATACCTAGTAGCAGCCGAAAACCTAAGTCCAGTTGCCCCACAATTAATTCGATACCAATGAAACCAAATGCAAATCCGGCAGCAACTGAAAAAATGAACTGAGCGACAGCTATTAGCTGACGATTTATTTGTTTGACTACAAAATAGAGAATGTTAACATGATAAAATTTGTCACAAACATATAACTAACTTTGAAAAGAGATGGTATCCTGCAACTGATGTGTTTGTAAACCATCCACATTACTGGTCATTGCCTTGTATTCCCTAGCCTCTTGTTGTCCTCGTAGTTTTTGGCAACGTTCTTCTAGTTTTGAATTTCGTTCCATAATTTCATTTTCAGGAGCCATTATGTTGCAATCACGCAACATTTCATGCAAATATGGAATACTGGGATCGTTATTTCGCAATTGATTCATGGCTTGGTTGATCCATTTGAGATCTTTCAACGATATTGCATGAATATGTTCATGATCCACCCTCAATAAATTGCTCTTGCAATGTAAATCTGGTAACTCGAAACCATATTCCAATTGGTTATGTTTTAAAAATAATTGTTCTTCGCGTGTAAATTCTACTTGTTCACTATGGACCAATCCCTCTGATTTAACATTGGTCGATTTTCTATCGAAAATGGACCGAATCGAATCAGGTAGCGGAGAATGATTGGAAAACTGTTTGGCAATAAATTTTACAAATGACAATGATAGAACGATCTTAACGGATGAATCCTTAATGGGATGTACCGACATTCCTGAAACGATATTCCATACAATTGACAATGATAACTGCTAATGCTATACAATCGTCAATTGGTTGTTAATTCGTTATTTGAGTATTTATCCACTTTGAATGTACGATTTTTCTTCAAAAAGATCAATTGAATGGTAAAGAAACTTCACTGTTTACGTTCATCATGTGAGCAGCAGAGATGCCAAGTAATGTATTCAAAAATAATATTGTTTTTAGAAAAAACTGCAACCCGCTTGTGAGAAATTCTGACAGCTGCACTGAAAGAAATTATCGTCCACAAACTGAATGGTTTTTGTTTCATTCCATAACGATTTTCAGATGGTTTTAATTAGAGTAACTATAATCTGAGTGACGAAAGCCAATGGAATGTTTTGAGTTGTTGCCAACATTACGGATGAGAAGTCGTCACTCTGGTTATAGGCACTCTAGTTTTAATAATTCGGCCAAATATGAACGTTTGGTCATATTTAATGTATTAGATTATTACATGTTGTTGCTTGTCAATTCTATTTCTTGAATTTAGGCTTGTAGAGCATGCACAATGTGATGCATTTTATGAATAAAATAAGCCAGGGGAATGTAAGTACTGAATGGTTCAGGTGAGTTTGTTAGATTCAATTGAAGAGTCTAAATGATCGTTACTAAAAAGAGCATTGTTTCACTCGTGTTTCAAATATACAAAAAATAGAACGGCATCGTAGACCAGTTTTAAATTTGACAGAAAAACTGGTCGAACAAATAAAACTAGAACGGCTTGCTGGGGATACGTTTGTTCCAGTTTCTGCTCTATTATAGATTTTTCATATAGAACTTCTAGCTGCTGAATTTATTCTTAAAATTTAAATCTAGAATTTATAACAAAATAAACTGGTAGCCCCAGTAGCGAGAGATTGATAATATTGACTTTACTTGTTGACATCGCTCTGAAATAATTGGTCTGGCCGTTTATTCCACCCAGTAGTTGTTTAAACCTTTCATTTCAATATTTTTTACGTTTCGTCTTTGACTCATCAGTGCAGAGCAGTTCAAATTGAACTGCTTAGTGCTAAACTCGACAGTTCAATTTGAACCGCTAAGCAGACGTAAAGTTTCTGCTATTTACAGAACACTTTTTGTTTTGCAACGAAGTGCAATGTCTTTTCTGACGTGCCGAACGAAAACGTGTTTTCGACTATTTCTGGCCGATGCAGGTATGGTCATTTAGGGGTTAGCCAAATTTTGTGCTAGGGCACATAACCGTTTTCAATATTTTTTACGTTTCGTCTTTGACTCATCAGTGCAGAGCAGTTCAAATTGAACTGCTTAGTGCTAAACTCGACAGTTCAATTTGAACCGCTAAGCAGACGTAAAGTTTCTGCTATTTACAGAACACTTTTTGTTTTGCAACGAAGTGCAATGTCTTTTCTGACGTGCCGAACGAAAACGTGTTTTCGACTATTTCTGGCCGATGCAGGTATGGTCATTTAGGGGTTAGCCAAATTTTGTGCTAGGGCACATAACCGTTTTCAATATTTTTTACGTTTCGTCTTTGACTCATCAGTGCAGAGCAGTTCAAATTGAACTGCTTAGTGCTAAACTCGACAGTTCAATTTGAACCGCTAAGCAGACGCTGCTCTGCACTGATGAGTCAAAGACGAAACGTAAAAAATATTGAAAACGGTTATGTGCCCTAGCACAAAATTTGGCTAACCCCTAAATGACCATACCTGCATCGGCCAGAAATAGTCGAAAACACGTTTTCGTTCGGCACGTCAGAAAAGACATTGCACTTCGTTGCAAAACAAAAAGTGTTCTGTAAATAGCAGAAACTTTACGTCTGCTTAGCGGTTCAAATTGAACTGTCGAGTTTAGCACTAAGCAGTTCAATTTGAACTGCTCTGCACTGATGAGTCAAAGACGAAACGTAAAAAATATTGAAAACGGTTATGTGCCCTAGCACAAAATTTGGCTAACCCCTAAATGACCATACCTGCATCGGCCAGAAATAGTCGAAAACACGTTTTCGTTCGGCACGTCAGAAAAGACATTGCACTTCGTTGCAAAACAAAAAGTGTTCTGTAAATAGCAGAAACTTTACGTCTGCTTAGCGGTTCAAATTGAACTGTCGAGTTTAGCACTAAGCAGTTCAATTTGAACTGCTCTGCACTGATGAGTCAAAGACGAAACGTAAAAAATATTGAAAACGGTTATGTGCCCTAGCACAAAATTTGGCTAACCCCTAAATGACCTTTCATTTCGATTACCGATTCAAAACTGTCCTTTCAGTTTTGTATGAAAAAAACCCGGCAGAAACAGAAATGTTAATAATCGCTAGATGAAATTCTCCGCCGGAAAAGGTTATTGCATTGTTGCCAGACTCTTGCCAGAATTCTGCCATCATTCCGGCAAAACCTTCTGCAAGACGCAGGGAAAAATCTGCCAGGCACAGGTAAGCGGGAATACGTTTATGATTTTCTACTTGAAATTAAGGTGAGGTTTTAGCTCAGTGTATTTTTTCAAAATAACAGCAAGTTTTACTCATTCTAGGGAAACTTTTTTCAAACGTGCAAAGTAAGTTCTGACCAGGGATGCCAGGTTCACAGATTTTCAATTTTTTGCACAGATTTAAAAAATGACAGATTTTCACAGATTTCTGAAAATGATCACAGATTCTGGAATAAATCACAGATTTTTGAAATCGAGCACATTTCAGCACAAAAAAGTACAGAGCGGTTGAGGGAAAAGGTACAGAGCGTGTTGGCAGTGAGACCTTTTTTTTGTTCACCAAATTGATTTCGATCTGCTATTATGGTACAGGAAACAGCCACAGATTTTCACAGACAGGGTTTTGGCTTGATCACAGAAATGACCTGGCATCCCTGGTTCTGACTTGTCAATTTTAACCTAAAATTTGCTCATCGCGATTCGCGAAAAATCATATCACGAAAGTTTCTCCGAGGTTTATGCGAAGGGTGACCAAAACTATTTTTTCTTTTTGGTATTGGAAGCCGCACTGCTGAGAAAACTAAAGCATGGCTGGTTATACAGATGAGCATTTTTGGGCTAACCAAAATCAAAACTCATATGATGGATTTGGTAACCAGTCCCAAACATTAGGTATGTAGAAGTATGCCACAGTGGCAAAGCTAAAATATTACTTTTTTTTAGATTTTCAGTCATTCGACCAAAATGCAAGCTTTTTTCCACCTAATGCATATCCCTCTCCCCAGCAACAAGGATATGGACAGCCGACTATTTTTACACCTGAGATTCCAGAACCGATGATATCTCATGGTTACGGAGTACCAGGCGACATCGCGGGTAATGCGAGTCACGAACCGAACGAATTTGATGAACCACCGTTATTGGACGAGTTAGAAATTTATCCACAGAGAATTATAGACAAATCACTTGCCGTACTCAATCCGTTTCACGCACAAGGTCTTGTGGACAACCCCGAATATTTCTTCAAAGAAACGGATCTTGCTGGACCGATCGCATTTTGTCTAACTCTTGCTGCATGTTTATTTGTATCAGGAAGCAAAGCACAGTTCGGCTATATTTACGGTCTCTGTATCATTTCTGTCGTTGTTATGTATGTACTAATTACACTAATGTGCAACTCTGCAGAAAACTATGTTACGATTACGGCTGTTGCCAGTATACTGGGTTATAGCATTTTACCCATCGTATGGCTATCTATTGTTGGAGTATTCTTTGCGTTGAACACGGCGTTCGGAATTGCACTAGCAGCTTGTGCCATTTTCTTGTCTACGATGAGCTGCAGTCGAATTTTCTGCATCATGACCGGTGATTCCCATCAACGGTATCTAATCGCTTACCCATGTGCACTGGTTTATATAATTTTTACTTTATTGGTACTTTTTTGAACATAATATACAGGTGTTTATGTTGTTGATAAATGAAATAAACACATATATAAATATACATATTTTCTAAATCTCTCTAAAACTATATGATTACGATGCAATGGAACACTAAGAATTCGATGTGAACATTTCAAAAAAGTCAATTAGATTCTCTGTTTATTTTCTCTTTTATTTATTTAATAAAAGGCGTTGCTCGGAAATTTTTCGTGAAGGTAAGGCCGCAAAAGAATTTTAGAAATTGTTCTGTCCATTGAAATACTCAGATCGTGTTTAAACACAACTTAGACGGCAACCCGATTGAACAATACTCCGTACATGTTTAAATTTCGCACGGTCCATGTCCATTCTCAGATCTCACAATAATTACAATTCACGGTATTCTCTACAAATCGGGTCAGTTTTATGTTTGATCACTTTTATTAGGAGCATTTAAAACACTATATAAATATCTTCTTAGTAATCTCTGAGTTCCAAAAAGTGAATGTGCTCGTAACGTACTTGAATTAACGTTCCTTGTCACAAAACATTAGACTTACATGGTTATAAACACATGCTATTTCCTCGAAACAAAAATTATGACATCATCATTTCCACGTAATCGCTCAAGATTGTGATAATGATTATTTTATAACGATATCATCATAACTACATTCGTACTATAAAATAACGATTCAGTTTATACAAATCGATAGTCCCACGACAAAAGGGCCTAACTGCAAATGAGAGCCTCTCTTTTGATTATAAGCAAAGCCATGGTATTACATTCCTGTAGTGGAATTTGACCTTCTGTTTCAACAGACTTCGCAGCCGATTCAGAGTGTACAGAACCATTGCATGGCTGGTGCTACGATCCTACTGACACTACGAATCCTTTCAGGTCGAGGCTCGAACATACAACTGGTTTGTAAGACCAGTGCCCTATGCATTGAACCGCCAACCCGGGATGTCTTTTGATTATTACGGAGCCATTATAGCAAATTCTATAATATTTCCAATATAAATCGAAAGCTTGTAGTATTACCATGAAATTTTTGCAAGAGTAAAGCGTCAAGTATAAAATCAGTTCGGTAAATCGTGAAAGAAAAAGTAAACTGTCATTTGCAGTTAGACCCTTTTGTCGTGGGACGGTCAAGGTCACGGGAATGTCACCAAAGCTCATTTTGGTGAACAAAATAAAAAAAGGTCTCGTAGCAACCTTCTCTGCTGTCTATCCAAGCTATCAACGAAAATCGGTATTTATCTGTACGATCCATGAATTATCGGTATTTTGGCAGTACATATCTGTATTGCGGTATAGAGGTCAAATATCTGGATAAATACCGATAAATCGGTATAACATACCTGGCAACGTTGGCTCAAGCATTGAGTAGGAGAGTGTATAATCGCTTGTCACCTTCTTTGATGGGGCGTATGCAAAAATAAATCAAAACAAATTTTAATTGCGTCGTGTCATTAATGCTCTGAAGAATAAACTGGTCTGGACGCTCTAACTCAGGGGTTCCCAAACTATTTTTGGTTATGGACCCCTTTACTAAAATTAACTTAGGCCTTAGACCCCCATCAACAAATTCCTTTTAAAATTCAATTTCTTGCTTTTTTAATATTGATGTGAAATACTTACCAACTTCTGCGGATGGTCAAATAATCACAGCTTTTCTAGCGTAAATATTTAAAATAACAACTTATATCAAACAATAGTTTTCGTTTACGTCGACCCCCGGAAAAAGGATATCGACCCCAAGGGGTCTATATCGACCACTTTGGGAACCCCCGCTCTAACTGAATATTTTGCAAGTAGGAAAATTGTGATCAAAGCAGCAAAAATTCAGGTCATCCTGTTTCCACATTCAAGATCTCCAAAACCATCAGACGAATGCCGAATACGATTGGGTGATGAGGTCATCGAAGTTATCTATCTTGGACTCACCTTTGACAGACATCTGATATTCAGGTCACATGTTGAAAAAGTCGTTCAAAAATGTAGCACAGTCATTATCTCTGTATCCGCTGATCTGTAGAACATCTAAACTGTGCCTGAAGAATCAGATGGCCATGAGTTATGTTCAAAGAGCGTGCACGAAATATTCGTTCAGTTTGCTGGAACGGTTTGTCGTTGTTTTTTCTCCTACAAAAATAGAAAGACAATTTGTTGTTATTCTACTTGAAATAGAAGTATTGTATAGGTATGTGGTGTTAGTTAAAAAAAACGTGGAAAAATTTCGGAAATTCTCCAGTAAAACTAGTCCAACGGGGCTGCAACTCCTCATATCAAAAATGATTCAACAATGGACCTCTGTCTGCCGGGTTTGTTGAACGAAAAAAGTGGCACTCGGTTCAACGGTCTGTTTCAAAATCGGCAAACGAAAGTCCCGTGTTGAACGAATAATTGGACGTTGGTTGGACCGTCGATACAACATAATGGACCAACGAAAGGCCACCGTTGAACGTTTTTTACTTTTCTCATATAGAAAATAATGTCACTCACTTTTCTCGGAGGTGGCTAAACCGATTTGCACAAACTTAGATTCAAATGAAAGGTCTCACGATCCCATAGACAATTCCTGAATTTCATTTGGATTCGACTTCCCGTTCCGGAATTACATGATGGTATGCACCAAAAAATGTGAAAATAATGTCACTCGCTTTTCTCGGATATGGCTGAACTGATTTGCACAAGCTTAGAATCAAATGAACGGTCTTATAGACTCATACAAAGTTCCTGAAGTTCATTTGGATCCAACTTCAGCTTCCGGAATTACAGGGTGATATGCACCAAAAATTTTGAAAATAATGCTTTAAAAATGTGAAAATAATGTCACTGACTTTTCTCGGAGATGGCTAAACCGGTTTTCACAAACATAGATTCAAATGAAAGATATTATGGACCAATACAAAGTTCCTGAATTTCATTTGGATTCGACTTCTGCTTCCGGAATCTTAGAGTAATATACAAGAAGAAATGTGAAAATAATGCATTAAAATATAAAAATAATGTCACTCACTTTTCTCGGAGATGGCTAAACCGATTTCCCAAACTTAGAATGAAAGGTCTCGCGGTCCCTGAATTTCATTTGGATTCGACTTCCGGGTCTGGAATTAGGGTAACAGAGGTATTTTGGCCCACTTTAGAATTGATTTTATTTTGGCCCACTTTGAATAAATATCCACCAAATGTTGTAATATCTTTGAAAAACCCTTCCGCAATAGGTAATTTAATGTGTTTCCCTTCAAATTTATGTAACATGAGTTACTTCACATCAATTAAATCCGATAAAATCGATAAAGTTTGTTAGGAGGGCCAAAATATATGAGGTGGCCAAAATACCTCTGTTACCCTACAGGGTGATATGCACCAAAAATGTAAAAATAATGTCACTCACTTTTCTCGGATATACCTTACCTTACCTAACAGCTATAGGCCTGGGGTGTCTTTGCTGTATCAAGCATACGTCTCCACATAACTCGGTCCATGGCTGCTCGTCGCCAGCCACTCAAGGCACGGATGCTTCTGAGATCACCCTCCACTTGATTGATCCACCTTGCTCGCTGCGCTCCTCTTCTTCTTGTGCCAGTCGGATTAGATTCAAGAACCATTTTCACTGGGCTGTCGTCCGACATCCTTATGACATAAACAGCCCATCGTAGACGTCCGATTTTAGCTGTCCGTACGATAGGTGGTTCTCCTAGCAGCTGTTGCAATTCGTGATTCATACGCCGTCTCCACGTTCCGTCTTCCATCTGCACATAGTCCAGGTCTCGTGGCCATAGAGAACAACCGGTCTAATTATCGTTTTGTAGATGGTCAATTTCGTGCGGTGGCGTACTTGTCTCGATCGGAGGGTTTTTCTGAGTCCAAAGTACGCACGATTCCCTGCCAAAATACGTCTATGAATTTCTCTGCTGGTGTCATTATCGGCGGTCACCAGTGAGCTTGTTTTCGACGCATTTATGGTCAGTCCGATACGCCTAGCTTCAGCTTTCAGTCCGATGTAGGTTTCCGTCATCTTCTCAAGGTTACGTGTCACAATATCAATATCGTCAGCGAAGCCAAAAAGTTGTACGGACTTTCGGAAGATCGTGCCACTCGTGTCGATCCTCGCTCTTCGAATCACACCTTCCAGGGCAATATTGAACAAGATACAAGAAAGTCCACCTTGACGTAGCCCTCTCCGAGATTCGAAGGAACTCGAGAGCGTCTCAGATACTCGGACGTAGCACATCACTCTATCCATCGTTGCTTTGACTAATCGCGTCAGTTTATCCGGGAAACCGTATTCGTGCATTATCTGCCATAGCTGTTCTCGATCGATTGTGTTGTATGCCGCTTCGAAGTCAATGAAAAGGTGATGCGTGGGTACGATATATGCACGGCACTTCTGGAGTACTTGTCTTATCGCGAATATGTGATCCGTAGTGGCTCGGGCTCCAGTAAATCCCGCTTGGTACGGCCCTACGAATTCCTTAGCTATAGGTGATAGACGACGGCAAAGGATTTGGGAGAGTACCTTGTAGGCGGCGTTCAGCAATGTGATTGCGCGGTAATTGCAACAGTCTAGCTTATCGCCTATTTTGTAGACGGGACATACCACTCCATCCATCCATTCCTGCGGTAGAATCTCCTCCTCCCAAATCCTAGAAATCATCCAGTGCAGCGCTCTAGCCATTGCCTCTCCTCCATGTTTGAGCAGCTCGCCTGGCAACTGGTCATTGCCCGCGGCTTTGTTGTTTCTCAGCTTGCCGATCTCCTCAATTATCTCTGACAGATCAGGGGCTGGGAATCTGTCGTCGGCTGAGTGTGCGCCCAGATTGATTCCTGTACCGTTCTCTGTGTCTTGTGCTTCGCCATTCAGATGCTCGTTATAGTACTGCTTCTACCTGTCGATCACCTCACGTTCGTTCGTGAGAAGGTTACCACTGGTATCTCTGCACATTTCGGCCTGTAGCGTGTAGCCTTTACGTTAGCGGTTCACCTTTTCATAGAACTTCCGTGTGTCATTTGCGCGGTACAGCTGTTTCAACACTTCGCGATCTTTGTCTTCCTGGTGGCGCTTTTTCCTCCGGAAAACAGTGTTCAGTCTGTTCCGTGCCTGTCTGTATCGTTCCTCGTTCGCCCTCGTGCGGTGTTGCAGCATCCTCGTCCTTGCTGCATTCTTCTCTTCGACCAACTGCTGACATTCGCCGTCAAACCAGTCATTTCCTCGATTCGATAACCTCGTACCTAGAACGGTTGTAGCAGTGCTACTCACGGCGGACCTTATGTTCCTCCAGCCGTCTTCAAGAGTCGCCGCGCCAAGCTGCTCTTCCGTTGGTAGCACTAACTCCAGTTGTTGCGCGTATTCCTCTGCAGTACGAATGCTACGTAGCTGCTTGAGATTAATTTCCAGCGTTCCTGTGCGACGAGTATTGTGCACCGTCGATAGTTTTGAGCGCATACAAACCGCGACAAGGTAGTGGTCAGAATCAATGTTGGCACTGCGGTAAGTGCGGACATTGATGACGTCGGAGAAGAATCGCCCGTCGATGAGGACGTGGTCGATTTGATTTTCCGTATGTTGATCAGGTGATCTCCAGGTGGCTTTGTGGATATCTTTGCGGGGGAATAAGGTGCTTCGAACTACCATTTCTCGGGAGGCTGCAAAGTTTACGCATTGTTGACCGTTGTCGTTTGTTACCGCGTACAGGCTCTGCAGCCCGATCACGGGCCTGTACATTGCCTCCCGGCCTACCTGAGCATTCATGTCGCCGATGACAAGTTTTACATCCCGCCGTGGACAGCTGTCGTAGGTTCGTTCCAGCTGCGCGTAGAATGTTTCCTTCTCGTCATCGGGTCTCGTCTCATGTGGGCAGTGCACGTTGATGATGCTGTAATTGAAGAAACGGCCCTTGATCTTCAATACACACATTCTATCACTGATTGGCTGCCACCCAATCACGCGCTGGCGCATCTTGCCCAACACTACGAATCCCGTTCCTAGAACGTTGGTTGTGCCACAGCTCTGGTAGAAGGTAGCCGCTCGATGCCCACTTTTCCACACCTTCTGTCCCGTCCAACAAAGTTCCTGCAGTGCTACGACATCGAAGCCGCGGATTTGAAGCTCATCATGCAGCATTCGGTCGTATCCTGGGAAGCCAAGCGATTTACAGTTCCATGTGCCAAGCTTTCAATCGTAGTCCTTTGTTCGTTGCGTAGGTCTTCGCCGATTATTCCGAGTCGTATTTCCTTTTTGATCGTTCGTAACATATGTTTTCCGGGCGGCTTGTTAGGCCTGCACCAACCTCCTGTCTCGCCGGAGGGCCATCGTGTCAGCACTTCCGCTTCCGTCCCACACTGACACAAGGACGGTAATCAGCCGCTCCTAACATGAAGAACAGACGCTGTGTCGAGCCGCCCCAACATGGGGAACAGACGCTCGGGTAGGCTCGCTCTCTGTAAAGAGAAGGCAAGCCCCCCCTTCCCTGTCATCATACGACCAAGGTCCCACCGGGGTTGGTTACCCGATCTTTCCTATGGTTGCTCGTACCCCAGCCGGAACCGCGGGGAGGTAGGGATAGGAGTTACTGGACAAGAGACTAAGAACCACATTGAAGCCTGAATTGCGCATTGTCCAGTCGTTTACCAACTAGTTCTCGGATATGGCTGTCGATTTTCACAAACTTAGATTCAAGGAAAGGTCCTATGAACCCATGCAAAGCTCCTGAATTTCATTTGGATTCTACTTTTGCTTCTGGAATGACAGGGTGATATGCACCAAAAATGTAAAAATAATGCATTAAAATGGGAAAATAATGTCACTCACTTTTCTCGGAGATGGCTAACCCGATTTTCACAAACTCAGATTTAAATGAAAGGTCTCACAGTCCTCTACCAAGTTCCTGAATTTCATTTCGATTCGACTTCCGGTTCCGGAATTACAGGGTGATATCCACCAAAAATGTGAAAATAATGTCACTTAATTTCCTCGAAGATGGTTGATCCGATTTTTATAAACTTAGATTCATATAAAAGGCTTTATTGACACATGCAAAGTTCCGGAAATTCAGTATGAAAGCGTCAATTTCAGGAATACGTTGTTCATAAGCTACCACTTTATATTGGCCTGTGATTTTCTCTAGGTCATAGACCATGAGACTCTGTAACCGAATAAACCATTGATAGTTCCATAAATGATTTGATGAATTTTATCCAAGTCCGACTACCGGTACATTTTTTTCCAAGATTCAAGTCGTCATAGGGAATTGTAAAAAATTTGTAGGTCATATTAGTGCATGGTTGAATGAACCGAATGTCACTATGATGATCAAATATGAAAAATGGATCTCACTTCACTTTATCACATATGGTTGAATAGATTTTCACTAACTTAAGGGACGGGTAGGGTCTAACACTTTTGAAAAATCATTTATTATTTTCTTTACATCTTCTTGTAGTAAAACATTTCAAGAATTTTCTGTGAAATTTCCAAGCCTATTGGAATTAAACTCTGGAAGTTATGTAGTTTATCTATGGCTATTTCATTCTACGAAGAAGCAAGAGCTCGGCGCACATGCAAAAGATTTCTTCTTCAATTGACTTTAAAATTTGACAAAACATTCTCAAAATGTTTCGTTATAATAAATTATAAAAGAAAAAATATGATTTTTTGAAAATGTCAGACCCTACGGGCTCCCTGCAATAATTCAATGTTTCCATTGATTTTGTAGACAAAAAACTGTCATATACCATTCGACTCAGTTCATCGAGCTGAGCAATGTCTGGGTGTATGTGTGTGTGTGTGTCAAATAATCTCACTAGGTTTTCTCGGAGATGGCTTAACCGATTTTGACAAACTTAGATTCTAATGAAAGGTCTTCCGGTTCCATACGGAATTCCTGAATTTCATCCGGATCCGACTTCCGGTTCCGGAGTTATAGGGTAAAGTGTGTTCAATATTGTACACCGTCACTTAAACCGGCGAAACAAAATACGTAAAAAATTTTCTAAACTGGTCTCAAAACAACACAAATCGATAGTCATTACCAGTAGGCAACTAACAAACCGATTCCGGCTATCCTGGTTCCCGGTATCCGGTTCCGGAAGTACCGGAAATAGTGGTCATATATACCAAAATGGATCTCACTCACTTTTCTCAGCGATGGTTTGACCGATTTCCACAAACTTAGATTCAAATGAAAGATCTCCCGGTTCCATACGGAATTCCTGAATTTCATCCGGATCCGACTTCCGGTTCCGCAGTTATATGGTAAAGTGTGTTCAATATTGTACACCGTCACTTAAACCGGCGAAACAAAAAACGTATAAAATTTTCTAAACTGGTCTCAAAACTACACAAATCGATAGTCATTATCAGTAGGCAACTAACAAACCGATTCCGGCTATCCTGGTTCCCGGTATCCGGTTCCGGAAGTACCGGAAATAGTGGTCATATATACCAAAATGGATCTCACTCACTTTTATCAGCGATGGTTTGACCGATTTCCACAAACTTAGATTCAAATGAAAGATCTCCCGGTTCCATACGGAATTCCTGAATTTCATCTGAATCCGACTTCCGGTTCCGGAGTTATAGGGTAAAGTGTGTTACATATTGTACACCGTCACTTAAACCGGCGAAACAAAAAACGTAAAAAATTTTCTAAACTGGTCTCAAAACTACACAAATCGATAGTCATTATCAGTAGGCAACTAACAAACCGATTCCGGCTATCCTGGTTCCCGGTATCCGGTTCCGGAAGTACCGGAAATAGTGGTCATATATACCAAAATGGATCTCACTCACTTTTCTCAGCGATGGTTTGACCGATTTCCACAAACTTAGATTCAAATGAAAGGTCTCCCGGTCCCATACGGAATTCCTGAATTTCATCCGGATCCGACTTCCGGTTCCGGAGTTATAGGGTAAAGTGTGTTCAATATTGTACACCGTCACCTAAACTGGCGGAACTAAAACCGTACAAAATGTTATAAACTGAACTCTAAATTGTTATTCCCTATCTTAGGGTCAATTGAAAGGTCTTATAGTCCTACCAAAAATTACTGCATACTTTCGGATAGAACAAACATTTAAATCGTCATTTAGAGTGCGATGACAAAATTGTATAAAATCTTCAAAATTTGTATTAAAACTAGTAGAGTTTGTATGTCATGTTAGTTGATGGCCGTACGAACCGACTTTGATTATACCGGTTCTCGGGTTCCGGTGCCGAAAGTGCATATAATAGTGAACCCACTTCGTTTTCTTAAGGATGACCTACGCAATCAAAGCACTGTTTAATTCTGTATGTTATACTAGTTAATGCACAAACAATCTCTTGGTTTCTTTCAAAAATCGAAGAAAAAATGTTTGAATAGAATACCACAATATTATACATGAGAAAGGCAGCATTACACCACACGCAATTTCGTTGCACAAGGCTTGAGATCAGAGCGCCACGAATTAGCTACGGCAATGCGATATGAAAAACACTATGAGTCTCCGAGGCTCCGTTCGAAAGTCGGTTTTCCCAGCAATTCTAATACCTTTCTATAGAGAAAGGCAAAAATCGTTGAATGTAATCCACCAGCAAGCGCAAGCAGCTTAGTGTGAATTTGTACATATTGTGCTGTGGACAAAATTTGTCATTATTTTCTATTCGGTAAAATCAGACCTGCTTTAATCGATTAAATAGAGATTTTTTATTTTTTTAACATTTTATTGGAATATGAGTTAAAAGTAAATTATTAAATGTAATGGGGAAAAGGAAATTATATGCTAACTTACTATAATACAGAGAGCGAATCTGTTCAGTTGAAGATTGCATCGATTCTTGTCGGAATTTGCTTATAATATTATGTGACATTACATCTAATGGTTCTATACTTGTGGGTCTGTGTAACTTATTTGTACTAAACCAGGGAGGACGCTTCAAAATCATTTTCAGATTTTTTTTTATCCTTTGAAGCGGTTTCTTCCTGGTGGAACAACAACTTGACCAATTTGGTACTGCATAAAGCATGGCTGGTCTAAAAATTTGTTTATAAATTAATAATTTGTTGTTTAGACAGAGCTTAGAATTTATAAACATTTAATATATTTATTACACTTTACCTGGATTCCTTCAATGTGATCCTTGAAAGTGAGTTTTTTGTCATACGTTAAACCAAAGACATCATATTAACGTTAAACCTAAGTATTTAGCTTGATCAGACCATGTCAATTTCAAGCCATTCAATTTGAGAATGTGATTATTATTTGGTTTAAGAAAAGAAGTTTTTGGCTTATGAGGAAAGATAATTAATTGCGTTTTTGCTGCATTTGGTTTTATTTTCCATTTTGACAGATAATCACTGAAAATATTTAAGCTTCTTTGTAGGCGACTGCAGAACAGTCTTAGATTTCTTCCTGTGGCTAATAGACTTGTGTCGTCACATAATAGCGATTTCTGACAACCAACGGGTAGATTTGGAAGATCAGAAGTGAAAATATTATACAAGGTTAGAGCTACGCTCGAACCCTGCGGAACACATGCGCGTACGGGTATCAATTCAGACTTACAATTCTGATAGCTAACCTGAAGAGTACGATCAATTAAATAATTTTGAATCATTTTGATCAAATATATATGAAACTGGAAATCAGACATTTTTGCTATTAAACCTTTGAACCAAACACTGTCGAATGCTTTTTTTTATGTCTAGAAGAGCAACTCCAGTGGATAATACAAAAGATTTATTTGCTTTTATCATGTGCGTTACTCTTACAAGTTGATGGGTAGTTTTGATTGATGAGTTCATGACGAAATCCAAACTGCTCTGGTAAAAATAATTGAATTCTCATATGATAATTTTTTCAACAAGATAATTTTTCCAAAAAGTTTAATGATAGAAGAAAGTAAACTAATTGGTCGATTACTCGATGCTTCTGCTAGCTTTTTATCAGGCTTGAGGATAGGAAATACTTTAGCGTTTTTCCATCTTTTTGGGAAGTAAGCTAAAGAAAAACACTTGTTAAAAATTTTAACCAAGAGTCTCAAGGCAACATCGGGAAGATTTCAAATAAGAATATTAAAAATTCCATCATTACCAGGAGCCTTCATGTTTTTAAGTTTGCTAATGATTGACTTAATTTCATCCAAATTCTTCTCAATAATGTCATTTGGTAATAACACTTGAGTTGAAATATGATCATATTTCAGTGAGACTTCATTTTCATTAGGACTCACAACGTTCAAATTAAAATTGTGAACACTCTCGAACTGCTGTGCAAGTTTTTGAGCTTTATCGCCATTCGTAAGAAGTATTTGATTTCCTTCCTTGAGAGCAGGAATTGGTTTCTGATGTTTCTTAAGAACCTTAGAAAGTTTCCAGAAAGGTTTAGAATATGGTTTAATTTGTTCAACTTTTTTAGCGAGATTTTCAGCGAGAGTAAATCTATGTTTAATTTCTTTTTGTAAATCCTTAACTATGTTTTTCATAGTAGGATAACGAGAACGTTGATATTGTCGTCGACGAACATTCTTCAACCAAATGAGTAGTTGAGGATTGTCATCGACGATAGGAGAATATAATTTAGTTTGAGCTTTGGGAACTGAAAGATTTCTAGCTTCGATAATGTAATGATTCAAATTATCATTGCTGTGTCGATGTCCGATTTTCTAAAACAGTTTCATGATCCACAAGATTTTCAATGTGAGATCTGCAATCCAACTAGTTAGCTCTATGATAGTTGAATATAGAACTAATTGGATTAATTAAAGCTTCGTTGGAAAGTCTGAATGTAACAGGAAGATGATCTGAGTCAAAGTCAGCATGTGTAATCGGTTCATTACAAATGTGACTTTGGTCCGTTAGACAATTGTAGACGGGTTTTTCACAGAAGAAAAACAAGTAGGATTACTGGGATGAAGAACTGTGAAGTAACCAGCAGAGAGTTGATTATGAAGTGTTTCACCATTACTGTTATTTTTCCTACAACTAAACTGGACATGCTTTGCATTTTAGTCCCCTATTACGAAAATTTCGGTCGATATCTTGTGAGTTTTGCAAATTCCCTTTGAAGAAATTTAATTGTTCGCCTGTGCATTGGACTGGCAAATATGCTCCTGTGATGAAATAAATTCCATAAATGGTTTCAACTTCGATTCCCAAGCTTTCAAACACTTTTTGTATTAAAAGAACGTAAAATTGCCGTTGGAACTAAAATGGCAACACCATCGTTCATTCCTGTGAACCTGTCAAATCGATGAACCACATAATATAGATTGCTTTTCTATTTGACATTTGGTTTAGAAAAAATTCTGTCACAATGGCAACATGAATTTTGTGAACTTTGATTCATCTTCACTCGATTTTAAAGATCGAACATTCCAATTTAAAATATTCAAATAATTATTTAACATCACTGTTAAATTTTAAATTCATTATAATATTATTTGCAAATTGTCATCCGATTTAAAATGCTTCAAAAAGTGATGAAGTCGAATTCATTAGGATGATTTTTTTGAAAAGTTGATCTTCTAGGTAGATCATTTTATTTTCCGTTATATCGCCTAAATCGACTTCGTTTAAAGAAGCAAATGGCATTGAAGGAATATTGGTAGGTAGATATCTACCTGTTACACTAGTGTAACTGCCATTAGAAGAAGACGATTTGGCCGATCTACCTATTAATATATTGTTTTCGTTAGAAGATGAACTGGAAGGCGATCCTGAGTTTTGTTTTAAGTTCGAAGAAATAAGTGCTTCTATATGCGTGGCATTTGTAACGTTTTTTTATTTTCAGGTATATTCTCTAAATTTAAGGTAGTTGATTTGACTTGTTGTCTAAGCGAACGAGCGTTCAAAAGTTTTCCCTGACAGGATATTTTAAATTAGATTTATGATTTCCATCGCAATTTAGACATGAAAATTTACAGTGTATTCATACATTGGACAAACGTCGTTCGAATGCGATTTACCACAATTCAAACACCGTATATCCTTATGACAAGTTTTGGTTCCATGTCCTAGGCCTTGGCAACGACGACATTGCGTTAAGTTTGCAATACGATTATACCGTTTATAATGTTCCCAATGAATTTTAATGTGGGGAACGAAACGCACTTTTTCTAAAGTTTTCAAATTACATCACTTCGATTGAAGTGTATTAGGTAAAGTTCATGGGGAATTCCAGAGCGTGGTTTAGAAGTACCATTCGTTTTTTTATAAGTATTACTTGGGAAGGGGCAAAACCAAGCAATTCTTTTAGTTCATTTTTAATTACATCAGTACTTTGATCATTTGACAAGCCTTAAAGGGTCTGTCATATGAATAAAATTTATGAAGTTTCTCGGACAAATATCGAATAAGACGTTCGTAATCTTCCAATCCATCAACCAAGACTCGACATTCTCCTCTTCGTCCGTTTTGAAATGAGACTTTTACTTCCGGGAGCAAAGTAGAAAGCTCAGTACGGAACGATTTGAAGTCGTAAATCATCACCGTCACTGGAATCAGGAATCAGAACAAATTGGTTCAAATAGCACGTTCCCCTTGATATTTGGAGATTTGTGCTTTCGCTACAATCGGATTCAGGAAGAATCTCGTAAATATTGTTAGACTGCATAGAATCAACGGAAGGGAAATCCGTCCGTTGTCTTTTATTTTTACATTCAGATTCTATAACATCGTGAATGTTATTAGAAAAATGTTGAATAACGGATTGTGATTTATTCCGTATTGAATTATTTCTAGCCTTAGCCTTGTTGCCTTTCCGGTTGGACGCAGGCATTTTTGAAATGAATGAAATTTGAAATTAAATTAACGAGGCTAAATTAGTCTTCGAATAGACTCCTTGTTTGGAAAAGTCTTGATAAAGACTGACTTTGTGGTAGTCTTAATAAAGACTGATTAGTTCGAAGAATAGTTCTTTGAATAGCTATCATTAAAAAAGGCTGATTAATTTATAAATCTTGAAAAAGACCGGATATATTAGAATATCACTCTTTGTATAGCCTTGATAACGGCTGACTAATTGTTAGTCTTTAAAAAGACTGTTAGTGATTCAGGTAGCTTTGAAAAAGACTGAAGCCTTGAATCAATGAAACTCTAGGTAGCCAGAAAAAAAAATCCAGGAGCCAAGAGCTATACGCGTGCGGTGCGAACGACTGTTCAACACCGACTCAAATAGAGATTCTAAAAAGTAATTGAGTGTGAATAGGGATGTAGTTATTTCCTTCAATTCGACCAGTTGTGAAGTGCACGAGGTACACATGAGGACGACACACCACTGATTTATGAAAGCATGAGATATATTACAAAGGCATCACTACACCACTAAGTGGACTAAAACAGGTTCTAAAATAAATTTTCACTATTAGCATTTCCATTGATAGCTACAAAGTGTATTCAACATCATGTCAAATATATAAGATAATCTTATGAAACATAAAACTCTTCGTAACGTTGTTTTTATAAGATTTTTATGTAACGAATGAAATTTCCAGTCTGAGTCAAATTTATTGGCGCGCCCTATAACCATTACTAGATATCCACACAACATACATTGAAACAATTTATGAAGCGCATATTATATTCACTTCGAATTAATATAGATAGGTTCATCTATACCAGATGACTAGTATCATAAAATTTATATATAACTTTTGATGGAGGTCATCCCAGTTCTATATAGCTGTTATATCTAGATCAAATTATTGCTATTTGATTGACATATAAGATTCAAATTAATTAAAATACTGGGATCATGGTGCTTAAGGGAATCAAAAAGAAAAAAAATAATTGTCTTATCAAAATCTTGTTATATTTTTCGTATGTAAAGAGTTTCATAATAAAAATTTATTTTAAAACTTTAAACTTACTTCTTTGGAGCTGGCTGATTTCATCGGATATTTACTGTTACCATACGAATCAGATGCACAACGAATCGTTAACTACTTCTTTTCTCGAGGATTTGAGCTATACTAGTCGTTAGTTTTGTAAGGGAGCACCTCCTGATATTTGCGAAGGAGAAGTAGGATCCCGAAACTATAAATAAAAAATTCAAATCCTCTTATCAGACAGACAGAGTGATGAGACGTACCGGGTATTTATTTCAAAATCCGTTAGGGCATATCCTTGAACGAAATTGAGTAAGCTATCTTGTCAGCGATTTAAAATAACGGAACTTCCTCAAAAAACTGTCTGGAGCAGTTGATGAATATCGAGGACACAACTCCTTCTTCAGCTTCAAGCAGTACGATTCACAACTATTCTTTCGTAAAAACAAACTTCATTATATATCTAAGTTAAAAAATTCTTGTTATTTTCTTCAGCTTAAGGAAACAGTGTCTCGTTTTCTTCCTTTTTGCAGATTTGATGTACGCTTCCAATGAAAACTACAAGTTTTCACATGACTTTTATTAAACATAATCAGCTTGCGATTAATAGAAAAACGTAAAGAATAATAAAATTATATTGGCTCAAGTTTTATCGACTTTTCGCATAACTTGTATATGGTATTTTTATCAATATCATAAAGATTATGAAGATATAAAATTTATTGAACATCATTTAGATTTTATGTAGAGTCCATTAAAGGTCATAAGTTGTCATATGTCTTTTGTGAAATACCATCTGCTTACGATCCATAAGCCATATCCAATGAATATAAATTATGTAACGAGTTAGGTTTCATCGGATTTCCATATACATTATATGGGAAATTCTTATAACTTTCATTATGGTAATGTCTATTTAGATTTATCGTACACTTTAAATAAAGATTATAAGTTTCCATATAACTTCTATAAATTATATTTTGCATATGATTCATATGACAAATCTAATGATTATAAATAAGATTTTCATTTCAGTGTATAATTACACCACCTGTGAATGATATGAACTGTCTTTCAAATATGATACCTGCTGAATTAGTAATATCGACGTCCATATACTTCTGAAGCCCGAATATATACTATAGCATCGAAATCATTATTATTATAACGACTAGTTTTATAAAGGAACAAAGACAACCTAAACATCATAATCTTTAATCTTAAACGGATGAAACCTAACCGTTTGATATGCTTCAGAATAATATGAACCTTTTTTAAAAACGTTTCCTTGTATCAATTAAATAATATGAAAACAGAGATATATTTGTATCTAACTAGTTGATAAGTTATATAAACTATTAATTCGCCTTCAGCTTCGATATGTACATATAACTGGAAATAATTTTTTGGAAATGTTATTATAGCGTCTAACGAAATGACTGTAGTATGATATTAGCAATAGCGATGGAAATCATATGAGAGCAAGAACAAAGTATAAATATTTACTTTCTTACTCTGCTGCGCGGGTAAAAGCCGGTTTAATGCAGAAATGTTAGTTAGAAGTTAGCAAAAGGAATGCAGTTGAACGAAAGTACAAACGAATAGGCATAGAATATAAAATCCGATGACTTGCGTATATAAGTCATACATGTTTATACGCTAGTTTAGTGTAGTTCTATATACAGCACTGGACAGTTGTATCACAGGTAGAGTGGCAAAGCAGATTACCATTAATCTATTCGTCGCAAACTGGTTCCTTTGCGACTGCAACATGTGTTGGTAAAGATTTAACATGTTTCACCACATCTTTCTACAGAAAAATTCATTTACGTAATTACTCAACTTACAAAACAAAGAATTCAAAGATCATTATGAAAATTTATGCTGTATCTGATGGACCACCATCACTAGCTGTTAGAATGGCATTGAAAATATTAAACATCCCACACGAACATGTTGCGGTCGACTATTGCAAGGGCGAACATATTACGGAAGACTACGCTAAGGTAAGAAGCTATAAAACTCGATTGAATTACTGGCATGAATTTCATCTAAAACTTACTTAAGTCCAAGTTAAAAAAATGTGATATAAAAAAGTTAATATTTAAAACAAGCATCACCTTTTCAGTTTTACATAGCTATGCTGTTTATACACAGAGAAATGGAGTGAATTCAAAATGAAAGTAGATAATTTGATTTATGTTGCGAGGGGACGGGTATACCGTGATGGGTTAGTCGATGTCTTTCACGCAGCCCACCTGTGTTCGATTCCCAATCCCGCACATAAAATCAGAATTTTTTACTGGCCCAAAGAGGCGAATGATCTTGAGGTTAAAGCCATCGTCCAGGCACTATGGTTTTATTAAATTTTCGATGTAAATTTTGAAAAATTTGCCAAAACCAAAAACATACAGACCTTTGAAAAGCTTTTATCTATCTGCAGGGCATTTTCTGAGCCTTATCAAAATTAGCTATGAAAAAATGCGATTTTTTGTGATTTTTCACATTTATTTGACAAAATAATTCGATGGTATGTCTAAGCTCGAAGATGCCAAGGGCTTTACCTTATTTTAAATTACGACTAATTTAAAACTTGGGTAGTATCATTACTTAATGTCGTCGAGTGTGTTGCTGAACAATTTTCGTAACAATAAAACTCCATCCAAATGTGTATATATGTAAATAGAAAATAAGATTTTGCTTTAGATTTTAAGATAATGTAAATTTTTGCTATTTTTTCGTTTGACTCTCTTTCATTGTCGTTAGCTTATAAAGTATTCTTCAATTATATTTGCTTTTTTTTATTAACGTAGAATAAGTTTAATACTAAATTATACTAACCCGAACTAACATAATTTAAAAAAACCCTTCTTAATCCACCTAGTGGTGTGATAATGCCTTTCTCTTCTTTCATAACATTCTCATGAAAATGTATTTCATACTTTTATTAAATAATTTCGGATACTAATTTTGACACCAATTGATTCGAGTAGTTCACAAAAGCATGCTTCAGAGTTTATGTCACACAGTCAACATCATTTTTCCAAACTAGTGCTTGACATTTGCGTTGCCTATTTGTAATCAGTGATGCTAATCTAGAAAAAAACCTTCTTAGTCCACTTAGTGGAATTTTCATATATCTTGAAAAATCACCATAGCGGGGAGTACATGAAATTTTCGAAATCGAAAAAAAATTTTTGAAGCCAAAAGGCTTAGAATTGCATGAAACGTCGAGATTTAGTGTCATCTCGAAAAAAAATTTTTTTGAATCGACTTTTTGGGACTTAGAAAAAATATGAAAATTTTTTAAGTCCCAGAAAGTTGATTTTTTCAAAAAAATTTTTTTTGAGATGACACTAAATTTCGATGTTTTATGCAGTTTTAAGAGTTTCGGCATCAAAAAAATTTTTCGATTTTGGAAATTTCATGTACTCCCCCCTATGGTACTTTTTCAAGATCGAAAATTGTCAAACCTTTACCGCCGGGCAGCACCCCTTACGCATGTCCGATTTAGCTCAAATTTTGCATGAAGGCATTTTTAGAGGTGCTCAAACTTTTGAGCACTAGAGCTTAACGATAATAGAGGTGATCCCAAAATTTTGGCACCCTTATATATATAAGAACGATAAAAATCAATGTGCTTTGTCGGTTACGTCACTTATACCATCATATATCTGGAACCAAAAGTCACAACCATTTGATCTTCGAGCTTGATCAATGGCCCGACAGTAGCTTTCAAACGAGCCCAAGTTTGTTAAAATCGGTTGAGCCATCTCTGAGAAAATTGAGCGCGTTCAAATATCTTCGAAAAGTGCACACACATACACACACACATACATACACATACACACACACACACAGACATTTTTCGATCTCGTCGAGCTGAGTCGAATGGTATATAACACTATGGGTCTCCGAGGCTCCGTTCGAAAGTCGGTTTTTCCAGCAATTCTAATACCTTTCTACAGAGAAAGGCAAAAAGCCTTCTTAGTCCACTCAGTGGAATTTTCATATATCTTGAAAAATCACCATAGGAGTACATGAAATTTTCGAAATCGAAAAAAAATTGTTGATGCCAAAAGGCTTAGAATTGCATGAAACGTCGAGATTTAGTGTCATCTCGAAAAAAAAATTTTTTGAAAAAGTCGACTTTTTGGGACTTAGAAAAAATATGAAGTCCCGAAAGTTGATTTTTTCAAAAAAAATTTTTTTTGAGATGACACTAAATTTCGATGTTTTATGCAGTTTTAAGAGTTTTGGCAACAAAAAAAATTTTCGATTTTGGAAATTTCATGTACTCCCCCCTATGGTGCTTTTTCAAGATCGAAAATTGTCAAACCTTTACCACCGGGCAGCACCCCTTACGCATGTCCGATTTAGGTCAAATTTTGCATGAGGGCTTTTTTCGAGGTGCTTAAACTTTTGAGCACTAGAACTTAACGAAAATAGAGGTGATCCTAAAATTTTGGCACCCATATATATATATATATATATATATATATATATATATATATATATATATATATATATATATATATATATATATATATATATATATATATATATATATATATATATATATATATATATATATATATATATATATATATATATATATATATATATATATATATATATATATATATATATATATATAGGGTGATTTTTTAAGAGCTTGAGAACTTTTTTAAACAATAAAACGCATAAAATTTGCAAAATCTCATCGGTTCTTTATTTTAAACGTTAGATTGGTACATGACATTTACTTTTTGAAGATAATTTCATTTAAATGTTGACCGCGGCTGCGTCTTAGGTGGTCCATTCGGAAAGTCCAATTTTGGGCAACTTTTTCGAGCATTTCGGCCGGAATAGCCCGAATTTCTTCAGAAATGTTGTCTTCCAAAGCTGGAATAGTTACTGGCTTATTTCTGTAGACTTTAGACTTGACGTAGCCCCACAAAAAATAGTCTAAAGGCGTCAAATCGCATGATCTTGGTGGCCAACTTACCGGTCCATTTCTTGAGATGAATTGTTCTCCGAAGTTTTCCCTCAAAATGGCCATAGAATCGCGAGCTGTGTGGCATGTAGCGCCATCTTGTTGAAACCACATGTCAACCAAGTTCAGTTCTTCCATTTTTGGCAACAAAAAGTTTGTTAGCATCGAACGATAGCGATCGCCATTCACTGTAACGTTGCGTCCAACAGCATCTTTGAAAAAATACGGTCCAATGATTCCACCAGCGTACAAACCACACCAAACAGTGCATTTTTCGGGATGCATGGGCAGTTCTTGAACGGCTTCTGGTTGCTCTTCACTCCAAATGCGGCAATTTTGCTTATTTACGTAGCCATTCAACCAGAAATGAGCCTCATCGCTGAACAAAATTTGTCGATAAAAAAGCGGATTTTCCGAATGGACCACCTAAGACGCAGCCGCGGTCAACATTTAAATGAAATTATCTTCAAAAAGTAAATGTCATGTACCAATCTAACGTTTAAAATAAAGAACCGATGAGATTTTGCAAATTTTATGCGTTTTATTGTTTAAAAAAGTTCTCAAGCTCTTAAAAAATCACCCTGTATAAGAGCGGTAAAAATCAATGTGTTTTGTCAGTTACGTCACTTATACCATCATATATCTGGAACCAAAAGTCACAACCATTTGATCTTCGAACTTGATCAGTGGCCCGACAGTAGCTTTCAAACGAGCCCAAGTTTGTTAAAATCGGTTCAGTTATCTCTGAGAAAATTGAGCGCGTTTAAATACAACGCTTTTTGTCGGTTACGTCACTTATACAATCATATCTCCGGAACAAAAAGTCACAGCCATTTGATCTTCGAACTTGATCAATGGCCCGATAGTACCTTTCAAACGAGCCCAAGTTTGTTAAAATCGGCTCAGCCATCTCTGAGAAAATTGAGCGCGTTCAAATTCAACGCCTTTTGTCGGTTACGTCACTTATACAATCATATCTCCGAAACCAAAAGTCACAGCCATTTGATCTTCGAACTTGATCAATGGCCCGACAGTAGCTTTCAAACGAGCTCAAGTTTGTTAAAATCGGTTGAGCCATCTCTGAGAAAATTGAGCGCGTTCAAATATCTTCTAAAAGTGCACACACACATACACACACACACACATTTTCCGATCTCGTCGAACTGAGTCGAATGGTATATAACACTATGGGTCTCCGAGGCTCCGTTCGAAAGTCGGTTTTTCCAGCAATTCTAATACCTTTCTATAGAGAAAGGCATAAACCGATGACTAAACTACGAGGGGTTCTTTTGAAATCTGCCTAGTTTGTCAGTATTCAGGGAGCTTCGAATATCCTGCTAGAAGAATACGTTGGAGGGAAAAGAGGTCTTTAGTACCCACCCCGGAACGTCCATACCAGGCGTTGGGGCATAGTACCAGTTCCCATCTGGAAAGGTAACCTATCCCAATGACGCAGTCGTTTCTTCCTGAATGTTATAGGTGGTTACCCTAAAAGTTTTCAACCGATAAAGCCTACTAACCGATTCGACGATAGGATGGAGAGGATGAATTATCAGCAGAATAACTGTTTCCGGAAATAAAGATAGAGAGAGGGAGAGAGAACTAGAAAATAGAGAGAGAGAGAGAGAGAGAGATAGGTGATATGAAAGATAAGCTGAAGGGCTCTGGATCAGTCTGTGAGCGTCAGTACTAGCGAGAGAAGTTTGATTTTATTAAGAAGCCTGACAAGCCCTAGTAATTTAACGGGCTGTAGGAAAGCCACGAAGAACATCTCGTGTAATCACCAAATTTTTATTCGTCTTGTGTCATGTGTACACTTCGGAACCTGCTGGGCCGTTTGTCGACGTCATATTCGACTATCCGCCCGAAACCACGTTCGACGTTCTCCGGACCCGCGAGTTGGTCTAAACCACCGCCGGTATTCAAGTTACCACGTGCAGAGTAGCCGGCAAGTATTTCTGGACACCGAACCGGCGAAATCGGTCAAACCCACCGCCTATCTTCGATCCACCACGTGCCGATTAGCCAGCTAGGATTCCCGGAGACCGAAAATGGTTAAACCCACCGCCTGACTTCGAGTTACCACGTGTATTCAGCTGGTGTTCCCGGAACCCAGACCCCAAGACAGACAGACAACCCGGACACTCTCTGGAATTACCGTCACCAATAACACTGGCTAAATCCAACGAGTCAACGAACAAACCAGCTTCAACCAGCAGTAACAGGGTATGTTACACTCTCTCCCTCCCTCCTTTTCTTGAGCAACTCATCGTGAAGACCATCAAGGGCCCCAATGTTTAACGATCGGCGCCGCAACATTGCAAATTTGGCAATTCAATAAAATTGTTTTCGTTTTCTTAAAAAAATAAGAGAGTCAATTCCTTTGATTTGGATGGTCTACTATTGTTCAGCGCGTGATCTCTTAAAGATAAAACCCCGGGTGAGTATGGTGTTCTGAGTCCTCTCGAGTACGTGGCCGACCCTGAGACAAAATAAGAGGTGAGCTAGCCGTGCGCTGGTGGATTGAATATATCATGAGAGTCCTCCAGATGACGTTGGTATGTATCTATGTTGGCCGCATCCTTCGGTTTTTGGTGCTTTGTTTTGCACCAATTTCTTCCAATCAATAATGATTCGAATCAAAATTTTTTTCTAGCAGAGCGAACAATGTATTTTTTCCAGCTGTTTTGATTGCGGAAATAAATAAACTATTTATCACATGTCAACAAAACTTTATGTTATCGCATAAATAACTGGAATTCAGGTTCCAAACAAAATTTTCAAAATCATGTGTAAATTTCAAATTTGCTATACGTTGGAAATAAGGCTCAGCTCACTACGGCCACCTACTCGACTATTCGCCGCGATCTTTTAAAACGTTCCTCTACGTTCCGGAACAATAACTAAGTTCTTCTGTCTGTTATAGAAATATTCCAACTGCAACAATATGAGCACTTCCCTAAGTGTATAATATAACTTTATTTTCATGTCGTTGAAATCACACAAAAATTCAATCGAAATAAAATTAAAATATATTTGCAACGTTTTTTTTTAAATAACTAATTATTGGAATATGAGTCAGCCACAAGTGTTGACTTTTCGTGATTTGGTTATTACCATTAAGACATTTTTTGCTTCCGCAATTCTGTGATTTTTGTGTAGGGAAAATTCTAAATCTACTTGTATTGTGTAATGGGAAAAAGGAACCTATATACCAACTTACTAACTAATACAGAGATCGAATCGATTCAATTGAAGATTGCATCGATTTTTGTCGGAATTTGCTTATAATATTATGACATTACATCTAATATTCTATATTTGTGAGTCTGTGTAACTCATTTGTACTAAACCAGGGAGGACGCTTCAAACTCATTTTTAGAATTTAATTCTGAATCCTTTGAAGCGTTTTCTTCCCGGTGGAATAACAACTTGACCAAATTGGTACTGCATAAAGCATGGTTGGTCTAATAATTTGTTTATAAATTATTAATTTGTTTTTTAGATAGAGCTTAGAGTTTCTGGTTATAAGAGGTTATAAACATTTATTATATATTATTTTATTATATTCAATGTGATCCTTGAAAGTGTGTTTTTGTCATAGGTTAAACTTCAGTATTTTGCTTGATCAGACCATGTCAATTCCAAGCCATTCAATTTGAGAATGTGCTTATTGTTTGATTTAAGAAAAGAAGCTCTTGGCTTATGAGAAAAGATAATTAATTGCGTTTTTGCTGCATTTGGTTTAATTTTCCATTTTGACAGATAATCACTGAAAATATTTGAGCTTCTTTGTAGGCGACTGCAGAACACTCTTAGATTTCTACCTGTGGCTAACAGACTTGTGTCGTCACAGAATAGCGATTTCTGACAACCAACGGGTAGATTTGGAAGATCAGAAGTGAAAATATTATACAAGATTGGAGCTACGCTCGAACCCTGCGGAACACCTGCCCGAGTACGATCAGTTAAATAATTTTGAATCATTTTGATCAAATAAATAGGAAACTGGAAATCAGACAGTTTTGCTATTAAACCTTTGTGCCAAACACTGTCGAACGCTTTTTCTATGTCTAGAAGAGCAACTCCAGTGGATAACCCAGAAGATTTATTTGATTTTATCATGTTTTCCTCGTTAGATACTGTAGCGACTCTACGTCCTAAGAAGATTAGAACAAATCAGTAGGTGTTGAACAGTCGTTCGCACCGGACGCGAATAGCTCTTGGCTCCTGGAAATTTTTTCTGGTTTCCTAGAGTTTCATTGATTCAAGGCTTCAGTCCTTTTCAAGGCTACCTGAATCACTAATAGTATTTTTAACACTCAAACGCTCGGGTTGGGATTTTCATCGATTTTTTTTCAAAAATTTGTAACTACTGAATAAATTGACCGATATTGATGCATTTGTAGTCAGAAAAACCGGGTATTATTTAATTTCAAACTGCCTTAATCAGTGTTGATATGGTCCAAAAACACCGGTGTTATTCCAGATCGCCTTGGGGTAAGTCGGTTTTGCCATTTTGGGTATTCTCTGGGAATCTGATTGTAGCGACATAGAAGAAAATTCTTCTAAAATTCTCAAAATGGACGCTTGTCGTTCTGGGAAGAAACAACAATCTATGCCTCCAGTGACGGTGATGATTTCCGACTTCAAATCATTCCGTACTGAGCTTTCTACTTTTCTCCTGGAAGTAAAAGTCTCATTTCAAATCGGACGAAGAGGAGAATGTCGAGTCTTGGTTGATGGATTGGAAGATTACGTACATCTTATCCGATATTTGTCCGAGAAATTTCATAAATTTTATTCATATGATCTGACTGACAGACCCTTCATAAAATCATAAAATCTGACAGACCCTTCAAGGCTGTCTTGAAAGGCTTATTAAATTGTCAAAGTAGTGATGAAATTAAAAATGAACTAAAGTCATGTTAAATAATTATTTGAATATTTTAAATTGAAATGTTCGATCTTTAAAATCGAGTGAAGATGAAATTTATAATTTTCTCAAAGTTCACAAAATTCATATTGTCATTGTTACAGAAACTTTTCTTAAACCAAATTTCAAATTGAAAAGCAATCCACATTATGTGGTTCACCGATTTGACAGGTTTACTGGAATGGGTGGTGGAGTTGTAATTTTTGTCCAACGGCAATTTAAACATCGAATTTTACCCTCTTTCAATACTAAAGTTATTGAAAGCTTGGGAATCGAAGTTGAAACCATCAATGAAATTTATTTCATCGTTGGAGCATATTTGCCATTTCAATGCACCGGTGAACAATTAAATTTCTTTAAAGGCGATTTGCAAAAACTCACAAGATATCGACCAAAATTTTTCGTAATAGGGGACTTAAATGCAAAGCATGCCCAGTGGAATTGTAAGCAAAATAACCGTAATGGAAAAATACTTCATAAGCAACTCTCTGCTGGTTACTTCATAGTTCTTCATCCCAGTAATCCGACTTGCTTCTCTTCCGTGAAAAATCCCTCTACAAATGATCTGGTTGTAACAGATCAAAGTCAATTGTAGTGATTACACATGCTGACTTTGACTCAGATCACCTTCCTGTAACATTCAGACTTTCCAACGAAGCTTTAATTAATCCAATTAGTTCTATATTCAAATATCATAGAGCTAATTGGTTGGATTACAGATCTCACATTGAAAATCATGTGGATCATGAAACTATTTTAGAAAATTCTGCGGACATCGACACAGCAATAGATAATTTGAATCATTGGATAATCGAAGCTAGAAATCTTTCAGTTCCCAAAGCTCAAACTAAATTAAATTCTCCTATCGTCGATGACAATTGTAAGTTATTTCTTACTTAATTTCCAAATTCGTCTCAGGGCGGACTATCTCACAGGAGAAATACAATATTTTCTGAGCGGACCGAAAAACCCAGAAGGGACTGATTCTAATTATATATATAAAATAACGGATGATTCACATGATAGATGGGAGTTTATTCATATTTATGTTGAGTTGGTTAGGGATTTAAATGGTGGGGATGTCAAACCGTAGCTGAACCTCGTGGCAGTCTCGTCATCTTCCTACGACAGATGGCACACGTGGACCGATTGATCTTTACAATCTCACCGGAATATCGACACGTATGATTGTTTCTCCGTCTTTCTGGTACGTCCACAAGAGCGACACACCGGGACCAACGAACATCGAGATGACGTCGGAATATCCTCGTGTGTGATTGTTCGCTCCAATATGGCAGTCGATGGCACTCACTAGACGACGGACCTGATCCAGAACAAATTTTTTCCGACGGCGTTCTTCGACAAATCGCCGCACTGGTGGGGATCTTCCTAGGTAACCGTCCAAACTGGAACCGACAGCGTAACGGGATCCACTGTTTTGTACGTGACCACACGCTTTTCTTCTGGCCTTCGAGGCACTTCCACAAACTGAACTGGTAGACCGGACTTTTTTCTTAAAGTTGGTCCTTGGTCAAAAACACTGCTACCCCGGTGAAACACAAATCGATCGAGACTATCTTCCAAACTGGAACCGGCGGCCGCACAGGAAGCACAGTGGCGTACTTGACCACACGCGTTTCTTCGAGTCACCATCAATCTCCTCTGCATGTGCCTCGTCGGTTGTTTTCAGTCAAATGAAGTCCGGGTAGAAACTGTCACTCGGAAGACGCTCGTGAAATGTGCAGGTCGACGAGAAACGCACTTAGATGGTGCTAACGGTTGCTGTCGGAATGGCATAGGATTGGACATCAGGGAGGGGTATTTGGAAACAGTTTTAATTTGATTTTGAATGTAGGCTTAGGGTAGTTCAGTTCAATGTGGGAATCCCTTTTTATAATTAGTAATATAAATAAGCAAATCCATGAAAGGAGTAATTAATGATTGTAAGTATCGATGGTTTCACAAGAAAACATATATTGGAATCTGTTATGCAGGTTACAATTTTCCCTGGGCTCAAACAAAAAAAAGAAATCACTTTCTTTTTTTTTCATTGTAAATAATTCTAGCCACGTGCTTTCTATTTCATCTGTGAATCGTATGTCTCCTAACCAAAGTAGTTCAACAGGGAACCTTACATGTCGGATCTTCCTACGGCTTGTGATTGCTCTCCACCCTATTGCCACCGATTTAAAGTCTTCTATCCGTGATAGTTACTATGCTAGAACCGAAGATTAGATTTTCTATTACAGTTTCGTGCTGTGTTCTTTTATCGCAAGAAGTACAGTATATTCTCGGATTAGAAAGATTTAATTAATAAATATAGAAGCAAACTATTATTCTCATTCACTCTCTCATTCATTGGTACCGTCGATCCTACACAACAATCACACAATCATTCATTCAATCTTAAGCTATTATGTCAATATAATTCTAGGGCGCCCTAAATATATTTGCTTTAGCCATGAAATCCTGGAACCAAAATTGTCTAGAACTCATTTATGATTACTGAATTTTCTAATATTATATATTGTTTCCGCCTTCAATAGAGAGGTATCGGAACGTTGTTTCCAACTTTTGCCCTATGGACTAGTACAAAAAAAACTCGTCAGATTTAATATTATTAGTGATACTGTCTGACATCAAATTCAGACCAAAACCAAATCCAAGTCGGAGGTGGTTAGCAAATCAAACCGGAATTTTGAAAGTCGAATAAGTAGGAGCGAATTCCTGCTTTTTTCCATCAATTTAAAAATGTTCGGCGTGGAGACTACGACAGGAAGATTGAAGATATCAAGATTGGTTTCATAATAGACCTAGGCTTCATCCAGGTTTCAGATGCACCGCAGGCCAAATCCCAATATTTTTACCGGTCAAATCCTCTAATTCATAGGATGATGAACCGATTTTAGCTATGATTTTACATGGAAGATATTGTTTGCCATATTTAGCATTGTAGTGCTCTCCGGCATTGGAAGTTTTCATGTTTTTTCGATAAACAAGTTGGCCAACTACGAATGCTTTAGCGAATTGGCGGTGCCTCAAATATTAGTGATTTCGCCTATTTTCGAATGACTTCGCTAGATTTTGTTGAACCCTGCCGTGTATTTTGGAGAACATTTGTTTACGTCGATCTTGTTTTTCCTCTTGCGAAAGGAGTTTGTCATGTCGTAAGAGTTGGTGGTCTGTGCCTACTTCTGAAAGTTCCTGACCATGTATTATGTAATATGGCGTGAAACCGGTTGTGGAATGTATGCTGGTATTGATCGTGAGCTCAATTTCGGGTATTTTGGCATCCCAGGTGCGTTGATCGTCTCGCACGTAAGACCGAATAGCCGTGTTTATGGTACGGTTTACCCGTTCGACTGGGTTTGCCTGGGAGTGGTATCTTGAATTTAGCCAATGTTTGATACCAAAGTGATTGATTAAGGTTTTGAATTCTTTTGAAGTGAAGGTGCTACCGTTATCCGAAATAATTATTTCGGGTACTGAATTTCGGTAGAACCATTGGTTCCGCAGTATTGAACACATAACAGAACTATCAAGTTTCTTCACAGGTTGGATTAGTACCCACTTTGAGAAATAGTCCACCACTACCAGCAGGTGTTGATTTCCTTTCCTGCTGCGAGGGAGTGGTCCAATAAAGTCGACGGAGATAATTTGCCACGGGGTGTTAGCGCAGCGCATTTTTCCCATTTCCGGGGTAGTTGAAATATATGGGGCTTTTATTTCTTTGCAGGTCTGACAATCTTTAATATATGAACGGATATGGACCGCCATCCTAGGCCAGTAGTATCTTTTCTGGATGCGGGACAAAGTTCGGTTGCACCCTGAATGAAAACTCTTCTCGTGAGTTTGGGTAATTATGTTTTGAATTTCGTCAGCGCGTGGAATTATCTTCCATTCATACCGACTGTCATGGAGGTCATTTTTAGAATGTACGAATTTATACAAGCGTTCCCCTTCCACCTTAAAATCAATGAAATCATCCGGCCGTTGTTTCACCTTCTGTATCATTGATGTATACCAAGATTCACTGTATTTTAAATTTGAAGTTACCATAACGCTTCGTGACAGAGCATCTGGGACAACATTTTCTTTTCCCTTTCTGTGGATCACTGTCATGTTGAATTGCTGGAGGTCTAAGCTCCAACGGCTGCATCGAGAACCCACTTTCCACTTAGTGTTCAGGATGTGTGTTAGAGCGGATGAATCCGTCACTAACGTGAAATGGTAACCTTCCACATACCCACGAAATGCGTCTATGGCTAACAAGGCAGCAAGTGCTTCCTATTCAGCAGCGTGATAGTTTCGCTGAGGCGTAGTGAGCTTATGCGAATAATATGAAATAACTTTTTCTCCATCATCCTGAAACTGTGTTAGAACCCCTGCTACAGCTACGTCACTGGCATCGGTTTGGATAATAAATTCTTTATTAAAATCGGGGCACCCTAATATTGGTGTTGATATAAGGCGTTCTTTAAGGGTGCAAAACGCCTTCTCGGCTTCGTCGGCCCATGGAATAATTTTTGATTTAGATTTTAGTAATTCCGTAAGAGGGGCACTTATTCTACTAAAATCTGGAATGAAGCGTCTGTAGTAGTTTGCCATTCCTAGGAATCTTCTTAGCTTGGTGATTGTGGTCGGCCTTTCGTACTCCACTATAGGCCTTATCTTGTCGGGGTTAGTGCGTTAACCTTTAGTATTAAGAAGATATCCAAGGAATGGAACCTCGCTGACTACGAACTTCGATTTTTCTATGTTAATGCATAGGTTGGCTTCCTTCAAGCGACGAGCTATCTCCCGAAGAAGACGTACGTGATGCTCGAATGTCTCCGTAACTATGACTATGTCGTCAAGGTATACGAAGACATACGGTTCCAATACACCGTGACCCAGCACCTTGTCCATCAGCCTTGCCAATGTCGCAGGACTGTTGACCAAGCCAAAGGGCATCCGTGTGTATTGGAACAACCCCTTGCCTTGAACACTGAACGCCGTGTATTTTCTTGAAGTACGATCTAACGCAACCTGCAGAAAGGCCTCTGATAAGTCGATTGTCGATAGATAATTTGCCTTCGGCAATTGGCTTAAAATGCGATGGGGGTGTGGCAAGGGATAAGCATCACGCACGGTGCGCTCATTAATTTTTCGCGCGTCCAGACATAAACGAACTTTATTCGGTTTTATTACTGGTACACAATTCAGAGACCAGTCAGAGTTGCTACGTTCAATGATCCCTGCATCTAACAGGCGTTGTAATTCCTCTGCAACCATACTTTGGGTTTTAGGGGACATTACGTATGGGAATTGACGTATGGGTGGTTTATTCTTCAATTCGTCTTGTATTTCTATTTTATGTTCCGCGAGAGGGGTGGCGGATAATAGCCCTTTGTCTGCGGATTGAAAAAGTTTTTTAATGTTTGTGATTTGGCGTTCTTCTTCAGCCGAAAGAATAGCGGATGGAGCCTGGTGGTCGTCGATTTGATCGGAAATTGTGTTAAGAAAACAACATTCATGGATCTTAGGTTGAATATGAAATTTTTCCCAAAAGTCCATCCCACACACACAATTAATTTTTAAATTTGGCACTAATAGAGTTGGAACAATTTTGAGTTCATTATTGAATACGAATGGTAAGTATATTTGCCCAGAGATACTCAGTTTTTCACCATTGGCCGCGCGCAACACAATTGGTTTTTTCAAGGGAAACAATTTCTTTGATTTCAGTTTATTGAACACGGAAGCGTTTATCAGAGTTAGGTTACTACCACTATCCAATAAGGCCGAAATTTCCATACCATATACTTGAACTGAAATATATGGCCTGTTGTCACCAGCAATTGGATATGATATGGAATAGATGGTCGGTTCTTGACTATAAATAGTTTCTGGAGCTAATTCGAAAAAAGTTTGGTTACATTCGAAAGGATTGCACGCGGTTAGTTGTGAGTATTCAGCGAGCGGCGGTTTTCGCTCGCTGGTTGTGAGTTTTTTATGCAAAAGGGGCAATTGTTGGTGGGGTACCCTCTAAACCCACACCTTTCACAAAGAACTCCTCTCGGCAATCGGCAGTTGTTTATTCTGTGGCCGTGTTTTCCACAATTATAGCAATGATTATTTGGTAAAGGACGATGGGTATCTATTAGTTCTTCTAAGGTTGAAACTGGGGGATTGTGTTTAGGCATAATTGTTGGGGGACCTTGATTTTTTTTATTGGGTTGGTTAAGAAGGTTGGGTTTTGAATTTTGATGCATGCTTGGAATATTGTCCTTTAAGTCGTCCGACGAGCTAGACCGTTTTTTTGTGCTTTTTTTGCTTTTCTGGTCTTCTAAATTATTTACAACTTGTACTGATTTTTCCGCACCAAACACTTTGTTGTATGCAGAGAAATTGAGTGCATCAATTTTCTGTCCTGCTGAGACTAAAGTGAGTAAATCAGTTATTGGAATGAAATTAAGTTGTTTTTTATAATCAATTCTCATGTTTTGTACGAGTACTTGTACTTTTTCGTACTCGGGCAGCTGTAGGCTCATAGTACGAAAAAGTCTTTCCATTTCAAAGTAGAACTCGTGAAATGATTCATTTTTTTGCTGACGTCTCTGATAGATCTTCATTTTAATTAGTGTATCAAGATCTGGATGCATGAATGTTCGTTTGAGTTCTAGAACCAAGTGTTGCCAATTTAGCAAACGCCCTGTGGTTCGCATCGTCATATACCACTTAAGAGCGGCCCCCGTAAAGAGGTGAACGGCCGACTCGAACAGTTCAATCTCCGAAATATGTTCAGCTAACGAAAGAGCCTGAATAATTTCAAGAAACTCGTTCAATTTTAGCCCTTGATCTTCCCCGTCATATTTGGTAATCGACCATTTAGAAACTGGCAGCGTTCTTCGCGACTGATTGCCCTGTAGATTCTGGTGGAGCGGAGTTTGAACTGAGTGGAGTATTGGGTTCGGTTGCTGTTGAGACAGTCCTGACGACGGATACCACGAGCACTGATCTTCGGGGCCCACTGTTTTGAATGTTACCGGGTTAAAGGGCGAATTTCCATGAATACTCCACTGTGCAGAATATGGTACTGTATTGAAATTAAGAGTAGGGTTTGTATTACTGATCGTTGCGTTTGGTTGGCGCTGCTTGTTAGTGGTCGTAGCAGCATGGAAATGAACCGTTGATATCGGGTTATTTTGGTGAGATGCAAGATTCTTTTTTGGGTTTGAAGATGATGGATATTGTGAAGAGCTATTATGATTTAGATTTGGGTTGTAAACAAATTGTGGTGGTAGTTGGGTATTTGTAATTGTAGGATTATTTGGGTATGGAAGGGTTTGAGTATTCATGTCTCGGAAGCTAACTCTCTCCAAATTTAGTCTTTCCAGCTCGTCAACTCTGGCCTGTAAGGCTCGAATCCACTCTCTATCCTCGACGCTAAGATTTGAACTTGGAACTGATTGGTTATTGGGTGACGCTTGCCTATCATCAGTTTCTGTGAAAAGGTTATTAAGATCATTTTCTTCTACAGATTCTTGGTTCTCCCGTGGGTTTGCTAAAGGAGATTTATAATAATTATCGATAAGTATAGAAATGGATTTAGAGAGCAGATTTTCCAATACTTCTACACATTTTGTATCAGTGAAATGGTTTAGAAGCTGATAGATTTTGTGTATTAAGTGCAATAGTCTGGATTTGCACTTCGCTTTGGTTACTTTGTCGCCTTTCTTACTTAGTTCCTGTAGTTCCCTATATTTCTTCTCACAATTTACAGTCTCTTCCGCCAAATCAATGTCTAGTTGAGGATTGATAAATCTTTTATCCTCTTTTTCAATTTTAAAATGTTCCCTTAGGCTCCGACGTCGGCGAGAAAATGAAGGATCATCGCGTATAATTATTGTACGCATTGATAATTCAAACAATAGTTCATCTTCTAATAAATGATCGATACGCATGTCATGATACCACCCTAGAATCATATCTCCTGTTTGTGTAAAACACCTATCATTGTTACTCATTTTTTTAACCTAATATATCTACTATCTAATGGAAAAAGTAATGATTGAAGCTGTGTGTACAAAAGTTGAAAGAAAATAGCAAAAAATCACGCTATTGCTTACCACGTAGCCATGCAAAACACAAGCCATATAAAGATCTGAAAATTGTTATACTGTTTTGACATGTAATTCACTGATACTGTAAATGATTTTAGTTGAAAATTGGAATTAGAATAGCTAATTACGAATCCTCCTGGAGCTCGGGGAAAAGTGTTCCGATTTGATAAATTGGAAAACTTTTCTATATAATTTTTTTATTTTTCAGTTGGGCGCCAATTGTAAGTTATTTCTTACTTAATTTCCAAATTCGTCTCAGGGCGGACTATCTCACAGGAGAAATACAATATTTTCTGAGCGGACCGAAAAACCCAGAAGGGACTGATTCTAATTATATATATAAAATAACGGATGATTCACATGATAGATGGGAGTTTATTCATATTTATGTTGAGTTGGTTAGGGATTTAAATGGTGGGGATGTCAAACCGTAGCTGAACCTCGTGGCAGTCTCGTCATCTTCCTACGACAGATGGCACACGTGGACCGATTGATCTTTACAATCTCACCGGAATATCGACACGTATGATTGTTTCTACGTCTTTCTGGTACGTCCACAAGAGCGACACACCGGGACCAACGAACATCGAGATGACGTCGGAATATCCTCGTGTGTGATTGTTCGCTCCAATATGGCAGTCGATGGCACTCACTAGACGACGGACCTGATCCAGAACAAATTTTTTCCGTCGGCGTTCTTCGACAAATCGCCGCACTGGTGGGGATCTTCCTAGGTAACCGTCCAAACTGGAACCGACAGCGTAACGGGATCCACTGTTTTGTACGTGACCACACGCTTTTCTTCTGGCCTTCGAGGCACTTCCACAAACTGAACTGGTAGACCGGACTTTTTTCTTAAAGTTGGTCCTTGGTCAAAAACACTGCTACCCCGGTGAAACACAAATCGATCGAGACTATCTTCCAAACTGGAACCGGCGGCCGCACAGGAAGCACAGTGGCGTACTTGACCACACGCGTTTCTTCGAGTCACCATCAATCTCCTCTGCATGTGCCTCGTCGGTTGTTTTCAGTCAAATGAAGTCCGGGTAGAAACTGTCACTCGGAAGACGCTCGTGAAATGTGCAGGTCGACGAGAAACGCACTTAGATGGTGCTAACGGTTGCTGTCGGAATGGCATAGGATTGGACATCAGGGAGGGGTATTTGGAAACAGTTTTAATTTGATTTTGAATGTAGGCTTAGGGTAGTTCAGTTCAATGTGGGAATCCCTTTTTATAATTAGTAATATAAATAAGCAAATCCATGAAAGGAGTAATTAATGATTGTAAGTATCGATGGTTTCACAAGAAAACATATATTGGAATCTGTTATGCAGGTTACACAATCTACAACTACTCATTTGGTTGAAGAATGTTCGTCGACGACAATATCAACGTTCTCGTGATCCTGCTATGAAATACATAGTTAAGGTTTTACAAAAAGAAATTAAACATAGATTTACTCTTTTGCGAAATGAAAATTTCGCTAAAGAAGTTGAACAAATTAAACCATATTCTAAACCTTTCTGGAAACTTTCTAAGGTTCTTAAGAAACCTCAGAAACCAATTCCTCTCAAGGAAGGAAATCAAATACTTCTTACAAATGGCGAAAAAGCTCAAAAACTTGCTCAGCAGTTCGAAAGTGTTCACAATTTTAATTTGAACGTTGTGAGTCCTATTGAAAATGAAGTCTCACTGAAATATGATCATATTTCAACTCAATTGTTTCAAAAAGTGTTTTTCTTTAGCTAACGCAAAAGTCATTCCTATCCTCAAACCTGATAAAAAGCCAGCCGAAGCATCAAGTTATCGACCAGTTAGTTTACATTCTTATATCATTAAACTTTTTGAAAAAATTATCTTGTTGAGAATGATGTCTCATATGAGAATTCAATTTTTTTACCAGAGCAGTTTGGATTTCGTCATGAACTCATAAATCAAAACTACCCATCAACTTGTAAGAGTAACGCACATGATAAAAGCAAATAAATCTTCTGGATTATCCACTGGAGTTGCTCTTCTAGACATAGAAAAAGCATTCGACCATGTTTAGCACAAAGGTTTAATAGCAAAACTGTCTGATTTCCAGTTTCCTATATATTTGATCAAAATGATCAAAATTATTTAACTGATCGTACTCTTCAGGTTAGCTATCAGAATTGTAAATCTGAATTGCTACCCATACGGGCAGGTGTTCCGCAGGGTTCGAGCGTAGCTCCAACCTTGTAATATTTTCACTTCTGATCTTCCAAATCTACCCGCTGGTTGTCTGAAATCGCTATTCTGTGACGACACAAGTCTGTTAGCCACAGGTAGAAATCTAAGAGTGATCTGCAGTCGCCTACAAAGAAGCTAAAATATTTTCAGTGATTATATGTCAAAATGGAAAATTTAACCAAATGCAGCAAAAAAGCAATTAATTATCTTTCCTCATAAGCCAAGAGCTTCTTTTCTTAAATCAAACAATAATCACATTCTCAAATTGAATGGCTTGGAATTGACATGGTCTGATCAAGCAAAATACTTAAGTTTAACGTATGACAAAAAACTCACTTTCAAGGATCACATTGAAGGAATCCAGGCAAAGTGTAATAAATATAATAAATGTTTACATCCTCTTATAAACAGAAACTCTAAGCTCTGTCTAAAAAACAATTTATAAACAAATTTTCAGACCAGCCATACTCTATGCAGTAGCAATTTGGTCGAGTTGTTGTTTCACCAGGAAGAAAACGCTTCAAAGGATTCAGAATAAAATTCTGAAAATGATTTTGAAGCGTCCTCCCTGGTTTAGTACAAATGAGTTACACAGACTCACGAATATAGAACCATTAGATGTAATGTCACATAATATTATAAGCAAATTCCGACAAAAATCGATGCAATCTTCAATTGAATCGATTCACTCTCTGTATTAGTTAGTAAGTTAGTATATAAGTTCCTTTTCCCCATTACACAACACAAGTAGGTTGCGGAGGCAAATGATGTCTTCATAGTAATTGCGGAGGCAAATGATGTCTTCATAGTAATTGCGGAGGCAAATGATGTCTTCATGGTAATAACCAAATCATGTATGTAATAGGGCTGGAAAGTCACCACTTGTGGCTGAACACCCAATTTAAATCTTAATAATTAAATTTTAACTCATATTTCAATAAAAAGTTATAAAAAAATGTGAACTATTTAACTTTTATATCGACGCAGTTGTACAGCAGATATTTTGTTCTCGTATTCAGAACGTGTTCTGATTGGCTGGTGCTGATATGGGACAAATCAAACACGTTTTTTTAATAGTGTACTATTGAAACACCTCAATGTTGTTACAATACAGGTTCAAGTTGAAAAGTTTTGAATCTATTGGTAGTTATATTATATAAATCCTTCTACAGATCACTGAGCTATGAGCTTACAGAATACGAGAAAGACAAACATGCGTCATGAGTTTTCCTCTTTGATGCTTGTTGATACCAAATGCTTTAGTTAGGTTTAATTTTGAATTACTTGAGATTATGTCGCACAACTGAAAATTTTGTAATAAAATTATGATCATATTTCCGATGGCATGTAGCAAAAGTTATGTTGATACGTTAGATACAACAAGAAATGTTCACGATCAAAAACTTATCACTCTTTCAGAGGGTAGATTTTGAAAAGACGTCCCATAGTGAAGTAAGTTCACGACAAAAGATTTAATATTCATCAAAATACTTTTTATTGTTGTATTGGCATCGACCATGTACTCCAGCGTTTATTTTATCAACCAACTCACGTGCTTTCGTTTAGAAAAATATTGCACTGCTCTCGCCAACATATGCAGCTGAAACAGTCAAAAAAAATTAAGAATATATCGAAAAGGAAGCAATATTTAAAAATAGAAAAAAACCTAATTTATATGCACAATTAGAGCAAACCATTTATTTAAGTGTTTCATTTTATAAAGTATAACTATTGAGAATTTAAAGAAAAAAGATAAAGTGGCATCCGCTTACGATTTTTGATGCGTTATCTTCAAACGACGATCTCCTTCTTTCAAGAGTCGCAGCGCCAAGCTGTTCTTCCGTTGGTATCACAGACTCCAGTTGATGCGCATGCGCCTATTCCTCGACAATGAGTACGCTACATAGTGTTATTGGCCTTTTTCAATAATTTTCTGAATAAGTTACAACAGCATTGAAGAATGCTTAAAGTGTACAGCATTAGAATGACAGCACTGTTTATAAATATACGAACGCCTATCAGTTAAGCTTATGGTTTTGGGCGTCGACAAAATTCTAATTATGTCGGATTTTAAAGCCTGAAAAAATGTTTGAGTATTGTGTTAACATATATAGATCGGCTATAATCAAATCGTCCGATACAATGCAGATTACTAATGATTAAAATCTCTTTTTTTTCTCTTATTGATAGATGAACCCACAAAAGGAAATACCAGTTCTAGATGACGACGGTTTTTACTTGAGTGAGAGTAACGCGATTTTACAATATCTCTGCGATAAGTATGCTCCAGACAGCTCTCTTTATCCGAAAGATCCCAAGCACCGTGCTATTGTTAACCATCGCCTTTGTTTCAACTCAGCCTTTCTATATCCGCAGATATCGGCGTACGTAATGGCTCCCATTTTTTTTGATTATCAACGAACTTCAATGGGTTTGAAAAAACTTCTAATGGCGCTTGAAACTTTTGAATGCTACATGTCTCGAGTAAATACTGCATTTGTTGCAGGAGAAACTTTAACTATTGCTGATTTTCCGCTTATAACATCTGTCATGTGTTTGGAAGCCATTGAATTTGATATCGACAAGTATCCATTGGTTAAGTCGTGGTACTCTAATTTCAAAAGACAATTTCCTGACTTATGGTCAATATCAGAAACTGGTATGAAGGAAATCGTTGAATTTGAAAAAAATCCACCAGATCTTTCCGGAATGGTTCACCCCATCCATCCCATTAAGAAAGTAAACAAATAAATCATATGCGCTTAAATACACAGATTAGCATTCATCATCTTGATCATATTTAAAATATATAAATTATTGAATATCACATCCTAGTTCTAATGCATTCCCGTTCACAAGAATATTTTAAATTGATTATAACTTTACTTTAAAATCTGTACCGGTGTTTCCATCGTACCACCGTACTTTCAATTTACATTTTCGTTACTAAAAATTTTTCGGATAGTGTTATGTTACTCTGAGACAATGTCATTTTAGTCAATGTGCTCCATTTCAGCAGTGAGTTTGTTACTTAGGAGTTGCTTGGATGGTTCTACGTTTGGTACTGAATTCAGAATGTGTCGATTTATTTTCCAGATTTTAGTTTTATTCAATGTACTAATTTTATTTGTGTGCGTTTAGGTTCACCGAAAAGTCATGAGACTTGACAATTATATGTATCGAAAAGGTTTTGGTAATAATTATTTGGAGAAGGCTAATGTTTAATAAACATCGCTCGACCCGCAGCGATGGCAAGAACAATTGAAGTTATTAATTTTCTTCGCACGAGGTGGAAAATCCACGCCAGCGGCGCGCATGGTTTGAAGTGTTTAACAGATCGGCTGAAAAATTCGTATCGTTTTTATGAGAGGGCGCCACTAGAATTAAATCCATACCATTTTCAGTTAGTAACAACCTTCAAAAGATACGTGTATAAATTTGAAAGCTGTCTGATTATTAGTTTGTGAGATATTGCATTTTGAATGATGCTACTTTTGTTATTGTGAACAAAATGGAAAAAAAGGAAATTTTACACCGGGCGAAGCAACAATTCGTAAGTGGTTTGCAAAATGTCGTACTGGTCATATGAGCACCGAAGACGATGAACGCAGTGGACGTCCAAAAGAGGCTGTTACCGATGAAAACGTGAAAAAATCCACAAAATGATTTTCAATGACCGTAAAGTGAAGTTGATCGAGATAGCTGACACCCTAAAGATATCAAAGGAACGTGTTGGACATATTATTCACGAATATTTGGATATGAGAAAGCTTTGTGCAAAATAGGTGCCGCGTGAGCTCACAATCGATCAAAAACAACAACGAAAAACCATGCTGAAATTGAACGAATTGGGCTTCGAATTGCTCCATCATCCACCGTATTCTCCAGATCTGGCCCCCAGTGACTTTTTCCTGTTCTCAGACCTCAAGAGAATGCTCACTGGTAAAAAATTTAGAAGCAATGAAGGCAAAGGACAAATCGTACTACAAAAATGGTATCAAAAAGTTGGAAGATCGCTACAATCGCTGTATCGCCTCTGATGGCAATTATGTTGAATAATAAAAACGAATTTTGGCAAAAAAATGTGTATTTCTATTAAACGATACGAACTTTTCAGCCGAACTGTTATATTCATTGTGTTACTTTGCTTGTGCGCTGTAAGCAATTCATCTGTTTAAGCGAGGAGGACCGTTTTTGGTACCGAGCATAATTTCGGTCATATCGGTCCAACTCATAAAATATTTAAAGTTTATGATTTGTAAAGTGCCGATGCATCAAATCATAACACTGAATGTGCTACAATGTATTGCTGGTTTTCGTACAAGGTAATCTCAAGAAAACGTTTACAATGTAACTACATTGTGTCGAAATGAAATGTAATATTGAAATTGTTCTGAGTATACGAATTAGGATTAACGTGGAAAACGTGGTGGTTTTGTAATTCCGCCACACGGTCTTAAATACGATAACTTGAAAGTTTGCTTAAGACTAAATGCATCTTGATCTTCAATTACTTATTTGCTTCAAGACAATTAATATCGTAACACTGAATTCTATAATGCGTTGGAAGCAATTCAATACGACAAAACAACGGCCCTTATTAACAGAATCACTACACGGCGAAAACCAAGTGAAGTGATTGTGAAAAAACCTGTTTTAATCCACATAGTGGTGTAATGATGCCTTTCTCATGTATAATATTGTTGTATTCTATTCAAAAAAATTTTCTTCGATTTTTGAAAGAAACCAAGAGATTGTTTGTGCATTAACTAGTACAACATACAGAATAAAACAGTGCATTGATTGCATAGGTCATCCTTAAGAAAACGAAGTGGGTTCACTATTATATGCACTTCCGGCACCGGAACCCGAGAACCGGTATAATCAAAGTCGGTTCGTACGGCCACCAACTAACATGACACACAAACTCTACTAGTACGCACTCTGAATTACGATTTGAATGTTTGTTGCTTCCGAAAATATTTTAATTGACGGTGTACAATATTGAAAACACTTTACCCTATAACTCCGGAACCGGAAATCGGATCCGGATGAAATTCAGGAATTCTGTATAGAACCGGAAGACCTTTCATTTAAATTTAAGTTTGTGGAAATCGGTCAAACCATCGCTGAGAAAAGTGAGTGAGATCTATATTGGTATATATGACCACTATTTCCGAAACTTCCGGAACCGGATACCGGGACCCAGGATAGCCGGAATCGGTTTGTTATTTGCCTACTGATAATAACTATCGATTGGTGTAGTTTTGAGACCAGTTTAGAACATTTTTTACGTTTTTTGTTTCGCCGGTTTAAGTGACGGTGTACAATATTGAACACACTTTACCCTATAATTCTGGAACCGGAAGTCGGATTCGGATGAAATTCAGGAATTCCGTATAGGACCAGAAGACCTTTCATTTGAATCTAAGTTTGTGGAAATCGGTCAAACCATCGCTGAGAAAAGTGAGTGAGATATATTTTGGTATATATGACCACTATTTCCGGAACCGGATACCGGGACCCAGGATAGCCGGAACCGGTTTGTTTAGTTGCCTACTGATAATGACTATCGATTTGTGTTGTTTTGAGACCAGTTTAGAACATTTTTTACGTTTTTTGTTTCGCCGGTTTAAGTGACGGTGTACAATATTGAACACACTTTACCCTATAATTCCGGAACCGGAAGTCGGATCCGGATGAAATTCAGGAATTCCGTATGGGACCACGAGACCTTTCATTTGTATCCTAGTTTGTCAAAATCGGTAAAGCCATCTCCGAGAAAACCTAGTGAGATTATTTGACACATACACACACATACATACACACACACACACAGACATTGCTCAGCTCGATGAACTGAGTCGAATGGTATATGAAACCAATTTTCACTGGTCGGTTTTTCAAGTGATTGCATAACCTTTCTATATGAGAAAGGCAAAACCGTCCGTCGGGAAAAAACCTTCCAACCCGGTTTTTATTTTTTTGGGTTTTGACCGGGTTTTTTCCACAAGAGCTCGAAAAAACCTAAAATTTGTTTTTTTTTGTTTTTGCGTTCCAAATTATAAACTTCCATAATTTTATTTTGAAATATCACTTCTCTACATATTTTGTACTGTTAAAATTTCATCACATGAAATTAGTTTGCTTCTAGGACAGGACCTGACAATTGTCAATCCACTTTTAGGACCAATTTCGGACCAGCTCGTGATTGGTTGAAATTGACATTAGCTCACAAGAGCTCGAAAAAACAAAAAAAATGTTTATTTTTGTTTTTGCGTTCCAAATTATAAACTTCCATAATTTTATTTTGAAATATCACTTCTCTACATATTTTGTGCTGTTAAAATTTCATCACATGAAGTTAGTTTGCTTCTAGGACAGGACCTGACAATTGTCAATCCCTTTTTAGGACCAATTTCGGACCAGCTCGTGATTGGTTGAAATTGACATTAGCTCACAAGAGCTCGAAAAAACAAAAAAAATGTTTATTTTTGTTTTTGCGTTCCAAATTATAAACTTCCATAATTTTATTTTGAAATATCACTTCTCTACATATTTTGTGCTGTTAAAATTTCATCACATGAAGTTAGTTTGCTTCTAGGACAGGACCTGACAATTGTCAATCCACTTTTAGGACCAATTTCGGACCAGCTCGTGATTGGTTGAAATTGACATTAGCAAGTACAAGTTGTTGAAATCAATCACTCAAAATAATAATCATATTATAGTTACGTGAAAAGTTATGTGAATATTGTCCACCCTACTTTTCACGTAGGTTTTAATGGACTGGCAAGTGTTAATCATTTCAAACCTTTACCAAATGAAATCACAATATATTCTATGGATAATACACTTTCCATAAACTCCGAGAACCGGATTACCTCAAGTTGGTATTCGAATCATTTCATCACTAACGACATCGGCAACGACGGAGAGATCCTTTGGATACATAATAAGAGGCGCAATCGCCTAACCGCCGAACTAACGGGAAAATTAATTTATATTTCTTATAATTACAAATTGTACAAAGAAATGTGGGTTCAACTCGATATTGCGAAAACTTTAAGCGATGATGACTCAACAGATTTTCCACATTCTTCATAAAATCAATAAAACCTTATTTAATAAATATGTGATTTCAAAAATTTTGATTTTTTAGTGTTTTATTTAGAAAAATACCCAAAAAAGGAAAAAAACCTATTTTCCCATAAAAAAACCCAACTGTTTCTGCTAATCGAAAAACAAAAATGACAGTTTAGTTTAAACAACAATCGATTAGTTGTACCAAATTTTAACCAATCGAATTCAGAAAATCAACTAATATTCTGGTTGAAAATGGATCGCGGGTGGTTCCGTGTACGAAATCAGAACTGATCTGATCTGATTTGATCGGAGGGGCGAGTAAATTAGCAAAATTATTAAATTTACCTAAAATGAGTATCGAAAGATGATGCCTTCAAACGGTTGAAATAAAGTTATGCACTGATAATTTTAGTCGATTTTGGAAATTTCATGTACTTTTTGGTGCTTTTTCAAGATCGAAAATTGTCAAACCTTTACCACCGGGCAGCACCCCTTAAGCATGTCCGATTTAGGTCAAATTTTGCATGAGGGCTTTTTTCGAGGTGCTTGAACTTTTGAGCACTAGAGTTTTACGAAAATAGAGGTGATCCCAAAATTTTGGCACCCTTATGTATATAAAAGCGGTAAAAATTAACGTGATTTGTCGGTTACGTCACTTATACCATTATATCTCCGGAACCTAAAGTCACAGCCATTTGGTCTTCGAACTTGATCAGTACTCCGATAGTAGCTTTCAAACGAGCCTAAGTTTGTTAAAATCGATTGAGCCATCACGGAGAATCTTGCGCGGTAAAAACACAACGCGTTTTGTCAGTTACGTCACTTATACCATCATAACTCCGGAACAAAAAGTCACAGTAGCTTTCAAACGAGCCCAATTTGGTCAAAATCGGTTCAGACATCTTTGAGAAAATTGAGCGCGTTCAAATATCTTCGAAAAGTGCACACACACATACACACACAGACATTTTCCGATCTCGTCGAACTGAGTCGAATGGTATTTAACACTATGGGTCTCCGAGGCTCCGTTCGAAAGTCGGTTTTTTCAGCAATTCTAATACCTTTCTATAGCGAAAGGCAAAACACGTAGATTCCAAAAATGGCTTTGTCATCGGAGTTTACGTGATCTCCTTAACAACCATCGGATCATGATTGAATATGAAATGAACCATATGTCAGAATTATTGCTGTTGTCACATATATTTTATGTGTCACGTACTTACTTGAATTCATTTTGTCATGTTCATTTCATGCTCGCAATATGGCGTCAGTTGAAAAGTCTAGAACAAACAACATAGGCCAAATCCCTTTTGACCCTTCTACGGTATTTATCACAGTGATTTTAGGGTAAATAATTGCTCATTGATTATATCGACAGTTATGAAGTCCAGCTAATTTCTTTCTTCATCGGAGTTTACGTGATCTCCTTAACATCGGAGTTTACGTGATCTCCTTAACAACCATCGGATCATGATTGAATATGAAATGAACCATATGTCAGAATTATTGCTGTTGTCACATATATTTTATGTGTCACGTACTTACTTGAATTCATTTTGTCATGTTCATTTCATGCTCGCAATATGGCGTCAGTTGAAAAGTCTAGAACAAACAACATAGGCCAAATCCCTTTTGACCCTTCTACGGTATTTATCACAGTGATTTTAGGGTAAATAATTGCTCATTGATTATATCGACAGTTATGAAGTCCAGCTAATTTTTATTATACTTTCAGATCTAATATTAGTACCAACAAAGACATCATATTAACAAGATATCCAGCTCTCATATTTCCCGAACAAATCATTGGCAACATCTATTTTTGCGAGCATGTCGTCCTCAGGCGAACCCGCATCGAATCTTATACATAGAAGTAGGGGAGAGAAATGTCAAATTCGTGCGCGCCAAAATAGCAGGGTTGCGCACCTATACAATTGACATGATATGTTGAATATGATGCCGTGCGATGGCGTTGATGAACTGAAGATTGAATTCTCTCCAAGCTGACAGGGTCTGGTACCAAGCAGAAGTATAATTTATAAGCAAATGTACCATTAATTGAGTTTACTAAATGGCTCTGCGAACCCAATCCTCAACAACTTATTTGCATAACCAATTGGCATTACGCGAATTTTGTGCACCAAAAATACGGAACTGAAACACAATTCAATTTTGATTTTTTTTTCTACAGCGGAGTTCAAAAGGCAAAACCTCTAGATTGTGTTCCAGCACATTAATCACATCTTGAACTACTAGTTCCAGCTGAAGGCATTCCTTAAAGGGAACAATGTTTGCTTCAGTTTAGCTGCTCCAGAGAAAGGATCAGTTCATTCATTTAAAACAATGCATTCTGTATTTCTGATATTTTTCACCAGTGATTCAACAGAAACGAATTCAAAAGTAAAATTTGCAGAATATCTGCGTGCAAACAAAATTTATCACAATGTTATGTCCAACATACTATGTAATCTATTAGTTTTTAGCACCAATATACATTATTAAGATTCAATATAGAACTTTATCGTAACAATTGCATGAAAATAATGTGACTATTAAGTAATATTCTGGTAAAAGTAAGTTCAGATGAAATAAATTTTACAGTACAATTTAAATGAACTTTGTATAAATTTCACAAAGTTTTTCTATGGAATCTACGAAAAAAGTGACGTAGATATTACGTGATACAAATGTGGACTAAGAGTTCATGAGTTCATTCTGTGCTATCTATACTTCACATAAGTATTACAAGAAAAGTTCTATGTCATTCAGTAAAAACCATTCAAGCGAAGAGGTTGTGTTTCGATTGTACTGGCTCGTGAGTTAACGGCTGATACCGAGACAATTCTAAGCTTCAGGTAGTTAAACTGCCCATAGCAAACGTAATATTCGGGGCGTTTCCCGACTGGAAAGCTAGCAACGAAGGCCATCCCGTTCATACGCACAGAGGTGTAGAAACACAGAGGTGCGAGAGCATAGAAGTGACGAGTCACAGAGGTGCCATCGCATAAAGGTGCGAAGACGAAGGGGTGCAAAGGCACAAAGGTGCTAAAGCAACCCAGTGCTGATCTACCAGGTACCAGAATTTGTACGCTGCGTAGGATCAAAAGAGACGGCATATATCGCGAGGTGCTACACTGCAAGCATCGCATTTGATCGCCACCAAGAGCAAAAGCACTGTACCTGGGGTCAGGTACAGGCAGCACAGCAAGTGCAGTGGTGTTCACAACGACGGCAGAGCAACTGAGATAGCAGTAAACGACAGAAGACTGCCAATTGGAAACAGCAGAAGACTGCCAATTGGAAATCGTTGGAAGAGCTTCACGTCGTTCTTCACGATAAAGGAACAGAGACATCAGCTACAAGGTAGATTTAATTTAATTTATTTTTTATTTCTTATATCTGAAATTTTACTAAACATAAGTTTTTATTTTGGTATTATTAATTTACAAAAAAATTTAATGTAATGGATGATCTTATGGAAGATCATCCGAATCCGATTCCGGATACTAGTAAGAGTTTAAATACTCCGAGGGCTAAACATTATCCACAGGGTACCACTGGGCCATGGATAGTCTATCTTCGAAAAAAAGAAAAGATTTTAAATTTGATGCAAATTACCAAGGATTTGACATCACATTTCTCTGAAGTTAAAGAAATATGTAAAGTTAATAGAGATAAAATTCGAGTTGTTGTCAATGACTTGAAACAGGCGAACGAAATTGTAACCTGTAAATTATTTTCTGTTGAATATCGAGTTTACATTCCATCGAAGGAGGTGGAAATTGACGGTGTTGTGACTGAAGCAAGTCTGACGGCCGATGATTTACTTAAAAATGGAGTTGGTCGTTTTAAAAACTCCATGCTTGAGGGAGTTAAGATACTCGAGTGCAAGCAATTGTACTCAGCATCTATTGTCGATGGAAAAAAGTCGTATCGTCCCTCAGATTCGTTTCGTGTAACATTTGCCGGATCTGCGTTGCCTAGCCATGTCTATATCGATAAAATTCGTCTTCCTGTTCGGCTTTTCGTACCGCATGTTATGAATTGCACGAACTGTAAAAAATTCGGGCATACAGCTACTTACTGTAGTAATAAGTCCAAATGTATCAAATGTCAAGGGCCTCATAAGGATAATCTTTGCGATAAAAATGTTGAAAAATGTGTTTATTGTGGGGAGAGACCTCATGATGATCTTTCAGTATGCGCTGCATTTAAGTTGCGTAAAGACAAAATGAAGCTTTCTTTAAAAGCACGGTCTAAGCGCACATATGCAGAAATGCTTAAAACGGTCATACATGTCTCCCCCTTGGAAACCGAAAACGGTTTTTCAAATCTTATGGAGCCAGAGGAATCTGACTCCGACGGAAATAGTGAAGATACCTCGTTTGTCACTCCTCAAGGGTCTGTTAAGAGGAGATTAACAAACCACAAAATACCTAAAAAGACACCTAAAATTACATCTTCAAAAAAAGATCCCCGTGTTAAAGCTAAAAAGCCAAATTTAAAACCAAAAACTGTGCCTCCTGGTTTGTCAAATTCACAAACCAATCCAGAAACTAGCTCAAGGAAAGACAATAATCCAGTGGGCTCCGTTTCACAGCCACCATCAGGATTACTGAAGTTTTCGGAAATTGTAGAATGGATTTTTGCAGCATTCAATATTTCTGAACCTCTAAAGACTATCATAACGGCATTCCTTCCAATAGCTAGAACTTTTTTGAAACAGTTATCAGCTCAATGGCCAGTTCTTTCAGGTTTTGTATCATTTGATGGATAATTTATCATCCGCCGCAAATGATTCAATCACTGTCCTGCAGTGGAATTGTCGAAGCATCATGCCAAAACTTGATTCATTTAAAGTTTTGTTGCATAGTCAAAAATGTGATGTATTTACTTTGTGCGAAACATGGCTTACATCAAACATAGCCTTAAGTTTTAATGACTTTAACATTATACGTCTCGATAGAGACTCTCCGTATGGTGGAGTGCTTTTAGGAATTAAGAAATGTTATTCCTTTTATAGATTAAATATTCCTTCGACTTCTAGTATAGAAGTTGTTGCTTGTCAAATAAACATTAAAGGAAAGGACATTTGCATTGCTTCAATATATATTCCTCCAAGAGCTCAAGTTGGACAACGACAGCTTAATGAAATTGTCGAAGCCCTTCCTGCTCCACGTTTGATTTTAGGAGATTTCAATTCGCACGGAATGATGTGGGGTTCCGTTTACAATGATAGCAGATCATCCTTAATATATAATATTTGCGACAATTTTAGCATGACGGTACTAAATATGGGTAGCATGACACGGATCCCAAGACCTCCTGCACGTCCAAGTGCATTAGATTTATCTCTTTGCTCGACTTCAATTCGACTAGATTGCACCTGGAAAGTATTTCCTGATTTACACGGTAGCGATCATTTACCAATCATCATCTCAATTAGCAGTAACAAAGGCATTGCTAATTCAGTTAATATTCCATATGATTTGACAAAAAATATTGACTGGATTAAATACCAAAGTAATATTTCAAGTGCCTTAACTTCAATGGAAGAGCTCCCCCCACTTGAAGAATATGACTTCCTCGTTTGTTCGATTCTGGAGGCCGCAGAACAAGCCCAAACCAAACGATTTCTTGGTCCATCGTCTAACAGAAGGCCTCCAAACCCTTGGTGGGACAAAGAGTGCTCAGATGCTAAGCACGCGAAACAAAATGCCTTCAAGACGTTTTTAAAACGAGGAGGAGGAACTCCTCAGAATTTTGAAAAATTCTTGACTTTAGAAACCAAGTACAAGAGCATACTTCGGGCCAAGAAATGTAGCTATTGGAGACATTTTGTCGAAGGTTTGTCAAGAGAAACCTCAATGAGCACTCTTTGGAATACGGCCAGACGAATGAGGAATCGTAACGTAGGAAATGAGAGTGAGGAATACTCGAACCGATGGATATTTGATTTTGCGAGGAAAGTTTGTCCAGATTCTGTTCCTACGCATAGCATTATTAGGGAATCTTTTTCAAATAATGGTTCCATCGATAGCCCCTTTTCTATGATGGAATTTTCCATAGCACTCATGTCTTGTAACAATAACGCTCCTGGGTTGGACAGAATTAAATTCAACTTGGTGAAGAATCTGCCCGACCTCGCAAAAAGACGTTTGTTGGAATTGTTCAACAAGCTTCTTGAGCAAAATATTGTTCCACCTGACTGGAGGCAAGTGAAAGTTATCGCCATTCAAAAGGCGGGGAAACCAGCTTCCAATCACAACTCATATAGACCCATCGCGATGTTGTCCTGCATCAGAAAATTGTTCGAAAAAATTATTCTACGACGTCTCGACACTTGGGTCGAGACGAACGGTTTGTTGTCAGATACTCAGTTTGGCTTCCGTAGAAATAAAGGGACGAATGATTGCCTTGCATTACTTTCGTCTGACATCCAAATTGCCTTCGCTCAAAAGCAACAAATGGCATCTGTATTTTTAGACATTAAAGGAGCATTTGATTCAGTTTCCATTGATGTTCTTTCAGACAAGCTTCACCAACATGGACTCCCAGCGGTTATAAATAATTATTTGCACAACCTTTTGTCAGAGAAACGCATGCATTTTTCACATGGCGATTTGGTAACATTCAGAATTAGCTACATGGGTCTACCGCAAGGCTCTTGCCTCAGTCCGCTCCTCTATAATTTTTACGTGAATGACATTGACAGCTGTCTAGTATCCCCATGTACACTAAGACAATTGGCAGATGATGGCGTAGTTTCAGTTACTGGACCCAAAGCTATTGATCTGCATAAACCATTGCAAGATACCTTAGATAACTTGTCCGATTGGGCTGTTCATCTTGGTATCGAATTCTCTGCGGAGAAAACAGAGTTAGTCGTCTTTTCAAGAAAGCATGATCCCGCGCAGCTTCAGCTCCATATGATGGGAAGAATGATCCAACAGGTTTTGACTTTCAAATACCTCGGGGTGTGGTTTGATTCCAAATGCACGTGGGGAGGACACATTAGGTTTCTGATAACAAAATGCCAACAAAGAGTAAATTTTCTTCGAACAATAACCGGATCTTGGTGGGGTGCTCATCCGGAAGATCTAATAAAATTGTATCAGACAACGATACTTTCAGTGATGGAATATGGATGCGTTTGCTTTCGTTCCGCTGCAAACTCTCATATTATCAAATTAGAGCGAATTCAATATCGTTGTTTGCGAATTGCTTTAGGCTGCATGCATTCGACACATACAATGAGTCTTGAAGTTCTGGCGGGAGTTCTTCCATTGAAGGATCGTTTTTGGGAGCTTTCGTCGCGACTGCTAATAAGATGCGAGGTACTGAATCCCCTAGTTATTAATAACTTCGAAAGGCTAGTTGAGCTTCAATCTCAAACAAGATTCATGACTGTATATTTTAACCATATGTCACAGGAAATCAACCCTTCAAGATATATTCCTATCCGTGTCAGCCTCCTAAATGTCCCTGACTCAACTTTATTTTTCGACACATCCATGCAGCGCGAAGTGCGTGGAATTCCGGAACACCTACGCTCGTTGGAAATCCCAAAAATATTTACAAGTAAGTTCAGGCATATCGACTCTGAGAAAATGTTTTACACGGACGGATCGCGAATTGAAGAAGCGACAGGGTTTGGTATGTTCAACAATAATGTTTCGGTCTCCTTTAGGCTTCAAGAACCTGCATCTGTTTATATAGCAGAGTTAGCAGCAGTTCATTATAGTTTGAGTATAATCGTCACATTATCTCCAAACCATTATTTTCTTTTCACAGATAGTCTGAGTGCAATTGAAGCCATTCGCTCAAAGGCTGCTGGCAAAAATGAACCTTTTTTCTTGGGCAAAATAAAACAGTGCCTGAACGTCATATTGAATAATAATTATCAAATCACAATAGTTTGGGTTCCGGCTCATTGCTCCATTCCAGGCAATGAAAGAGCCGATATTTTAGCCAAACGTGGTGCTATTGAGGGTGAAATTTATGAGAGACCAATTGCTTTCAATGAATTCTATAGCGCGTCTCGCCAAAGAACACTTGCCAGCTGGCAAGCTTCTTGGGATAAAGATGATCTGGGTCGGTGGATGCACTCAATTATTCCTAAAATATCGACAAAGGCATGGTTCAGGGGACTGGATGTGAGTAGAGATTTCATTCGTGTGATGTCCAGACTCATGTCCAATCACTACACGTTAGATGCACATCTCCTTCGAATTGGACTTTCCGAGACTAATCATTGTGCTTGTGGCGAAGGTTACCGCGATATTGACCATGTTGTTTGGACATGCGTGGAGTATCGTGATGTCAGATCTCAACTAATAAATTCCTTGCGTACCCAAGGTAGACTATCCAATGTCCCAGTTCGCGACATTCTTGCTTGTCGTGACGTTCCTTACATGAAACTTCTTTATTATTTCATTAAGTCCATTGGAGTTCCAATTTAAATTTTATTTTATGTTAGATTGTTTTCTCTTCCATGAGCTCAACCAATAGCCAGCTATCTTATATTAAATAAAAGTGATGAACTGATACAAACAAACCTGAAATAGTTATAAGATCATGTACAAAATAAATGTATTTCATTTAATGTAATTTATAATAGCAACTCGCTTGATAAAAACAGTGTTTAGATTAACTAATGAATACCAACATACTAATAGGATATTCGAAATGTATTAGGTTTAAAGTACTATGTATTGTAGATGCCACGGCGAAGAAAAACTTATGTATATTGCCTATGAAATAAACGTATTTATGAAAAAAAAAAAAAAAAAAGTTCTATGGATGAAAATCACATACGTTTTCACGTAGCATTGAAGTGATGATTTTTCGGAGAGCACCAAAGTAGTCTGACACCAAATATTCCAATATTTCCATCGAGCCCCATTCTTAATCGCTGATTTCATATCATCACCATAATACGTATCAAATAAAAACCTTAAACGCATAACTTCGGTTAAAAAACGCGTTTTGTTTACATTCTGTCATTGGATTTTCTGATATGTTATCCAAAAATATTTTAACAATTGGAGGAAACGCACCGATAAATAATAATAAAATCATGCTATGTTATTTTTCCTTCAACATTGCGAATCATCAAAGTTTCATTCGAAATTCGAAAGAAGACATTCTTCTGTGTTCGATTGTATGAACCACTGCAAAATGAAAATAATACATGCATGGAAAGATTTTTATTACAGGAATATCATATAACACATTCATTTCGATTCTAGCAAACTTACATACAATTGTAATACAATTCCATATATTTATACCAATCATATAAATAATGGAAGAAAATTGGAAGAAATGGGTATAAAAATCATTTTTCGTTCATCATAAAATTATTCGAACTGTTCTATAATTCATTATTAGGAATAAACTCTGCTCAGGGATTAAAATGACAATGGGCAACATACATTCAGTCTTATTCATTACGATTAACACACAATTTACTAACAGTTACAAACATAACTGACAGCTATATAATATATGAATGGTAATCACACACATAAGAAGTAAAACTCACTGAATATTGATCATATGATCATGCAAATTGTTCTATAGCTCAAAAGTGGGAATTCTCAGTTATTTATCGCATTGAATGAAGTTTCATTCAAAATGCGGCTGGCATTTTCTTTCAGTGACAGTTAATTTATCCCTATAGCGGCCCTTACACGAGCATTAAAAATGTCATTTTAAATGATGACTAAGTAATGATATATTTCAAATTTGTTAGAAATTTCGTCATTAGTACACCATTACACGTTCATTAAAATGATATTATTTTTTAGTAATGACGTTTTTAATGACTCGTGTAAGGGCCGCTTATATGTTTGCATGCAAAGGTGGGAAGTTTTGACAGGCGCCAAGATGTATTAGAAAAGGTAATCACAAAAGTGGTAAATTTATAACAGCTCTTCCCTCCTAGCAATTGAAATCTGAAGCAAACAGCATTTCAAATTACAAATCAAATCTTCTCGGTGGTCTGATGATTCTACCCTCTCTTCTTGGAGATTGGTTGTTAATTGGTACAACAGGATTCTCCAGAGCAGTTCTCGATACAGGGAAATTCTCAGCAACCTGGTTCTTCTTATCCTCAACGGGCAACGATCGTACAGCAGGTATATCTTTACTGGAAGAAGGTACATAGTGCGTCGCATACTCCGTAGAAGCAGCATCCGGTTTTTCGGCTTCGGATCCTGTACTGTCGTCTTCAGGAACAATTATATCGTACACGGTTCGGTTTGTAGTTAAGTTCGGACCAACCTCTCGCAGCTGGTCGATGTGTCGCTTCCAAGTTCGGCCATCGTCCAGTTCAATATTGTAATGCAGCTTACCAAGTTTTTCAGTGACCACTCCGTACTTCCATTTAGTTTTGTCCGAATAATCTCGCGCTGCAACTCTCGTGTAATCAGGAAGACAACGAACTTTTCCTTCAACGTCCTTCGAAACAGCCGCAGTATTTGGAATCATCAAATCAAGACGAGAACGAATTTGTCGGTTGAAAAGCATCACCGACCGATGATTTCCCGGTCGCAGGATGTACTGTTTTCATGTAACTCAAAAGAATATTGCATAGCTCGGCGTGCATCGTTGTTTTATTGCATCGTAGACTCTTAAGTTTTGCCTTAAGGGTTTAAATAAAACGTTCAGCTTGCCCACTTGTCGCAGGATGATAGAGCGCACCCATCATGTGGTAGACTCAATTCAATTTTAAGAAACGTTGGGACTCATCCGATGTAAATTGCACTCCGTGATCTGACTAAAACAGATGGTATTCCGTACGTAGCAAAGTATTGCCGACAAATTTGAATAGTCGTCGCAGTTGTGATGTTGTTCAGGATTCGAACTTCCGGCCATTTTGAATATGCGTCAACCAGTACAATGAAATAGGTGTTCATGAACGGTCCAGCAAAATCGACGTGAACTCTCTCGAACGGTTGTCTTGCAACCTCCCAGCAGTGTGTCGGTACTTTGGCGGGTTCAGCTCTACTGGACTGACAGTAACTACAATTTCGCACCATATTCTCTATGTTCTTAACGATTCCTTCCCACCAAACGTATCTCCGAGCCAGAGACTTCAGTCGGCATGTTCCGAAATGCGTTGAATGTAATTCAGCAAGAACCGTTCCTCGCAGACTTGGTGGAACGTAGACTCGTGTTCCTCGCATGACACAGTTCTGTTGGAGCGTAAACTCTTCTTGATCAACTCCGAAACGATCTTTTGGTTCAACGGTTCTGCCACTACGCAAACCTTGAACCAAAACTTACTCATTCTGATCCGTAGAAGTGGTTTTCGATAATTCCTCTATGGTCAGCGGTAGCGTCTCGATTATGTTGACTTCAAGTAGATCAGATTCTTCCCCTATATTGTTAGGAACTTGTTGTTTCAGCGGTAATCGTGAAAACGCATCAGCAGAACCTCTTCAAGTCTTTGTAAATGCTCAGTATCATTCGAACCGGTGACGCGTATATCGTCCAAGAAAACCGTAACGCCAGGTATCCCATTCAGTACTTGTTCCATCAAACGCTGCCAAATGGCAGGCGCCGCCGCAATTCCATACATCAACCGTGTAGGCCGATACAAACCCTTATGTGTGTTCAAGGTTAGTATCTCTTAATCATCCTTTTCGACCTCCAGTTGTAGATAGGCCTGACGCAAATCGATCTTCGTAAACTTTTTGCCGCCAGCTACGTTGATAAAGAGTTCCTCAATCGTCGGTAATGGATGATCGTCGACTTTCAGATTCGGATTGACCTAGAACTTATAGTCGCCGCATAGCCTCACTATATTATTACACTGAGCTAAATTTTCTTTTTCACATTATATGATATTCTAATGATTTGCACTATTAGCATTTCCAATAATAGTTACAAGATGTGTTCAACATCATGTCAAATATATGAGATAATCTTATGAAACATAAAACTCTTCTTAACGTTATTTTTACAGGATTTCCATATAACAATTTATGAAGCGCATATAATATTCACTTCGATTTTATTTATATAGGTTCATATATACCATATGACTAGTTTTAAAAAAAATTATGTATATATATATATATATATATATATATATATATATATATATATATATATATATATATATATATATATATATATATATATATATAACTTTCAATAGAGCTCATACGAATAGCAGATAATCGCCAACTACTACTTTTCTTTGAGGATTCAAGCTTTACTAGTATTCCGTTCGGTAAGGGAGCACCTCATGATATTTGCGAAAAAGAAGTGATGTCCCGAGACTGAAAATAAAAATGAATCTTACTAGACAGATAGAGTAATGAAATGTACCGGGTATATATTTCATGGTCCGTTAACGCATATCCTTGAACGAAGTTGGATGAGCTGTCTTGTCAGTGATTTAAAATTACATTGAGATGCGGAACTTCCTGAAAAAAATGGTCTGGAGCAGTTGATGAATATCGGAGACACAACTATTTCTTCAGCTTCAAGCAGTACGATTCACGACTTCCATCGGATTTCCATATAAATTATATGGGATATTTTTATAACTTTCATTATGATAACGTCCATTTAGATTTGACGTACACATTAAATAAAGATTATAAGTTTCCATATAATTTCTATGAATTATATTCTGCATATGATTCATATGACAAATCTAATGAATATAAATAAGATTTTCATTTCAGTGTAGATTTCATCACTGGAACAATGGGCGTTGCCCATGCACTATGGTTTACTTTGTATAACACACCCTTTTTGCTCAAAATAGTCAAGTTCATCCTCAACAGCACTTCGTATCCAAAACGGTACTGGTCGTGCTTTGATGCACACAGGATTCGTATTAGAATTGAGTATCAGCTTCACAGATAATCCACGGATTCTTCCAATCGAGGGGTCATACAAATTCGCATATCGTTCAACTAACGATTTCACAGCTGCAGGCGTAACACTCGGTAAAACAGCAGCAGCACAGAATGTATGTAAACCTGCATAAGCAATATTGTTCAGATTAATCTGCATCTCTCGCATCCACTGGCGTCCCAACAACGGATGTTTCTTCACATTTGAAACGTAAATCGGCAATGAATAAACTTTACCGTAGTACTCTGCTTTTACATTCAGCATTCCGTCGATATTGATTCGTGTATTACAAAAGCTAACGAGTTCCAAATCTGACGATAGCAATTTGTCGGCAGCATTTCTTCTTGTCCTCCCTACAAACAATCGTAACTCCAGTATCGACCTCGAATCGTATGACTTGCCGTTTCCCTCCAACTTGCACACTTCATCCAACGTAATAACTTCATTCGTACACTGACTATCATTAGAATCAGTATCGTCCAGTTAGTGAGCTTCAGGTTTCTTTTCTTTTTGCCTTTCTCATATAGAAAGGTTATGCAATCACTGTGAAAACCGACTATTGAACCGAGGCCCGGAGGGCCGAGTGTCATATACCATTCGACTCAGTTCGTCGAGTACGCAAAATGTCTGTGTATGTATGTGTGTATGTAACGTTTTTTTTTGCACAAACTTGGCTGAACCGATTTTCACAAACTTAGATTCAAATGAAAGGTCTTGTGGTCCCATACAAAATTCCTGAATGTTATTTGGAGCCGACTTCCGGTTCCGGAATTAAGGGGGTAAAATGTGCAAAGGATTGTGAAAATAAGTGCACTATTTTTTCTCAGAGATGGCTGAACCGATTTTCACAAACTTAGATGCAAATGAAAAGTCTTGAGGTCCCATAAAAAATTCCTGAATATTATTTGGATCCGACTTCCGGTTCGGGAGTTATGGGGTAAAATGTACAAAAAAAAAGAAAATATGTGTTCTAACTTTTCTCATAGATGGTGCGACCGATTTTCACAAACTTAGATTCAAATGAAAGGTCCTGTGGTCCCATGCGTAATTCCTGATTTTCATGCGGATCCGACTTCCGGATCCGGAAATATAGGGTAAAGTGGGTTAAAAATTGTATACCATAATTGAAAATGGGAAAAACCTTAAAAAAATCTAAATGGATCTTTTACAATTGATAGTTTTTATCAGTGGACGGTCAAACAAACCGATTTCGGTTATTCTTTTAAGAATCGAAGAAAATTATTTTGAGGAATACCACAGTATTATATATGATAGTATGATTGATATGAGAAAGGCATCATTGCACCACTAGGTGGATTGAAACCGGTTTTTGCCTTTAGGCACACTTTCTGTAGGTGTCCTTTCATTTTGCAGAAGTGACAAACAGTCGTAATGTGAGGACACTTGTTTGCGAAATAAGCAGTGTTCCCGCAACGATAGCATCCTTTTTTTATCAACCCGGCGCTTTCATTGTATTTCGCATTTGTATTAGATTTTTGTACTTTCGTTTTTGTACCGCTTCTGGACGATTCCATCAGATTAACATCCGGTTTACCTTGTTTCGACTGAATCACTCCATCACCCTTTGATGACAGTTCCATCGAAACAGGAATTTCTCGAGCTCAATCGAGGGTTAAATTACGAACTTCCAGCAGACGAGATTGTATTGCTCTGTCCTTCAACCCGAATACCAACTGATTTCGCAAGGCCGTATTGAGATATTCCCCAAAATTGCAAGTGATGGCGAGCTTCCGTAATGCTATCAAATACTCATCGATGGTTTCTTCCGGACGTAACGTTTCGATTCCTCCCGTACTCCGAACAAAACAAAAGCACCTTCCAGCCGCTTCACCGATCTCGACCTTTTCAGCCGGTGTCGGTCGAATGAGTCGATAGTAAATGATGGTTGCATAGCAGCAGTAAAACCCGGAACATCTTCTTCAGGACCATTCGCAATCGCCATCCTCGTCGTCAATTTAACTAATTGTAAATTTATAACAGGGCGGTATATAGTTTAATGAAGTAATATCAAATACAAATTATAATACGAAATACTTCGACAAATTTTCAAGGACACATTTAGCATCGTGCGGTACACTGTCATGATACACTGTCAGAGTGACAATGTACTTTAACGAGTTTTCTATAAAACTAGCAACACTGAAGGGTAAGAACAAGTTCGCCATAGTTACTGTTTATTATAGTGAAAAGTAAATAAACAAACAGTTTTTATCTGATAATCAAGATCACAAGCGAAATGTAAGTTAAACAATAATCTAGAATGGTTAAGCCACCATGAATATACTACTAGCTGTATTGATATTTGTAGATTCGTGGGTGTTTGTGTTCATTTTTCATCTTTTGTGCTAGTGCCGGTGATATTTAGACTGATTGTTGCAGTTTAATACAGCAACGATAAACATAAACAAACAAGTTTGTTTTGCACCGTAGCAACTAGCATAAAGCGTTGCCAGAAACGATCTCCTTCCACATTTTCAAACTATCGCAATGAAAGGGAGTAATTTGCTAGGCTTACTTGTTCAGGCTGTGAACCAAACATTCGCGGTTCATTTGTATGGGACTTAGGGTATTATTATTTGTATTTGGTAATATTTCGCATAATTCTGTGGGTATACAATTATGGTTTCAAATAGCAACTTACAACATATTTGGAGTCGAATATTTCAGTGAAAGAAACTATCAAAACGTTGTACGGGATTATTTCTGGCATTCAGAAGGGCAAACTTGTGTACTTCTCGAAGATATTAAACACTGTTTGGATATAAACAATTTTAAACACTATTGCGATTTTTGCACTGTGAAAATTACACAAAGCTAATAAAATTATTCTAGATTTGCACTACACTGATGGGTTTTATTTCCGATTTGCATAGAAGTAATCTTTATAGTTCTTTAGGTAACGTTTGGAGTTATTAGTAGGGATGATTTTCCATAATGTTCTCCATTGTTGTTCATTTTTCGTTGTATTTTGGTCCAATGCAAAAGACTAGTAGCTTCTTTGAAGGGAAACTGGCTCTGCGACCTGATCGTTTGAGGTTTTGTACCACACGAGAGCTTTCATTGCCGCCTGCTTCTCCTGACCACCGAAGTCCAAATGGGAGCAGGACCTGAGCGTTTGAGACTTTGTATCACAGACTAACAGACAGGATACTCAAATTAGATTCTTCAATCATTTTAACGGTCATTTCCTTTATTTGGGACAGTACTCACATGTGTCATGATGGCGCCACGTTACCCTATCAAAAACATCCTGTCTGTCATCTATACTGTGTTTATTTTTTTCATTTACCAACAGAGTTGCCATTCATGCAGAATTACCTGTAATGTATTGATTTGTATACGTCCATGCGAATTTCATGCAGGATACAGATTTAATACATATTGCCAAAACTATATACAGAATTATGCCTACTTCTCATCCTCCAACGCAATACAAAATCGAACCCGTTTTGTTACAATATTCACTTGCTTCTGGTCTGCCGCCACTTAATTTCGGGTGAAAACTACCAACACATTAAAAAATAGTCTAGATGAACAACGTTGAGTCAAATAAATGGTTACCTTCCAACATCGCGAAAAAGTTAAATATATTATCAACGTAATCCAATAATTTATTGTGACGATTCATTTTCAAAAATTTTGATGAAATCAGGCATCCCTGCAAGCAGCTGATCGGTGTTGACAAACGAGGGGAAACCAACTAGTAAAAAAACTTTTACGTAATACAAGGGGTGTACCGATAGTAAATAGTTCGCGCAGTACAATATAGGTGGAACTAGTGCATTACGAAAAATTATTTTTATAAGAATTTACTCATACTGTCATGTCTGTTAGTCTGTGTTTGTATCACGCAAAATGCCTGCTTTCATTACTGGCGGCTGCTGCTCCCGACGGTCGAAATCCAAATTAAAGCAGGACCTGAGCGTTTGAGGCTTTATACCACGCAAAAGGTCTGCTTTCATTACCGACTGCTCCTCCTGACTACCGGAGTCCAAATGGAAGCACGACCTGATCGTTTGAGGTTTTGTAGCACGCGAAAGGTCTGCTCTTATTACTGGCGACTGATGCTCCCCCCGGTCGAAGTCGACATGAAAGCACGACCTGAGCGTTTGAGGCTATATAACAAACAAAAGGTCTGCTTTCATTATCGGCTGCTCCTCCTGACGACCAAAGTCCAAATTAGAGCGTGACCTGAGCGTTTCACGCTTTATACTTAGTTTGTTCTTACTGATGTTGGTGGTCCGTCTGAAGCACTAGAAGAAATGAAAGATTTTCAATCAAAGTTTACTTTTTATAATCGTCCATTAGATGATCGGAACTGATATGTGCCTGACTTTCTCAAAACCGTTGTCCGGGTGCGAAAAAGGCAAGCAAGCGTGATGAATTTTCCCCATTATTCTCAAAAGTTTTAGAAAATTTTGTTTTTCAGTTACTTATGGTTATCTCATGCTGTTGAAAATCCAATCACAAATTCCTGATCATATTTCCAAGAGCTTGTTGAAAAAATTTTGTTGTTGGATTAAGCACATCTAGAGATATTCGCGATAAAGTTCTGCCAATTTTTGTACAGGGTAAATTTTGAAAAGGCGCCCCATAGTAAAGTAAGTCGTATTCACGACAAAAGTAATGTTGTGAACTATTATCAAATCTAAGATGGTAGTTCGTGCTCGCATCTCATCTGACACACGATTTAACAAAGCCACACGGAGAACCCTTCGATCATAAAATTGCGATATCGCAGTTTTTGATTTTTGCGATAGTTGATTTAACTAATTTCTTTTTGATTCAACCAATATGGTTTTTGATTTGCATATATTCAAGTAGTTGAAAAATATGTTGTTTTGAATGCTGTCAAATGTCGGAGACAGTTGAAAGCAAAACAATAATCGCAATGCAAAATCAACAACTTTTTAGTTGAACTCTGTTCGCGTCGCTTCAAAATGTCAATAAAAACAATATCGATGGTTAAAGCGTTTGGTGAAATTGTGTTCATTCGATTTGAGAATTTTATGATAACAAGTGTTTATCTAACAGCGGTGTTGTGATAAAGTTAACCTTGTTTGAGATGAAAAAGATTTGGTGGTGATGTTTATGAATAATCATCTCGTAATCTTTCAGGTATGCGCAAAAATTTTATGCTTCAAATTCGATCATTATTTACTTCCAGCAGACTGTTTTACTTCCAGCTGTTTGATACCGATGATGATGTTCTTGCATTAGCAATAAACGCTTTTTGACATGAATTTAATTTATAAAAGTAACAGTAGCGAAGGATTTCAAACACACAGAACGCGCTGCGATTGAATGGCGCGTTTGAATTGCCATCGCAAAATTTCAATTCCCAGCGGTTGATGCTCATATAAATTGACTGAAATTATCAGTGCATAAATTTAACTAAATCAAATAAAACCGATTTATTTTTCAACTAACAGAATTTTGTTTCAAAAAAAAAAACACCAGTTATTTCAACTAAAATATTTGTTGAATTTGAAAGGTATGTGTCCTCACTAATTGACAGCATTTTTTTTCAAACAGTTAAATTAGTTGTTTCAACCACCGTTTCTGCTAATCGAAAAACAAAAATGACAGTTTAGTTAAAACAACAATCGATTAGTTGTACCAAATTTTAACCAATCGAATTCAGAAAATCAACTAATATTCTGGTTGAAATGGGATCGCGGGTGGTTCCGTGCAGAAACTTGGCCTACAAGACCAAATTCAATTTGTATTGATTTCAAGCGCTGCAAAGTTGGACCAGCACCAACCGAAATTGAAATCTTGCTTAAGGAACGAATGCATCTAAACGTTAATTATATAAATGAGATTCAATTCAACAAGGCGTCTAACTATGTGTACATTATGTTCAAACGTGAAAAAGATGCAATCGCATTTGCTTCGGTTAATACCGTGGTGCACAGTATTGATCATGACAATGTTAAATAAAAAATCCCTGTGTACATGGTGGACAATGCCATAGAAGTACGCGTGCATGACCTTCCCCCACAGACCAGCGATCAGTTTGCTCGGGAAAGTATGCCACACTACGGTGAAGTTCTTTCCATCGAAAGGGAAGTATGGCGGAATTTTTTCCGGGTATCCGGAATGGCGTGCGAGTGGTACGTATGCAACTACGTCAAGCATTTCCAGCTTACATCATTTGTGATCAAGACGGGATACATCCGTGTAAAACGCTGATTACGTATGAAAATCAACTGGTTACATGTCAGTATTGTGAACAACCTGCACACTACGGCAAACATTGCACTGAAACTACAAAAAGGTCATTTTTAAACAAAAACAAGGACAACCGCCCAACAACGGAAACTAGTGAGCGCAGTATTCCTGTTGCACCATCAATCTAACCAGCAACTGCAATTAATGCACAACAAGGCGCGTCTACAGCAACTAACAACGAACCCAAGACTGCGAATTACAAGGAAAACGAAGAAAAAACGGAAACCAACAACGATACCACCGATGTGGCAATGTAGGACGAGACGAGCCACGGACAAAGTGCCCCTCAATCATCGCAAGATAAAAATAGAAGCTCTTCTCTCCCTAGAAAAAGGGTGACAACAAGATCCAACGGTAAAAAATTATTTTATCTAATCAAAACATGGCTCATTCGGCCACGTAAAGCTTCTAGCTTGGTCTAAATAAAAATAATTTCTTTAAAAAAAATCTAAGATTGCGACTTTTGATTTCGGTTTGTCGTAATTCAATATTATTGCAAAATGTATATTTTCTTTATTTACAACACATTTATACATACAGAACTTTTATCAAACATTTTAATGATCTCTTTCACGATTTTATCGTTTATATATTAGATGTATTTCAAGCACATAACATCAATTTAAACTGTTTTTTTTTTATTTCTACTGCTTACTGTACTGTCATGATTATCAACTTGATTATCGAATTGTCCTGATAGATAGATCGAGGAATGTTTTACGTTCCATCGATATATTGTTGTAGATAGTAAAATATATAATCCTAACGCTAATTTGTTATGTAATTATATGTTAACAATATCATTCTGTATATATGTATAAACAGTCATATAGCTCTAAGCTAAATAGAAATGATTATAAACCTTAGCGGCTTATGATGATCGACACAATATTGTGAGTTTTAACAGCTTAACAGCAATGATTAAAATTCAAGACATACTAAGAGACTAGAGACAAATGTTATATGTAGAAACTTTACACAACAATTATATTATTGAGTGGGCGTATAAGACCTGAAATAGTAAAAAAAATATCTACAATATGTATCAGCTTGGGTTTTCATTTTTGTTTGATGCATAGTGATTGTCGTTTTTTTTTCGTACGTATTCAAATAAAAGGTAATCGTCGCTTTAGAACCGGTTAGTCCGAAGATATCGAAGATATCTGTCGCAGACACTTTAACATGTAACATAAGTTCATTGATTTAAGTCTAATCGAATAATGAATGTCGAAGAGCCGTTAAAAATTTTAGCTATGTTGCATTGCCTGAGCTTTCAAGTACAGACAGATAATTACTGACAAAATTAAATGCATACATAATCATAAAGGAAGGGGGTGTAAGTGTGAGTTACCAAAAATATTTTTTTTGCTCACTTTTTGAGAAAAATAACTAAATACGTTTTTCTGAAAACCAATTATTCGAAGTCCGTGAACAAGATCCTGCAAAATGTACTAAATAGATTCTTTTCAAACTTGGAACATACTATCTTGAAATAATGTGGGGGGAACCCACGTTTTTGAAATGTTTCCATTTTTATATTATGGTAGCTTTCCACTTCAAAATTGGCGGAAAACTTAGTGTAAGTCCGCGTTTGTTGCTTAAATTTGCCGCGAACTGTTGAAAAAATCAAAATAATAACTTGAGAACGACGGAGGAGGGAGAAATAGTTCGTACTTCAAGTAAATTTGAAAACATTGTTGATTTCAGATAATTCTAACGGATGAGTAAAAACACAATTTTGCGTATTATTTTTCAAGTTATCGTTCAAAAAAATTAATTCAAATATTTTGCAAGCTACGATTTTTCCGCCATTTTGTAGCTGTGATACTTCTCCAAAGTGTGTGCAAAATTTGAAAATAAATTGTTGAGTAGTTTTTGAATGACGATGGAGTTTTTGAATGACGAATGCTTTCAAATAAAAACTAATGCAACTTATTGTTTATAAAATCGAAGGAGACAATTTATTTTTCTAGGGTGGGGCCTTTTCGGACTTTCAAAAAATCATATGTTTTCTTTGTATTTTGTTATAATAAAATATTTCAAGAATGTCTTGTCAAATTTTCAAGTCAATCGAAGCAGATCTCTTGGACCTGTGCGTCGAGTTCTTGCCTTTCTGCAGTACGAGATAAGAAAAGATAAAAGCCCAAAAGTTCCAGAATGTTTTTTCGATAGTATTTGACAAAACACTTTTGAAATGTTTCACTATAAGCAAATACAAATAAAAAATAAATGATTTTTCGAAAGCGTTAGACCCTACCCGCCTCTTAAGCAACTAACCCGTTTTGAAGTTTTGAAAATCAAATCGTAGGTCGTGTCGTCGGTAGACGTGTCCCTTAGGTGTGTGAATACGTTAGTCAGTTAAATTTTACTTTGTTTTATTGTATGATCATAAATTAAATATGTAAATATCCTAACCCTAATTTTAAATGTATCACGTCTTGCGGTATTATTGATCTTATGTCTTGACAATTAATTGTGAAAATTTGCAGCAATGCTTGCTAGTATCATTTATCATTAAATGGGTCTTTCGTGCTTTTTGTTCTTTTATTCTAATGCAACTCCTTGGTTTAGGTATATTTATTCAATCTCTTGTTAATCACAACAACAAACAGCGACTAATTGCGCTGAAACAGATTATAAGTAGGATATTTTCCATTTCATTTGTATGATGGAACAATACTTAAAGGCTACTTTTTCAGGTGGGTTCGTTTGAATTACATGCATTTTGATTACTTTTCGTATTTGGTAATGAAATTCGGTAATATTCTATATTGCTAGATCCCTGCCTAGACATCAGTTTTTACTTCACAAAAAGATCTTTCAGCGTCGAACAAAGCGAAGAATCACATGCATCATTAGAATCATCATCATCTGCCTTCCCAAACCAATTGGAAGAAGTTTGTTTGTTTGAAGACTTCATTGATGAGTCTTTGGAATTGGTTGATGATTTTTTCGAAGAACTAGTACCTGTTATAAAACTCTCGATTGCATGACCGATCATACGAGCATCTACTATGGCACTTCTTCCATCCCATTTCAACTTGCTCAAGGGAGATTTTGATTCTTTTGTCTTGGTCTTAACTTCGCCACTTTTTGCCTCAGATTTTTCTCGTAATTTATCTATTGCTTCTTTCGCGAACGTAACTTTTGAGCCGGAAGATTTCATCGATTTTCGACGAGCCATAGGTAGATGTCTTTTAGTAAACCAACCTGGTTCAATTGATATTTTTCCAGCATCATCTAGATTGGTAGACGAGCAGGTTGCCAATTGCTTAATATTATAATACAATGACATATCAAAACTATTTGAGCGGTTTTTCTTAAGTTTGCTCTCGGTTGTTTGTTGATCTTGAGGGAATTCAAAGGTGGGCTTGATCGACGATGATGATTGAGGAGTTTTTGGGGTTGTATAGTCTTTTTCGCCACATCTATTTATCTCAGTTGCAGATGAAGCTAAGGACGACAGAAGAGATATTAAATCAGTATTTGTGCAGACTATTCCCATTTTTTGTGTTGATTTTGTTGATGTAGTAAATTTTTTCGATGATGCTGTTGCTGGTGATAGCGGGGTTGACGGTGTAATAGGCATCTCGGAAGCACGTCTGAACGACTGTATAGGCGGCAATGACGTACCCACAAAGTCCGAATAGCGTCTATTCGTATAGCGCATCGGTGAACTAGAACCAGCACCAGCTTCATCCAGTGTTTGAACTTCACATACTTTTTCATTGCTTGTATTCCATAGCTTCATACGCGCTTTTCTAGCTTGCACTATATCATCCATAATATCTAACTGTAAATTATGTATACTACCTCTATGATCTGTCGATAGCGGTGGACCAGTTTTGCTTTCACGGCGGGAACCAGCTGCTGACCTGCAAAAAAGAGGAATATAAGTGTAATTGTTTGATTTTCAGAAAAATCTATTGGAGAGGAAGGTTCCATACTATCCCAAGTAACAATATTTGTTACGCTAGCTTAGCTTAGCTTAGCTGACTAGTTTGCAACCAGAAATTTGAGTAATTTGTTATTTTATTTTGACTAGTTTGCAACCAGAAATTTGAATGATTTGTTAATTTTGGTACTAACATCTAACCACTTGCGTGACTTAAAAAGCGCAGTTTCTACTAGTTGCTAAGTCGGCTAAAAATGCAAAAAAAATACTAAGCGTACACTACAACTATTGAATTCGCTTGTCACTTGTCAGAAAGATGTAGCAATGTTTTTTTTGGGAACACTGTTCAATTTGAGTTTGTTGTGATTTTCGGTCCGTATTTTATGCGATTTAAAGTTGTTTCTACATAATCGTTTCGCTTAAGTTTTTGATTAGTAATTGACCGTTCGCTGTCTGAACCGGTTTAAAGTGTTGTTCTTGGCCGCCAGTTGTAAATTGGATAGTGATTTGCATTCTTTCGTTCTGTGCCTAGTGCTACAGCTGTGCTGCGATTTGAACAATAAGCAACCGACTCGATCAAGCTCCCCGCATACGCCTGTTTTGTGTGAAGGCGCTTTCCTGCCGTTGAGATGAGCATGGAGAAGAATTGTGCCAAGTGCTGCAGGTTATCACCGGCATCGACTCAGTTGTCTGTCTTGGATACTGCGGTCGTATGTTTCATATGGCATGTTCTGGTGTCTCCCGTGCTCTTTTGGGCTATTTCACTATTTGCGAGTCATTTGCAAGTCAAACCGGGTCGAAACAAATAGGGAAAAGCGTCGTTTGTGTTCCAGTGTGTGAACAACCAATTCATAAATTTTGATTGTATTTGTCACGCATTCGCCCGGATGTCACCAACAATGACACTTTCGCTATGGTACGTGCCAATTTGGGAATGACTCAGGATCCAGTGGTAGTTACGTTGGTTGCCAAAGGTTCTGACATTAGCAACATGACGTTTGTATCGTTTAAATTTGGTCTCGATCCTGCTTTGGAATCCGTTGCGTTGGATCCAGCAACTTGGTCACAAGGTATATATTTTCGAGAATTCGAGGAAAGATCTACTAAAAAATTTCGGAACCTTACACCTGCGAATTCGTCTCCAACGCCTACATTACCGGAAGTAACGGACGTAGCCGTTCAGCAATAACTGAATGCAGAACACTGGGACGCACTGTTGATGGCAATGTGGAAGCCTCCGACCCCTCCGACCCAGTCCTGCCGTCGCAGCCAGCGTTCATTAGTCGTCCCGGTCCTGCGGGCGGATGTGGTGAAAGGGGCTTCCAAACTTTCCACATTGGCAAGTATTCGTCTACTTCTAGTTTTGCTTGTGCTGATTCGTTTTCCGGTTCCAGCTCGATTTTTTCAATCCAGACACCGGGACGTTGGTATTATGGAAGCCTCTGACCCGCTCGAATTGAACAGAATCGAACTCATGATTTGTCATTGATTGACTCGCATATTCAATCGTTAGAAGATTTCATTGCTGCCCATATGCATTCGGCAGATGAAATACTTATCGTCGGTGATTTCAACTTTCCAAGCCTAAAATGGCTCACAACTTCTGATGGTTTTCTGTTTGCAGATCCAATGCATTCTTCGTTTCACGCTGGTATTATCAACTTGCTTGACCGGTACAGTTTTAATTTACTGCGTCAAGTAAATCACGTTAGAAAAGAGCACAATAGAATCCTCGATCTCTGTTTTTCAAGCAAATCGAATTGTGCACCTAAAATCAGCACAGCACCCTCTCCTCTGGTGAAGTCCGTTAGGCATCATACTCCTCTGCACATTGTCGCAAAAGCAACAGCAGTCGCAAAAATGAAGTCTTCACACTCTGCTGGACCCGACAGTATCCCGGCAGTTATTTTGAAGCGATGCTCTAGTGGTATTATAGTACCTCTTTGTCTTCTGTTCCGACTGTCACTCATGACTAGAGTATTTCCTGATATTTGGAAATCTGCTTATGTTTCCTGTGTACAAAAAAGGAGACAAGAAGAACATCGACAATTACCGTGATATCACCACTCTTAGTGTCATTCCTAAATTGTTTGAGCTTGTCGTTCTGGAGCCTATTTTTAATCACTGCAAGCAGTACATCGTTGAAACTCAACACGGGTTCATGCCGAAACGCTCAACGGCCACTAACCTACTAACTTTCACGACGTTTATAACGGATGCTATGTCTAAAGGTCATCAAACGGACGTTGTCTACACGGATCTCTCTGCTGCTTTTGATAAAATTAATCACGCTATCACAATTGCCAAATTGGACAGACTAGACTTCGGTTCCAACATTCTTCGGTGGATTCAATCGTATCTTTGCAATCGATGGCTGGCGGTTAAGATCAATGAAAATGTTTCCAAGGAGTTTTTTTGCTTTTTCTGGTATTCCACGTTGTATTTCAACGACGTGAACTACTCATTAAAGGTTTACGATTATCTTTCGCGGACGACCTAAAGTTATTCCAAATTATCAAGATTCTTGGAGATGCCTATTTCCTTCAGAGTGAGCTTGAAATTTTCTCCGAGTGGTGTGAAATTAATAAAATGACGCTAAATATCAGCAAATGCTCGATTATCACCTTCACACGAAAAAAACACCTATTCGTTTCAATTATTGTCTTCGAGGATCAGTGATTGATAGAGTCAATTGTGTCAAAGATCTTGGCGTTCTTCTCGACGAACAATTGAATTACAAGCAGCATATTTCGTACATCGTGGCAAAGGCTTCTCGTTGTCTAGGATTTGTTATGAGAACCGCTAAGCACTTCACAGATATATACTATTTGAAATCTCTCTACTGCTCGCTTGTACGGTCAACACTCGAATATTGTTCGTCAGTATGGAACCCTCACTTTCATAATGGAGCTATAAGACTTGAATCAATACAGCGCAGATTCGTTCGTTTCTCTCTTCGTCGTTTGCCCTGGAATAACCCTCACCAGCTGCCTAGTTATGAAAGCCGAGGGATGCTTATCGGACTCGATACTCTACAAGTACGCCGAGATCGGTTCCGTCCAATGCTAATTGCCGATATTTTGACGAACAATATTGATTGACCTGCACTACTTAGTCAGATCAACATCAATGTTTGTTCTAGAGCTCTTCTCAACAACAACCTCCTCAGAATGCCTCTACGTCGTACTAACTACGGAATCAACGGTGCCGTTATTGGATTGCAGCGAACTTTCAATGGCGTATCTATGGGATTCGATTTTTATTTTCCTCGTAGCAGAATAAAAGCGAATTTTTTGAATATTCTTAGAAATAATCATTAGGACTTTAGTTTGTCTGTTGATTAAAATATATAAATAAAATAAATAAACACGTTTTATTCTTAAAAATAATAATGTTAATCGAATGAAATGCTGTTTATAACAATAATTGTGAATTGAACTAGTGATTGTAAACGTAAAGGTCATAGTTAACATTCGTTTGATGAACCGAAATTCAAAATAATAAGAAAAAATTAGGTGATTATTATCATAGGATTTATAGGACACACTCCTGCATACTGAACCAATATTCATGTAAGCTTATGATATCTCATACATACCTCAGCCCAGCAGGAAAAGCAGCAATTGATTCTCTTCGAGAACGATTGAATATGGTTGGTGGAACCTTACTGATTGTTACAATAGAATGCCTTCGTCCACCAGGTTGTGGAGCAGGTGCGCTGTACAGAGTGGCTAAAAAGGCTTGCTCTCGAGGTGAAGGTCCTGATCCTTCACCTCCACGTTCAGAGAGACGACGCACTTGACTAGCAGTTATGCCACTAGTGCAAGGTGGCGTTGGTAAGGAATGCTTACGCGTTTCTCTAGGATCTCGCCATGGTGAAAGCAAATATGGGTTTTCCGGAGACTCTATATCTAAACTATTTCGAGGAGACGACGTGTGACTAATCTCGTCTTCCTTTTCATAATTCTCAGACTCTTCAACAACAATTAGAGGTTCTTGATTGCTCTGACAAGTGTGTGATGATCGACGCATTCTGAAGAAGGATTCTGCAAGCAAATGAAAAAACAATTAGATGGATGTGGGTAAGACCACTATTTTATTCAAAATGTATCAATTTCATCAAGTTAGAAGTAACTAGAAGCTTACTTTTTGTTATTAACTGCTAGAATATTATTTTATCACTATTGAATTGTACTTTATCACGTCACTACACACATCCACTATGTATATAACGACCCATTAAACGTGTACAGTACAATTTAAATCTTGTACCGTCTATTATACACGTTTAAAGTGTTGTGAGATACATAATGAATCTGTATAGTGACTTGATCTAGTAGAATTCAGAGGTGATGAAGAAATATTCTAGTGAATTTAATCTACTAAACGCTTAAATGACAAATTAATTTAAACTATTCAGGTTAAAAGTTTCTCTACTAATCCACATTACGAATTTATCTATCGTTATCCACTGAAAATCAGCTAGACACTGCACGACAGAGCAAAAAATTTGTTTAAATCCACCTAATGGTGTAATGATGCCTTTCTTATATGTAAATGATATTCTTCAAAACAAGTTTCTTTGATTTTTGAAAATCAAAACAGGTTTGTCCATAAACTAGCATAACGTACAGAGTGAAACAGTACTTATACCGGTTAGGCAATCTCTAAAAAAAATATTTAATATTTATACAAATCAAATAATATCTATAGACATCTTATACATATAAGATATAAATTCCTATGGCATTACCTTCCCCTTAGGTTTTTTTTTGGACATATCACCCAGTAATGCCGGAACCGGAAGTCGGATTCGAATAATATTCAGCAACTTTATATGGGGTTAAAAGTCCTTCCATTTGAAGTTCATGAAAAGCGGTTCAGCCATCTCCGAAAAAATTAGTACTTTACACATACACCCACATACAGACATTTTGCGTTCTCGACTCGCTGAGTCGGTACGAAAATCGGTTTTCACAATGATTGCATAAACTTTCTATGTGAGAGAAGCAAAAAGGCTGCGTGTATAATAATAAGCAGTTCGTTCATACGACTCTCGGAAGTGTTAAGGAATCTGTTTTCAATGACTAGACCTTGTAAGCCTTTGGATAGATGATAGATGGATAGTCCTTAATAAGTACCCACTGAGAAAGCGGTCAGATCTTGTTGGGACTTTCTTCATATAAAAAGAAAAAGTGTTGTTATTCTACGCGATGCAGAAGTATTCTAGAGGTATGTAGTGTTTATTTTAAAAACCTGTTTTAATCCTTCCAGTGGTATAATGATACCTTTCTTATATTACTTATAAAATCATAAATATTACTATGGAATTCGCAAAAACAATTGTTCATTGAATAGAAATAGGAAAGTTTGTTGGGACTTAATCTAAAACTGAACCTATGAGTTTGTAAAAATCGATTTAGCCATCTTGAAGAAAAGTGAATAGGATCCTTTTCGCTGTTTTTGATCACTATTCCCAATACTTTCGAAACCGGATTCAGATGACCGGAACAGCCGAAGTTGGTTCGTTTGCCAGCAACAAATATCGAACAGTTTTGAACCTAGTTGAATCTAGACTTACTATCACATGCTCTATTTCGATTAAACCAATTAAAAGATATCTAACAAACAAAGCGAAAATACGTTTCTGTTACTTTTGTCTATGTAAGTGAAAATAAACAGCATGAATCATTTGTGTAAAACATGTAGTAGGATCATTATTATTACTCTTATAATTGACACCACTACACCACCGGCAAGGTATTACTGCACTGTGGCTGTGAAAATTGCATTTACATCGCGAAGCTTGAAATTCTGATGTACGTCCTATGTACCAATATCAAACACCAGTAGCAGACAACCGTAACTTCTTCGTTTTTTATAGCGTGTACGAAATAGATCAAAGTGCGCATCGTTCGTGTTGTGTTCTATTCTTCCATCTTGCACGTACCGGTGTTGTATTGTCCTTCTATATGGTGGTTTGAAATTGTACTCAACATCTATTATCGATGGAATTAAGTTTTATCGTTCCGCAGATTCGAGTAACATTTGCAGGATCTGCGTTGCCTAGCCATGCCAATATCGATAAAATTCTAAATGTATCAAATGTCATTGTTTGCGATAAAGATATTGAAAAATGTGTTTATTGTGGGGAGAGTCCTCATGATCTATCAGTATGCGCTACATTTAAGTTGCGTAAAGACAAAATTAAGCTTTCTTTAAAAACACGGTCTAAGCGTACATATGCCGAAATTTTTAAAACAATTATTGATGTCCACCCACTCGAAACAGAAAACGGTTTTTCAAATCTAGAGCCAGAGGAAACTGACTCTGATGAAAATAGTGAAGGTACTTCGTTTGTCACTCCTCGATGTGCTGTTAAGAGGAAGAAGTCCTCCTCCAAATCATGAAAAAGACATCTAAAATTACACCTTCAAAAAAGATCCCCGTTTTAAATCTAAAAACGCCAAATTTGTGTGAAACCAAAAACTGTGCCTCCTGGTTTGTCAAATTTTCAAACCAATCCAGGAAATAGCACAACAAAAGACAATAATCCAGTGGGCTCCGTTTCACATTTACCAACAAAATTACTGACGTTTTCAGAAATTGTAGAATGGATTTTCGCAGCATTCAATATTTCTGAACCTCGAAAGGCCATCATAACGGCATTCCTCTCAATAGCTAAAACTTTTTCGAAGCAGTTATCAGCTCAATGGCTAATTCTCTCAGGTTTTGTATCATTTTTTAATTTATCATCCGCCACAAATGATTCAATCACTGTCCTGTAGTGGAATTGTCGTAGCATCATGCCAAAACATTTTAAGTTTTATTGCATAGTCAAAAATGTGATGTATTTGCTTTGTGCGAAACATGGCTTACATCAAATATTGCTTTAAATTTTAATGACTTTAACATTATACGTCTCGATAGGGACTCTCCGTATGGTGGAGTGCTTTTAGGAATTAAGAAATGTTATTCCTTTTATAGATTAAACATTCCTTCGACTTCTAGTATAGAAGTTGTTGCTTGTCAAATAAACATGAAAGGAAAGGACATTTGCATTGCTTCGGTATATATTCCTCCAAGAGCTCAAGTTGGACAACGACAGCTTAATAAAATGGTCGAAGCTCTTCCTGCTCCACGATTGATTTTGGGAGATTTCAATTCGCACGGAATTATGTTGGGTTCCGTTTACAATGATAACAGATCATCCTTAACATATAATATTTGCGAAAATTTCAACATGGCAGTATTAAACAAACCCAAAACAAACGATTTCTTGGTCCATTGACTAACAGAAGGCCTCCAAACCCTTGGTGGTACAAAGAGTGCTCAGATGCTAAACATGCGAAACAAAATGTTTTCAAGACGATTTTAAAACGAGGAGGAGGTACCCCTCAGAATTTTGCAAAATTCGTGGTTTAAGAAAACCAAGTACAAAAGCATACTTCGGGCAAATTTGGAGACATTTTGTCGAAGGTTTGTCAAGAGAAACCTCAATGAGCACTCTTTGGAATACGGCCAGATGAATGAGGAATAGTAACATAGGAAATGAGAGTGAGGAATACTTGTACCGATGGATATTTGACTTTGCTAGGAAAGTTTGCCCAGATTCTGTTCCTACACAGAGGACAGAATTAAATTCAACTTGGTGAAGAATCTGCCCGACCTCGAAAAAAGACGTTCATGGGAATCATTCAACAAGTGTCTTGAGCAAAACATTGTTCTATCTGACTGGAGGAAAGTGAAAGTTATCGCAATTCGAAAACCGGGGATACCAGCTTCCAATCACAACTCACAACTCATATAAACCCATTGCCATGTTGTCCTGTATCAGAAAATTGTTCGAAAAAAATTCTTCGATGTCTCGACACTTGGGTCGAGACGAACGGCTTGTTATCAGATACTCAATTTGATTTCCGTCGAAATAAAGGGACAAATGATTGCCTTGCATTGCTTTCGCCTGACATCCAAATTACCTTCGCTCAAAAACAACAAATGACATCTGTATTTTTAGATATTGAAGAAGCATTTGATTCAGTTTCCATCGATGTTCTTTCAGACAAGCTCCACCAACATGGACTTCCAGCGGTTATAAATAATTATTTGCACAACCTTTTGTCAGAGAAACGCATGTATTTTTCACATGGCGATTTGGCAACATTCCGAAATAGCTATATGGGTCTCCCGCAAGGCTCATGTCTCAGTCCGCTCCTCTATATTTTTAACGTAAATGACATTGACATTGGGGTTACTAGACCCATGCAACATCAACATGAAAGCATGATCCCGCGCAGCTTTTGCTCCATAGGATGGGAAGAATGATCGGTTTTGACTTTCAAATACCTCAGAGGGTGGTTTGATTCCAAATGCTCGTGGAGAGGACACCTTAGGTATCTGATAACAATATGCCAACAAAAAGTTTTTTTTTTCGAACAATAATAGGCTCTTGGTGGGGTGCTCACTCGGAAGATATAATAAAATTGTAACAGACACCGATACTTTCAGTGATGGAATATGGATACGTTTGGTTTCGTTCCTTTACAAACTCCCACATGATCAAACTTGAGCGAATTCAGTTGTTTGCGAATTGCCTTAGGCTGCATGCATTCGACACATTGAATGAGTCTTGAAGTTCTGGCGGGAGTTTTTCCATTGAAAGATCGTTTTTGGTAGCTTTCATAACGCTATTCATATGCATTACTCTATGAATATGCTGATAAGATGTGAGGTACCGAATCCCCTGGTTATTAATAACTTCGAAAGGCTAGTCGACCTTCAATCTCAAACAAGATTCAGGACAGTGTATTTTAACCATATGTCACAGGAAATCAACTCTTCAAATATTCCTATTCGGGTTAGCCTCCTAAATATCCCTGATTCAACTTTCTTTTTCGACACATCCATGCAGCGCGAAGTGCGTGGAATCCCGGATCATCTACACTCTAGGGAAATCCCAAAAATATATTCCAGTAAGTTCACGAATTCAAGAGGATACAGGGTATGGTATGTTCAACAATAATGTTTCGACCTCATTTAGGCTTTCTGCATCTGTTTATATAGCAGAGTTAGCAGAAGTTCATTACAGCTTGAGTGTAATCATCACATAATCAATCCAAACCAATATTTCCTCTTCACAGATGGTTTGAGTGCAATTGAAGCCATTCGCTCAAACATGACTGGCAAGAATGAACAGGTTTTCTTGGGCAAAATAAAACAGTGCCTGAACGACATATTGAATAATAATTATCAAATCACTATAGTATGGGTCCCGGCTCATTGCTCCATTCCAGGCAATAAAAGTGCCGATAGTTTAGCCAAATGTGGTAAAATTTTTTGAGCGACCGATTGCTTTCTACGAACTTTCCAAAGAACACTTGCCAGCTGTCAAGGTTTGATCTGGGTCGGTGGATGCACTTAATTATTCCTAAAATATCGACAAAGGCATGGTTCAAGGGGCTGGATGTGAGTAGAGTTGTCATTCGTGTTATGTCCATCTCGTTCGAATTGGACTTTCCGAGACTAATCATTGTGCTTGTGGCGAAGGTTATCGCGATATTGATCATGTCGTTTGGACATGCATGGAGTATCGTGATGTCAGATCTCAACTAATAAATTCCTTGCGTACCCAAGGTAGGCTATCCAATGTCCCAGTTCGAGACATTCTTACCTCCCATACATGAAACTTCTTTGTCATTTCATGAAGACAATTGGAGTTTTGATTTAATAATGGACCCTTTTAAGACTTAATTATGACTCCAACTATGTCCATTAGCGCAATCAATAGCTAAATTTGAATAGAAATGATGTAATGATACAAACACACTCGAAATAGTTTATGAAATTATCGACAAAATCTATAATAATAACAGCTTATATAATTCATTGCAGTTAATAGTTTGGTTCAAATAATATTCTTGAGTAGATTTAATAATAAATGACGAAATACCTAATATGATATCTAAAATAAAGGATGAATACGTTTTATTAAATTCAAATCGTTGTGACTATATTAGGATAAGAATTCTATGTAAAAGTGATGCCACGGCGAAGAAAAATTTAGGTAAACTGCCTTAAGAAATAAAAATATTTATGGAAAAAATCGTTCTGGGGCAAAACCAGACTATAAAGCTTTACATAGAAATTTAGAACGAATACAATAGGGTGCAAAATCTCGAAAACCCTTAGTTTCAATCTTTCGTGAGACTGAAGTCTCAACCTCCACCTAACTAACGTCTGTCTGTCACATGAAAGCGCGTTTACAAAGTCAATCCATGGATTCGAAATCGAATCGAAATTAGTTACTGCGTTGTATTACCCCCCGCGCTGCGTAAGTATAACCTTTGTGAATTTCGTATCATTTTTGCGTCATCAATGATACGACGTTTTGGAATGGTCAACTGTCATCATCCTGCAGTTCGAAAATTGGAAGTGATTATTTTTGTCACATACTCTCATAAATACATAGACATGTGTTGATCTCGAGAAACAGAGTCGAGTGATATAGACACTTGAGTCATTTACCTCTTGGTTTCAACAGTGATTAAGGAGTGTATCGAAAATAAGCTATCCACATACATTTGTCTTGTACGCATGTATTTGTGATGGTTTTTCATGCTCAGATCGCAGCATGCTGTGCGTTTGGCTGTCAGCTTTCGATTCTTTACTTGTTTATGCGGTTGAAATTCTGCGTTTTCAAATTGTCGCGTATTGAAAAGGAAGTGGAATTTAAAGTTCTGGACACATGGCTAAGTGAGAAGGGTATTACTATGCGAAAATTGACGAAGCGATTTGTAATTCAGCATGCCAGTGTTAAAAACATAATTAATAAGTTTGGGGAACATTACTCTTAGGATGAGCTACCAGGAAGAGTCAGAAAACCCGTTTCTTCCAACCGGAAACTGGACCAGAAAGTTGTATCTCTAACCATGAAGAACAAATCAATGTCAATACGTGATTGTATTTGTATGTGAATTGTATTCGCGTCTTCTGCAGGGTCCGGATGCATGAGTTTTGATGAACGATGAGACTTATGTAAAAGAGAACTCAAAAATCCTTCCAGGTCCAAAATACTTCACTGTCGTCATTGGGGAGGATTTGAGCGATGCGGACAGGTCGATTCAAGTGGAGAAAGTCGGTCGAAAGGTACTGGTATGGCAAGCAATATGTTCCTGTGGTTTGAAGTCAACCATTTTTTACACTACCGGAACTATAAATGCAGAAATCTATCGATCTGAGTGTTTCCAGAAGAGATTGCTGCCTTTATATAAGAATCATAGTACACCTCCACTGTTTTGGTTGGATTTGGCGTCGGCTCACTATCCCAAAACTACTCTCAATTGGCTTGCGGAAAAGGGTATACATATCGTTGAGAAAAATATCAATCCACCAAATAGGGGTCAGCTTCGATCCATCGAACGTTACTGGGCAATCGTGAAGAGGGTCTTCAAGAAGACTGGTTAGGCAGCTGGGAACATGCAGGAGTTCAAAAAAATTTGGGTTCAAGCGTCCAAAAAATGCAATGCAACACTTGTCCGGAACTTGATGAAAATCGTTCGATCAAAAGTTCGAAAATTCCTGAAGGAATAACTTAAATTTCATCCGGTTTTCTTTATGCTCAAGTTTAACCTCGTACAATAAAGGATCAATTTTTAGTTTGAATAAATATAGTTTTTTATCATAATTTGAAAGAAAAAATTGTGGATAGCTTATTTTCGATACACTCCTTACACAACCCTCGCAGACGGTAAAGGCAAAATCATGATAAGATTTAAATTTAAGCATTTGTCTTATATTTTTACAACGCTTTACTTTCAAACATTTGTATACTTTTATTTTTGAGCGCTACACATAAATTACTTACCCATGACAATTGTAGTTCTGATGTTATATGCTTCTCCAAATTCTTTCCAGAACGGACTAAGCGTTCCTTACAATTTATTGTCTCTATTGGCCAAATCTAACACTGAATTCGCTTATTATTTAGTATTGATCAAATTCATAACTGCAACACAAAAAAGGCAATTCGTAAATTTTTCCTAGTTTTTTTTTTAGGTCAAAATGGAGTATAATTATACATACTGTAACAGTCTAGCAATATAAAACGTATACATGGAAACCCATTAGCGTTAAACCCAACATTCCACACAAAATCAGCCACCAATTTTTTTTCCATATAATTTTTTTTTTTTTTTGGTTAAGAACTCAAAAATATTCGATACGTAATTTTTTATTGCAATATGATACGTGAAATTTTCAAGAAATGGTTTTTTAATGTTCCGCGATCACGAAGAAGAACCCTTTTTCAACAACTTTTACTGAAAAATCTAATAAATATTCAAAAATTTGTCCAAGACATGAAATGTGCGTCTTTTCCTTAGCTTCCAAATAAGCTGATCCTAAAAATAAGTAGGTTATCGCGATAGATGTTAAGTTTCTCAACAATTTCTGCGATGCATAGGTCATTTTACAGTACTTGCTCCCACATTTTCAGTTTACAAAATAGACCAATTCTCAAATCGAAGTCAGAACTGAAAGAAAACTGCACAAGTCCGAGCTAGTCGCACTGCGATACGCTACACGCGTGGGGATCGTGGTTTAAAAATTCACTGCTCCAAAATTATTAATCTTTCCACTTTGAAACTTTGCCAAGATTGAGTCAACCCCAACAAAATAAAAAGTGGGCTAAAGTTTTGAATATTTTGTTTGTTTAACTATTTTTTTTTCATTGAATAAACAATGAGGTTATTTTTTGGAATCGCTTATTTGAAAGTTAACGAATAGACGCACATTTCATGTCTTGGACGTATCTTTGTATCTTTATTAGATTTTTCAGTATAAGCTGTTCAAAAATGGGTTCTTTTTTGTTAACTCGAAACTTCAAAAAATAATTTCTCTATAATCCGACGAATTATATTGAAATAAAAAAATACGTATCGAATATTCTTGAGCTCTTAATCGAAAAAAAATATGTGTAAAAAAATTTCGATATATATATATATATATATATATATATATATATATATATATATATATATATATATATATATATATATATATATATATATATATATATATGTGTGTGTGCGAGTGTGTGCGTTTTCTTTGAAAACGATTCGTTCACAGCTGACAAATCGTGTGATGAAAAGATGATCTGCTGAGAAAACACAAAAACTCAGTTAACTATATATGTTAGTAGCGTAATTTTATTACAAAAGTGGTTTATCTCTGTTCATAAATGAACAGATCACTGATGTAGTTCATTACATTCCATTAAAATTATCTGAAGTTATATTCCCACCATATTACTGAAATCCATCCCTGTTCGCCATCTTAATGCTTTTTTTTTAATTTTCATTTAACACCCATTGATAAAAGATATAGTATTAATCAACCTGACTCCAATTCAACGATTTCAAAAACCTACGACGCTTTTAAACCATTGTTCATAATCCTTCTCTAAACACTACACTATATATATTCAAATATATTAATTTATTGTCTTCCTTTTTCCGTAACCAGTGTTTTCTCACCATGAGCATTGAAATATTCAACATCAGTTGAAACACTAAAGAGCTTTAAAGTTTTCTATTTTACCTTCTAGATCATTTTTTAAATCATTTTTTTAATTGGAAACTAAAAAAGTATTCACAGAATCCATAAGCTTTTCAAATAGGCGAAAAATCGTTCTTATTCAAGTGCACCTAAATAAATAAAAATGCTCAGAAGATGTTCGCAATACTATGTGTATAGTATGCTACATAGATCACACTCATTAACAATGTGCAACTCAAATAATAGGTGGTATGTAAGAGCTGTGCGTTCTCACAGCCAAACAAGTCAGCCGAAGAGCAGTCTTATCAACGTACTGTCGTGCAGTTTCCAGTTTCGCAATCCTGCAAGGCCACTTTTTCATATCAAGGATAAAATCTCTCGATTCGGTAGAGCACTTGGAAAGAGAGAAAGAGACGAAACGAATTCATCCCATGAGAATCGATTATGCGTATAAAGCAACAGGCTGACAACAGAATTTTGTTTCATAGCCGGAACAGGAAATATTTGGCTATTATATTATAGATAATATTACTACGAAAAACTCAGAACGCATCGAAGCACGTAATATTTACTAGACCCATCGATAGAATACAACAATTCACAGTATACACACACACACACATATATATATATATATATATATATATATATATATATATATATATATATATATATATATATATATATATATATATATATATATATATATATATATATATATATATATATATATATATATATATATATATATATATATATATATATATATATATATATATATATATATATATATATATTCTGAATTGTTGTATTCCATCGATGGGTCTAGTAAATATTACGTGCTACATCCTAGTGCTGCAAAAACGTTGTTCAAGATTTATAATTACAACTGTGTGTTACTTTTTTCATTGCAAAATGATGAGTAGAACATATTTCGCATTCAAAATCATAGCTGTTCGATAAATTTTTTCATGTAAATCGACGTAATTCGAAAAATATCATCTCATTGGTTATTCAGGGGTTTGGCTAAAATCCGTTTTTGTGCTTTGGGCACATAACCGGTTTTAGTATTTTTTACGTTTCGTCTTCGACTCGTCAGTGAAGAGCAGTTCAAATTGAACGGGTCAGTGCAAAAAGTTCAATTTGAACCATTCATCTCCTTATAAAAATTGGAGTAAAACTAAATATTTCATTTTTCATTAGTAATGGGTGAAAAAGCAGAGCTAAGTGTAGAGACACGAACAGTCATTGTGGCACTACACGAAGAAGGTTATACAACGCGAAAAATTGATTCTAAACCAATGTTACTAAAAATACAGTAATGAGACATTTCAAAGAAAGATGGATTTTTAAACGTTTCATCAACATTAAAAATTGGACCCAATCTTTTGACCAGTAGTGTATATACGTATGTATGTTTTGAAGTCTGAAACACTTTCAATTCCTGCAATCGATAACATCCGCAAAATGAGCAAAAATATGCACATAGGAAGCACGTACCAGTGAAATGCTAAAAATAATAATTCACATCCATTCAAAACTGTCTCTCAAGGTGAAGTAAATAGTCAATATATTTGTAATTTCGCTATAAAACCCGCTCTGAATACGTTCCTTCGTTTCTTCTTCTTCTTCTGTGTTGTGGTTGGTGTCACCTCACTTGAGATGAGGCCGATTGATAGCACAGCAACTTAGGCTATATTGCCAGTTAATTTTCGTTTCTAGTCCAATGAAAATCATTGCTCATCAGTTGAGAGATTCGTTCCTTCGTTTGGCTAGTGTCTCCATATCGAGCGAACGACAACGATCAGTGTATGGTCACAGATAACAGATAGGGTAACGGAGGTATTTTGGCTCACTTTAGGATTGATTTTCTCAGAGTCTTATAGTCCCATAGACTGGGAAAGATAGTCACACACGTTTCTCAGAGATGGCTGAACCGATTTTCACAAACTTAGATTTAAATAAAAGGTCTTACGAGCGCAAACAATTTTCTTGAATTTTATTTGAATCCGACTTCCAGGTCCCGTATTAAAACGGAAATATGTGCAAATTTATGAAAAAATTCGCACTCAATTTTCTCGGAAATTTCTTAACCGGTTTAAGAAGCAAATAAAAGGTCTTGAAATTGAATTGAAATTGAAAGTCCCTTGAAACTTGATCCAGATCCGACTTCCGGTTCCGGTATTACAGTCCGACTAGTGAAAATTTTCAATTTCATGAGTATTTTTTTAAAAACGATGACGAAACGAGGTGCACTTGTTTAAAAAACTTACTACTAAATGCATCTAGTTTGCAGATCGTGTTTGTTAGTGCATATATAAAACTACTTTGGGACTACTAGTGTGCGGTTTCCGCTGCCGAAAGCACCGATAATAGTGAAGAAAAGGTCCAAAAACGGAACTCACTTCGATTTCTCAGCAACAGTTGAACCGATTTTTACGAATCATGATTCAAATTAAAGCTCTCATTGTCTTAAAATATACTGTGCAATTTCATCCAGAGCCGACTTCCGGTATCGAAATTATAGGACGATTAATTCCAAAACATTTCAATCGTCATTCAAATGACGATGCAAAACAAAGCTCTTCAAATTCGTATAGCGTGCAGAGTTGCACATTTAAATCTATATTTTTCAGGTGTAAAATATGTAAATATTTTATTCAATTTGTTAGTGTTATTACAAAATCATGATAACGATGATTTTCTATAAAAGTACACTTATTGCTTTTTTCATATAGAAAATTTATGCAATCACTTGGAAAATTGACTAGTGAAAATTGGCCCAGAGGGCTAAGTGTTCTATATTATTCGACACAGTTCATCGAGCTGAGCAATGTCACTCATAAAATAAAAAATTTCATAGTTTTATAGGTTGCTATTGAATTTCATCATGCTTTTATAAGGTAAAGTGTGTTTAGAGCGACGACGCAAAATGGGTAAAACTTTACTAGATTTTGGCGAATCAACTTCGGCTAGACTGGATCCAAGTTCCCGGTTCCAGAAGTACCGAAAATAATGGTCAAAAACTATAAAAACGAGACTCACTCAATTTTCTCAGAGATGATATGATCGATGTCCACAAACTTAGGCTCAATTGAAAATTCCTGTAGTCTCATAGGTTGCTGTTTAATTTAATCCGGGTCCGACTTCCGGTTCCAGGACTATAGGGTTAAGTGTGTTTAATCATTCAGTGCGACGATGCAAAGCAAAGAAAAACTCTCATTAACTTGGCATAACTGTTTATAAATTGAAAAGGTTATGTTAGTTAATACCCAAAGAAAGTTCAAGATTCAAGATTGAAAAAAAAAGGACGGGTGTGTAATGTCAGAGACATAACTGGATGTCGTAAATACGAATAAACCTGATACGATCTCTTCATACTTTCGAATTCGAATTGATAGTTGATCGATTGTGTGAATTGTGAAACTTTTTTTTTAAATAACTATTTATTGGAATATGAGTTAAAATTAAATTATTAAGATTTAAATAGGGTGTTCAGAATTTTGACGTCGATTATCTCATTTCGGATTTGCATATTTCACTGAAAGAAACTATCAAGATGCAATACAGGATTCGTTGTTATCTTTTAGAAGGACCAAATTGAGGAATTCTCTACGATATTTTACGTGTTTTTTTGTTTGTAGCTTTTTCACAAATGGGCGGTTCCAAAGGCCACACATATAGACACTTATAGAATTTTGACGTCGATTATCTCATTCAGATTTGCATATTTCATTGAAAGAAACTATCAAGATGCTGTACAGGATTTATTTCTGCCTTTTAGAAGGACCAAATTGCGGAATTCTCTACGATATTTAGCACAGTTCGGAACCTTTTCTCGAACGATTTTCGCAAAGGAAACGATCAGCAGCTCTGCTATCTGACACAATCGCTCTTGCTTGAATTGAAACTAACTTTGCGAACAAACCGCAACACATCCGCTCACAGTGCCAAATGATGCCAAACTGAATCAAGTTTTCTTAAGAGGTTTCTTTTTACGTGATTTCGTTTGTAGCTTTTTCACAAATGGGTGTTTCCAGCGGGCACACATATGAATGTCGATTAACTCATTTCGGATTTGCATATTTCATTGAAAGAAACTATCAAGATGCTGTACAGGATTCATTTCTGCCTTTGAGAAGGACCAAATTGTGGAATTCTCTACGACATTCAGCACAGTTAGGAACATATTTCTCGAACGATTTTCGCACAGCGAAAAGTGCACCTTTTTACCTTCGATTTGCAAAAAAGTAATCTTAATAGTTCTTTAGATAACATTTAGAGCCATCAGAACGGTTGATGTTATAAAATGTTGTCCACTTTTCGTTTTCTTTCTCTAAAATGCAAACGATCAGCAGCTCTGCTATCTAACGCAATCGCTCTTGCTTGAATTGAAACTCGCTTTGTGAACAAACCGCAACACATCCGCTCGCAGTGCTAAATGATGCCAATTATTATATCGTAATTTTATTTATTGCTTTAATAGCTTTAATGCTTTATCAGAAAAGTAAGATATATAGTTAGTTATGGCACTCTACGAAACGACTTCATGTACTTGTGGACGTTGCACATAACACATTTATTATGTGTTCTATTTTCTATACGTCATTTTGCACAAACTTTTTTAGTGCAATAAAGATTGATAGTTCTTTTTACTTATTCGTTCCGAAACACATTTGTCGCCTTGGAAATAAGTTTTCTTTAACATTCAGTAAAAAAACATCGATTTAATAGTAATTGAAGAATCTATAACGATTTATAGAAGGGAAACATATTTCCCTTGAGCGTTAAGGAGTTAATGCATCTTATCGCCTTGAAGACCGGAAGGCAAATGAGAACTTCTTTTTTCGACCACGCAGAAGGTGCGCTCTCCGATGCCGCTGTTTGAATGCGTCTTCCCGTCCTGACATCTGCTTCCATCCAAAGCACAAGAAGAAATTATCGAATTTCTTCCACGTTTCCCCTTTTATAACGTTCAGTTGAAGATATGTACCTGACTCCCTCAAAATCATCGTCCTTACGCGAAAAACCCAAGCGAAAGTAAAGAGTTTTCCGCGTTGTTTTCAAATTATGAGAAAACTTAATTTTTGAGTTGTTTGTCGTTATCTCACGCTGTTCAAAATATTATCCTAAATTCCTGACTTTATTTTTGATGAAATAATGAAAGAATTATGTTGCTGCCGTTAATACAAGTCGAGATGTTCACGATTAAGTTCTGCCCATCATTCCATATGGCTAATTTTGAAAAGGCGCCCCATAATAAAGTAAGTCGTATTCACGGTTTTTTTAAAGTATTTATTAAAAAATAATTTAATAATTTTCACCTGAATGGGGACCAGTAGTGCAAATAAAAGTGAAGTGAACTCAATTTTTATCACACGTCAGAGTGAGTGATTTTTTTTAGAAAAAGTAACCATCGCGACGTAGGAAAAGGCACACCGAATCACCTAATCAAGACTAATAACCTTATCGGAGAATAGGTGGAAACGCATTTCTACTGGAACGATACGACACATTACTGGTTCAGCAAGGAGCCAATTATAAAAGGATTGTATGCAAAAATATCCTGGCAAAAGGATGTTAAGGTAGCGCTTCGCCGTGGTCACGGGAGTTCGCTGCCTATCCCGGGGTTTCACGCACTTTACCCAAAATTGTGAGAAAACGGGGAAGAAAACGGAAATTCCAAGAACATACGATTCTATATAATTAATTTTTCTATCGATTCGTATATAATTTGTGCCTGATAAACGTTTTTATCGAAAGATTTCGTGTGAGTTGTAAAAATAAATGAGTTTTTCCTCCTTCTTTCGCACGCACACAATGTCAACGCATGCATTGGGGTGTGCAAAATGCCACATGCGGTAGGCGCTAACAACGTTTCTTTTGTTTTCGTTTTCCGTTCTCTCTGCGTTTACTTCGAATATAGATGAGTAGAAAATTTAAGTGATTATTACTACTTTGTAAAATGATTTCTATCCATGTTTTAGTAGAATTAGGAATTAGTAACGATTTTTATCGGTACGAATGATGTTTGCATACAATGTGTATCATGAGAAAATGAAGTATCTTTTTATTAGCCAATTCGTAAGTTCAACTCGATTCTATCAAACTGCCATGATGTGGTTATTGTTATCTGTGCTATGGTTGAATTTTCATGGAAACTGAAAATATTGCTCTAACCAAGAGGTTTATTATCAGACCGGCAGATATTTTCTCTAACCACGAATGTTTGAATCACGACATAATGTTTTTTTTTTTGGCGTCAATAAGTATGTAGTACTAGCCATTGTATGACTGTAGGGGAAAGCAAGTAATCATAACTTTTCCAAACAAATATTTTATCACTAACACTACCATTTCTTAAGATTTTTCTGCTATGCAAGTTTGGGAGTTGTCGTTTGCTGAAACTAAACTGAAAATATCAATAGGCAGCTTTGCGATGTAGGATTCTGCTTCGACTAAATAAGCATTTCATCCGCCATTTCTTCGACATACTAATTTTCTCAAAACAGTCACTTTACGGGCATTTCTAAGGGCAAAGAGAACATTGTTGAGACATAAGGTCTCTTGTTGTGTGGCATACCATTGATTTGTTGTGAGACATAATATACGGCAGCTGGGGTATTATGTCTAAGGCAAGTAAAAAAATGAAAATGTGATCATTTCGGGAAATGTGTTTATATCAATCAATTTGCATCACTTTTACCGGAATCATTGAAAATTATGTTCCTCAGCTGTATTGCAATGAAATACTCAAATAGGACTCACCCTAAGAAATTTTTTAAAACGGGAAGGTAAAAATTCACGAACGGAATATAGTACCAATATTTTGTTTTGCTTGAGTTCGATCAACTAAGAAATTTTAGTCACAATGCGAAAAGAATAAAATAAAAAACAATGTGCTTCAAGATGCATACAATCCATCTTTCATGTCAGTTCATAATAGTTGATGCAGCCAGCATCATAGAATGAATTAAAATATATAACTATGGTCATGAAATACAAAAATTTTCCATGACCATAGTTATATATTTGATATATAAATATATAACTATGGTTATAGGTCATTTATCAAAAATAGTTGTAAATAATCTGTTTTATTTTTCTTAGAGTGGGCGAATTTTTATATAACCAATATATTTTTCGGGGCATTCGAGCTAGACTTTTATAAAAGACAACAAACAACTTCTGAAAATCTTGGCATTATCAAAATAATCCTTGTTTGCAAGTATGATTCATCCACTCTATAATCAAATTAATTTCTCAGAGCGAATTCGATTGAATCGATGGCCAATGAAATTTAGATCGATCAAAAATCAGCTTCCACAGATGAACGTCAACAACTGCCAGAGGGAATATTGAACTATTCATTTGAATGTAGATTTGTAAAAATTGTTGTTTTATCATCTTCGTGAAAATCTTCCTATTTTCACACAATGTTTTGAATCGTGATCAACGAAATCGAACGAAATGTGCGATTGAGTTTCTTTTTAGAGTCTTTGGTTACTAGTTCCAGGGTATCCGGAACCGTATATGGACCCATGAAATCGTATTACATCGTCACAAAAATATTTAATCAACCGCAAGCAGCAAATATTGCGGATGCTAAATGTCATCTTCCCTTTCTAAACAGCCTTAATAGCCGTGTAAGGTCGGTATCGGTTCTCAACTGGCTAGGAATTCCTCAAAACGATCCACTTGTCCCGATGGCATAAGTCTATCAAGCAGGTAAGCAGTATGGCATCCGGGGAATTTTTTTCCACTAAGAATTGATTCACTTGTTTCTTTCTCCGTTATGTAATTTCATTTGGGGCATTTCAGATATAAATTTGAGACCCTGAACTGATGGAGCTTGTGAACAGCACAAGTCATGAAAATGTTTTATCATTTTAATTTTGTTAGACTCATTTACTATTTATTATTAATATTTTCATTATTATTTGTAATTTATCATTAATATTTTCGACTTCCATTGGACAATTGAAAAATGTGCATTTTTTAAATTATTATAATATTTTTATTTGCCTCAGTAGCTTTGTCAATAGGTGTGGAATAGAACTTCTATATCACAAACATATAATTTTAAATACAGAATATTGGTAGTGAATCAGAAATCAAGGGTATTCAAAACCGTAATCGGGAGCTCTCTTGTGTTATCGTGTGTAGTTCGTTCCAGTTCATTATTAACTGTATCAAAAAATGAATTTTCCCCGTCTTTAGAAAATATTCTTCTTTCCTTTTTTTCTGCGAAATGCCACAATCAGAAAAAAAAATGTTTTCTCTCAAGTAAATGTTTTATTTCAAGTTTAAATTATCAGTAGATAACAAATTATTTCGAGCGGCCGCATTCCTTGTTTAGAGCGAATCCTGGACCTTATAACCGTCCAACTTAGGAGCTCCGCGACACCCATTGAAATGTCTGATGAGTCGTTGGATTTCCGTTAAATTCTGTATGCTTCCAACCAGTTTCAGTTATGTGTTGCCACATTGTTTAATAGTTTGGAGATATGTTGCCATAATCGTGTGAAGGGGCTTCCCTGTTCTTACACAACCTGCTCGAAGAGCAAACCTTTTTGCTAAAGTATTCTGTGCATTTTCAAGAGGTTTGATATGGCTGCTCGGCCACCAATGGAAATTAACTTTCAATGTCAACTTCCCTTCTCGAGATAGCCGTGTAGTGTCGGTAGCGGTTCCCAACTGCCTAAGAATAACACTATGGTCTACCTGTCTCGGTAGAATAAGTCCACCAAACAGCACCCGGCGGAACTATTCAAACCATGAATTGATTCACTGATTTCCTGTTCCATGTCGTAAAAGGCCACTAAAACGGAAGCTTTCAAACGAAATTTTTGCGGGTTTAGTATCACAATTAGACTGACTAATTGAAAGCATAGACAGAATGTATGTCTATTGTTCGGCATATTTACCGCATAACCGGTATTCGCCGAGCGATGACTTTATTATTATATGAATTCCAGTGAAGCTAAAACCATTACTAGTAAATTCATTTCTATTTATTTGCTCTCATAAAAAACTGTTAAAGTGTTAGTTCATCAAATCGCAAACCGTAGTATGTTATAAAACATAATGTTTTTTTTTATTTTTCACATAACTGCTATTTAATATATCATCTGCTATGTAACTGTTCCGAATTGATGCATCTACATACCCAGGTTTTTGGTTCTCCATAAATGGTTGAATCTGTGTATGGAGACTAAAATTTAAGGATATTCCATCGCTTCTCACCCAATGTGATAAGAAGCTAAAGTCATAGGGATTCATCGTTCTTCCTGAAGTGAATGAGTCCTTGCTGTACTGATCTTAAAATTTTCTAGTAAATTGTATGGCATCCTTTATGAGGTACCGGATTTACTCCTGCCTATACACATTTCGAATCGGTCTGCATTCTTCCGGGAACGCAGGATAGTGTCGCCTTTATAAAATCCCTTACTCTTTTCGGGGGCTGGAGTAGGTGTTTTTTGGAACCTACTGATCGTTCAGTATCTTTTCGAATTTCGAATGTTTCTGTTTGTTTGTTTGTTGCTGTTTTTCAATTTCATCCATGATCCTCTTATGCTTCCCTTTTCATCAGAAAAAATTGGTAAAATTGATGTTTTGTGAAAAAAAACAAAAATTATTATTTATCGTTCAATCCTTAAAGCATTTTTGTTAATTTAATTGTGCTTTAGTAGTCATTTCAAAACTAATAAAAGTTGCTTAAATAGGTTACATGAGGAAACTACGATCTTTTGAGTTTTCTGCATCCGATTTAGCTGCTTCTGCCCAATGTCGCTTGATAGGTCGCAACTCCGGTCAGTCATGTGGATTTGTCTTTTTCGGCACACCATTCACTTTATAACGTTGCGTTAAAAAATAAACTTTTCTCGGGAGGTGATAAAAAAAATTTAGACAGATAATTGCTGTTGATAAATTTGAGATAATTGCTGTTTGATAAATCTGAGCATTTAACCGAATCATTCGCCATGGCGGACAAAAAAATCGTGTAGGTATGTTTTTGAGCGCTTTCTTCGTTCAATTAATATTTTGAGTTCTTTCTGTTTTTTTATTTATCAATTCTACCTCAGTTTGCGCGACAAAATTATTAGAATCATAGTCATCTTACGCTTCAGGTTGTCCCAGCAATTCTCGATGGGATGCAGCTCGGGGACGTTGGGCGGACCGACTTGGGTATCGCATCGATATTCAGTAGCTCCATCTCCTTCAACCGCTTCGAGTAGTGGGCCGACGCCAGATCCGACCAGAACAACGCGTCTTCGACCTTACGGTATTCCTTGAATAACGATTCAACTTTCGGCATCCATTTCGTACCATAAATTTCCCCTTTCACGGCCAGTCAGAAGCGAAAGAAGAACGGCTTTGACATTCGACGGCTTGGGGAACTTGGTGTGTGAAATGAACTACACATCGGAGCTCACTTACTTCGTGGGGGAAGTAGAATACAGATTTTTTTTTCGGGGGGTGTTTAGGAACATGTTGGTCATATGAAATGACTCTCTGCATAACTTTGTCGAAGTAACTTAGCCCCTATGTTGGCCCTGAACAAAAATAATATTTTTATCTCACTTTTAGGGGAATCATCACATAAACAAAATTTGCCAAAAGATGGTGTCTATCATTCTGAGCAACTTTGCTGAAAATACTGTACCTCAAAAACCACGTTTCTATGAGTTATCAGTTAAGAGCGTGAAATTGTTATTAATACAGTTTCGTTACTTCAAAATATAGCATTGAATGTCGATATATAGCACGACGGAAGATTGTTGTAAAATATTGCACAGTTACATTCTGAATGCAAATTTAATGCACATTGCTTCGAGGTATGTAGGATTAGTGTAATTATACCTTAACAATGTAAAAATAGAGTTGTAAATGTGCAGTGATTTAATGCATATGGTTACTTGGGTTATTCAACATTACGCAATAACATGCATAAAACATAGTAAACAAATCACCGATTTCACTTGTCGTGAACCGAAATCTCTATTTACAACGGAAGCCGAAGTCCGCGAAACAAAGAATATTATTATAAATACTTCTTGAACGCAGTTGACGATTACATATTCGTAGCTGAAGGCTTCGATTTCCTAAAATTAGCTTTAGAATCCTAAACAGTGTTTCATAATTATTTCCTTTTTGTAATTTTTTTTTAAGTTAAGGTGGTGGTGAGCTCACTTCGTTTGCGTCTCTTGTCGCATTGTATTTACAAATAGCTATTCATCAGCAATGCTATCAATTTTTCACCAATTCATATTATTGAACATTTAAATGGTGTTGTAATTTAATTGTCAGTTGCATATGTTAGGTTGTATGAATGTAAAAGTGATGGCATTGTAAGAGAACACGTATCCACCGGGTGACGCCAATCATGCCTACACATTTTCTTACTAAACAAGCATTTTTGATACGTTTAGTGTTTATATAACAAACTGGGGTTCTTTCCAATAGCATGAGATTTATACGTATACTAACTTAATAATATCATATATTTATATTTTTTAACGGGATACATGTAATTTGGATCGAGATAGGCTAGTAATGCCCAAGATAAATTTTATGTTTCCTCTTTCGTTCAACTAACTACAAAGTCATCGTACAGGTCTAGTCGAATATTCTGAGTACGCAGATTTCTTCCTCCACACTTTGAGAAGATTGTGTGAAAATTTGAAAATAACATTTTTTCGTATTTTTGAAAGATAGTAATTTTAATATTGCACCACCGTGCAAGTCTAGCCGAATATTCTGAGAACACAGATTTCATCTCTCGTCCTTTAAGAAGGTTCTTGATTTGAAAAATGAACTATATCAATTCTCATTATCTAACTTACGAGCTCCGTTGTATTCAAATGAATGTTTATTCACTGGTGGCAACAAACTTCTTGCCGATAATAGCTCTTTCTGATAAGACAAATTTGTTGGGTGCATGGTAGCTCATAAGATAAGAATGATCATTGGTTTACACGTCAGACTAACAGACAGTGAAACTTATTCTATTGAAGTTGACTCTAGATTCAAAAGACGGAACGTTATATTAGTAAAATTTATAGTTTTCTAGGATGATTTCCGCAGTACTAAGCTCAAAATTCACTCGTGGAAAATGTATTGTCAATCATATTAGGCAACCTTTATTGAGATTAACTTCTACTTTCGTACAAGACAATACAAAAATTCTTAAAGATCTTGGGTTAGAGAAGGTGAACAATGGTGTATACAACGGAGAATGGATTGGAAATGGTGAAATAGTTAAATCGATTGATCCTGCAACTGGCAATGTCATTGCTGAAGTAAAAACAGGCACACTATCTGAATTGGAGAGCTGTTTTGAAGCTGGATCTGAAGCCTTCGAGAAATGGAAAAAGTTACCATCTCCGCAAAGAGGAGAAATCGTTCGACAGATAGGTCAAGAATTGCGAAGGTTTAAAGAACCACTTGGCAAATTAGTATCGTTGGAGATGGGAAAAATTTTGGCCGAAGGAGTTGGTGAAGTGCAGGAATTTATAGATATTTGCGATTATGCTGTTGGTTTATCTAGAATGTTTGCCGGTCAAATTTTACCATCAGAAAGAATGAAACATACTATAATAGAAAAATGGAATCCATTAGGATTAGTCGGTGTAATATCAGCGTTTAATTTCCCTTGCGCGGTATTTGGATGGAATGCAGCTATCGCTTTAGTTGTGGGTAATTCGGTGCTTTGGAAAGGAGCTCCAAGTACTCCTTTAGTGTCTATTGCAACCACCAAAATTGTAACAGATGTATTGAAAAAAAATAATTTGCCTCCGATAGTCACTCTATGTCAAGGTGGCACGGATATTGGTAAGAATATGGTAACAGACCATCGAGTAAAACTTCTATCTTTTACTGGTAGTACCGCTGTCGGGCGTGAAGTAGGTGTTGAGGTCCAACGAAGGTTTGGTAAATTTTTACTGGAACTTGGTGGTAATAATGCACTCATTATTAATGAAGACTCTCCTGTTGATATCGCTCTCGATGCGGCCTTTTTTGGATGTATCGGCACTGCCGGACAAAGATGTACTAGCACACGTCGATTGATTATTCATGAAAAACTCTATAGTGCAATTGTTTCAAAACTAGTTGACCGTTATATAAATATACTTACGCGAGTCGGTCATCCTTTACATGAGTCTACTCTGTATGGACCACTACATAATCAGGAAGCTGTAGATAATTACAAAAGGACTGTTGATGAGGCTGTGAAATTAGGAGGAAAGATAGAATGCGGTGGCAGACGTATAGATAGGCCAGGATTCTTCGTAGAGCCAACCATCATAACCAATCTACCCCATGATTCACCAATCATTTATAAGGAAACCTTCGCTCCGATAGTCTTTGTTTTGAAGATGAAGAATTTAGATGAAGCAATTGAATGGAACAATGAAGTTCATCATGGATTATCATCTTCACTTTTCACGTCTAATATTGTTTCAGCTTTCCAGGTAAATAATAATCTTATTTCCATTTTCATTTTTACGTGTGAAGACTTTTTCATTTACGCTTGATATGATTATGATTAATTCAATGGACTGAAACTACAAAGAATATTTCAGATAATAGTGCAAAGATACCTCGATGGCTTGAAGTGAAGCCCTTATGGATGAAAATATTTCGAATGAAATAACTGTATCCCCTTGCAATTAATGTGTTTGTAGATATTTTTAAAAATAACAGCCATTTGATATTCGTACTTGTCTTACACTCCAAACGTACATTTCAAACAATCCTAAATTTTTTTAAAATTGGTTCAGCAATCTCAGCCGTTTGATCTTCAAAATTGATTCACAACCCAAAAATTAGTTTGTTGAAATCGGTTAAGTCATATTCGAAAAAAATTATCTTCGAACTAGATTCACAGCTTTAATAGCTTTCAAATAAGCATTAATAAGTGCATTGAAATCGGTTCGACTATATCTGAGAAAAAACAGCCATTAAATCTTAGAACTTGAGTTACAACCCAAAAGTAGCTTTCCAACGAGCAAAAACTGGTTAAAATCTGCTTAGCCATCTCCGAGAATGTAGAGCAACAGGAATTTTTTTAAAGGTTAATTTTCCGATCTCATCGAACTGAGTGGAATGGCATATCACGCTGGAGGGGTTTTCCAGGAATTCTATATAATTTATATAAAGAAATGAAAAGGGGAAATTAATTAGACGTACCTGGCAAGCGGCTCACTACTGCCCCTTATTCCACTATTCGCCTTTATCTTACAAAGCGTTCCACTTCGTTCCGGAACGATAACACTTATTGCTTTCCCTTGCTTATTGCCGATTTTTTCCAACTGTTAAGGACTATTTACACATATCCGGTCCGGTTCAGTGCCGGCACGACACCGTGCACGGATACGGATACTATTTCATTTGTTTTCTATACGCGCATTTACACCTATCCGGCACCGTGCCGTTTCAGTGCAGCTCGTCACCGATATTTTTTTATTTTCACTGAAGTCGGTATGTCACTGCATTTGCTGTGCCGGAACGGAAACAGCACGGAAACGGAACGACAGGGTTCAGACCAAAAAAAGCACTGAAGGCACTTTCACTGAACCGTCACGGAACTAAAATGTATGAATAGTCGTTTAAGGACACATTTCAGTTCCGTGACGGTTCAGTGAAAGTGCCTTCAGTGAAAATTTAAAAAAAATCGGTAACGATGGTGAGGATATGATTGATAATGATGAAAATAACCTTCTCGAGCAACGCGGTTTAAGCATAAATAAAATAAACCTAGATTCCCCAGTGTAATAGTAATATTTGCACATTTTACCCCATAACTCCCGAACCGGAAGTCGGATCCAAATAATATTCAGGAATTTTTTATGGGTCCTCAAGACCTTTCATTTGAATCTAAGTTTGTGAAAATCGGTTCAGCCATCTCTGACAAAAGTTAGTGCACTTATTTTCACAATTTTTTGAACATTTTACCCCATAATTCGGGAACCAGAAGTCGGATCCAAATAATATTCAGGAATTTTGTATGGGACTACACGACCTTTCATTTGAATCTAAGTTTGTGAAAATCGGTCAGCCATCTCCGAGAAAAGTTAGTGCATACATACACGTTACATGCACACATACGCACATACACACACATACACACACAGACATTTTGCGTACTCGACGAACTGAGTCGAATGATATATGACAATCGGCCCTCCGGGCCTCGGTTCGAAAGTCGGTTTTCACAGTGATTGCATAACCTTTCTATATGAGAAAGGCAAAAAGTACAACCGTTTCTCACTAGAAGCGCTCTTAGTGTTTCCGTAAGTTTACCAGGATCTAGTTACCAAGGATCCCCAGAGTAAATAAACAAACAATTAGGAAACGAAAAAGATACGAGAAAGTATTTTTCACAGATTTTTTAAAAATATATGTTGTTTTCGTTTTTAAATTGCACTACACTGGTGTAGCGAAAGCTGCACTGAAACTGTTCGTTTTTACCAATTGCACTACACCAGTGCTACACTTTTTCTGCACCGATACCACTGCACAGTGGTTTGGATCCATAATTTAGGGGGACAAAAACATTTGTGGCTTAGCCTTATACTTTAGAGCAATGATGTCTTCAGAACAAATGATCAGTGAAAGATAAGCCGACGACACGACCTGCTACTCACTTTTAAAACTGTATCGTGAATTTAACTACCCCTCAGTAACTCGTAATGTCAAAATGAGATCTTGGGTAAAAATAAAAAAAAATATGTTTGAAACTGGCAAGCCAGGTTGATAAACTGTTGATTTTAAAATAACAATATCCTTGGTTACGTTTGTTGTTCAATTGAAACATGTGAATAAAACGAAACGAATCAACAAGTATTTCACCGTGGTTTTATCGTATTTTTTTTCCAACTGTTAAGGACTATTCACACATATCCGGTCCGGTTCAGTGCCGGCACGACACCGTGCACGGATACGGATATTATTTCATTTGTTTTCTATACGCGCATTTACACCTATCCGGCACCGTGCCGTTTCAGTGCAGCTCGTCACCGATATTTTTTTATTTTCACTGAAGTCGGTATGTCACTGCATTTGCTGTGCCGGAACGGAAACAGCACGGAAACGGAACGACAGGGTTCAGACAAAAAAAGCACTGAAGGCACTTTCACTGAACCGTCACGGAACTAAAATGTGTGAATAGTCGTTTAAGGACACATTTCAGTTCCGTGACGGTTCAGTGAAAGTGCCTTCAGTGAAAATTTAAAAAAAATCGGTAACGATGGTGAGGATATGATTGATAATGATGAAAATAACCTTCTCGAGCAACGCGGTTTAAGCATAAATAAAATAAACCTAGATTCCCCAGTGTAATAGTAATATTTGCACATTTTACCCCATAACTCCCGAACCGGAAGTCGGATCCAAATAATATTCAGGAATTTTTTATGGGTCCTCAAGACCTTTCATTTGAATCTAAGTTTGTGAAAATCGGTTCAGCCATCTCTGACAAAAGTTAGTGCACTTATTTTCACAATTTTTTGAACATTTTACCCCATAATTCGGGAACCAGAAGTCGGATCCAAATAATATTCAGGAATTTTGTATGGGACTACACGACCTTTCATTTGAATCTAAGTTTGTGAAAATCGGTCAGCCATCTCCGAGAAAAGTTAGTGCATACATACACGTTACATGCACACATACGCACATACACACACATACACACACAGACATTTTGCGTACTCGACGAACTGAGTCGAATGATATATGACAATCGGCCCTCCGGGCCTCGGTTCGAAAGTCGGTTTTCACAGTGATTGCATAACCTTTCTATATGAGAAAGGCAAAAAGTACAACCGTTTCTCACTAGAAGCGCTCTTAGTGTTTCCGTAAGTTTACCAGGATCTAGTTACCAAGGATCCCCAGAGTAAATAAACAAACAATTAGGAAACGAAAAAGATACGAGAAAGTATTTTTCACAGATTTTTTAAAAATATATGTTGTTTTCGTTTTTAAATTGCACTACACTGGTGTAGCGAAAGCTGCACTGAAACTGTTCGTTTTTACCAATTGCACTACACCAGTGCTACACTTTTTCTGCACCGATACCACTGCACAGTGGTTTGGATCCATAATTTAGGGGGACAAAAACATTTGTGGCTTAGCCTTATACTTTAGAGCAATGATGTCTTCAGAACAAATGATCAGTGAAAGATAAGCCGACGACACGACCTGCTACTCACTTTTAAAACTGTATCGTGAATTTAACTACCCCTCAGTAACTCGTAATGTCAAAATGAGATCTTGGGTAAAAATAAAAAAAAATATGTTTGAAACTGGCAAGCCAGGTTGATAAACTGTTGATTTTAAAATAACAATATCCTTGGTTACGTTTGTTGTTCAATTGAAACATGTGAATAAAACGAAACGAATCAACAAGTATTTCACCGTGGTTTTATCGTATTTTTTTTCCAACTGTTAAGGACTATTCACACATATCCGGTCCGGTTCAGTGCCGGCACGACACCGTGCACGGATACGGATATTATTTCATTTGTTTTCTATACGCGCATTTACACCTATCCGGCACCGTGCCGTTTCAGTGCAGCTCGTCACCGATATTTTTTTATTTTCACTGAAGTCGGTATGTCACTGCATTTGCTGTGCCGGAACGGAAACAGCACGGAAACGGAACGACAGGGTTCAGACCAAAAAAAGTACTGAAGGCACTTTCACTGAACCGTCACGGAACTAAAATGTATGAATAGTCGTTTAAGGACACATTTCAATTCCGTGACGGTTCAGTGAAAGTGCCTTCAGTGAAAATTTAAAAAAAAATCGGTAACGATGGTGAGGATATGATTGATAATGATGAAAATAACCTTCTCGAGCAACGCGGTTTAAGCATAAATAAAATAAACCTAGATTCCCCAGTGTAATAGTAATATTTGCACATTTTACCCCATAACTCCCGAACCGGAAGTCGGATCCAAATAATATTCAGGAATTTTTTATGGGTCCTCAAGACCTTTCATTTGAATCTAAGTTTGTGAAAATCGGTTCAGCCATCTCTGACAAAAGTTAGTGCACTTATTTTCACAATTTTTTGAACATTTTACCCCATAATTCGGGAACCAGAAGTCGGATCCAAATAATATTCAGGAATTTTGTATGGGACTACACGACCTTTCATTTGAATCTAAGTTTGTGAAAATCGGTCAGCCATCTCCGAGAAAAGTTAGTGCATACATACACGTTACATGCACACATACGCACATACACACACATACACACACAGATATTTTGCGTACTCGACGAACTGAGTCGAATGATATATGACAATCGGCCCTCCGGGCCTCGGTTCGAAAGTCGGTTTTCACAGTGATTGCATAACCTTTCTATATGAGAAAGGCAAAAAGTACAACCGTTTCTCACTAGAAGCGCTCTTAGTGTTTCCGTAAGTTTACCAGGATCTAGTTACCAAGGATCCCCAGAGTAAATAAACAAACAATTAGGAAACGAAAAAGATACGAGAAAGTATTTTTCACAGATTTTTTAAAAATATATGTTGTTTTCGTTTTTAAATTGCACTACACTGGTGTAGCGAAAGCTGCACTGAAACTGTTCGTTTTTACCAATTGCACTACACCAGTGCTACACTTTTTCTGCACCGATACCACTGCACAGTGGTTTGGATCCATAATTTAGGGGGACAAAAACATTTGTGGCTTAGCCTTATACTTTAGAGCAATGATGTCTTCAGAACAAATGATCAGTGAAAGATAAGCCGACGACACGACCTGCTACTCACTTTTAAAACTGTATCGTGAATTTAACTACCCCTCAGTAACTCGTAATGTCAAAATGAGATCTTGGGTAAAAATAAAAAAAAATATGTTTGAAACTGGCAAGCCAGGTTGATAAACTGTTGATTTTAAAATAACAATATCCTTGGTTACGTTTGTTGTTCAATTGAAACATGTGAATAAAACGAAACGAATCAACAAGTATTTCACCGTGGTTTTATCGTATTTTTTTTCCAACTGTTAAGGACTATTCACACATATCCGGTCCGGTTCAGTGCCGGCACGACACCGTGCACGGATACGGATATTATTTCATTTGTTTTCTATACGCGCATTTACACCTATCCGGCACCGTGCCGTTTCAGTGCAGCTCGTCACCGATATTTTTTTATTTTCACTGAAGTCGGTATGTCACTGCATTTGCTGTGCCGGAACGGAAACAGCACGGAAACGGAACGACAGGGTTCAGACAAAAAAAGCACTGAAGGCACTTTCACTGAACCGTCACGGAACTAAAATGTGTGAATAGTCGTTTAAGGACACATTTCAGTTCCGTGACGGTTCAGTGAAAGTGCCTTCAGTGAAAATTTAAAAAAAATCGGTAACGATGGTGAGGATATGATTGATAATGATGAAAATAACCTTCTCGAGCAACGCGGTTTAAGCATAAATAAAATAAACCTAGATTCCCCAGTGTAATAGTAATATTTGCACATTTTACCCCATAACTCCCGAACCGGAAGTCGGATCCAAATAATATTCAGGAATTTTTTATGGGTCCTCAAGACCTTTCATTTGAATCTAAGTTTGTGAAAATCGGTTCAGCCATCTCTGACAAAAGTTAGTGCACTTATTTTCACAATTTTTTGAACATTTTACCCCATAATTCGGGAACCAGAAGTCGGATCCAAATAATATTCAGGAATTTTGTATGGGACTACACGACCTTTCATTTGAATCTAAGTTTGTGAAAATCGGTCAGCCATCTCCGAGAAAAGTTAGTGCATACATACACGTTACATGCACACATACGCACATACACACACATACACACACAGACATTTTGCGTACTCGACGAACTGAGTCGAATGATATATGACAATCGGCCCTCCGGGCCTCGGTTCGAAAGTCGGTTTTCACAGTGATTGCATAACCTTTCTATATAAGAAAGGCAAAAAGTACAACCGTTTCTCACTAGAAGCGCTCTTAGTGTTTCCGTAAGTTTACCAGGATCTAGTTACCAAGGATCCCCAGAGTAAATAAACAAACAATTAGGAAACGAAAAAGATACGAGAAAGTATTTTTCACAGATTTTTTAAAAATATATGTTGTTTTCGTTTTTAAATTGCACTACACTGGTGTAGCGAAAGCTGCACTGAAACTGTTCGTTTTTACCAATTGCACTACACCAGTGCTACACTTTTTCTGCACCGATACCACTGCACAGTGGTTTGAATCCATAATTTAGGGGGACAAAAACATTTGTGGCTTAGCCTTATACTTTAGAGCAATGATGTCTTCAGAACAAATGATCAGTGAAAGATAAGCCGACGACACGACCTGCTACTCACTTTTAAAACTGTATCGTGAATTTAACTACCCCTCAGTAACTCGTAATGTCAAAATGAGATCTTGGGTAAAAATAAAAAAAAATATGTTTGAAACTGGCAAGCCAGGTTGATAAACTGTTGATTTTAAAATAACAATATCCTTGGTTACGTTTGTTGTTCAATTGAAACATGTGAATAAAACGAAACGAATCAACAAGTATTTCACCGTGGTTTTATCGTATGTCGCAAAGGAAGAAGACGAAATTACAAATATAATAGTATTATGGGTTTCATAAAATTGGTTAGCTCATATTCCATTTAACGATTTTTGTTAAAAAGGTTTCAAAATCATCTGCTTATGCACCTATGCTTGAAAATCCAAGTGAGTGGACGGCCGTAAAGATAGGAAAATCATCAAAAACAGATAAAATTAAGGCAGTGTGCCTTATTAAACAAATATTTAAATAAAAAAACGCGCTTAATCCACCTAGCAGTGAGATGATACCTTTTTACCTTTTTTGATATATATATAAAAATAGGTATAGAATTCGCTCAAACTTTAGAAAATTTTTCCGAGGCCGAATGTCATATACCAATCGATTCAGCTCGACGAACTGAACAAATGTCCGTGTGTGTGTCTGTATGTGTGTTGTCAACTAAGAGGTCGAGGTCTTAGAGATGGCTGGACCGATTTTGATCAAACTAGTCGCAAATGAAAGGTCTCCCGTCACCCAGAACGCTATTGAATGGTTTTGAGATCGGATGTTTACTTTTTGAGTTATACGAAGTTTTATGTCAAAATTTTCAGTTTTTTGATAGTATCTGTCACAATTGACCTTGAAAACAGAATATGTTTCCAGACTTAAATTCCGCACGGTAATATCTATCGAGCTATAGATTGTTAAAATCCGTCCATTTTCAACGGAGATATCGACATTTTTGTGTAATCGACTTTTCGCCTTATTCCAGTAGTAGGAGTTTTGAGAGCTGTATGGCAAAGAAATGCTTGGGAGCAACGTAGAACACGATTTTTCATACTGTTACAAACAATTGTTTCTAAGTACCAAAAAGACTGTGTACAGCATGATATTTTGCCTCGGACCGATTTTAGCACGATTCGTTTTTGGCAACATAATCGTTTTAATATGCCATATGTAAACCAGATGATGGCAGAATTTTCGAGTTGAAAGCAATTCCATAATTATTTTGATTTAAACTACTTACAGCAATTAATGCTGGAAGAACATAACTTCCATATACCATACGAATCAGTTCGTCGAGATCAGCAAATGCGTGTGTGACAAATAATTTCACTCAATTTTCTCGGAGATGGCTAAGCCGTTTTTTACAAACTAAGATTCATATGAAAAGTAGTATACTCCCAAACAAGGTTCCTGAATTACGTTTGGATCCGACTTCTGATTGCGGAACCACAGGATGATATGTGAAACGAAATTAAAATAATGCAATTCATTTTTCTTGTAGATGGCTGAACCGATCTAAGATTCAAATGAAATCTAAGAATCATCTATGATTCAAATGAGAGGTCTTAAAATCCTATAAAACATCTTACTTTTTAGTCAGATCCGACTTCCAGTTTAGCAGATACAGGGTGATTAGTATAAAAATGTCCATTTCACATAAATTAATCAGGTTTATCGGGTTTGCAGATTTGGGTAGTCGATTACCAAATAAATTTATTTCAGTTTAAGCGGTATTCGTTTTTGGATTCGGAATGTACCCCCAAATTTTAATTCGCACTACAATTTCTCAAAGATGTCTACACACTCCTCAGGTGAATTTAACTGATTCCGATTTTAGAATTCCGTTTCCAGTATCGAATCGTTTCTTAAAGCTCAATCATTTTCTCAAAAAGGCCAAATCGAACTTCAAAAACTAAAATTCAAATTAGAGGACTTAAGGTCCCATACAAAATTGGTGAATTTGATCCGATTCTGGAATTACAGATGATGAGTTTTTAAAATTCATACCGATATAGAAGATGTAAATTGTTTGGCGTATTAATTTATGGCCATTCGAATCATTTACGGTTATGCTAGTTGCTGAATACCGGCTCTGGAAGTACCATAAATAATGACGAAAAACTCTAAAGTGAAACTTACTTCAACATCTCATGGAATGCTCAATCGATTGTCACACGTTAAGATTGGAATTCGATACGATTTGTAGTTTCGACATTACAGGGTAATGAGTGATTAAAATCTCAATTTGCCGTGAAAAACGACGATAATTAAAATAATGTCATGAGAACTAATACACCTAAGAATATCCATGCAAAAAACACATGCGGATAGATAAAAAAGGTATCATCTCACTGCTAGGTGGATTAATCATGTTTTTTTATATCAATCAGCGTGTGTTTTTTGCATGATTATTCTTCGGTGTTTCAGTTCTCATGACATTATTTTAATGACCGTCATTTAAGCGGCAATTTGAGATATTAATCATTCATTACTCTGTAATATCGAAACTGCGAATCGGATCGAATTTGAATCTAAAAGTGTGACAATCGATTGAAAATTCCATGATATGTCGGAGTAAGTTCCACTTTAGAGTTTACGGTAATTTAAGGTACTTCCAGGGCCGGTTTGAATTTTAAAAATTCATCATTCTGTAATTCCAGAATTGGATAATATAAATTAATTTTGTCTTCGTAGATCTGGCTTTTTTTAGAAAACGATTGAGCTTTGAGAAACGATTCGATACTGGAACCGGAATTCGAAAATCAGTTTAGCCGAAGTCAAATAAATTCACCTGAGTAGCTGTTTAGTTTACATTTGTTTCAAAATGTTTGAAAATCAGTACAAACATCTTTGAAAAATCGTAGTGCGAATTCAATTCGAATCGAAAATTGCATTCCACTCAAACTGAAATAAGTTTATTTGGTTATCGACTATCCAAATCTGTAAACCCGATAAACCTGATTAAGTTATGTGAAATAGACATTTTTATACTAGTTATCCTGTATCCCCTAAACCGGAAGTTGGATCTGACTAAAAAGCAAGATGTTTTACAGGATATTAAAACTTTTCATTTGAATTTTAGATCGGTCCAGCAATCTACGAGAAATGTGGGTCCACAATTTTCATTTCGTTTCACATATCATCCTGTAGTTCCGGAACCAGAAATCTGATCCAAACATAATTCAGAAACCTTGTTTAGGAGCATACGACTTTTCGTATGAATCTGAGTTTGTAGAAAACGGTTGAGTCATCTACGAAAAAAATTGAGGGAAATTATTTGTCACACCCGCATTTGCTGGTGTGACTCGACGAACTGATTCGAATGGTATTTGGTTGTTACGTTCTTCCAGCATTTATTGCTGTAAATAGTTTAAATCAATATAATTATGGAATTGCTTTCAACTCGAAAATTCTGCCATCATCTGGTTTTCATATGTCATATTCGAACGATTATGTTGCCAAAAACGAATCGTGCTAAAATCGGTCCGAGGCAAAATATCATGCTGTACACAGTCTTTTGGGTACTTAGAAACAAATGTATGTAACAGTATAAAAAATCGTGTTTTATGTTGCTCCCAAGCATTTCTTTGCCAGACAGCGCTCAAAACTTCTACTGCTGGAATAGGGTAAATAGTCGCTTACACAAAAATTTCGATATCTCCGTTAAAAATGGACGGATTTTAACAATTTATGGCTTGTTGGATAGGTATTACCGTGCGGAATGTAAGTCCGAAAATATATTCTGTTTTCAAGGTCAAAAAGTAAACATCCGATCTCAAAACCATTCAATAGCGTTCTGGGTGATCTGCCTTTCGTTTGCGACTAGTTTGTCAGCCATCTCTGAGATCTCGACCTTTTAGTTGACAACACACATACAGACACACACACACACATACACACACACGGACATTTGCTCAGTTCGTCGAGCTGAATCGATTGGTATATGACATTCGGCCCTCCGGGCCTCGGAAAATTTTTCTAAAGTTTTAGCGAATTCTATACCTATTTTTTATATATATAAAAAAAGGTAGAAAAATAAGTTAGCATGCCGAATTCTTCTCTTGAAAAAAGACCATCTCTGAGGTACATCTGTCCAATTCTGTTGAACAAGTAAGAGTATCTCAATTCGTACCACTGGAAAATTTCCATCAAGTAATCAAAAATGCGGTTTGATTAAACAGTAAACAATGGAAATAAAAAAAATGTTAAAGCCATCCGAATTCAGCCACTGAGATCACGACACTCGAATTTGATACGAATTCTTAGTGAAGAAGTATATTTGATATGACAAGATCTTTCTTGAGTCATCTGTATATTTCAACGAATAAATTTATAAAACACAAATAATCCAGATGTACTTCTAATAATCGTAATTCGCATTTATTGCTCTTATCTCTTTAATTTTTAATCCATCCAACATAATCAAACCGGTCCAAATCGTCCTAACATGAGCATTCTGCATAACATTTTTGAGTCGCAGCATGTAATCGATTGACCGAAATATCCGGGGAACTCGTATGCCACATACTTAGTAGGCTGTCCTGTTCGGCATCCTGTGGATTTTTGTACGCGGTAGCTCGTGTCATGGTAGGATCGATATTTATCCTATAGACAGATAACAATTTGGTTGAGCAACCGACCGTACTCCTGCGCTGCTCTATACACACTCTCTTCATTTCTTATCAGAAAACAATTGATTGGTAACTTCATCAAATTTCCGAATAAATTGATGGTGAAGCTCGCATTCGTAATTAAAGTATAGCTCCCCAGCTAACTCTGCAATATAAAAAACAGCTAAATTTCGTACAAATTCCTGGATATTCAGATATAAAAGCTTACCAAATTAAAGAGCTTGTAACCTCTTCTAAAGCATATATTGTTACCCATCTTCTGGTCAAACTGAAATTATAAATCTGTTGCGAAAAATATTTTAAATAATTTTTAAAACTTCCCAGAAGCAATCTAGCGATATAGAAATTCAGACGAACTTTTTTTTAATTTATTTGTTTATTTATATTTTTAGGGTACCTTGGTAACTATTTTGTAGCAACCAGAACAGTGTTGCTTAAGAATTTCATTTTTATCATTTACAAGGGGTCGCTATATTTGTGGTAACTGGCGGTAAATTGCTCACGGGCACTTTTTAATTCGATTTTCCTTCGGAGTGCCTGGTCGTGTCGTCGGATAAGCCGCATATTTTGAAGCTTGGTGGTTGTTATTATTAGGGTGATCCAAAAGTTATTTTCGGAATGTGTTGAGATAGAGGACTGCACCCTTCGGCAAAATTGTAGGAAAACTTATATCAAGAAACTTTGCCGAAAACACTATTGTAGTATCTCTAACGGTTTTAGTGTTACAGCTATTTGAATAGAGCAACTTAGGGTGTTCCTAAAAAAATCAGATTTTTTGCTCTAGCTTTCTTATTTTTACTTCTCGTTTTTGGTGTCTTTGAATATCTTTTAGAGTTTGTTGAAACCAATTTTTTGATGACTGTGCAATGGAATCGTTTATTGTAGTCAATGGTTACTGTTTATGTTTTCGTCATTTTTGTTCGTTTATTGATGCCTCGGTGCAGTGCAAATTAAAAACGAAAACGCCAATAGTAGAAAATATCTGCGTGTATTTCAAGCATAGAATCAGTGACTTCTACATGATAATTTAATGAAGGTTATCTTTCTGTTGTATGCAATTGAAATGCTAACCAGCCAACATGTTCTTGTTTCAGGCGTCTCAAAGACGAAAAATTGCAAATGGTTTTGCACGAAACCCAATGGTCGAGAAATAAAAATAATGCATTGATCGTAAGTTTCGAAATCTTCTGACGATTACGATGTAGGATACGGTTACAAAAATCAAACAAGAGAATGAAAAAGTAGGTAGCTCAATTTGTTTGAAGTTGACAAACAATCTACCGTATATTTCTTGTTATTTTTTTTCATTAAACGACCATAACAATTAGTAACAATTTCTTTTGTTTGTTGTCTTCTATTTTAATTACTCAACCATTTCCATGTTTTGTATCATCGTACGTAGGATGCTCGATCATTTCAACCTAGGACAGGACCAGACAACTGGCTTTTTTTTCTAGAAAAATATTTCTCTTCTTATTCCGGTTGCTCCCTGCTGTAAATAATAAATGCCTCGCGATCACTGTCGCCAGTAGAGATAATTATTCATTCTGAAAACTTTCTTCCCTTATAACATGCGATTATTTATCATTTGAAAACACTTAGATAAATGTTATATCGGTCAAAAATATAGCTCTAGATTCATTTTGATCAGATGTTTGTTTTGAAGAAAACGTTTAGTTGAAACAGCTTAATAAAATTTTTCTAAAACACTCAATTTTTGCACCTTTATTAACTAAAGTATTCAACATATTCTATTTGAGAAAGTAATAACATACAGAAGTATACAAAAATTCGGTGCTACTCTCAACCAACATAATCAATATTCTCGTCCATATCACACTTCGTGATTTCTTTCTCTTATGGCGTTTTCGTTTTTAATTTGCACTACACCGGTGCAGTGCTACACTGAGGCATGCATAAACGAACAAAACTGACGAAAACATAAACAGTAACCATTGACTACAATAAACGATTCCATTGCACAGAGCTACACCAAACTTTTGATGAGTGCTACACCAGTGGTATCGGTGCAGAAAAAGTGTAGCACTGGTGTAGTGCAATTGGCAAAAACGAACGGTTTCAGTGCAGCTTTCGCTACACCGGTGTAGTGCAATTTAAAAACGAAAACGACATTAGTATCATCCAGTGATTGTTAAATGTACTCGTATGCTTTCCACATTGACAGGACTTAAAAACAAACACTTTTTCTATCACCCTGCAGTAATATTGATTCCAACAACTTGTACTTGCTTATGTCAATTTCAACCAATCACGAGCTGGTCCGAAACTGGCCCTAGAAGTGGATTAACAATTGTCAGGTCCTGTCCTAGATTTTAACTATTTGAGGTGAAATGTAGCGGAATGCGAAAATCTCGTTTTTGTTCAATTATTCAAAAAGTAGACCGATTTTCGAAAAACCAAAAACACTTAAGTTTTCGAAATCAAATTTATCATAACGAAGTATCCTTAGAATTTTGAAATTTGGCTTTGCCGAGCCGTAATTGATTTTTGAAATGTATAAACGGTTACTGTTCCGTTCCACGAGGATGATTTTAGAACTGAAAAGTAGTGTTTGTAGCAAAATTTCACAAAAATCTAAAAATGCAACTCAAAATTATAAAATTTCAGCTAAAACAACCGAAATTTGAAAATGTTTACATAAACTTTTCCGCTTTTTTTTTTTGCTTGCGCGCTACTGTTTCGTATTGAGGTGGTGTGAGAAATGCACAGTGGGCATGGTGGCATTATATCGTGAGCAAAAATTACATATCAAATAATGACGCGAATTTAAGCAGCATTGGGTTTTGTGTTGAAATAAAAACGAGTTGAATAAAATAAAATGGGTATTGTAAGAAGTCGTCTATTTTCTAAGTAACTGTCATTTATAATGCTAAAAATGTCCAACTCTGTTGAGTTGAATGCTTTGATGTTGCTGAAGCAATTATGCTTAACTGTGTAATATCGTATAACAGGTATTATTTTGGATTGTAGCAATTTTTATAGCAAAACTAAAACTTCATCATTGACAAGCTACATTACATTACGATTACATGGCTAGTGCTACGATCCTATTGACACAACAGAAATAATACTTTCTACTACGATAAGTTAATTCGACCGCGCTCTATCATGCGAGTCAAGTAAATACTTTTACGTAAATTCTATCTCATCGGCGGGAAGGGACTGGTGAACGACTGGTAAAGATATCGAAAATACTTCAATATTCTCTCGTCTTCAATCTTTCTTTTGAAGGAGAATCCATGCTTGCTACTAAACTCAGGCATATACATGGTGAGCAAGTTGGTCAATACATATACATATAACCTCATGTTAGTCATTCATAATTACTCATGATTTATAGCTCTAGTGTAAGAGTAATCACTAACAATAACGATTGAATTAGCATATATTCAAAGTGTGAAGGATTAAAAAATCTAATACGTCCAGTCTTTTTTACAAGCCAATATAACGAGAGGTAAGCCCACTGCGCTCAATCATTGGAAAAGGTTCTTGTTTCTATGTATCCCTTTTTCTTGGTATGCTTTGTGCGACGGTTCGTTTAACTGAAGCGGATAAAATTTTGCGCACATTTTATGACGCTACATTTCACCGGGCTGAGGACAGTACCGTAAAGTGGTAGGTTTTTTGCTATTTTTCCGTTTCAAATTAAATTTTCTTGAAAAAGGTGCAGAATATAGAAAAACCCACCTGACAATGTCTTCGAAATTTAGTTGAGAATATTCTGTGAAATTGTCAGAATGATTCTTTGAGTTTAGCGGTCATGTTGTATTTTTTTCTGACTGAAGAACTGCTGAAAATTGGAACGCTCGGAAATGCATACTTCTACTTGTTCATCGAATATCTCGGCTTTGAAGGCTTGTATCATAAATCTACCGTGACAAAGTCTAGATAATTTAGTTTAGATACGATTAGTACATAAAAACATATATGTTATCGCGATAAAAATAAAGTCTTGTATTATTATGTGAAACAAAGTCAGTTTCAATGCATCCACCATTTTTTTCACTTTGGTTTCCTGATAGCATTCTGAAAAAGAAGAGAGGAATAAAATTGGCTCGACAAGGCTGCCAAACACACAGGCATTCAATCTTCGTGAGAGTTGAATATTTTTTCATTGTTCATTGGAATCCATGTAATGTCCAACCCATACGGTAGATTAATGTGATGAAACTTCTCATCAAAATAATAAAATGTATGCTGACAACCCGGTCCAGTTTGCTCATATACGAGAGAGTACAAGAGAAATACGATGCGCAAAGGGAATTGAGCGAGCCACGTGGTCGATTTAAAACTCAACACGTGGCCCTCTGTCCTCAGACCTTAACCGTAGATAAGAGTTTCCATGACGAGCAAAGCCTTAGCTATTGTTCCCAGTTTGACAACGTTAACCCCAAAATCTGCTTCATTCGCCCGTTTTTCTCGGCATACGAGATAAGAACTACGGTTTCATTCATACCGAAGTATTTGATCTACAATGAAGTATAAAATTGAGTTAAACTTAATTGCAAAATATTGATTCAAAGCTAGTATCTGCGAATATGTCATTTTCTACCGCCCGTCCTTGCACCATGCACATCTTGTCGAATAGCTGCTCTATGCTGTACAGTTTTTGCTTTTTCGAGGAGTGCTAAACGAAACCAAGTGCCAAGCAGATCCTAGGAACAATGTTTTATGTTCAGTGTCCTCCCAAAACATTCAATGTGGGCTATCCTCTTTGTGAGGAATGGTTGTCTGGTTGTCTGGAACGACAACTTGATGAACATATAGTTTGTTACACGGACGGTTCTCTGTTGAGTGGTCTTGCTGGTGCTGGTGTCTACTGTCGTGAAATGAGGCTAGAGCAGTCTCATTCACTTGGTAGATACTGTACTGTGTTTCAAGCAGAAATCTACGCGATTCTGTGTGGAATACAATCGGCACTTCAGCAGAGGATCTGTGGTAAACGAATTTTTTTTGTTCCGACAGTCAGGCAGCCTTAAAAGCACTCAGTTCGAATGATTCACTGTCGAATCTATAGATCGCATGTCGAACTCAAATTGAAGACCTCAGCATTTCAAATGCTGTTTACTTCTTATGGGCACCCGGCCATTCTGGTATTACTGGAAATGAATGGGCTGATGAGTTGGCTAGAGCTGGTGCAACGAATGATTTCGTTGATCCTGAACCAGCTTTACCACTTTCAACTAGTTGGATAAAACACAAGATTCGTTCTTGGGCTGCATCCAAACATGCCAGCTACTGGCGCAGCTTGCAAACTTGCGCTCAGACAAAAGTATTTCTACCAGATTTAAATCTGAAAATGTCAAGTGTCTATTGCATTTTCCTAGCATCATTGCAGTATTCTGGTCAGAGCTCTGACTGGACATTGCAAATTCAATTATCACATGGCTACTATTCAACGTGTGATTTGTGTGAATGCGATTACGGTACTTCATATCATCTGATGTAACTGTCCCGCATTGACGCAACTACGTATCCGGGTTTTTGGTTCTCCATACATGGTTGAGTCTGTGTATGCGGAGCTACAATTAAAGGATATTCTATCGTTTCTCACCCAATGTGGTAATGAGCTATAGTCAGAAGAGTTCATCGTTCTTCCTGGAGTGAATGAATCCTTTCTGTATTCACCTGAAATAGGGTTTAGCAGATTGTTTGGCATCCTTTATGGGGTACCGAATTTACTTCTGCTCGTACATACTGCGAATCGTTCTGCATTCTTCCGGGAGTGCAGAATAGTGTCGCTTTTGTAAAATCTCTAAATCCTCTCGGGGGTTGGCGGTTTTGTAAACTGTGCATCGTTTATCAGAAAGAACGCACATAGTAACAAACCTAAATACACACACACATACAGCAGACTGTTCGGGACCACGAAGAAGTTCAGAATTTACTTCTGCTTCTACTAAATGTGATCCCCAGCAGATTGTTCAGCATTCCTTAGGGGTGCAGAATTTACTTCTGCTTTTTTGTGTCGTCAATTTTTCTCATCCTCCTAGTCCAACCCTTTCTATTTCCTTTCAATCCTTCCCTCTTATATATCGGGAAAATGATGCTAAAAACAAATTGATGACAAGGCACAAATCTCCAAATATCAAGGGGAACGTGCCATTTGAGCCAATTTGTTCTGATTCCTGATGCATGATACTACGGTTATATGAATCAACGCCAACGTACATAATGAAATAAAATTTTATTGACTTAACATACAACAAATTAAAAAGCGTGTATACAGCGCGATGGCGCGAACTAACTAACTGACTGCCGGATGTACATCAACTGGCAACAGCTTGATTGCTACCAGAGAGCACGGCGTTGGTAACGATCGATTGATCACTTGTTCCCAATATCTCCTCGCTTAATACAGCTGGTAAGGGTCGAACCTGATCGGTGCTCTTCGCAGACGGGAAGAGCGCCGAGGTGCCTGGATGCTTCAACTGTTGTGACTGGCTGATCATGAGGATTCATAAGCGGTGCAGATGATGGTGATGGAACTGTCTGATATGGCTGTACTGGTGTAACTTGTAATGACGTAGAGTGATCAAAAGATACTACGACTGGGGAAGGCAATGTTGAGACGTGACTTCTTGTAGTTGGTTGCTGGTTTGGCTCTGGTAGATTCCAGGATTGAAGCAAAATGTCCAACGGTAACTGCTGTGTGGATAACCTTGGTAGCTTTGAAACAGGTGGTGTCTCGTCATTAACATTACTTCGGCTGCGCAATTGATTGATATGAGACCGAATCATGTTTCTATTTTCAACCCAAACGTTGTAAAGTACGCTTCCGACTCGCTCCAGAATCACTTTTCTATCGCTTCCTTTTTCGCCTGTCGGACAACAACAGAATCTTCCTCGTTCACAGTTAGTTCGTCAACTTCATTTGCTTCTAGTTCGATGTACTCCTGAAGCTCGTACATTTGCAGGAGAACCATCATACGATACTTCCACTGCGAATAGTTCGACCCGTCGAACTGTAGAACCCGAACATATTCTGCTTCGCACACTTTCTTCTAATTCTTAGTATCCGCGGTCACTGGGCCCATAACCTAATGGTATATAGGTTGACAGTTATACTGAATAACACGACAAACACGTGGAAGTTAAATGTAACAACAGTAAAAGAAAAGGTTTATTCAAGCGAACCGATTTCTACAACGTGTTCTCTAAGGCCGAAGGCAGAGTGGGCGCGAGAAGCTGTGCCGAACTGGTGACTGACATTAGCAAACCTAGAGCGGGAATGATATTAGCAGCAAATGAAAGGAGCCCTGTCAGAGTACAAGCGAGAAATCTGCTCAGTTTTCACTCTGACAGGGTCCCTTTGATTTGCTGCTAATATCATTCCCGCTCTAGGTTTGCTAATGTCAGTCACCAGCTCGGCACAGCTTCTCGCACCCACTCTGCCTTCGGCCTAAGAGTGAAAAAACGAAACAAGCAATGAAAAGCTGACAGCTGGATGGCTGGGCGGGTTCGGTCTCGTAGATCGAAAAGACGGGAGTAGGATAATGCCAATCCTAACAAAATACATCCACCGTTTTTTAAAATCAGCCTTGATCTCTCCGTGCGAAACATATGGTTTGCCATTCTGGAAACGTGTGCAAAGTTTTATTCAAATTGAAGAATGGCAATCCTGATTATTCCACTTTTCTGCTAATAATTTCTGGAATTGCTCAAATTTAAAACAATTTCTCAGTATTTCATATAATAAGTATGTATTTTTTTCTCTTTGCAGTGGATTGGTGAAAGTGGATCGGATTGCGGCATCGTTAACATTAATACATCACCTTCTGGAGCGGAAATCGGAGGAGCATTTGGTGGGGAAAAGCAAACTGGCGGAGGACGTGAATCGGGTTCAGATTCCTGGAAACAATACGTCCGACGATCAACAATTACTGTGAATCATTCAGCAGATCTATCTCTAGCCCAGGGTATCATATTCAAATGAAGTAGGTTATTATACAATTTCATTACATAATTGTATACATAATCGTTGTTTAATGTGTGTGTCTTTATCATAAGCATGACCGCCGAGAGAAGAGGGGGGAAGGAAGGATTCCCCCCGGGCCCGGACTTTTCCAGGCCGCCCGGAAATTTGAAGATTCAAAATCGAAACAAATTTGGCTAGTGAATTATTTTGTTAAAATAATGAATTCAAAAAATTCTTGATTCGATAATATTCCCATGCTCACAATGGTTTTCAATTCTCATGTTTAGGGGCCCGTAATATTGCAGTCCCCCCGGGCCCGAATTTTCTCCCGGCGGCCCTGATCTTAAGCTATAATGTAAGCCGAGCTTAAACATTCCTGTTATTTCAAATATATATAATAGAAATATTGTGCAAATTTCCCAATGTAAACAAAATTGTAATAAAAACCTTAGCCACAGACTAACAGACAGGACACTCAAATTGGATTCATTAATCATTTTAACGGTCATTTCGAATATTCCTTTAGTTGGGACTAGAGTGCCTTTAACCAGAATGACGACAGCTGTGCGTTTACAGCAGCTTTCAGTTCCAAACAAGCAAACGACTTGTCAATTACAATGTAAACCTAACGACACTGCCAACATTTCGGATTAAATGTTTTGAATTGTTGGTTACAGACACTCTAGTTGGGACACTACTCATGATTTTGTTATGATGGTACCACATTACCCTATCAAAAACATCCAGTCTGTCATCTAGTAGTCACCAACACAGTTGCCATTATTATCTGTATAAAATCGAATACAAAATCTTTGCTCCGTCTCCAAGAAGCAATAGCTGTTGAAGATGTAGATCGAAGGAGCAGTTAATAATTCATCATCATAGCTGATCATAGTGATATAAGATATTTTCATAGTTAATATAATCGTTCACCAGTTAGCACTGTCTTTCCTTTGGCTCCCTACTCAAGAGGTTATGGGCCCAGAAGCGCTGAGAATGGGGAAGAACCGCAAGTTACGGAAGTAGTTTTTTTATTGTAAAAAATCCAATTTTCTGAAACAGCAAGAAAGATGGTTATTGGCGCGAAAAAAGCTGGTGTCATTCAATTTGCTGGAGAAGGTTTCGACACCTGGAAGTTTCGGGTCGAAACGCAGCTTGCGGCTCACGGCGTTCGGAAAGTTTTGGAATAGCATGCGCCGCCGGAAACGGCATCCGCCGGTACTAAGAAGGCGTTCAAAAAATGTATGAAAAAGCGAAAACGAAGCTGTACTTAATGCAGTTTATCTAGCAAACCGAAGTCCGACAGAGAAACTCAAAGGTAAGACTCCAGCGAAAATATCACATGAGAAGAAACCGGATGTAGCCAAACTGAAAGTATTTGGAAGCCTGGCCTATTCGTGGATTCCAAAACAGAAGCGTGGGAAGTTGGATGCTACGGGTCAGCGATGCGTGATGTTGGGTTACGCTCCATGTGGTTACCGGTTGCGGTGCCTTGAAACAAGAAAACTGATCGTGGCCAGAGATGTAAAATGTAACGAGTTGGTTTTTCCATTCAAAAACAAAGATCAACACAGTTCACCGCATGTCACCATTTCAATTGTGCTTTCTGGAATGGATTAGACAGACGTAGACCAGATTGCTTCAGCTCCTGCCGGCAGCAGTACCTCAGATACTCAAGCAGCAGACAAGAATGTACTGGAGCAAGAGGGGGAAGATGAGTTTTCCTTAGCTGAAGACGACGAAACAGTGGCAGTACCGTTGGCACTCCCGCCACAAAAATTTTTGGATGTAGGTTATGGAGAAAGAATTGCTGGCGTTAGAGAAAAATCACACCTGGGTTGTTGTGAAGCGGCCAGACTCGGCGACAACCGTTCCCTGCAAGTGGGTATTTACGGTAAAAATGAACGCTTATGGAAAACCAATTCGATACAAAGCTCGGTTGGTGTCGAAAAGTTTCATGCAGAAGAAGCACTTCGACTATGAGGAAACTTTTGCCCCTGTGGCAAAGCTGGTGACAATCTGGAGATTACTGGTTTTGGCAAATGTCAGGGACTATGAGATTCATCAGATGGACATATGTACAGCTTTTCTGAATGGTGTATTGAATGAAGAAGTGTACATGGAGGTCCCTGAAGGCGTTCGAGCTAAACCAAATGAAGCATGCCTCCTGAAGCGATCACTGTGCGGTTTAGAGCAGTCTCCAAGGTGCTAGAACAGTCGTTTCAATACTTTCCTGCAAAGTTGCGGTTTCATCAGATCTCGTTACGATTACTCTCTACACACTTAGAAAATTTCGCAGTATTCGGTAATTTTTTACCGAATTTTCAATAGCTGAACGTTCGGTAATCAGTTCGGTAATTGAATTGATTACCGATCGTTCGGTAATTGCTGAACTGTCAAACAACTACCGTAAACTGTAAAGCAAATGGATCTAACAGTAGACAGTATACAGAAAATGTGTATCAGGTTTCATATTGAAGGTATTTAATGCTACAGTTGCTTGGTCTTCTCGAAAGCAAGGTGTAGTAGAAATGTCATCAACCGAAGCAGAATACATTGCAATGAGTTGCTGTATAAGTGAAGTAATCTGGTTTGGAGGATTGATGCTCGATCTTAACACTGAAGATGTTTTTCAAATACCAGTTCTGGAGGACAATCAAGGTGCAATATCGATGGCAAACAAAGAGGAAACGAAAAGGGCTAAACATATTGACATCAAATTTAATTTTATTTATTTATTTATTTATTTATTTATTGTAAAATCAACAGACACGATGTGGTCCTAATGATTAATTCTAATACTATGTAAGAATTTGGTCCTTGTTTTATGCCGTGAAAGATTGAAGTCGAACTCAGATGACACTCGATTGAATGACCGTTGTAAGCCGATAATCGCACCGTTTATCCCGTAGTTAGTGCGGCGTAAAGGAAGTCGAAGAAAAGCGTTATTGCGGAGAGCTCGAGGACGAACATTGATGTTGATTTCACGGAGCAAAGTGGGGCAGTCGATTCTATCATTCAAAACGTCTGCTATCATTAAAGCACGCGATAGCTCCCGTTTTACTTGCAGTGTGTCTAGACCGATTAGCAATCCGCGACTTTCATAGCTCGGTAGTTGATGAGGATTGGTCCAAGGTAAACGGCGAAGAGCGAATCGAACGAATCTACGTTGAATCGACTCGATTCTATTAACGCCATTGAGGTAGTGAGGATTCCAAACAGCTGAACAATATTCCAGAGTAGAGCGAACGAGTGAACAGTATAGGGATTTCAAGCAGTAAACATCCGTAAAATGCTTAGCCATTCTCATCACGAATCCAAGGCAGCGAGAAGCTTTAGCCACAATGTAGTTGGTGTGTTATTAACATTCAGGCAACTCGTCAAGAAAAACGCCGAGGTCCTTGATGCACGTCGATCTTCCAATCATGAATCGCTCAATAAAGTATTCGAATTTCAAAGGCACTTTTTTTCTCGTAAACGTTATGATCGAACATTTATTCGTGACAACGTAGCCGAAGGTAAAATTGAATTGGTGTACATACCGACTAAACAGCAAGGAGCGGATATGCTAACAAAGTCACTGCCTGCGTCTCAGTTCATTGAATTTCGCAGAGAACTTGGACTGGAAGATATCAACTGAGAGGGGGTGTTGAAGATGTAGATCGAAGGAGCAGTTTTTATTTACTTTATTTATTTATTTACTTATTTACAATCAACAGACACAATTTGGTCCTAATGATAATTCCTAATAATATTCATATTCTACGTATTCTGCTTCGTGACACATTAAAATCATACCCAGATGAAACGCGGTTGAACGATCTCTGTAAACCAATAATAGAACCGTTTGCGCCATAGTTGGTACGTCGTATAGGAAGTCGAAGAAAAGCACTGTTGCGGAGAGCTCTGGGTCGCACATTAATATTAATTTCGTTGAGCAAAACGGGACAGTCGATCCTACCGTTGAATATATCTGCTATTATCAAAGCGCGTGATAATTCTCGTCGCACTTGTAATGTGTCGAGACCCATTAATAACCCGCGACTTTCATAACTAGGTAGTTGATGAGGATCGTTGATGAGTTGATTATTCATCATCATAGTTGATCATAATGATATAAGATTTTTATAACTGTTCACAAGTTAGCACTGTCTTTCCTTTTGCTCACTACTCAAGAATAGCGCATAAAAATAGTTCGAAAATTGTTCAATACTGCTGTTTTAGCGACACGAAATGCTCCAAATTACATCTTACTCTTGAAGTTAATCTATAGAATAGACACCAGATCTCATTCCAACTAATTGGAATGAGTATATGAAATGACTAATGAATTTGAGATGAATGGGGATACCGTTACGCAATGTCTATCTCTTCTATTGGTCGATCGTTAGTCCTGAGCTGGAACGGTGGCCTTTATTACCGTTCTTGAATGCACTTTCTCTTGCATTTCACTCACGCATCATTTCACCCATCAGGTCCCAAACGACACATCCTCGCCCGGGGCAAAACAAGATTTGCCACCATATCGTTGGTTTTGGTTTAGTGAGCAAAAAAAACCTTAACTCCTTTTCCGCCGGAATGATTCCTTGGACGAGCAAAAACAAAAATTGGTCCCAAGGCTTGGTTTGCCGCCCCCCTTAAAACGTTACGCCCGGGCGAGCTTAAAGCTGTAACACATATCTTTATCAAATTGTAATGCTAATTGATTGTATCTGATGATGTTGGGCGGGAGAATAGAAATAGGGCTTAAGGAATTATGCTGAGAAATAGTTCATTGTGTTTAGGAACATTTAATGAAAAACAAGTACCTATGATTATCATCATAACACCACTTTATACTGAGTCTATGGGCGCCACTGCGTTGTTCGTACGTAAATGAAGATTTTTGTATGTATACTAGCCATTGACAAATTAAAACATTTTCAAACTTTTTCAAATCAAGTTAAAAGTCCATCAACAAATCACCGAGATACATGCTAAGTTGGCCTGCTAGTTGCCGGAGAATCAAGATAAGCCATGGGTAAACTAAAGCAGAAATGTATTCGGGAATATATTTATAAATTCCCTTCTGTGCTATAGTTCATACTGCGCAAATCAGACGAGAGTTTGACATCATTCACTACGACTGTCATTGGCTCGTTAAAACATATGTCAACTCAATCCAATTTTTCAATGGTATGCAATTGGAATACTTAAATGACGTTACCGCATAAGTTTAAGTTAAATGTTTTCGAATCGATTGGTAGTTAAATTACATAAATTCACCAACAAATGACTAAGTTATAAGCGTTCAAAATTATGACAGAAAAAGGTTACGGGATTAGTTTTGCATTTTTTTTTAAATTGACACCCAGCCTCGTACAGTGAAGAGTTAGCAAAAGCGACAATCCAACGAGCGAACGCATATACTATCTAGTCATCACCTCACTGGACGAGCTACTTGTTTCATTCACAGCCAAACATCAACTGAAATCGAGAAATGATTTGCAGCATATATTTATAGATTCCTCTTCCCACTACGCAGAATGATACGGTGTTTTTATGCATGACACAAAGCCTCCTATGCCGAACAACAAAATGACGTCAATTTGGTCAGCTGGGATTGGTGGATGAAAACATAGGTCAATTGTAACCATTTTTTCAATAGTATGCTATTGAAATACTGAAACGACGTTGCCATACATGTTTAAGTTAAAAAGTTTCTGAGTCGATTGGTTGTTAAGTTATGTCAATCCATCAACGGGGGTCAAAAATAGCTGCGGCAGAGTAAGGCATTTTAATGCCAAAATATTTAGTTTTGAAAATCTATGATTTGCGTGAAATATTACTCCTGTTACTTGCTTTACCGCTATCGATTTCGAAACTCACTGCGCAGTGCCTCTTGTCACCCAGATTCTAATGCAAGAATACGATGCGAGTCCATCAATGTGTCGATCGATCGATCGATTCGAAATATTCCGATCGAAAGTGCAATTTCCATTCTGCATCCCGTTCGAGTTGGGTATGAACTCGAATATAATTCGTTCGAGTTGTTCAATTTTCGAACATTACTCGATCGACTTGCGTACGTACTACTTTTGTTTGGTTTAGAATCGTTCTAATTTGTTTATACAAGTGTGACGGTTTCGTTTACTAAGAAATGAATAATATAAAAAGAAAAAGAACGTGTAAGTAATGTTGACAGCTTTGATGGTCTGTGTTCGAAATTTCAAATGTTCCCGAACGAGAGTCGATCGAATCATACAAGTCGAACGGAATAAAGAATGGAAGATTCGAACTCCAACTCACGTCAAACGACTCGCATAATTTTTCGATCGAAAATGATTCGGTCGAATCCTAGCTACCTTTGATTTTGCTAGCGTTATTAGGAATACGAATGATACGTTACAGTTGGTGAGACGGCATTTCACATATATACTGCATAAAAGTAAAACTACAACTGAATTTATTGGAACAATTTTTTTCTTCACAGTTTATTTGGATAATTTTGGTTCTGTGGAAGGGTGCAAAAATGCGATACAGTATGCTACTTCGAAATTATCTCATGTTGTTTACGTTATAGTTTCAAGATTTAGAATAATAAACATTGAAACTAGAAATAGGCATGTTCAGCATTTGTATTTCCGTTATATAGAATACTTGTATATTCATGTATTGCTTTCTAGTCTATTCTAACTAAAAGAAAACTTAAACGCATTTCACGTGTTTGAACATTGTCATACTAACTAGAATGATAGAATCAATTTATTACAAATTCAAATGTAAGAACGGTTCGAAGAAATTGCTCTGGAATATTTTGCTGGGGGTACTTTCATTGAATGTTAATCTCTCCCCTATATTCATCAATTTAGTACTACTGAACATGCCTTTCTTGAATGCTTCATTTATTGGAAAATATGAATTAAAAAAAATAAAACGAAAGCTGAATTTAAAGGATAGGTTTTATGTAATGTTGGAAAAAATTTACAGCTGTCCACAGTTAGAGACAACAATCTGTTTGGAAGTCTTGCCAGACTGGTTTCCATAAGATTCGATCTTCCGAACAACATCCATGCCTTCAACAACACTACCGAAGACAACGTGGCGTTCGTCAAGCCAAGAAGTTTTCACGGTTGTAACGAAAAACTGGGATCCATTAGTGTTGGGGCCAGCATTGGCCATAGAAAGGATGCCAGGTCCTGTGTGCTTCAAGATAAAATTTTCGTCCTCGAACTTGTTACCGTAAATAGATTTTCCACCCGTTCCGTTATGGTTTTGAAAGTCACCTCCCTGACACATGAAATTCGGAATCACACGATGGAAAGTAGAGCCCTTGTAGCCAAATCCCTTCTCTCCAGTGCAAAGAGCGCGGAAATTTTCGCATGTTTTTGGAGTTACATCAGTTCGTAGCTGAAAACGAAAAAGAAAAATAAACAATATTAATACAAATACAAAACCCCTAAATCCCTCCCGTGGTTGATGGGCTTGACGGTATTGCAAACATCATCAGATACGATTAATTATTGTTACAATTTAATATAAATATGTGTTATAACTTTTAGTTTAATTATTTAGCTTATTGAGTGAGGCATGATTTGAATAAGATGTTGATTGCAATACGCTCCAACATCCGGGGTAGCCGGTAGGGCTTAACTGAGCTCTTTTTTATGTTTCATTTTCATACTACCGGCCCTTATTACCAGTGTGAAGTGGAAATTAAGTGAAATGAACGTACCCCAGTCAGGTTTCACACGATAACGGAATAGTTGAATGGTGAATTATGTTCATCTTTGACGTTTATTCTGTGAGGTTTGTTGTGCTCGTGTGGGATCTGATGGATGAGGTGATATGTGAGTGAAGTGGAATGCAAGAATGGTAATAAAGGCCACCGTTTCAGCTCAGGACCAACGATCGACCAATAGAAGAGATAGAAATTGGGCGTCGGCACCTCCATTCATCTCAAATCCATTAGTCATTTCATATATGAAAACCATTAGTTAGAGCGAGATCTGTTGTGTTTGTTCACGCAGAGAAATGAAGCTTGTTCAAAATAACAAATCAGTTAGTAGATTTTTAAATCTGATTCATGTTAATTTCAAGCTAAAATATGATTGTTCTAAACCATTTTCTCCCTTCAACATCAACAAAGATCTTTGTTCAATGTGAATAAATATTTTGGTCTTGCCAAACGAAAAAAAAATTGTTCCAGCTGATTTTATTGTTTAAATAATTCATTAATATATTGCGTATCAACAAAAGCAGAGTTGATTTTATTGGCAATATCTATGTTGATTCAATTCTGCTTTATCTTTATGTTAAGAACAAAATTTATTCATTTTATCTGTTGTCTTATTTGTGTAATGATACAACAAAGTTTATTGTTCAAAAGAACCGTATCAGTCCTATTTCTTATAAACCAGAGCTTTTTTTTTCAATCATGAATGAACAGAAAAGTTTTTTACGCGTTTCAAAAGTAAAACTTCATCTGCTTATATAGTTTTCATCGGGCTTTTCATCAATCCAAGCGTAAGTATTGATAGTTAATAATATTAGAAACTGCAATAACACGTTTTCTTAACAACATATATTTGATACAGGTTATCTCTCTCTTCACCGGAAGGGCACCGGGAACGGGTACTGAATCATTGGATACTATTAAAAGTACTATTGAATTGATTGTGGTATGTAGATAAATATTATAAATGTATGGAATATAAATGTAATTGGAATTCCTTACAAATATATAAATTGAAAAAAAAATGTACCTAAAACACGCTTTCAAATTATTTCGAAAGAAATCATTTTACTCGTGAAAACAAAACAAAATGAATAATTTTTACAAACAAAAGCGTAGGTTGAAATACTAATCATTTCAAGTTGATATCTTATCATTTATTTCAACTGCCAAGTTTATAAATTCAAAACACTATAAATATTACCTTTATCCAGAATTATTTCTTTTTAAACTGATTTTGCAAGTTGAATTCACTATGAAATTGTTTGTCAAGAAATTGACAGGAACGCACAAGTAAAATATTTGTTGGTATTATCAAAATATTTATAGAAACAAACTAATCCACTGAGCAAAATCAAATACCTAGTTTTGTTGTTTCAAGCAACAATATTTGCTATATTAAACCAATTTTTCTTTTGTCACTATTTCAACAAAATAAATCGTTACGTGAAACCCTGATTTAGTTACATTTACAATATTTTTCTCTGCGTGTTCGATAGATTGACTTCGAGAGTAAGATGAAATTAGGAGTATTTCGCGTCGCTATAACAGCAATATCGTACATATTCTTAACTACTTTTATGCGGTATTGCTTATCAGAGATGAAGCAAAGATTTTGTATTTGATCTCATCACAATTCATTTATTGAAAGTCGAGTAATCAGTAATAATATGGTGACTCTATTAATGAAATGACTATTGGCACAATGAATTTAGTTAAAATCTATTAGAATCAGGCGCGTACACAGGGGGGGGGGGGTTTAGGGGTTCAAACCCCCCCCCCCCCCCGAAACAAAAAATTATAACCCATGGGAAACATTGTGATATAAATTGTACATGTGTTGATTTATCACCATGTTCTAAAACCCCCCCCGAAAATTTTCTCTGGCTACGCGCCTGATTAGAATAGAAATAGTAAATCAATGTTACAATGTTTGCGTGCGGAATACATATTTGTATATATGTATATGTATGTACACATGTGTATGTATGTATGTGTGTATGTCAGTATGCCTTGGTGCCTGTATATATTTATACATGTATGCGTTATATCAAACCGTAGATGGTGATACATTTCGATTGTAAGTGAATAAGATGTTTATTGCATTACGCCGGGGTTGGAGAGGCCGGTAGGGCTTAACTGAGCTCTTTTTATGTTTTATTTTCATACTACCGGTCCCTATTACCAGTGTGAAGTGGATGTTAAGTGGAGTGAACGTATCCCAATAGGGTTTCACACGATGACAACAGGTGAACGGTGAATCGAGTCCATATTTGACGTTTATTGGTGGTTTTTGTACAATGGATTACTGTGGAATGAGATAGAATATTGTAGAATAGAACGAAATAATAATGACTTAACCAATGGGCAAACCACTGATAGCTGTCAAACGATGTTCATCCAGTTTGTATTGTGAGGATGTATCGTTTGGGACCTGATGGGTGGGATGATGTGTGAGTGAAGTGTAAGAGTAACTGCATGCAAGAATGGTAATAAAGACCACCGTTTCAGCTCAGGATTAGCGATCGACCATTAGAAGAGATAGAAATTGGGTAACGGTACCCACATTCATCTCAAATCCATTAGTCATTTCATATACGAGAACCATTTGTTATAGTGACATCTGTTATCTCTGTTTGATAGATTATCTTCAGAAGTAACATGATATTTGGAACATTTTACTTCGCTAAAAGAGCAGTATTGAACCATTTCCGAGCTCCTACTATGCGTTATTGCTTCTTAGAGACGATGCAAAGACTTTGTATTCGGTTTTATCCCAATTCATTTATTAAAAGTCGAGTGATCGCTAAAATAACATGGTGACTCTACTAATGAGATGACTATTGGCACACTAGTTATAGTTAGGATCATTAGAGTAGAAATAGTAACTCAATGTTGTAATGCTTGCGTGTGGAATACATGTGGGTATGTATGCATATATGTATGTGTATGACTGTGTGTGTATGTATGTGTTTTTGTGTGTATGTACAATATACATTTTACCGTGCTTTTGAGTGCGTTGTATCAAATTGGTAGTGATGCATTTCGATTGTGAGTCAGTGTACACCAGATGCCCAAAAGTGCCTGAGCGGATGGTAACACTGTCAAGGATCAACCGAAGACAACTGAATGTGAACATGCTGTAGTAATACTTGTGGGACCCAAGTGTCAATATAATTTATATAAAAATGTACGTTCTCAGTTTTTTCCGTCAAACCATCATGACCGGCCATACAAAGATGTCATTAAAAAACACTAATCCTTTTTTGTCTCCTTTTTTTTCTCGGAAATGGATAACTGAGCATGAACAAGAAATCCGAAAAATAAAGAACAAGATACTCAAGAAAAGCAAGAACAAATATGATAAATGTGGAGCTGAAAAATTGGAAAATAATTTAATTAACACTCTTAGGAAATCTTAAATACAAAATGGAACATGGGTAAGAATAAAAACACCACTGCATACAACTAACTTTTACTTCTCAGGAAATAAAATAACATCAGCAAAAGTACGAAATGGAAATAAAATAGAAGGACAACAAAAGACACTTAGGAAACGCAATTGAATAGAACACTGGAATTAAGGTAAAACAGAATATAAACTATGATCAAAGGTAAGACAACCAACATGAATGAATGATAGAAACTTTTGGGTAATAATATAATTTCCTCATATTGAAAGAAGCGTTTATATGGCGCGCATGCGCTAATTTGGCCTAAAACAAATTAACGGGGTGGGCAATACGTTTTGGACAGGGCTGTAAAAAGCTGATTGGAACCCTTTCCCCACCAAAATGTAATATAAGGAAATATAAGAATATAAGGAAATACAAAACCCCTAAATAACAAGAATCTGTTTACGACCACGGTTTGCTATGAAAATGTGAAAATTGTATAAAAGTGGATATGCAGAACACAGCCGAAACTATTCATAATTAGGTATTACTTTTTTTGTTCTCAAAACATGCGCTTACTCGAAATCGTCTTCCTTCAAGTATTTTCTATGAAACTGTTTACTAAATCGAATTTCGATCTGGATTTTTCCAGCCGAAAACTATTTTTTCATTATTTTTTAAGATTTAAAAATAATCATTATCGATTGAATTAGGTCTTCTTTGCAATGATCGAATATAATAAAATGTATTATCTGTGTAGCAATTGAGCTTTTCTATCAATTACTTGCGTCGTTATATCCGACTACCTTGGTTGGCAGTTTTAGCGTAAGTTAGGTTAGACATATTTTTGCTTTTATTATACAGTAAAGCTACCCGAGCAAAGTGTGAGATCATATAAAAAACTCGTTCTGATGTTGTGCTGTTCGCATGTAGTGATTACTCAATTTGCAATAGTTTTGGTCGTTTTAATATGCCATCACTTTGAAATTCGACTCCGAAGTTTTGAAGTTTTTAAGTCAAGACTTCAAGATTTATGCAGTAACGTGTGAGAATCTTGTTCGAAAAAAGATTTCGCGCTTTATGTTCGCAGTAAATTAACTATTTTCATGCTTGTATATTTAAAAACAAAACGAAATTCGACTCATCGCCATTGTTTATGTGACCATCGCACTAAGCATTTTTTTATTGATTTATAGTAGTTTTTACTCGTTTTTATTCCCTGCGTTACTCGTAATCTAGACAAGAATTGGACAGTTTTTTGCGTCGTGGTGGAGTAAAGATAATTTGTGGTGTTTTTCGATCAGTTTCGTTGCCGCTTTTTGCTCTCGTATCGCGAAGTGCCACCTGTCAGATATCGTATTATCAAGATACTCAGTACAACACTCTTTTTCACACGAACCAAGCGCCATCTGAATTTCACTGTTAGCATCCTGTTTTATTCACTATATATAAAGCTTGTGATCACTGTGACAAAACTGTAAAACCGGAGGAAGATTTCGTTGAGTGTTCGGGCTTTTGCCATCATTTGTCTCCGACTTCTTGACGCAAATCGACTGGATGAAGTTCTCGAAAACGATGATGTCAATGCTGCTGTGCAGACGTTCTCTAATGCGCAATCGATTACTTTGTACCGAAACGATCGAGTCGGCAGACCCGACATCCACCATGGCTGACCGTCGAAGTGAGACAATCCTTGCGTAATCAAAGATAAACTCAAGATTACAATGTCCCATACGATCCATCGAAAAATATCGGACCAGTAATTGTGAACCAGTGAACTTAGTAATAGTGTAATTTTGTTGACCCTTCGTAAATAAGCGTTGATAAACATTTGAAAACGACAGAAAAATTCCATAGCAACAATACAAGTTTGAAAAGAAGTAAACATATACAAACATACCGCACAAAATATGTTGTAACATCCGTTCACTTTAATACTTCGTAAGAAAAGAATATAGCAAATTGAACAGACAACATTCCAGTATATATGGATGATAGTGCTATAGAAATGCGTGTGCATGATCTTCACTCAAGCGTCACCGATTATTATATTCGCAAAACTATGTCCCAATACGGAGAGATTTTCTCGATCGAAAAAGAAAAGTGGAAGAATTTTTTCCCCGGTATTCTAAATGGCGTACGTTTATTACGCATACGCTTGAAGAAGCCTATACCTTCTTATGTGATTTTCGGTCAAGATACAAGAATTCCGTGCAAATCACTTGTTACCTATGACAATCAGATGGCCACATGTCAATATTGCCAAAAAGCTGCTCACTACGGTAAGCCATGTGATAAACTGGACAAGGAGACAACTACACCAAAGGACAACGGTGCTTCCTTCACACCAACCCAAAGCAACCCCAGTACACCTGTGCTAGTCACCAACAACAGTGAAGCTTCCCCTTCAACGAAACCATCTAACGTATCCCCTATAGAACAAAGAACATCAGCTGCAGTTAACAACTTACCATCCAACCAACCAGCAACTGCAACCAATGTACAACAAGGCTCATCTCCAGCAACTAGCAATGAAACCAACAACAATACCATCGATGCGGCAATGGATGACGAGACGAACCACGAACGAAGTGCCCCTCAATCCTCGCAGGAGGGAAATGGAAGCTCCTCTCCCCCTAGGAAAAGGGTGACAACGAGATCCAACTAAAAAAAAAAAATTATTTAAAAAATCGGTTCAATCGGCCACGTAAAGCTTGTACGCAAATAGGCCTGAATAAAAAATATCTTTAAAAAAAAACTTCCACCTGACACAGTTCCTATCTGGTCACGGATGTTTCAGGAAGTGCCTGCATAGATTTGGGCACGCAGAGTCACCGCTTTGATCGAACTGTGAAAATGTCGAAGAGACACCGGAACATGTGATCATTGATTGTCCTCGATTTATGGCAGAGCAAAATTAAATGCGTCTAGTAGTTGGAGAGGACATTTGCGTCGACAACATAGTGGAAATAATGTGCGGCAACGAAGAGATGTGGAAGGCAGTCAACAGAGGGGTGATGCATATGTCATGGCTCCAACGGAAATGGCGAGAAGAGCAGCGAAACGGTCAAGAATGAGGAGCGTGAGCCTGAATAAGGATAAACAGTAAATATCTATGAGTAAAATTGCACCAGATCGCAACCCCCTCCCGAAGTAATACTACATGGCGCAACGTAAACAAGGAATTAGTAATGCAATTGTTTCACGGTTGTTTATTGCCCGAAAATTAGAGATTCTCTCACAATAACTTGTCGGTTTACCTAAAATACAGCAGATAGTGTTTTGGGACATCAAGTGGAAGTAATATTCACACATACCTGCATCGGCCAGAAATAGTCGAAAACACGTTTTCGTTCGGCACGTCAGAAAAGACATTGCACTTCGTTGCAAAACAAAAAGTGTTCTGTAAGTAGCAGCAACTTTACGTCTGCTTAGCGGTTCAAATTGAACTGCCGAGTTTAGCACTAAGCAGTTCAATTTGAACTGCTCTGCACTGATGAGTCAAAGACGAAACGTAAAAATAATGAATATTCACTATTTGAGAGTCGCGATGAGTATCAAAACATCGCAGTGTTTGGGGCTCAAAACACGAGTAGCTCAACGTAATCGGTGTACTTTCAAATGGCTGGTGGTAACATACCGGTGTCAGATGTCTGGTTAGAAATGAGGGAAAGAGATCCGGATACGTTTTGGTAAACAATATGATCTCAACTAAAGCTGATTTTTGATACTCAGGAGAAATACAATAAGGTATTATAAGTAAAAATATATATAATATCTCAAAGGAACAATCTTTCCAGTGTGCTTTTCTCCTATTCGCATTACTGTTAACAAGGCGAGGTGGATAACACGATTGACTTGTAAATTTTCACACATTCCATAGAAATCTGATAACACCGACAACGATATGCAGACGGCGCAGGGTCATTTTTTCAAAAATCTGTAATCAAGCCAAAAAACTGTCTGTGCAAAATCTGTGCAGGTCTCGTTATTTCCAACCGCTTTGTCGGATATTTATTTTCTCAGTTTTCCCTAGCAAATTGAAAACTTTTTGGTGCTCATCTGTGATCGATTTCAGAAATCTGTGAAAATCTACGATAGATTTCAAATATCTGTGAGAAATTTTAGAAATCTGTCATTTTTAAAATCTCTGCAGAAAATTGAAAATCTCAGAAGCACAGATTGATCTGTGAGCCTGGTATCCCTGTTTACCGGCAGGTACACTCACAACACTCGAAAAAGAAATCACATTAGTTTTATATAAATGCAGCGCTTTATTTTTGATATTCTACGTTATGCCTATAAACAACATCTGGAAATCCAGTACAAGCTATGTGATTTTCACATAATCTTCAAATGGTAAGTCCCATGACAGAAGTTTAAGTGAGTTTCCTATATGAAAACTTCTAACAACAAAATGGCTAACATGTTAGTGACAGACTTGCACTTTTTTGGAAGTTTTTAAAGGTAAGTACAGTTTCAAAACGTGTGTAGTATTCAATATACAAATTTGCGTTTACTTTAAATAGATATCGATATTGACTGATTCGAGTTCTTGACAATTTCAATCGAAGATCTCCGAAAATGTTTAGAACCTATAGGGGTCGATTGGGCATTCAAAAATATTTTCGATCCTATTACTTCCTGGAGAAAACGAATTATATTTAAAAAACTCTAGTTTGAAGTAAGAATGTTTGATTGATTTATATTTTCAGGAATCACGAATAGAAAAGCTTCTGGTGGTACCGCCAGTATCAACGGTCCTGAAAGTTACTGCTGATACCAGTCAGGAATCAGTAGTAAATAAAGCAGTTTCCGAAAACCAATCACCCTCAATCTTGTTTACGTCCGTATCCGCAATACGACGAACGGGTACTTTCGAACGAATACGAATAAGCCATTCTTGTTTTCACTCGAATGAATTCGAACGCGACTCGTTTGCCACAAAATATTCAAATATCAGTAAACTTTTTAAAATAAATGCTAAGCCTTGATGTAATCAGTCCAATTCATGTGATTAACCATATGCGAAACGTTAGAATGTATGCCATTTTAGTTTCAAACGAAACGTGTATTCGAACATCATTCGTACGAACGAAATGTCCCATTCCCGTTTACGGACGAATAGACGAAATGCCGTGGTTTCGATTCGTCAGTTTAATGTTGCGAATCAACCGTTCGAACACATTGAAAAAAGTTTAACCGATCTCTAAAATTATTTTCGAATCTAAAGGTGATTTTTAATCAAATCATAAATTTGTGTTTTGCATAAATAATTTAGAAAGCAAAGCAGTATAGTAAAATGCTGTTTTTTTTCTGGGGAGCCTTTGAATATATGCGAGTTTCAAAGTTTTTATGCATCAATTTTGCATCTATTAAGTACTTTATGGAAAATACGCCATGGGTAAACATGCTTTATTTTATATTAAATGCATGATTTTACCAATGAAATAAATATGTAGGCTATCGAAAACATGACAAAATTGCAAGAAAAATGCAACATATTTTTCGCAGATACTACTGATCGGACTGCTATTTCAAATGCTTTTTTTTTACTTTGCACGAAGTTTAATTTGAAAATTTTATTTACCGACTTGTATAAAATTGGTCCTGAGTACGATATTTATTTATTATGTAGCATTCGTCACTTCCTTGATGCTTGCAATCTTCCTTAAAAAACTACCTGCGCTACCGATTCTTCTTTTGCGCAGGAATCGCGTACGTACACGTTCGAGTGAAAACAAGAATGGCTTGTTCGCATTCGTTCGAAAGCATGTGTTCGTCGTATGGTCGATACGGACGTAAGCAAACATGATGATACAAAATCAGTGAAAAAAACAAGTCAAATAACAAATGATATCAAAGATTTTTATTTACAACTCAAATCTGTACCAGAACTGATAGTTTAAAGTTGGATGGGCGTTGTTTTTATGCATGTACGATGTTTAAAAGTGTGATTGATTCGAACGTAAACGGGAATACGAATTTGCTATACTTTCGAACGTATCGCATACGGCCGTAAACAAGAATGAGGGTGAATATCTTGGCTCAGGCAGTTCGGATTTCGAACAGTCTAGTTAATATCATCAACGTGAAATTCGGTCCAACTGTATTAAAAGAGCTGTTGAACAACACAGAAACCGGCAACGAAATAGGGTCCAAGGCTAAAAACGGAGAGCTGTCATAAGGAAAATAAAGTGAGCTGGCTGAAATAATTGCGGGACATCATCTAAAATTCAAGACCAACTTCTTACCTGAATAATTATGAAATGTGTGAAGCAGTTTTTTTACAATTCGATTGACCTGTTGAAATCGTATTCACCGAAATTTATCATGGCATTATGTATTGATCATTATGAATTCGTTTTTACTCACACACAAGCTACATCTGATATTATTAGTATTGATTATTTTGATCGACCACCAACAATGGTTTATAATGTAGATAATAAATTTATATTTAGAGTTAAGAATGTTTAATTTCATCGTTTCATTATTCGATAAGGCTAATGATGTTACAATTGCGGCATGATTAGCGATTGGTTCTTCCCGTTACTTGAAGAGGAAGACTTGGACACCATTTGGTTCCAACAAGACGGCGCTCCGTGCCACACAGCCAACGCTACGATCGATCTTCTGCGCACAGTCTTCGAAAATCAAATTATCAGTCAAAATTCGGATGTCGTTAGGCTGCCTCGGAACTGTGACTTGACGCCGTTAGATTATTATATCTGAGGGGCTGTTAAAGATAAGTGTTATGTGGACAAGCCAGAGACAATTCAAGCCTTGAAGAACAACATTCGGTCAGCCATAGCTGAAATAAAGCTGCAAACAATCGAAAATGTACTAAAAAACTGGGCCGACCGTATAGCGTACTGCAAGGCCAGCCGAGACAGCCATTTGAATGAAATTATATTCCACAATTAACCGGAAGGATTATACTTTAATATGAAAAAATAAATTTTGAAATCGGATGACAAATTGTTTTATTGCGTGTTTAAAAAAAAGTTCTAAATATATGAACAATCCGGTACAATTATTTCTAATAGAAATTATGTAAAAAGTTGGGTGGATGAGATTCATGTATGTTTTCAGGTATAAGTAACGTAATTTCTTTTTTGAGTGAAGCCAGCGCTGCCAATTATACCGGTTCATTTCGTAAGATTTTGCACACATGAATTACAACTGTATGCAAGCTCCATCGCAAGAGTCCCCACCAAATTCAATTTAATTATCTAAAATTGTGTCCTTAACGTAGTTTTTTCCCGTGTGATTGCTTGCTCGTGCAAGACCGGTTTATACTTTGACCCATTGTACCCCGACATTTGGTTTTTTTAAACAATATATTACAATATTTTATTTAGTCTATTATTAAGTTTTAAAAATTAACTAACAATTGCACAATCTGTTACGTAATAAAAAAAATGTAATTGCTTCTATCACAAAATATTATATATGACAGAAAAAGCCAACAAATATTTGAAAAAATATTTCGTAGCAATCATGTTGTTTGAATTTTGACACTAAGTTTTATTTTACGGTGATAGTTTCATAACAAAAATTATGTTGAAGGAAATAGACATTTGAGGTTGCTACGTTTTAGGCCGATCCTACCTTTCCGGCACCGGCATCTTTTGTTTCGGCTGAGCTGCATATACAGCTGTGTACAAGTGCTGCTCAGCCATATCCGCACAACAAAAAATCGATGCCGGATAAATCGGACCGTCCATAAGCGGGTCAACCTTTATTCGACATTATTGAAATGTCGGTCAGTCACACTTTAGTAAGATTGCATTAAGCGCTTTCAACACACGAACACAAAAGTAGAGAAGCTTTATCGCATAGTAATGCGACTGAAGATTAGGTCACGCGGCATTGTGTCACCTCCCCTAACTTTTCTGTGCTTAGCACATTATTTTGAGCGAGAAAATCGATACTCATTTTTATGGAAAAATTCCCGTTATCAATTTTCTTTCAGCAACGTATTTCAGTAAAATTGCACCACGAATATCGATTTTTAATTGAAATTTTTTAACAGATCAATGCCGTCTTGATCGTTCTACCAATCATCAAATATGTATGTCAGATTGATAGAAATAACTTGATATTGAACTGCAATGTTACTTAGAAGTATCAATTAAACACCTAGTAATTGTAGCTGGAGATCTGCACTCCAAGAAAAATTGACTCACCTCAATGACAATACGTCCCAGCGGTGCATTATCAGCACTCATGTCAAAAAAACAACGCGGTAGACCCATTGCTTTTTTGGTGTAATTACACACTTGTGGAGCAACACCAACAAACGGCAACTTTCGTGCAAATCCTAAAAACGCTCGGTCACTGCTAACACAGCTCTTGGCAAAAACAGCGGTGACTGATGCCCGGATGAATGCTAACGTCATGGCGGAAGTAGATTGCAGCAAATCTACAAACGATGAACAGTGAGAAAACGCAAGAAACGAAACGATTGTTCCCGTATTCGATGAGAGTGAAAACATTCGTGAGTGAGCTGTATAAAATCGCTCATGTACACGTGTATACACATCTCTTTTCTCGTTTCTTCTTTCAATAACAAATATGAGCGAAATAGAAAATAAAACCCAACTTTATGGCAAACAGGTTCGAGAAGTGAGTATTGGAACAAAGGTATGTGGAAAACGGTTATAGCAAAAATCCATGACGTTCGATTGAAGAGTTCTTTCAGTATGTTTACCACAAGGTAGCGTTATATTGATGATATATTAGGGGCCCCCTAGGGCAATCCATACATGAAGTAAACTTATGGCGTTTTCGTTTTCAATTTGCACTACACTGGTGCAGTGCTACCGACGACACGACCTGCCACTCACTTTTAAAACTGTATCGTAAATTTAACTACCCCTCAGTAACTCGTAATGTCAAAATGAGATCTTGGAAAATATGTTTGAAACTGGCAACCCAGATTGATAAACTGTTTATTTTAGAATAACAATATCCTTGGTTACGTTTGTTGTTCAATTGAAAAATGTGAATAAAACAAAACGAATCAAAGAGTATTTCACAACGGTTTTATCGTATGTCGCAAAGGAAGAAGACGGAATTACAAATATAATAGTATTATGGGTTTCATAAAATTGGTTAGCTCATATTACATTTAACGATTTTCGTTTAAAAGGTTTCAAAATCGTCTGCTTATGCATCTATGCTTGAAAATCCAAGTGAGTGGACGGCCTTCAAGATAGGAAAATCATCAAAAAAAGATTAAATTAAGGCAGTGAGCCTTATTAAACAAATCTTTAAATAAAAAAGGAGATGAAAAATAAGTTAGCTTGCCGAATTCTTCTTTTGAATAAAGACCATCTCTGAGGTCCATCAATTCTGTTGAACAAGTAAGAGTATCTCAATTCGTACCACTGGAAAATTTCCATCCAGTAATCAAAACTGCGGTTCGATTAAACAGAAAGCAATGGAAATTTAAAAAAAGTTTAAGCCATCCGAATTCAGCCATTGAGATCACGATACTCGAATTTGATACGAATTCTTAGTGAAGAAGTATTTTTGATATGATAAGATCTTTCTTGAGTCATCTGTATATTTCAACGAATAAATTTATAAAACACAAATAATCCAGATGTACTTCTAATAATCGTAATTCGCATTTGTGCTCTTGTCTCTTTAATTTTTAATCCATCCAACATAATCAAACCGGTCCAAATCGTCCTAACGTGAGCATTCTGCATAACATTTTTAAGTCGCAGCATGTAATCGATTGACCGAAATATCCGGGGAACTCGTATGTCACATACTTAGTAGGCTCTCCTGTTCGGCATCCTGCGTATTTTCGTACGCGGTAGCAGGTGTCATGGTAGGATCGATATTTATCCTATAGACAGATAACAATTTGGTTGAGCAACCGGCCGAACTCCTGCGCTGCTCTCTTCATTTCTTATCAGAAAACAATTGATTGGTACCTTCATCAAATTTTCGAATAAATTGATGGTAAAGCTCGCATTCGTAGTTAACGTATAGCTCCACAGCTAACTCTGCAATATAAAAAACAGCTAAATTTCGTACAAATTCCTGGAGATTCAAATATAAAAGCTTACCAAATTAAAGAGGTTGTAGCCTCTTCTAAAGCATATATTGTTACCCACTTGGTTACCCATCTTCTGGTCAAACTTGAATTATAAATCTGTTGCGAAAAATATTTTAAATAATTTTTAAAACTTTCTAGAAGCAATCTAGCGATATAGGAATTCAGACGAACTTTTTTAATTTATTTGTTTATTTATATTTTTAGGGTACCTTGGTAACTACTTCGTTGCAACCAGAAAAGTGTTGCTTAAGAATTTCATTTTTATCATTTACAAGGGGTCGCTATATTTGTGGTAACTGACGGTAAATTGCTCACGGGCACTTTTTAATTCGATTTTCCTTCGGAGTGCCTGGTCGTGTCGTCGGTGCTACACTGAGGCATGAATAAACGAACAAAAATGACGAAAACATAAACAGTAACCCTTGACTACAATAAACGATTCCATTGCACAGAGCTACACCAAACTTTTGATGAGTGCTACAACAGTGGTATCGGTGCAGAAGAAGTGTAGCACTGGTGTAGTGAATTGGCAAAAACGAACGGTTTCAGTGCAACCTTACCAACACCGGTGTAGTGCAACTTAAAAACAAAAAGAACATTAGATTTCCCACTGTACGGTAATACTGACAGCACTTCAAGTGAGAAACAGGTGTACTTTTCTCCATCAGAGCAAATTCAGCAGCTGCAAGATTCATATGGGTGATCTATAATGTAAATGAAACTGAAACAAACGTATTCCCAGAAATCCGTTTTAGTTTTATTTATTCGACCAGTTCTACTGTCAAATTTAAAACTGGTATACATTGCCGTTCTATTTTTTCTATATTTAAAACACAGATAAAACGCTGCTGGGGCTGCCAGTTTATTTTGTTATAATTTCTAGATTTAAATTTTAAAACTGACATAATTTATGCATCTAGAACTAGAACACTCCTGAATATGCCCTTAGCTACTGTGGTTGTTTTAAATGCGTATAAGATAACACACTTTCTTTACAAGCAATATTTGATGCAGGGTGAGATCCGGACTGATGAAGAACCAAATCATTGGAATCTAATTAAAATACCAGGGCTTGATTGTGATATGTGAATAATTCGGTCGCCTTGCTACAATGGACTAAATGTGTGAAATAAAAGAAGAATCAAAAATTTCCTTGCAAATTAGTTTGAAAGAAATCATTTTATTCGTAAAATCACAGATAACAGATATACAGGCTCGAACTAAATTTTTCAAAATTCTGTGCAAATTTCAAATTTGCTATACGTTGGAAACACTACTGCCACCTACTCGATTAATCGTCACGATCTTTCAAAACGTTCCACTACGTTCCGGAATAATAACAAAATCGTCATGCCTGTTATAGAAATATTTCAACTACAACAACTTGTCACACGTGTTGAGGCAACTTTTTCCATGATGCATAAATCACACGAGAATTCGATCGGAATAAAACAAAAACAAACTTGTCATTTTAACCAGTAGGAAAACAAAAATCTTGCGTGAAAGGAATGTTGCACCCAAAATTGTGTCTCGTGTGAAAACACCGAAAACAGATATATATTTATTTATTTATTTATTCATTCGTCAAACAAATGTAGACTACAGACAAAAAAAAATACAATGGTTTCTTATATCAAAGACATCATATTAACATCATATTTTGCGAGCATGGCGCCTTCAGGTGAGTCCGCATTGAAACTCGTACATAGAAGTAGGGGAGAGGAATGTCAAATCCGTGCGCGCCAAATCAGCAGCACTACGCACCCATACAATTGACATGATATGTTGAATGTGATGCCGTGCGATGGCGTTGCTGAACTGAAGATTGATTTCGCTCCAAGCTGACAGGGTCTGCTTATATGATATACATTATTTCTACGATTTGGTTTCAGTTTTCCTTTTATTTGTTTCCTGGACATAGTTAGATCAATTTTGTTGGCAGTTTTCGTTATAAAAGCGCATCATTTGATTAACAGGATTATTTTTGACATAATTTGTTTCATTTTATTTTTCCAAGAATATTTGACGACTTCCGAGATGGTGACTAGGAGCATAAAATTTTGCACAAGTTTTGTGAGATATGATTCAAGCCATTCCAAAAGTTTTTGTTCCATGCCATATTTCTTAATTTCGAATAGTAATAATGGTATGTCAATTCTGTCGAAAGCTTTGCTGAAGTCAGTCAGTGCCCATAGCTTCCAAAGTGAATGTAATGAATTCCAAGAGATTTGGTGACGTAGAACGACCTGTGAAAAAGCCATATTGTTCTGGAGTTATTTTTTACTTGTCAATCCAAACCGTACTAAACATCTAACAGAAAACGCATCCAACCGGAAGGGCTATTTTCATTAGTTTTTGTTGAATCGTTTGGGAATTCGTGATATGACTACAGAGCACTACATATATAGAAAAAAAAAAGTTTTTTACTATTTCTAAGCGTTTATAAATAATGTTAATCTTTACCTACTTAACGAAATATGCCATTCCGTTGACCTAGAATCGAAATTCTAGCGATGCCAAAAGAAAACGTTTCTTATCTAAAGGAATAATAGTTTGTTATTATTTATTTGTGCTACAAAATAGGTTCCTTGGTAAAGAGCTTGTAGCAACCAGGAAAGTGTTGCTGGAAATAGTATTTACAATAATTAACAAGGGGTCGCAATATTTGTGGTAAATCGGTCACGAACACTTATTATTCCGATTTTTCTTCGGAGTGTCTGGTCGACGGCACGACCTGCCACTCGTCTATCAAAACTGTATCGCAAATTTTGTTACTGCTCAGTAACTGGTAATGTCAAAACGAAATTGCTTGAAAATATATTGAAACTGGCAACAAAGGTCGAAAACTGTTGATTTTAAATAACAGTTGTCCATGGCTACGTATGTTGTTTAATTGCAACATATAAATAATCTCGAAACAAAAACAAAATGCGATTTCTGCGAACCGGAGGACAGACTGACTATTGGTTACTACCTAACTCGGACGTACTGCTCAAGGTGATCATTGTTGCTTGAAATAGCTTGACCTAGTGCCCAGTTGTTAGATGAGATGTGCATGACACAAGTAGATCGGACGGCAGAAAATATTGAAATCGTTCGGATTACCACCGAGGCCCAGAATTGTCAGGAAAAACTAACCAAAACTGCATATTCACAGGTATTAGCTTTGAATCATCATTTTGTGACGGAGCCTAACTTTTTTTACCTCCATTGTAGATCATATATTTCGGTGTGAATGAAACCACTGGTCTCATCTTGTTCTTCTTTATTGTTTGTTAATTTGAAATCTAAGTTTATTCATTCTAATGTAATATTTTAACATATAAATATATTTATATTGCTAGTGAAACTAAAATAAAATGAACACTTCTCAATGAATTTTTCATTGGGTCTAAACAGCAAGTGTTTGTTCCCTTTTTTTATTTGCACTTTCAATAATTGAGGGAAAATTATAACGATTTTTTTCGATCTTTTTGATTGAAATCGGGGTTAATGATAATAATTTTCCGGTACGAAATTCATCGAGTGTAAACGGGGAAACGGCTTGATAATCGACACAGAAGACGCCTTTCTTTTTTCTTTTACCCCTGGTAAGTGTACTGGTCGTTGTTATCATACTGTGGTGTATAGCAATCATACATATTCCGCCGTGAATAATCGGGAAGGGTGAAAATTGAAATTGATATTCGGGCCGATCAGAAGCGTTGGACATGTGATGATCTTGAACTAGACAGTGAGCATTCTTATTATTTGTGTTGCTAAATAGATTCCTTGGTAACGAGTTTCCCGCATAGCGTTTTAGCTACCTGGGCAGCCAGGCCACCAGACGGCTACCAAAATTGATTCAGTGACGCTTGTCAAATCCAATTTGACAAACCAAAGTCGCCTGTATCTAAGTTAGCCGAGCGTTTTCATCTTCTCACCTTCGCTGAAAATGTCAAAGATTTCAATGTGGAAAAATCCTGGTGGATCCATATATCGAAATATGGTTTTGTCCTGATATAAATACTTTCGTCCAAACATCTTCGAATTCTTTGTGTTTATTTGTTTCAATTTTGTCGGATGAAAAATCAACACTCGTTGCAATGAAGACTCCACCTCCAGATTTTTGTTGCACCGAACGACCGAAATTAGCTCTGCGCCTAATTCGTATTACTGTTTTTGAATTAGTTGATTTTAACAACAAAATTTCCAAAATAACTATAAAATTAGTTAAAATTGAGAATTTACTTTGCTAAAAAAAACTCTTATTTTTAGAGAATGTGTTTAGTTGGCGAATATTCAGGACACCAACCAGCAATATTTCAATCAAACACGAAATTTTCATTGACAACTAATTTCGTTATTAAAATCAGAAAATTTGTTTCTATTTATCTATCACTGTCATTACTGAAGAACAGCACAAAGAAAACAAAAATGAAATTGGTTTTATCAACAAGTTTATTTGCCAAAAACTCAAGAGAAGTGTCAAAGTAAAACAATCCATTAAAAAGCTTAAAAGGACAGTCTTGTTGAAACTGCTTGCAAATTGTTTAGATGTTTTTCGCATGTGTTACGATATAGCCATATATGAATTTCTAAACCGATATGTGAAAATGACGTAAACTGTTAGTGGAAACTGTATTTATTCAGAATTTGTGCGCATTTGATGCGATTGTGGGTAATAATGTTTTTACGCGGAACAGTGAAGTGAGTTTCGAATATTGCTCTCTAATTGTACACGTCAAATGATGTTTTTTGTACCTTCTAACATTTCGGGCAACGCCGTCCGGTGTACTACTTGTATTCGGTTTTTGTTTTTCGAGTGCTCAAAGTTTTCAGTGAGAGAGTAGATTTCGCGAAGTCGTATGAAGAAAACAGCGATTTAGAAGTAAAATTTTCAAAAAGAAGTTTATGTCTTTTTCTCCAATACAACATCGTATTTATACCTGCCAATATAGAAAAGATAACCGCGAATTTTTTTTCGGTAGTAGTGTGCCATTACGGTGTTAACGTTTTTTCGGTCACAGAGCGCCATATAGCTGCAAATTGCAGAAACCAGTTCAACCATTTATGTTGGTTGAAAACAACGTTTTATTTCTCTAGTTCAACTAAAAAATTAGTTGAATGGATATGAAGTGTGCCTTAGCTAAGAAATGACAGCACGTTGAATTGGTGAATTCAACTAAAAAAATAGCCATTTCAATAAATATTTTATTATTATTAAGGGAACTAGAATTAGAAAATCTAAATTAGCGAAAGTAAGATTTCTTTAGTTGTCTCAAAAAATAACTAACTAAAATCAGAAAATCAACTAATTTTTTCGCCAAAATGCTGATTTCGGTCATTCCGTGTGGGTACTGCTAAGTTACGGTCATGCCGGAATACGTTATAGTTATTTCCAAAAATTTCTTCGAATTTTACGCTTTCGTCCCAACTACTGTCAATTCCAAGAATTACCGAGAATAACTGATGGCGTTTTTCATTGAGAAACACTGGTGGCGTGGATTGCTCTGGTTTTGCACTTTCGAGCAGAAATGGCAATGGAACACCGTCAAAATATTGCATTTCTGCTCAAAAGTGCAAAATCAGAGCAATCCACGCCACCAGTGTTTTTCAATGAAAAACGGCATGAGAAAGAAGATGATAAAATATTTTGTTGAATTTCCTTCATTTTGGCTGGGCTTCCATGCGATTGAAATTCTGACAGCAGACAAGAATTTCAATCGCATTCTGTTGTGAATGCGAAGAAAATTTCAGGATTTGAATGAAGTGTAGTGTTACTCACTACACTACACTACTATTTCTGATGCCCCGTTTACACTTATGCTGGCTGCCAGCATGCTGGTGCCAGTGTACTGCCCTCTTAGGAAAAAACGTTCAACTGTAGTCCAATGATCCAAAGTATTAGACCAACGAAGGACCACCGTTGAACGCTTTTTTCCTAAGAGGGTGGTACCGACGACACGACCTGCCACTCGACTATCAAAACTGTATCGCAAATCTAACTACCCCTCAGTAACTGGTAATGTCAAAACGAAATCGCTTGAAAAAATGTTGGAACTGGCAACACAAGTTGGAAAATTATTGATTTTGAAAAACAGTTACCAGTATCCTTGGTAACTAAATATGGAATGTAAACAAAAACAAGAGATTCTAACTTAAAACGAAACCACTGAATGTAGTTGGCAGTATTGAATAAACTTTTTACTGTAGATTTCGATTTAACCGATATAATCAACTGCGCAGCCGGGAGAATGTAGTATATAAATTTGAGTATATAAAGGTTAAATGTGATTATTAAATTCTACTCAATAAACGGAGCGATCTTATTTTCCGTTCGGATGATACAGTTAACTTCAGACTCATGTTGTTCGTATATGCCAACTGTTTTATTTAATAATGCACATAAGCAAGAGTGTATGATTTGTTCTCAGATTTTCCAGTTTCTCACCCTTTAGAAGTGTTTAATGGATCACTAAATTAATTCCGGCAGAAATGAGGCGAACAAATCCGTTTGATATGAGGTTCAGTGATCGCACAAAAGATTCCATTGAATTAATCTGAAATTAACTAAATTATGTATATCTAAACTATTTATCTACCATCTCTTTTAAATTTACATATAACTGTTCGTAGGAAACGAATAGAAAGATACTATATCTCCCTTCTCAGAAGCATTTCCGAAGGCGGCGAGAGAATGTTAACTGCAATAGAAAAATAATATTTAATAATAAAATTCAAGCACTCACCTGCACTCAGCTTTATCATAATTTGCGTTGATGATTATCCACATTATTTAATAGCTCTCCAGAATTCACTAAATAAGAGGAAAAGACACAAAAATTCAAAACGGTGGAATTATTCCACAACTATTTCAAACTGTTTGTTTATTTATTCTGGTGCTCCTTGGTAACTAGAGCATAGCAACTTGAACAGTGTTGCTCGAATAGTTAGTTTTTGTCATTTTCAAGGGGTCGCTATATTTATGGTAACTGGTGGTAAATCACTCACGAACACTTTTTATTCCGATTTTTCTTCGGAGTATCTGGTCGTGTCGTCGGTGGTACACTGACACCAGCATGCTGGCAGCCAGCAGAAGTGTAAACGGGGCATGATAGACTTTGAAGAAGATTCGTAGGAGGTGATCAGGTGTTGTTGGAAGACCTCCTAATGCTAATAACATTTTATACTAGTAGGTGTCATACCCTCGATGCATACTGTAGGTTGTTGATTTTTCATGTATGACAAATACAGACGGACGACGTGCATTATTTTCGGGTCACGAAGTCTTGCTTTCAAGAAGCGTTCGTCGCCATTTGCAGATTGTGAAGTAGGACGTACAATTGGAGGACGCCTTGGATCAATTTCGAATTGGCTGTCTGTATTCATGTCCTGTGATATTGCAGATGTATTTATGTTCTGTGATATTGCAGAGGTGTTCACATAGTTAGTGGATGGTGCAGCTTCGATGTCACTACTTCCTAAGATCGGAATAGTGTTGTTTTGAATACTTCTTGTTCCTTTGTAAGGGTTGATTGTTTCACCTTTTTGAAAATTTATGAATTTTGAGGCAATATCTGCACCTGGATGCCCGGAGAATTGAACCCGTGCAGCTGCTAGTAAGTCCTTGTCCAAGGGTAAGGTATATTGTAATGACATATTATTGTTATTATTGTGGCAGGTATTGTTACTATTTGTGTTGAAATTGCTGTTGTAGTGCACGTTGTTGTTGTTGTTGTTGTTGTTGTTATTGCTGTTGCTGTCGGGTTTGCTGTTGTAGTTGTTGTTGTTTTAACTGCATATACTGTAATATTTGTTTCTGTTGTTGTTGAAATTTGTATTATTTTGTTGTTTCCGCTTCCGTTATTTCCGTATGAAGTTTGCTTTTTCTGCTTGTTTTTCTTGCAGCCGTCGAGTGCGCTGTTTATTGTCATACTCACTCCAGTCTCGTTTCCAGATTTTTAAATTCCAATAAAGCGGCAGCCACTGTTGCATGCTTGAGTTTCATTAGCGTCAGCATCGATTCTTGTTTCGAATTCGTCAAATTTGTGAAGTAGAACTGCGGTGCATTTTTCGATTGCCGACTGTGCATTAATTGCTAGTGTATTACTTGATTTACCCAAATCTTCAGCAAGAGATTCGGGCATACTTATGGTTTCTGATAGTTTAGAAAATTCCAGTGATTTTTTTTTCGGTTGCAGTATTAATGTTGTTTATTTTGGTCAGCTCCGTTTGAATATCGGTCAATAATGACTCGATATGATTGAATGATTCATTCGATATGGCCGTGGTTTCTAGGTACTGAATAAGGGCCTGATTGGAGTCTGACTGGAGCTTAATACTGTCCGTTATTTTTTTCTGCTGGCGTATGAGTTCCTTCAAATTGTATTGTTCGTAATAGTCCTCCTGACATTCGATGCATGAAGGAAGCATGAATATACGCAGCAGTTCTTCATTATTTCACTGAACGCCAATACAGGCGGAGTGAAATTTCTTTCCACTGCAATTCCAAAGAGAACGATTATCGTTCAGTGCACAGTTGACGACAATGCACCCAACGCACGAGCTGACCCGTCGAACTTCGTCTCGCCCAAAAATTTATTGTTCGAATTTATGGTTATGGATATCTTTCTAACTACTTAACCTACTATCAACGAAATTCGGTCCGGTGTACTACTTGTATTCGGTTTTTGTTTTTCGAGTGCTCAAAGTTTTCAGTGAGAGAGTAGATTTCGCGAAGTCGTATGAAGAAAACAGCGATTTAGAAGTAAAATTTTCAAAAAGAAGTTTATGTCTTTTTCTCCAATACAACATCGTATTTATACCTGCCAATATAGAAAAGATAACCGCGAATTTTTTTTCGGTAGTAGTGTGCCATTACGGTGTTAACGTTTTTTCGGTCACAGAGCGCCATATAGCTGCAAATTGCAGAAACCAGTTCAACCATTTATGTTGGTTGAAAACAACGTTTTATTTCTCTAGTTCAACTAAAAAATTAGTTGAATGGATATGAAGTGTGCCTTAGCTAAGAAATGACAGCACGTTGAATTGGTGAATTCAACTAAAAAAATAGCCATTTCAATAAATATTTTATTATTATTAAGGGAACTAGAATTAGAAAATCTAAATTAGCGAAAGTAAGATTTCTTTAGTTGTCTCAAAAAATAACTAACTAAAATCAGAAAATCAACTAATTTTTTCGCCAAAATGCTGATTTCGGTCATTCCGTGTGGGTACTGCTAAGTTACGGTCATGCCGGAATACGTTATAGTTATTTCCAAAAATTTCTTCGAATTTTACGCTTTCGTCCCAACTACTGTCAATTCCAAGAATTACCGAGAATAACTGATGGCGTTTTTCATTGAGAAACACTGGTGGCGTGGATTGCTCTGGTTTTGCACTTTCGAGCAGAAATGGCAATGGAACACCGTCAAAATATTGCATTTCTGCTCAAAAGTGCAAAATCAGAGCAATCCACGCCACCAGTGTTTTTCAATGAAAAACGGCATGAGAAAGAAGATGATAAAATATTTTGTTGAATTTCCTTCATTTTGGCTGGGCTTCCATGCGATTGAAATTCTGACAGCAGACAAGAATTTCAATCGCATTCTGTTGTGAATGCGAAGAAAATTTCAGGATTTGAATGAAGTGTAGTGTTACTCACTACACTACACTACTATTTCTGATGCCCCGTTTACACTTATGCTGGCTGCCAGCATGCTGGTGCCAGTGTACTGCCCTCTTAGGAAAAAACGTTCAACTGTAGTCCAATGATCCAAAGTATTAGACCAACGAAGGACCACCGTTGAACGCTTTTTTCCTAAGAGGGTGGTACCGACGACACGACCTGCCACTCGACTATCAAAACTGTATCGCAAATCTAACTACCCCTCAGTAACTGGTAATGTCAAAACGAAATCGCTTGAAAAAATGTTGGAACTGGCAACACAAGTTGGAAAATTATTGATTTTGAAAAACAGTTACCAGTATCCTTGGTAACTAAATATGGAATGTAAACAAAAACAAGAGATTCTAACTTAAAACGAAACCACTGAATGTAGTTGGCAGTATTGAATAAACTTTTTACTGTAGATTTCGATTTAACCGATATAATCAACTGCGCAGCCGGGAGAATGTAGTATATAAATTTGAGTATATAAAGGTTAAATGTGATTATTAAATTCTACTCAATAAACGGAGCGATCTTATTTTCCGTTCGGATGATACAGTTAACTTCAGACTCATGTTGTTCGTATATGCCAACTGTTTTATTTAATAATGCACATAAGCAAGAGTGTATGATTTGTTCTCAGATTTTCCAGTTTCTCACCCTTTAGAAGTGTTTAATGGATCACTAAATTAATTCCGGCAGAAATGAGGCGAACAAATCCGTTTGATATGAGGTTCAGTGATCGCACAAAAGATTCCATTGAATTAATCTGAAATTAACTAAATTATGTATATCTAAACTATTTATCTACCATCTCTTTTAAATTTACATATAACTGTTCGTAGGAAACGAATAGAAAGATACTATATCTCCCTTCTCAGAAGCATTTCCGAAGGCGGCGAGAGAATGTTAACTGCAATAGAAAAATAATATTTAATAATAAAATTCAAGCACTCACCTGCACTCAGCTTTATCATAATTTGCGTTGATGATTATCCACATTATTTAATAGCTCTCCAGAATTCACTAAATAAGAGGAAAAGACACAAAAATTCAAAACGGTGGAATTATTCCACAACTATTTCAAACTGTTTGTTTATTTATTCTGGTGCTCCTTGGTAACTAGAGCATAGCAACTTGAACAGTGTTGCTCGAATAGTTAGTTTTTGTCATTTTCAAGGGGTCGCTATATTTATGGTAACTGGTGGTAAATCACTCACGAACACTTTTTATTCCGATTTTTCTTCGGAGTATCTGGTCGTGTCGTCGGTGGTACACTGACACCAGCATGCTGGCAGCCAGCAGAAGTGTAAACGGGGCATGATAGACTTTGAAGAAGATTCGTAGGAGGTGATCAGGTGTTGTTGGAAGACCTCCTAATGCTAATAACATTTTATACTAGTAGGTGTCATACCCTCGATGCATACTGTAGGTTGTTGATTTTTCATGTATGACAAATACAGACGGACGACGTGCATTATTTTCGGGTCACGAAGTCTTGCTTTCAAGAAGCGTTCGTCGCCATTTGCAGATTGTGAAGTAGGACGTACAATTGGAGGACGCCTTGGATCAATTTCGAATTGGCTGTCTGTATTCATGTCCTGTGATATTGCAGATGTATTTATGTTCTGTGATATTGCAGAGGTGTTCACATAGTTAGTGGATGGTGCAGCTTCGATGTCACTACTTCCTAAGATCGGAATAGTGTTGTTTTGAATACTTCTTGTTCCTTTGTAAGGGTTGATTGTTTCACCTTTTTGAAAATTTATGAATTTTGAGGCAATATCTGCACCTGGATGCCCGGAGAATTGAACCCGTGCAGCTGCTAGTAAGTCCTTGTCCAAGGGTAAGGTATATTGTAATGACATATTATTGTTATTATTGTGGCAGGTATTGTTACTATTTGTGTTGAAATTGCTGTTGTAGTGCACGTTGTTGTTGTTGTTGTTGTTGTTGTTGTTATTGCTGTTGCTGTCGGGTTTGCTGTTGTAGTTGTTGTTGTTTTAACTGCATATACTGTAATATTTGTTTCTGTTGTTGTTGAAATTTGTATTATTTTGTTGTTTCCGCTTCCGTTATTTCCGTATGAAGTTTGCTTTTTCTGCTTGTTTTTCTTGCAGCCGTCGAGTGCGCTGTTTATTGTCATACTCACTCCAGTCTCGTTTCCAGATTTTTAAATTCCAATAAAGCGGCAGCCACTGTTGCATGCTTGAGTTTCATTAGCGTCAGCATCGATTCTTGTTTCGAATTCGTCAAATTTGTGAAGTAGAACTGCGGTGCATTTTTCGATTGCCGACTGTGCATTAATTGCTAGTGTATTACTTGATTTACCCAAATCTTCAGCAAGAGATTCGGGCATACTTATGGTTTCTGATAGTTTAGAAAATTCCAGTGATTTTTTTTTCGGTTGCAGTATTAATGTTGTTTATTTTGGTCAGCTCCGTTTGAATATCGGTCAATAATGACTCGATATGATTGAATGATTCATTCGATATGGCCGTGGTTTCTAGGTACTGAATAAGGGCCTGATTGGAGTCTGACTGGAGCTTAATACTGTCCGTTATTTTTTTCTGCTGGCGTATGAGTTCCTTCAAATTGTATTGTTCGTAATAGTCCTCCTGACATTCGATGCATGAAGGAAGCATGAATATACGCAGCAGTTCTTCATTATTTCACTGAACGCCAATACAGGCGGAGTGAAATTTCTTTCCACTGCAATTCCAAAGAGAACGATTATCGTTCAGTGCACAGTTGACGACAATGCACCCAACGCACGAGCTGACCCGTCGAACTTCGTCTCGCCCAAAAATTTATTGTTCGAATTTATGGTTATGGATATCTTTCTAACTACTTAACCTACTATCAACGAAATTCGGCACACATACGCTTTAGCCCAAAACAGAAAACATCACAAAAAATTAGTGTGAAATTCGTCTGTTAAGCAAAAATTGAACAAATTTTTTAACAGCGAGAAAGTTTTCTCATAATCTGTTCTATACGTTCAAGTTCTCAAAAAGCGTACCATGCGTACTTTAGAGCTCTAATATTGATTGGATATTTTCAGGTACTGCAGAACTTTTGATTGCTTGGAGACGACACTTAAATTTTAATTTGATATTAATCTTACCAGATCGATCATTCTTCACAGAATATGCAATATGAAATGACAATCTCAATATTCTTTATGTTCAAGATAATTGAACATTGATATCTAATAACCACTTACTGTGTGCGCTTAGTCTAATCTAAATAATTAGAAAGAAAAAAAGCAAGGAAAATCTCTTAGTTTGACCTTAGAGCTTCTACAGTGCAATCTTTTCATTTATTCATTAAAAAAATTCTGATTTGGTAATCTTGCCCCCGCAATGACCAATATTTTTCATCTGACTCCATTGAACACAATTCATCAACTGCTAAATGATATCAAAACTTCTTCTCCTGCCTACAACGGTTTTCTAGATCAGTCATATGCATTCCGTTATTGAGTAATTTGGCAAGCAATAATTTTGATACCCAATTAAGCACGTGGTTCAACGTAATGACGAATCACATCACATCAAGTATGCATGTGAAATCTTCACACAAAACAACTTGTTGCGCGCCAAACGATTTTTTCAATGATCTAGTATTCTTTTCTTCGACGGCCAAACACTCGTTGGAACTCGTTGCGCGCCAAACATCAATCGTAGATCTAGCAATCATTGGCGACTTTTTCAGTGGAAATTTTCATTGTCCATACAAACTTTATGGATTTTTCCCACTTTTCCGGCAAATTTTCCTAATTTTTTTGATGTACGAACCCGGTGGGGGTAAAAACTGATCAAACAAAAAAAGAATCATGTAAATCTGTCCATCCGTTCTTACGTGATGCGATTACAAAGAATGATCTCTGCATTTTTATATAGATACTAGCTGGCCCGTCGAACTTCGTCTCGCCCAAAATTTATTTGTTCGAATTTATTTTTTTTTTGACAGTAGAATTGTCAAACGACTAAGTGATTAACGTTTCTCTCAATAATTTTTATGATTACTTCACCTACAACTAACGGAATTCGACACACATTCGTTTTTAACCCAAAGAAGAAATATCACCAAAAATTTATGTGAAAATGTGAAATAATTCTATTAAGCAAAATGCACAGTTTGTCATCTTATTCTTTGAATCAATGAATGCACTGAACAGAGATCCCTCTCTAATGGCTTCGACATAAAAGAAAAATTCCTCTTCTGGAGTTGTTCGATAGAATAGGATATATTTACAATTTGTATTTAGCCCAAGTAATTGAAGGTTCGTAGATAGATTTGGCTTAAGGGGCGGATAGGTTCTAACACTTTTGAAAAATCATTTATTATTTTCTTTAAATTTTCTTATTGTAAAATATTTGAAGAATTTTCTGTGGAATTTTCAAGCCTATTGGAACGAAACTCTGGAAGTTATGGACCTTTATCTATGGCTATCTCATTCTACAAAGAAGCAAGAGCGCGGCGCACAGGCCCAAGATATCTACTTCGATTGACTTCAAAACTTGACAAAACATTCTTGAAATGTTTCGTTATAATAAATTATAAGTAATTACTCCCTGGAGTTATTAATTGTTTCCATTGATTTAAAAAATAAAAAAAAATCAAACAGAAACGTTGGGGTCTAGAAAAACTTCTACTCTAACTATGCTGCGTTCGTTTGTTCACTTCTGATTAGTCTGCTCTGAGATACAGTGGACACCGCAAATCATGATTTTTAAGAAGCGTTCTCGAAAATACCTCTTCACCGACTTATTTCTTAATATTTTTCCAAAAAATATTTACAAATGTTGTTCGAATGATGCTTTTTATCATGCAAAACATTTGAATTTATTTTGTTGAACGATAATTCTGGAAAAAATCGCAAAAATGATGATTTTTTTAACATAAGCATTCTGAGCAATACGTTTTTAAGGAATCACTCATTTCCGATGCAACAGAAAATTTTGGAAGTTCATTGTGCAGTTTTTAAGCAGTGAGAAAGTTTTCTGAGAACTTGTTATGTTCGTTCAAGATATCAAATAGTGCAACGCTTACTGTAGAGGTCTAATAAAATGGATATTTTTGGTTGCTTGGAGAGACGACGCTTAAATTTTAATTTGAAATTGAACTTACCAATTTGAACAATCTTCACAAAATATTAAATATAAAATGACAGTCTCAATCCATTACCTGTACCTGTACCTAACAGCTATAGGCCTGGGGTGTCCTTTGCTGTATCAAGCATACGTCTCCACATAACTCGGTCCATGGCTGCTCGTCCATTATCATTTTGAATCATTTTGAACCTTGATATTTAATTGCCACTTAATATGTGCGCTTAGTGTATTCTAAATCATTAGAAAGCAAAATGCAAAGAAAATCTCTTAGTTCGACCATAATATTTCTAAAGCACAACCTTTCCATTGATTCATTCAAAAATTTTCTGATTTGTTAAACTCACGCCCTCGATGTCCAATATTATTCATCTGTCTCCATTACATACAAACCATCAACAGATAAATGATATCAGAACTTTTTCTCATGCCAACAGCGGTTTTCTAGAGCAGGCCTATGCATTCCGTCATTGAACCATTTGGCAAGCAATAATTTCGATACCCTATTAAGCACGTGGTTCGAAATGACGAATCACATCACATCAAGCATGCATATGAAATCTCAACACAAAACTATTCGTTGCGTGCCAAAAGATTCTTTCAACGATCTAGTATTCCTTTCTTTCGACGGCCAAACACTTATGCAACTCGTTGCGCGCCAAACACCAATTGTAGATCTAGCAATCATTGGTGACTTTTTCAGTGGAAAATTCCATTGTCCATACAAAATAACTTTATTGGTTTTTCCCACTTTTCCGGTAAGTTTTCCTAATTTTTTTGATGTACGAACCCGGTGGGGGTAAAAACTGATCAAACAAAACAAAAGCATCTCAATCCGTCCATCCGTTCTTAAGTGATGCGATTACAAAGAATGATCTCTGCATTTTTATATATATATCTATATATATATATATATATATATATATATATATATATATATATATATATATATATATATATATATATATATATATATATATATATATATATATATATATATATATATATATATATATATATAGATATATAGATATATAGATATATAGATATAGATAGACTAGCGGACCCCTGCACACTTCGTTGCGCAATAATATTAGATTGGATGTAGAAAATCAAATCTACTTATCAATTTTGATGATTATTGAAAAGAAATCATTATAATACTCTATGATAGTGGCCCCAACCTTTTTATATTGCGGACAACAGGACAAAATATATAAAACCGATGGTTTGCCGAAACGCAAACAGGCAGCGTACAATTTACCATCAGAAAAAAAAACTTTAAATTCATGCTACAGACTCATAACGATTATTGACGATAACAGAAAAGTTAAACAGATGAGAAAATGACGTTCAAATTGAAATGGCATAGCAGTGGGCATCATTGGAATGCGTGAAATAAAAACTTTTCTTCTTCTAATTTGCCATTCAAAATTGTTGTCTCGACAACATTTGCGATTAACTTTTGAACTTTTTACTTTTTTCTGTACTTGTTCCTTTATTTTTTACACTTTATTTTGTACTTTGTGTGCTTGTTTCTGTAATTTGTGTATTAGTTCCTGTACTTTCTATGCTTATATCAGAATTTGTTCCTATACTTTTTGTATCTGCACCTGTATTTTCTGTATTTGGTCCTGTAACTTCTATTCTTATATCTGTACCATCTGCAAATTCTTTACCTTTTTCTGCACTCAATTGTACCAGTACTTCCTATACTTGTTTCCCTCATTTCAGTACTTGGTTTTGTACTTTCTGCACTTGTTCCTGTACCTTCTTTATTTTTTACTGAACTTAGCTTCTGTACTTGTTCCTTTTATTTCTGTACCTGTAGCTGTCCCGGTGAATTTTTCACAGCGTAAAAATTATCTTTGGATGGAAATTATTTCGAATACTCTTAAGTTAGAATAATCGAACGACCCTCATGATTGCTCGCGATCAATGATGTAGAATGGTAGAATGTTCTGTAAAAATGAATCATCTGACAATTGTTTTTGATTCGATTCCAACATTTTTCCCCAATTCAGGTACACACGCACACTTCGCACTTCAAAGCAGTTTTTTCCTGCTCTTAAAAGTCCCAAATGATTCGAGCAAAATACAACCAAAATCAGTTTGACGGTTTATGATCAAGAGAGTGAATCATTCGAATAGGTAAAACATGCCGATGAGTTCCCAAATCTCGGTTCAATCGATGTAATTTAAAAACAGGAGGCAAACGGGATGGTTCGAGTATATTGGACGAAACTGTTCATAATCAGTCAAATGTAAATAATTTGAAATTTCGAAGTACTCTGCGATGGTATAATTCGAATCGCGTTTGGGCCAATTGAAGACGTTTGGACTCAAATAAATAACCGAACTGCAATTGAATGCAATTGACGAAATTTGGATGTCGTTTCGAGAAAAATTTACACAAAATCCCATCCAAAAATTCCTTCAAAGGTATAGCACGGGAAATGCTTATGAAAAATTTAAGCCCACGGAACGACCGAAATTAGCTCTGCGCCTAATTCGTATTACTGTTTTTGAGTTAGTTGATTTTAACAACAGAATTTCCAAAAGAACTTTAAAATTAGTTAAAATTGAGAATTTACTTTGCTGAAAAAAACTCTTATTTTTAGAGAATGTGTTTAGTTGGCGAATATTCTGGACACAAACCAGCAATCTTTCAATCCAGCACGAAATTCTCATTGACAACAAATTTTGTTATTAAAATCAGAAAATTTGTTTCTATTTATCTATCACCATCATTACTGAAGGACAGGACAAAGAAAACAAAAATGAAATTGGTTTTATTAACAAGTTTATTAGCTAAACACTCCTGAGAAGTGTCAAAGCAAAACAATCCGTTAAAAAGCTAAAAGGGACAGTCTTGTTGAAACTGCTTGCAAACTGTTTAGATGTTTTTCGCATGTGTTACGATATATCCACATATATAAATTTCTAAACCGATATGTAAAAATGACGTAAACTGTTAGTGGAAAGTGTATTTATTCAGAATTTGTGCGCATTTAAAGCGATTGTGCGTAATTATGTTTTTACGCGGAACAGTGAAGTGAGTTTCGAATATTGCACTCTAATTGTAGATTGCACCTAGTAGATTGTATGCCGATTTGTGCAGGCAGAGATTCACGAGATCCGAAATATTGAGCTCAGTATATGAATGTGATCAATTTTTATTCATCTACTAGGTGTCATTACTACCAAATACGGTCGACGGAATGAACAAGCCAATACTTTTTAGCTTGCTTAGGGTCCGTTCTAAAATTCCTAGTAGATTGTATGCCGATTTGTGCAGGCAGAGATTCACGAGATCCGAAATATTGAGCTCAGTATATGAATGTGATCAATTCTTTATTCATCTACTAGGCGTCATTACTACCAAATACGGTCGACGGAATGAACAAGCCAATACTTTTTAGCTTGCTTAGGGTCCGTTCTAAAATTCCTAGTAGATTGTATGCCGATTTGTGCAGGCAGATTCACGAGATCCGAAATATTGAGCTCAGTATATGAATGTGATCAATTCTTTATTCATCTACTAGGTGTCATTACTACCAAATACGGTCGACGGAATGAACAAGCCAATACTTTTTAGCTTGCTTAGGGTCCGTTCTAAAATTCCTAGTAGATTGTATGCCGATTTGTGCAGGCAGAGATTCACGAGATCCGAAATATTGAACTCAGTATATGAATGTGATTAATTCTTTATTCATCTACTAGGCGTCATTACTACCAAATACGGTCGACGGAATGAACAAGCCAATACTTTTTAGCTTGCTTAGGGTCCGTTCTAAAATTCCTAGTAGATTGTATGCCGATTTGTGCAGGCAGAGGTTCACGAGATCCGAAATATTGAGCTCAGTATATGAATGTGATTAATTCTTTATTCATCTACTAGGCGTCATTACTGCCAAATACGGTCGACGGAATGAACAAGCCAATACTTTTTAGCTTGCTTAGGGTCCGTTCTAAAATTCCTAGTAGATTGTATGCCGATTTGTGCAGGCAGAGATTCACGAGATCCGAAATATTGAGCTCAGTATATGAATGTGATTAATTCTTTATTCATCTACTAGGCGTCATTACTACCAAATACGGTCGACGGAATGAACAAGCCAATACTTTTTAGCTTGCTTAGGGTCCGTTCTAAAATTCCTAGTAGATTGTATGCCGATTTGTGCAGGCAGAGATTCACGAGATCCGAAATATTGAGCTCAATATATGAATGTGATCAATTCTTTATTCATCTACTAGGCGTCATTACTACCAAATACGGTCGACGGAATAAACAAGCCAATACTTTTTAGCTTGCTTAGGGTCCGTTCTAAAATTCCTAGTAGATTGTATGCCGATTTGTGCAGGCAGAGATTCACGAGATCCGAAATATTGAGCTCAGTATATGAATGTGATTAATTCTTTATTCATCTACTAGGCGTCATTACTACCAAATACGGTCGACGGAATGAACAAGCCAATACTTTTTAGCTTGCTTAGGGTCCGTTCTAAAATTCCTAGTAGATTGTATGCCGATTTGTGCAGGCAGAGATTCACGAGATCCGAAATATTGAGCTCAGTATATGAATGTGATCAATTCTTTATTCATCTACTAGGCGTCATTACTACCAAATACGGTCGACGGAATAAACAAGACAATACTTTTTAGCTTGCTTAGGGTCCGTTCTAAAATTCCTAGTAGATTGTATGCCGATTTGTGCAGGCAGAGATTCACGAGATCCGAAATATTGAGCTCAGTATATGAATGTGATTAATTCTTTATTCATCTACTAGGCGTCATTACTACCAAATACGGTCGACGGAATGAACAAGCCAATACTTTTTAGCTTGCTTAGGGTCCGTTCTAAAATTCCTAGTAGATTGTATGCCGATTTGTGCAGGCAGAGATTCACGACATCCGAAATATTGAGCTCAGTATATGAATGTGACTAATTCTTTATTCATCTACTAGGCGTCATTACTACCAAATACGGTCGACGGAATGAACAAGCCAATACTTTTTAGCTTGCTTAGGGTCCGTTCTAAAATTCCTAGTAGATTGTATGCCGATTTGTGCAGGCAGAGATTCACGAGATCCGAAATATTGAGCTCAGTATATGAATGTGATTAATTCTTTATTCATCTACTAGGCGTCATTACTACCAAATACGGTCGACGGAATGAACAAGCCAATACTTTTTAGCTTGCTTAGGGTCCGTTCTAAAATTCCTAGTAGATTGTATGCCGATTTGTGCAGGCAGAGATTCACGAGATCCGAAATATTGAGCTCAGTATATGAATGTGATCAATTCTTTATTCATCTACTAGGCGTCATTACTACCAAATACGGTCGACGGAATGAACAAGCCAATACTTTTTAGCTTGCTTAGGGTCCGTTCTAAAATTCCTAGTAGATTGTATGCCGATTTGTGCAGGCAGAGATTCACGAGATCCGAAATATTGAGCTCAGTATATGAATGTGATTAATTCTTTATTCATCTACTAGGCGTCATTACTACCAAATACGGTCGACGGAATGAACAAGCCAATACTTTTAGCTTGCTTAGGGTCCGTTCTAAAATTCCTAGTAGATTGTATGTCGATTTGTGCAGGCAGAGATTCACGAGATCCGAAATATTGAGCTCAGTATATGAATGTGATTAATTCTTTATTCATCTACTAGGCGTCATTACTACCAAATACGGTCGACGGAATGAACAAGCCAATACTTTTAGCTTGCTTAGGGTCCGTTCTAAAATTCCTAGTAGATTGTATGCCGAGTTGTGCAGGCAGAGATTCACGAGATCCGAAATATTGAGCTCAGTATATGAATGTGATTAATTCTTTATTCATCTACTAGGCGTCATTACTACCAAATACGGTCGACGGAATGAACAAGCCAATACTTTTTAGCTTGCTTAGGGTCCATTCTAAAATTCCTAGTAGATTGTATGCCGATTTGTGCAGGCAGAGATTCACGAGATCCGAAATATTGAGCTCAGTATATGATTGTGATCAATTCTTTATTCATCTACTAGGCGTCATTACTACCAAATACGGTCGACGGAATGAACAAGTCAATACTATCACATTCATATACACGAATACATTGACAAGTTGCTGGAGCGGTTTAGAATGACTGACTGTAACCCTGTTTCAACATTGTTCGATGCTAGCCAGAAATTATCAAAAGAAATGTATTCGAAGTCTACCGATAAAATCGCAAACGGGTAATTCAGCTAGAACTAAATTTTTCAAAATCCTGTGTAAATTTCAAATAAGTTTTACGTTGGAAACACTACTGCCACCTACTCAACTATTCGCTACGATCTTTCAAAACGTTTCACTACGTTCCGGAACGATAACAAAATCCTCCTGCCTGTTATAGAGATATTTCAACTACAAAAACTTTTACACTTGTGACAAGTCATTTGAACCAACAGCAAAACAAAAATATTGCGTGAAGTGAATGTTTATATATATATATATATATATATATATATATATATATATATATATATATATATATATATATATATATATATATATATATATACTGAAGTCTTTTTTTATGCGTACCGTACCGCATAAAAAACCGCATAACTCTGAAACTTCGCATAAAAAAGACCGCAGAAGGGTAAACCGCATAACTCTGAAAATTCGCATAAAAAACCGCATAAAAAAAGACCTCAGTGTATATATAACTTTAAAGGCTGTTCTATGGAATCGCTTATTTGAAAGCTAAGGAAAAGACTGTGCGTCTTCATGTTTTGGACGAATTTTTGTATCTTTATTATATTTTACAGTATAGACTGTTAAAAAAAGGCCGAAATTCAAAAAATCATATCTCGAAAATTCCACGTACCATATTGAAATAAAAAAAATACCGAATTCTTTGCCGAAAAAAATAGTGAGATGCCACCGAAAATTGGGTGGCTGATTTTGCGTGGAATGCCCCATATATATCAAAAAAGAGGAAAAAGGTAATTATTTCTTTGATAATTTCAACATTTTTAAATCAGGAAAAAAATCACAGAAACCAACAGCCATATTTTGTAATCTATTCCTAAATTTAACCTCAAATATTTCGTAGGTCTTTGTGATGCAACATGTTTCTTTGTATATTCTATGTTATAGCGATGGTTGCAAAGATACACTTCCGAATGGAACACATGATGAAAGAACAATACAAAATTCTTACGCAGATTCTATCGTTTTAATGATATGCTGATACTGCAGCACCAGTATTTGTTTGAAGTCGAATAAAAAAAACAAAATAGAAGGAAGAGAAAAATAAACAAGACACGTGCGGCGAGGTAATGACGTATTTCGCCTGGACAATGTTGACAGCTGCCGGAATGCAGCCAGCCTTCTGACGGTTGCCAGAATTCCTCACAAGCGGATAACCTGACAACTGGGGGGGGGCTGCTTTTGTTCCAAAATGGACCAGTTTCTGATTGGCTGATTTTGATGTTGCTACAAGCACATTGTGAAAAGAAAAAACTTTTGCAGGGTTCGCGAGCAATGATTCCAAGTATAAAGAAAATCAGAAAACAAGTTTATTAAAATGTATAATTTTAGGTCACCAATGAAAATGAAAATTTTCAGAGAATGTTTCACTTTTTTCAAATCTCATTTGTAATAAATGTTTATAGTGGCAGCACTGTGTAATTAAAATCAGCATCAAGCCGTTTTTCTTTTTAGTGAATTAAAGTGTAACCAAAAAAGATTTGTTAAATTAGTGTAAACTCGAAAGTGTGTTTAGTTTTACGAGAAGAATGAACCGACGACACGACCAGGCCGACGACACGACCAGGCACTTCGAAGAAAAATCGCAATGAAAAGTGTTCGTGAGCGATTTACCGCCAGTTACCAAAAATATAGCGACCCCTTGATGACGATCACAATAATCTTCTTGAGCAACACTGTTTAAGTTGCTACGAACTAGTTACCAAGGAGCCCCATAATAAATAAACAAACCAGTCGAGAATGTTTTGAAATAGTTTTTTAATTTAATTTTTGTGCCATCAGCGTAAAATTAAAAGAACTCAGAAACCAAGATTGTGAAAGTTGCACGAGACACCGCGAAAATACGACAAAGTTAGACGATTTCACAATACGCTAGGTACGAATTAAATATAATAAAAAATAATTAATATATAATTTATCATGAATTAGAGAATTATCCTGCACCAGAGCCCACGTGCAATAGTTGATCATGAACGAATTTTAATATTAAAAGATACATTCATCTATCAAGTTAAGGTTACAACGTTGTTTTTGTATTCGCACCGACCGGAACAATATCCAAATCTGACACTAAATGTAGTGCTACGATAGACAGGCTTCATTCTATATAATCATCAAGTAACGGCCTATATTCTGCTTGAGAACCAATTATAAAATTATTTAAAGTAAATTAAACATGAATTCTATTTATAAGTGTATTCGCATCTGCATATGAAGTGCAATTGCATCTCGTAGAATAGTACTGATATACCGGATTGATTCAGCTTTGTCATTCATATTTCGGTACTAAATCATCAGATTGATAATAAGATTTATTATGACGGATTCAATGACTCTTGCAGTTTGCTAACATTTTAAAACTCATTTATTTAGTTTGCTAACATTATTAAACTCACGTCACAGATCTGATCTGAAGACTGATTACGTTGAATTATTTAACAAGTATCAACGGATATTGAAATGTTATGTGAAACAGACAACTTTGCCGCGAAATAAGGATCTTCCACCTGTGGCAGCTTATTTTGTTTACATTCCTCAAGTCTTCAATATGCAGTAACCATGGTTTTGGTAACTGTTATTCAAAATCAACAGTTCATCAACTTGTGTTGCCAGTTTGAATAGTTTTTCAGGAGATTTCATTTTGACATTACCAGTTACTGAGGGGTAGTTAAATATGCGATACAGTTTTGATAACCGAGTGGCAGGTCGTGTCGTCGACCAGCCACACCGAAGAAAAATCGAAATAAAAAGTGTCTGTGAGTGATTTCCGTCAGTTACCACAAATATAGCGGCCCCTTGATAATGATAAAATTATTCTTTTTGGGCGACACTGTTCTGGTTGCTATGCGTTATTTGTCAAGGAACCGCAATTATAGAAATAAACAAACAAACTGGAAAACTAACCCGTTCCATTGCCACGAAAATGCAAGAAAAAAGGATTAATTTCGGAATAAAGCGATCTATTCTCTTGTGTGCGGCCACATATTTCCAAATCTGTTGCAATAAAATGGACACAAGACGAAACTGAATTTATTATAATGTGTATTTGCTAATAATCAAGTAAAATTACTGTTTCTCAAAAAAAACGCGGAGCAGGATGTTTATTCTGTTTATTATGCATTCAATTGAGAACAAAACCATTATTTCGTAACACTAGAAGAACCCTTACAGAAGTTTAAATCAATGGGAAAAGAACGATAATGAAATTGCTGCGTTCTGTGATGTCGATTTGAAACACCAGTATTAAATTTAAGCTATTTTCAAAGATCCTTTATACATTGAGTCAGTAACAATAAAATGCATTTATCTATGTCATTTATCTGCTAAATCATGCTAAAAAGATTGATTGTTTTCCATGAAGATCTTTATTGGAGATGCGTTTCAAGTCTTCTCAAGAGAATTTTCCAAGAATTATCCAGATGTCATACTAAAACTATTCTAGGGTTAGCAAAAGTCATAAAACAAAAGTTTGTCTAAATGGCGCGAAAAAATAGTAATGCTAATGATACGATCTTAGAAAAAATTCTTAGTCGCATAATTTGAAGATTTTATGAAAACTATGCAATGGTGTCAATTAATTTTTGAACTTTTCTAATGGTGTGAGATGCTGATGTAATTGATTGGTAACTGCTTTGGTATCAAATTTCCTGTGCATACAATTACTGGTGGTGCAAATAAAATAATATAACATATCCGTATTGCAAAAACAAAGCGCTTCACTTAACTTTAAGGGCCGATTCTTGTTTTTAGGCACAGTAGTAAAATGCGCGACTGGTATATATCGATTCGGAGTTAGTTTTGTTTATCTACATAAACATGTTTTTGAATAACAGTATCCAAGGTATCTGTTATTCGAAATCAATAATTTATCAAATCGAGTTGCCAGTTTTAACTAATTTTCAAGTAATTTCGTTCTAACATTTCGAGTTACTGAGGGGTAGTCAGATTTGCGATACAGTTTTAATAGACGAGTGGCAGGTCGTGTCGTCGAATGAACTGTTGTGTTCAACACTGTGGTCGCACTAAACGTTTCTATCCAAACTTGACTTTTTCCGGTTTCCAAAAGATCTGGTAATACGTCAACAGTGGATTCAATATGAGATATTTCGTGTTTTGTCATCAAAGCTCAATTAATTGTTTTTAAGCATTAATATATAATAATAAAATGCATTCACCAATACATTTTTCATATTATTTCAAATAAAAAAAATTTAAATTTAATAAATAGTTTTTTCTTAGCACTAAGTTATTTAAAAATCTGTAAACATGGCTACGATGTAGCCGATACGTTGGTATTTTTTCCACAGGGCGAAAATGACGAGAAGAATGATTCGGAAGGAAGAATAAGAAGCCAGTTGTCAGATCTTGTCTTAAGTCTATACAAAGAAGTTGAAAAATTTTCGTGTGGCGATTTTTATAATGGATGGAAATTTAGAACAACGTGCATGCATCAAAATTTGTGTTGCAAATGGATTTAAGTGTTCCGAAACGTTGAAAATGTTAGAAAAGGCCTTTGGTGAATCGTGTCTAGGAAAAACACAGGCATACGAGTGGTGGTGGTGGGTACAAGCTTGAATCATGATGAGATCCCTGGCCGCCCAACCACATCTGTTACTGAAAAAACATTGAATCGGCGAAGCAAATCGTGTTGCAAAATTGTTCTGTACCGATTAGAGAGATTGCTGTGTTGTTGGGCATCTCTTATGGATCAGCCGAACACATTTTAACTGATGTTTTGGGTTTGAAACGCGTCGCTTCTCGACTGGTGCCAAAAAAGCTGAATTTTATTCAAAAACAGCGTCGTGTTGATGTTGGTTGTGTGACTTTTTTTTTCTTCCCCAGATTCAAATTGCCATTGCGGGGAACGCGTTTTGAGACCATAGAGACCATAAAAGAGAATTCGCTGCGTGAACTAAAGGCCATACCTTCGGCGGCCTATAAAACTTGTATGGAAAATTGGATCAAGCGTTGGCATGCATGTATTGCCGCTGAAGGAGAGTACTGATAGAATAGAAAAGACGTCTGGTTAGAACGGTATAATATATTGGAATGAATTTAATTTACAGTCTGCATCGGAATACCCAAGAAACTGCTCTGTTGCTATACACAAGTTTATTTTGTTTGGTACCTTTCAGATATCTGAGTACACGTTTAGCTGCGATCCAGTGTGCCGGGTTGCTGCAAAAACTGCTGATTGCATTCACCGCAAACGCAATGTCCGGTCTGGTACATTGTGAGACGAACTGTAATCCACTTACAAGTTCTCGAAATGGTACCTTTTCCATCTTTGCGATTTCATCGGTAGACTTCGGACACATTTCCTTCGACAATTTCTGGCTAGCATCGAACGGTGTTGAAACAGGGTTACAGTCAGTCATTCTAAACCGCTCCACCAACTTGTCAATGTATCGCTCTTGATCTAGCATAACCATTCCTTTGGTTTGTGTTAAACGCATTCCAAGGATTTGTTCCGAATAGCCAAAGTCTTTCATCTGGTATTTGGCCATCAATTGCTGCTTCAGGGCGGTTACAATTTCAAAGTCATTTGAAAACACTAGAAGATCATCCACATATACAGCTACGATGAGTATTTTGCTATCTTCAATTAGAAAATATACGCAGGTATCCAGCTTTGATCTACGTAGACCAATATTTCTAAGCACCGCATCAAGTTTTGTGTTCCAAACTCGACTTGTTTGCTTCAGTCCGTACAGAGCTTTCTTAAGACGACACACTTTTCCTACACCAGTATTGAACCCCTCTGGTGGATCCATGTAAATTTCTTCATTATCCAAATCGCCTTGAAGAAAAGCTGTGACTGCGTCAAGTTGATAAATCTGCAAACCAAGCTTTGCTGCTACTGCCATAAGATAGCGAACTGCAGCATATCTGACCACGGGTGAATAAGTTTCGCCGTAATCATTTCCTTTGATCTGCGAAAATCCTTTGATCACGAGCCGTGCTTTGTATCTTTCAACTGAGCCATCCGCATTGGTCTTTATCTTATAGACCCATTTTGATTTAGGCGCCGTTCGTCCCGGTGGTAAATCTGTTACTTTCCACGTATGGTTATCCTCTAGTGACTTCACCTCTATCTCCATTGCCTGTTGCCACAGGCCTTTAGCGTCGCGTTGTAGCGCCTCCGTATACGATAGCGGTTCCTCGTTAGGATTACCCTGAGACATGGAAATACTCTGAGAGACAGTACTAAAGCTCATCTTAAAATCGTGGTACTTGCCTGGAATCTGGCGCTACCGGCCGCTGCGCTTTACCATATTTGGTGGGCATTCTATTTGCGGTGGGAGCGCTACTTCTGCTGGCGAAGGTGGATCAATCACTGCTATTGTTTCGGTTTGAATATTACCTTCACTATATTCACTCGTCTGCATCTCGAACTGTTCGACTTCTGGTTTAGACTTCACTGCAGCTGATTGCACTGCACATCGCGACTTACAAACAATCTTTTGGTTGTTGGATTATAAATACGATATCCTTCCGAATGAACATAGCCGACAAAGATACCTTCTCGGATTTCATGTCCCATTTCATTCTCCTCACTTTGGACATATGGGTCATTACTCTAGTTCCAAACACGTGCAAGTTGGACAGGTTTTTCCAATCCTGCATCAGAAAGAATGCATCGGGCACGTTCTACTATGGTCCGGTTCATACGTTCCGCGAGACCATTTTGTTCTGGATTATGTGACACGGTTGTTTCATGCCGTACTCCACACTGTCGCAAGTATCGTTTCATGGATTCATTGACATACTCCAAACCGTTGTCACTCCTCAGTCGCTTCAGTCGCTTACCAGTCTGAGTTTCAGCAAAGACTTGAAAATCTTTGAAGCACTCAAATACCTCACTCTTCGACCGAATGAAGTAGATGAAACATTTTCTGCTATAATCATCGATGAACGTGAGAAAATACGTATTGCCGCCTAGAGATTTCGTTTCCATTGGACCGCAAAGATCGCTGTGTACTAACTCCAACACATCTGTTGCTCTGGTTCCTTTGTTATTGAATGGTTGACGATGATGCTTGCCCTTCAAGCAAGAAACACAAGACGGAATCTCTGCATCGCTGAATTGCATACCGGTACCATACTCCTAAGTTGCTTTAAACTTTGCACATTCAGATGCCCCAACCGACGATGCCACAGTTTGATAACTTCCTTTAGTTTCGTCAAACAAGTAATGTTCTTCTTTTTCTGACAAAGTCGATACATTCCACATTGCTGCTTTCCAACAGCTACCAAGACGCCACGTGGATTGAAAACTTCACATCTATTTTTGGTGAATACTACGCGATGACCAAAACTGCAAATTTTATGCACCGACAGGAGATTCATAGGTAACTTAGGAATGCAAAGTACTTCGGAAACATCAAGTATTTGTGTTACACTTCCAACGTCTGCTTCGATTGTTACATTCCCTTTGGCCACTACTGCTGTTTCCATGCTATTCGCAACTAAGACACTGTCAGTCACCTTCTGCGTATCTTTCAAGATCTGTTCTTCTCTGCACATATGTGATGACGTTCCGGAATCAATAATCCAGTCATCCGCACAACTCTTGTTATAATGTGCCATGAACGCCGCGTGCCTATCGAGCTTCTTTGAAAGCCGATGATCTGTTCGCTTCTGATCTTGTGAAACATGGATTCCCGGTTTTTCACATTCAGATGCGTAATGGCCAGCTTGTTTGCACTTGCAACACTTGATGTGTGTCTTATCCGGCTTAGACGATTTATTCTTTATTTTCGACTGCCCATAAAATGCTCTACTAGAATCGCTTCCCATTGAATCGTCCGGCCACTTGACATCTTGAAGAATTTTTGCCCTGATGGTATCGGCTCGCAACTGGATTCCTGATGCTTCCAAACCCATGATCATGGGCTCATAGATTTTTGGTAGTCCCATCAGCAAAATGCTTGACATCCATCGATCGTTCACTTCAAAGCCAATTTGCGACAGTTTATGCCTCGTAGACATTAACATGTTCATATCTTGAAATGCCGCCTTCAGACTGTCCCATGCTTCTCTGGCAGTTGCCGCATTCTGGACGAGACTGTAATTCATCGGATCAATGCTCAGACATATGGTAGCCAGCGCCCGTTCCGAGAGTTCTTCTGACGGGTTTTCTTCCTTAATAGCAGTCCACGTACCTTCCCGAATCATGATCATCTTGATCGCGAAAGCCCAGGAACTATAGTTCTCCTGACCACGTAGTCGCTCCGCCAAAGGTAGATTCACACTTCCGCCTGGCAACGACATCCGGGAACTCGTCGCTCCTTGTGCTTCTCCGTTTGGAATCGCCATACCGGAAACAGTCGAACCTTGCACCACTTCTGAAATACTTTCGTCTCCTCTTCTCATTGGAGACCGCTCAATCGGCATAAAGCTACTGGAGAAAACTTATCTTCAATGATTTGAAAATCTTCGGTGGAAAACAAAATTTTTCTTCAACTGTTTGAACCGTTTCTATGACATCACGCCAGGCCCATAACCTGATAGAATAGAAAAGACGTCTGGTTAGAACGGTATAATATATTGGAATGAATTTAATTTACTTCATACATAATCAAAGGTTACTGAGATCAACAAGTACTTTGAAGGCGATAATAAATAAATTTATAAAAAATTGAAATTTTGCGTTTTTTAATAAAATTCCGGTTCTTTTTTGATCATAAGGTAGACTAGTTCGTCTGGTGAGGAATTGAAAGTGTATATATCCTGGATCCTGAAATTGGCCCGGTTAAGATCTCACCAGTCGAAGATCACTAAACCAGCACCAATTCACTAGTCAATCAAAATCGGCAGCGTAATGTGATTTCCTTGGATTTTCAACCATACATTGATAAATTCCCTACTATTATTATTATTAATTCAAAAACTAAGAACTATAATACTATATTTATGTAGAATTATAACATCAATTTTTCGAATCTGATGATGTTTGTAATACCGTCAAGGTTAATAATGGGGTTGATTGGGATTTCATTAAGTATACAAAATGAAAAAAAACCTATTCCGGAAGCAAACTGTGGTTTATTGCAAATTCGAAAACATAGTCGTTTTATTCAAAACGTTTAAATGTAAAATTATTGACATATTCAGTAGGATACTGTGGGATAATGCATTTTATGACTTTAAATGAATTATTTTCTTGTTACATATGTTTATTCATCTTCAATTGTGATTTCAGTGGCAGATGTTTCTTGCTTATCGTGTGAATTGATAGTGTCAGATTGCTTGCTATTTAAGCTATCCTTCGAATCACTTGTAGCTGCAACTGTATTTGCTTCCGATGTGTCCTGTTGTGTCTTTTCATCCACTTTTGATTTTTCAACCAATTCCTTTTCCTTGGATTTTCTGTCTTTGCGATTTGAACGATCTTTTGAACTGAGGATTATAATAGATGAAAATAGAATTAGTTATTTTGCAAGAAGGTTAATTTCAAGTATGTGTTTAATTCACACTAATTACTAAAATACATAAAAGAATCCAAAATTATTACAAAAAAAATCCCTTTGAAAATTATTATATTATATTAGGTATTATTCTGAAACTAACAAAAAACAATTGCTTCTCATAGCTCCATTAATGACCTAAAGCTTTACCGAAGACATGAATCAAATCGAATCAACCTAAGTTTCTGAGATATGGGCGGAAGAACCAAAATGTAAACAAAGCATGTTGGACTTTATTTCTATAGAACTATTCATGAACTATCACTTTCATTACAATTTTTTAAATTTTGTTATCTCTTTATGGGCTATTCTGAACGAGGGTGTGGTTTACAAAGCTCCACACGTTCCATACCGGACGAACTAGGCTATCGTGCCCAAATGAACACTAGTAACAAACCAAACCTACCAATCATTGATAAATTCCCTCCAGCATGTAACCCAAGCAACAGATTCCTTTACGGTAACCAATTTGCAACGGAAGATACGAATATCTTTTATTGCAAGTTCGCCAGAGAATTTGTCACTTGGGCAGGGAATGTACCTCACCCGGTAATCAGTCAATAATTGAGTCGTGTCTGTATCGTTTCAGTATTTTATCATCCTTCCGATTGTTTCTGCGTTGTCAATAATCGTATGTACCACTTCAGATATAAAAGACTACATTAGAAAACATGTCAATGTTTTCTGATGTAGTCTTTTATGTCTGAAGTGGTACATACGATTATTACATCAATTATCTAGAAATGATATCGAAATGATTGGTCCGCTAACACTAACTTTTCTAATCTGCTCAGATTGCGTCTTTTTTTTCGATGTAGTCGATGTGTAGTAGTATTTTTGCATGCACAGAGCGGAATACGAATGATGATTGATGAGTGAGTGTAGCATTAGTGAGAAACTGAGTAAAAGTAACAAATGTCAGAGAAAGTACCAAGCATTCACCACAGAGTTCAGATTACACCAGATCTAGACGTTTCATGAATTTCTAAGACATTTGGCATTGAAATTTTTTGGCATTAAAAATGCCTTACTCTTCACTATATGGGGCCGGGTGTCAATTAAAAGTTTCAAAAATAGTCGCGTAACCTTTTTGTGTCATAATTTTGAACGTTAATAACTCGGTCATTTGTTGATGGATTGTTATAATTTAACAACCAATCGATTCGGAAACTTTTAACTTAAACATGTATGACGACGTCTTTTCAGTATTTCAATAGCATACTATTGAAAAAATGGTTGGAATCGACCTATGTTTTCATCCACCAATCCCTGTTGTGCAAAATGACGTCAACTTCTTGTTCGGCATAGGAGGCTTTGCGTCATGCATAAAAAACACCGTATCGTTATGCGTAGTATGAAGAGAAATCTATAAATATAGGCTGCACAATATTTCTTTGCCTAGTTGATGTTTGACTGTAAATGAAACAAGTAGCTTGTCCAGTGAGCTGATGACTGGATTGTTCACTTGCTGGATTGTCGCTTTTGCATTACGTGTTGGTGTTTCCTGTTGTCTGTGCAACACCGCGTTCGCTTGAGTATCTTATGTATCATCTAGCTATTGAAAAACCGAATCAGCGTGGTTTCCGATTCTTTTGAAATATGTATTTAGCAAATTTTTGGTCGATTTTGCCATTAAAAATGCCTTACACTTCGCTTCCCGAGGCTGGGTGTCAATTTAAAACATGCAAAACTAATCGCGTAACATTTTTCTGTCATAATTTCTAACGCTTATAACTCAGTCATTTGTTGATGGATTTATATAATTCAACATTCACATATACAGAACAATTAGATGCAATATCATATAGTATCAAAGATAAGCTCAAGGTAAGTTTATTTGCGATTTTACATGTATCGTTTGAATAGGAACCCTCGTAGAATTTGGTTAACCGCCAGTTTCAGTTCAACAAAGACATCATATAAACAAGATATCCAGCTCTCACATTTCCCGAACAAATCATTGGCAACATCCTTTTTTGCGAGAATGTCGCCCCCAGACGAGCCCGCATCGAATCTTATACATAGAAGTAAGGGAGAAAAATGTCAAATTCGTGCGCGCCAAAATAGCAGGGTTGCGCACCCATACAATTGACATGATATGTTGAATGTGATGCCGTGCAATGGCGTTGCTGAACTGAAGATTGACTTCGCTCCAAGCTGACAGGGTCTGAGTTCAATTATTATTTGCTTCAAAACAATAAGCGTCTGATGGTTACACGCGTTGTAACTATGGCAATGTTCATTCATGTGTTAATAACATCAAGTTACAATATGAACAAAATTTCGGAATTTTGTTGCGTATCCATTCCGTATATTCCTAATATGCCAAAACGAAAATCAATGTAAGTAACTAAATATTTTATGCGGACTGTTAACGACCATTATCATGTTAAAACTGGGGGTAAATAAACGATATAAATCAAATCAAATTAATAAGTTTGTACGTTTCTCGAAAATTGTCATCATAAAATAAAATAGTTTCATTTGTTCAGGTTTAAATCTTTAGGTTGTTTGTATCTAAAATTGAGCTTTCAAGTAACTTTGAAGTGTAGTGAAGTTTAGTGTATCATCATCATTATCATCTTTATTTTTGTATTTATTATGAAGACCCTAGAAACGTTTCATTTTTAATGTTATTGTGCTCGGTCGTGTCTTGAATACAACCCTCATACCGTTTCGGGAAGTACCATAAATAATGACAAAAACTTTAAACATGGTACTTCTACATCTTATGGAATGTTCAATCGATTGTCACACGTTTAGATTAAAGGAAATAATAATGAAAACTAAGAGATGTTGATTCATTCAAACTGCAAGGCAATGTCTTGGCATTACATTCCTTTTGTGGAATTTGGCCTTTCTGTTTCAACAGACTTCGCAGCCGATTCTTAGTGTACATAATCATTGCATGGCTAGTACTATGGATCCTACTGACACTTGGAATCCTTCCAGGTCGGGGCTCGAACATACGACAACTGGCTTGTATGACCAGCATCCTATGCATTGAACCGCCAACACTTGGAATCCTTCCAGGTCGGGGCTCGAACATACGACAACTGGCTTGTATGACCAGCATCCTATGCATTGAACCGCCAACCCGGAACAAACTGCGGTTAAGCCTAAAAAATCGTCGAGACATGGGGTGTTTGCCCAATGTCCAATGTCCCATGTTGCATAAATCACACGAGAATTCGATCGGAATAAAATAAAAACAAACTTGTCATTTTGACCAACAGCAAAACAAAAATCTAGCGTGAAGTAAATGATGCACCCAAAATTGTGTCTCGTGTGAAAGCAGCACTCAAATCGTGGTGGCATCTCGTGTCGACCATGGTAACATCTGCAAGTGTTCGCCGTGCAGATTGAGCAAATTTTACACACAGTTCATATGTGAGCCTGTATATCTGTTTTCTGTGGTTCAACATACAACCTATATGGGACAATAAGCTGATTCAACACTTTTACTGAACATCTCGCTCAAATAAAAAAATAAGTATTGTCACTTTTACTTGCTGAAAAAATTATGATGCTAACATGGTTTTTCCGGTCACTTGTCACCTTGATCTACATTCTTGGTACACGTATCTACCAGCTTTCGTATGTCGGTGACGTTTTTATTCATTAGTTTGGGAAGTTCGAAAAGACTATCGATATGTTTGTTGATAATAATTTATAATCGCCGGTCCTCGAATCTAGCAGTCAATATTCCCCAAGCAGCTAATTATTCGTTATTATTCAAAATTTCATGGTCGATGATTCCGACAGCCTTTCCGGTAAGAGAATTCCGCAAATGAGAAAGATTTATTGAAGATGATTCGAATTCAGAACTATTCATGATTGTTTCGAACATTGATTTAAAGACGTACCAATTTTCGTAAGTACCGTCAAACATAGGAAACGGTACCTTTAACGGAGAACGGTGAGCACCATTCACCGGTGCTGCAGCTGCTGAGACAAATAGCTTTTATTTCTACCTTTTTAATAGTTTCATCTTCCATACAGCCTTTTGAACGCAATGTAGGCTTCCTCAGTTTCCTCATGAATGTTTTCCCTGATGTTCAGACAATAAATCCGCTGTTGGTTGATGTTTAAAGTAATAATCGTAAGCACCGCTTCAGACATAAAAGACTATATAGGAGAGCTGGGCCAAAACCGAAGCGGATACAATGCGACAAGAAGCAGTTGGTAGGATGACAAAATACCAATACGATACAGACGCACGACTCAATGATTGACTGCTTACCGGGTGAAGCACACACTTCCTGCCCAAGTGACAATCTCTCTGGCGAACTTGCAATAGAAGATATTCGTATCGTTCGTTGCAAATTGATAACCGTAAAGGAATCTGTCGCTTAGGTTACATGCTGGAGGGAACCTATCAATGATAGGTCGGTTTTCTCCTTCGTTACTAGTGTTCATTTGGGCACCATAGCCTAGTTCATCTGGTATGGAAAATGCGGAGCGTTGTAACCACCCCCCTCGGTCAGAGTTGCCCATAAAGGGAAAAAATACTATTATAATTATTATTCTTGGACTTACTTGATATATTAGTAACTGAAGGTTCTTACTTCCAAAAATTACAAGCAAAAAAATTTTAACACCATTTAATTTAGAAAAAAAATTGTAATTTTATTGAAGTGAAATTATTCTACTAAACGCTCAAACGCTGATAAATTGAATCCTAAAATTAGCTTTAGAATCCTAGATAGTGTTCCGCAATTATTTGCCTATTTTTTCAAATTTAAAACTGGTAGGAGAGTTTAAAATTACATTTTTAATGTCATCATGATAGGTCGAGTACCGCACACAACACTGTAATTTTTTAACAACATGTTAAATGTGATGGCACTGGCGGCCTATTGTATTTGCAAAGAACTCGACGATGCAACAAAAATAATGCAAGACGCACTTTTTTCCATTTTTTGTCTAGAACTCTGCAAGATATGTTTACATGAAGTAGAAAAAATTCACCGAAAAACTCGTTTTTATTGCTTCAAATTGTTCGTCTCCAGTTTGCCTACAGCATTCAAAGGTTCAACACATATGTTTTGTTTGCATAAATACTACAACGACACCCACTAAAATGTTCAGATCATGTTTCATGAAAAATCTCTTTTTGTAAATTCAATATACGTTTCTATAAAATAAAATTTAAAAAATACTCAAAAACATTATTAGTTTTATTATTCCCATTTTTTCTTGTAATATCTTTACCATTTAAGGTATCGGAAAATCTTATGCCATGGCAAATAACAAAATGTAAGAAACGAAATATACCTGTTTTGAATATAAATGAACCTGAATACACTTCTAATTCCGAAATGCGTAAAAATACACGTAAATTAATAGGTGTATATCTGTTCAACAAATAGCTAAATTTGAAAAGAAATGATTTAATGATACAAACAAACTCGAATAGTTTTTGAAATTATCAACAAAAGGTATAAAAATAACAACTTTTTTTTATAATTTACAGCAGTTATTCGTTTTGTTCAAATAATATTCTTGAGTAGATTTAATAATAAATGACAAAATACCTATTATAATTATAATTGAATAGTAAAATTTGGTAACACTTTTAAGAGTAAAAGTTTGAAAAAATATCCTATTGTCATTCCGTTTTATTGTTCAGATAACAGAGAGTATTTCATTTACTACATATAGGTTTCATTAATGTCTGCCGAGACGAAGTTCCATCGCATGTAAATTCGAAACATTCATCGTATAACAGAACCCAAATTAACACTAATCAATTGTGTATCGTAATCGTAGGGGTAAACTAATTCAAAATATTTTATTACAGCTGTTTCAATACTAGAATTGCGGTTGTATATGCATTTTGCGGTTGTATGACTTTCTTCCGAAAAGCATTTCCCAGAAAATAAAGCAACGAAGTATTTTTCCCAGAATGTACCGTTCTCCAGAAAACCATATTCACGAAGGTACTAATTAGTAGAAATACATACAACAGAATGTACCATTCCCCAGAATGCCATCTCCCAGAAGAAGCAAATACCTAGAAACTGTTTCCCCAGAATGGAAAATAATACAGAAACAACATAGGAACAGATCTTTTACCAGAAAAGCATCTACTAGATTCAGGCTCGTATACATGAGGGAATTTCAGAGATGCAAATACCCACCCCCCCTTCCTTCCTCCCTAATCCGAAACTCAAGAAATTATAAGAGGAGACAGGGGCTAGACCGGACACGTGGTTAAACCGGCCAGCTTAAATATCTTATAAACCTGATATTATTTCGATTCATAGATTGACTTTGTAAACGCGCTTGGAAATGGCGCGGTAGAGATGATATGGGTAAAAACCCAGTTTTAATGGATGGTTTTTCAATTTCTAAAAAGTGTCCGATTTAGCCCCGATCTCCCCTATATTATGAAAACACCCCCCGAAATTTTTTGCTGAGTACGCGTCTGACTAGAATGAATCAGTCCAACGAAAAAAATTTTCCATGAAACTTCGGGGATGCTAATTAACTGTAATTTCCAAGGCAACTATGCTTATATCAAGTTTGTTAGTCTGAAAAAAAGGGTTCTAAGAATAACGAGTTTTATAAAAAAATAATCAAATTATATAACGGGTATGAAATTATTTAGCTCTTTTTATTAAACTTAAAACGTAGCTTCTTTAAATTGGGTATTTGTTTTCGCATATAGTATATAGTACCAAGCTAACCATTCGTCGTTACTTCGGTCTATTGTACGTGTACTAACAACAGATTGTTTGGATACATTGCCTAATTTACTTATCGTCTTAGTTTGAATCTTCTAGTTATAGAGGGTAGTAAATAGCACACTATCATTTTATATAAGTATCTTATTTAATGCTAACACAATATTCTGTTCGTCATAGATGATTCAGATCGAGACGGCCGAAGGCCGCGAGTGCGCCGGCGACCCGCGTCGGAAATGCCCCGCTGTCTAGTTGCGGGCGTTTGCCCGGATTACCCAAAGCTATCCCTCAGTTAAGTCCGAACGAGAGGCAGCGAGGTCGGACAGTTGGTCATTAAAAACGATGAGGCTAGCCGCATTAGACCCTTAAAAATCGCAGTAAATTAGAATATATTCTATTACGCAGCATGTTGATCTGTTATGCCAAATGATCATTATGCCAAATAACTATGATGCCAAATAACCATTATGTCAAACGGTATTATACCAATAATAATATTCTAGCGACTAATGCCATCGGGTGTATGGCCATCGGGTGTATGGTTATTTTATTACTTTCTAGAGTTTGTATTTCTGGAGATTAGTACTTTCTGGGCAATGAAGCTCTGTGGAAAATATTTCGGTTTTTTATGTTCTGAAAAATAGTTTTCGGAGAAATGTTATAGAATCGTATTTTGCATTTCATACTTGAAATTGCTCTTAATAAAGCAGAGTTTTGACTTCAAGCTTCAACATTGATATTTTATTAAACTCATCACCGCCCTGGCACTGACTACACTTTATTGACTTTGGATGTATATACTAAAAATAAACATCATGGTCTAAAGCAGTGATTCCCAAAGTGGTCCCTACAGGCCACCGGTGAACACTAACTCAAATTAAAGTGGGCAGTAAACTCGAAATTGTCAACAGGTGGGCAGTAAGTCGCCAATAGTTGGCTTCGCCTCCTAAACATTTATCTAAAATGACCAACAAACTAACTGACCCTATGTTCGGGGTTGGGACTCGAACCCAGGCGGGCTGCGTGAAAGGTATCAACTTACTCTATTCATGATAAGTTTATATATGTGGGAACCTATTCAATGAATGAATCAAATCAATTAAAAGTGATTTACGAATTAATTAGTAATTGCCAAATCAATTCTGGATTGTATTGGAAGCCAATTTAGTTAGTAAGTTGTTTATTTTTTGCCCGGTTTTAACCTATCGGTCATTCACCGGGGTGGAAGCCAAAATATAATGTGAACAGAGAATCATTCAATTCCTGTGAGACTTATGTCGTTTTCGTTTTTAAATTGCACTACACTGGTGTAGCGAAAGCTGCACTGAAACCGTTCGTTTTTACCAATTGCACTACACCAGTGCTACACTTTTTCTGCACCGATACCACTGGTGTAGCACTCATCAAAAGTTTGGTGTAGCTCTGCGCAATGGAATCGTTTATTGTAGTCAATGGTTACTGTTTATGTTTTCGTCATTTTTGTTCGTTTATTCATGCCTCAGTGTAGCACTGCACCGGTGTAGTGCAAATTAAAAACGAAAACGCCATTAGAAGAAAGAAAATGAAAACGAGCAGATGAAAACTTAATGAGTGTTATGATTGAAATTGGGCAGACAAGAATGAGAGTAGATAGTTCGGATGCTCTATTAAAAATTTAAATCTCTCTACATTTCCAGTTCAATTCATACAGAATACGAAAAAAATTCAAATATGCTTCTTTTTTAGCAAATTTGCAAGCAATTCGTTTGACTCCTTCTATCATGTTTTGCATAGCCTACTCATCAGAGAACACAAGTTTGCCACAAAATGCATCTCACTGACCATATATTTCTATTTTGTGGAGCTTTATGTAGCGTTTACACTATTGCTGGTTGCCAGCATGCTGGTGCCAGTGTACTGCCTTCTTAGGAAAAAAACGTTCAACGGTGGTCCTTCATTGGTCTAATACGTAGGATCATTGGACCACAGTTGAACGTTTTTTTTTTTCTAAGAGGGCAGTACACTAGCACCAGCGTACTGGCGAGTCAAAAATCACCATAAAATCGTGACGTCCTTTATGAACAGCCCCCTACATATGCCACAAGAAAACACTCCCAATGTATAACTTTTCTCCAATACCCAACGGATGTACATACTAAAAATATGACTAGTAAATTCTTTCTATTTTACATTTTAAACTCAAGTGACTTGCAAAAATGCTAAATCGATTAGCATAGGATTTTCAATTGGTTTCAATTTTCTTGGTGGGCAGTAGAAAGAAAAATATATCCATAATGGGCATTCGACCCAAAAAGTTTGGGAACCACTGGTCTAAAGGATTGTTTTTTTTTTATATTTAATCCATGCATCTTTTTCTATGCTACACTACCGTGTAAACGAAAATACTATGAGTAACCTATTTGAAGATTTAGAAACATTCCATGTCGACTTTGTAATAAGAATATCGATAAGTGGAATAACTCACCTTCCTCGTTTTAACGAAGTAATAGATGAAGAGCGTTTACTTTCCGAGCGATGCATAACCATGCTTACACGATCATACACATTCGATAGGGTTGAGAAGTATTCATTTGATTTTTTCTGTGAAATTTATTTTAAACGAGGTTATTATTTGTTATTCGGTACATAATAGTTCTTCTTACCGTAATGTCACGAAGATGTTGTTCGGCGTCGATTAATTTCCTTGTTAAGTTTTTGATATCCGATGATTGATCTTTAATTTTGTCATTGGATCTAGTATTACTTTTTTGTAAATCCGCGTTAAGACGTCGAAAATCTGCAAGTAAAACTTCCGTATCCTCGCGAGCTTTATCGGAGCGTCTTATTTGTTCTAATAGTTTTGGAACGTCTAACAATGCACCATTGTGTACAACTAAACCACAGCTAGTCATAGGGGTACTGTTCTCATGTTGTACAAGTTCGGCCTTAAGTTTTTTAGAAGGCGGCTCATCCATTCGGTCAATTTTCAAAACCGTCGTAAGGTTATCTTCGATTTGTTTCAAATAATTATTATTTCCAATAGCAAGATTTTTCAACTCCTCTTCAGGCAATTCATCCTGTAAAGTAGTTACAAGTTCATCAGACGGCTTGTCATTACTGCAACCATCTTTGACCTCTTCATTTACATCTTCAATTGCTTGTGTTTCTTTGACTTTGTCTGTTAGTTTCCGATAGTGAAGCATGTCTCTGTTAAGTGCCTTAGTCACCATTCTACGGACTTGGGATCGAGAAAGATTTAATCCAAGAGTGAAGAACAAATCTTCTATGTCTTTCTCGAATATGTAGCCACAATGACTCACATCGAAATAAATGAACGATAAAAGCAGTTCGCGATCAACTGTGTAGTAAGTTTTGTCTTTCTCTTTTCGGCGACGATCTTCATCAGATGTATCGTCAAACCGAGAACGCTTGCGTAAATCGCGATCTCTTAAGCGTTCCTTTTCCTTTTCGTCTTTTTCATCTTTACATTTTGCATTTTCCACGGTTTCTTGTTCTTGATCTTCAACGTCGTCACCGTTTAGTTTTTTATCTATGTTGTCTTCTATAACGATCTCTTTTTTTGAATCTTCCTCTTTCTTAGCTGGAATCATGTAAAGTGCTTTGTATATATTAAATCCAAAATCACGTGTCAGCATTTCATTAAACAACTCGGCAAATAAAGATACCTCAAACGAATGTTCTTTGGAATCTTCTGAGCGGTAGTCCAATAATACCGATAATGACATTACTGCACAATCAAATTTGCCAGATTTTGCCGTACGAGAAGGATGTACAATGAGATGTGGTTGTTTTGGAATAGAGTATCTCTTCTCTAACAATTGGCGTTCTTTTTCGCTTAATGAAGCCGGGTCATTTTTTTTAATAGTCCCTTCATCGTTCGATTTTTCATCCGATTTAGTAGAATCATATTCATCAATTACAGTTACTTCGGACATATCAACATTTTCCATCGTTTCGAATTCTTCTTCTTCATTTTTTTCTGTTATCTTATCGAATTCTGCGGTGCAGCTCAATTTATTTGTCACATTAGCATCATGACTCGACGGTTTTTCTATATCTGAACAAACATTTTCGCCGATCTCTTGCTCATTGTTTAACGCTTTGGTCAGCCTAGCAACTAATGTGTTTTTGATTCCTAGGAAAGATGCAGAAAATTAAATTTTTATCAGTATCTAACAACTAAAAACAGATATCAAAAAGTCTTTCGAATATTATTACAGTGATAAACATTTATTTGGCCGAGTACCAGAAACTATGTGAATGTAAAAAAAAAACAGTCAAAACTTCTCGTCTAAGTGATAGTGCATCTAAATCACTTTCACGAGAAGAAATCGAACAGCAAGTATACACACATTGAACCGGTAGCAGCGGAAGTAAACATTCAAGCAGCGTTTATTAGACCCTGGAAATTCGTTTACACGTGGTTAAAACTTGAGTTTTCAATCAGTTATCGTAGTTTTCAAATGTTTTTAAAAAATGTAGACCGAAGCACTCTCAATCAACAAGTTGTTTCAACAGAGTGATGTTTAATTTTCATTGATTACTTATGAATGTTGAAATTAATGGAATGGGGGAAGGCACTCTGATGACACAAGAAAAATGGCGAAAAATACGGTTGATCAAGGAAGAGGCCACTCAAAAATTAGTCGTTCTGAGTATGGCATTTAAAGCCCTAACAAAGGTTTTTCGAGGCTGAGACACGAAGCTACACTGAATCGACTGTCCTGTTTCCAAATAAAACAATTCCTGGATGTTCCGGAGACCTCTAGACAAATTGCTCGGATTTGACCAACCCGTCATCTGCCATGTAGCGGATTTTGTGACAGTTCCATTAGACGAGAATAAATACCAATTGTCGGCACAGGGACGACTGGAACGACTTTTGAGTGCTTGCAATCTTGGAGACATACTCATCTCCTCGCAAAAATGCAAGAAATTGCAACTGGATCAGATGCGACGGACGATCTAATGAAGATGCTATTTCTACAGCGGATGAAAGCATATATTAAGACCGTGTTATCAACCAGCGACGGTACTACATAAAAGCTTGCCGAAATGGAAAATTGCTGGGCTCACAACGAGAATTCGTCGTATCAAGTCTGTTGGTGCCTGCCAGGCTTTACCGTCCAACTCCGGTGTAAAGGCACAAGAGGACTGTAGGTGTGATGTTAATCAAACTAGATACACATTCAATGCACATTAATAGCGATTTTATTGTTTAATTTTTCAATACACCCAATGGCGTCCTTTTATATTGCGACGAACGTGTTCAGACAAGTGAAAACTAAAACAGAATGAAAGAAATACACTGCAGCACCTAAATTTATACCTTAACCTTAGAAGGAAACGACATAATGATATCACTGCTGTTTTCGCTCCTTACACACTCATTTCAATTTAAACACAGAAACGTTTATACATTGACATTTTCCCCCGGGCATTGCTCTTGAATTTGAAGTAGCTGATTGTCCATAATGGGAAGCGGTACCAACCGATTTGTAGCTCGTCGCATTGTCCGACCCTCTGTTTTTACATTTGCAACTCGAACTACTCCATTCTTGTCTGGATATGTTGTAATGACTCTTCCAAGTTTCCAAGTTTGAGCGGGAACGTGATCTTCAGCAATAACAACGATTGTATCAGGGCTCAAATTTGGTTGCTTCCTTGTCCATTTACTTCGAACTTGAAGAGTTGACAGATACTCATTAGACCACCTTTTCCAAAATTGATCTCGAAGGTAATCTAAGTATTGCCAACGGGATAGACGGGTTTCCTTCGCATTTAACAGCGAAGGCTTAGATATTGGTAGTAAAGGGCGTCCAATTTGCAAATGAGCTGGAGTGATTGGTAAGGGATCGGCTGGGTCATTAGAGATAGCATAAAGAGGTCTTGAATTTAAAATAGCTTCGACGTGTGTTAATACTGTGTAATATTCTTCGAATGAGAGAACGGCCGTTTTCAATGTCCGTTTTAAATGAGTTTTGACACTTTTCACCCCAGCTTCCCATAAGCCACCAAAATTTGGAGCTCTAGGAGGGATAAAACTCCAATCTATTTCCTTTGGATGAAGAAATTCCACTATTTTGGCTTGAGTAGTTTCAGATTTCAACAATTGATATAAACGCCGCAGTTCGTTCGAGGCTCCAGTAAAATTGCTGGCATTATCAGAAACCATTTTCTTCACCAATCCTCTACGATTAATAAAACGATCCAAGGCAGCTAAGAATGCATCGGTACTCAAATCTTATACTAGTTCCAAATGAATACTCTTTGTTGTAAGGCAAACAAATATAGCTATATATGCTTTCATATGTTTCGGTTTGTATCTTCCTTCCTTAACAGTGATAGGTACGGCATAATCCACGCCGGTTAACTCAAATGGCATCGAAGGACCAACTCGAACTTCTGGCAGATTTCCCATAATCTGCTGATTGCGCCTGGGATTTGTTCTGAAGCATATAACACAAGATCGGAAAACTATTTTGACTGTAGATTTCGCCTTAGTAACCCAAAACCTTTGACGGAATATTGCTAGTAACCCAGATGGTCCAACATGTAAGTTCTCAATATGCAACGCTCGGATTAATGATTCGACAACTGTATTTTTGGGCGGCAATATGAACTGATGCTTGGCATCAAATGGAAGCATTGAATTTTGTAGTCGACCTCGCACTCTTAAGAGACCATTTTCATCTAGAAAGGGATTGAGTGAAGCATAGCTTTTGCTCACCCTCTTACTAGCAACACTGTTGATTTCATCTGACATCTCCGTGGTTTGAAGTTTCTTCACAATGCATTGCAACGAATTTCTCATTTCAGGAACAGTTAAGAATGGTTTGAGATTCCTACTTGCCTTGGGAGTGCGCAAGTTTCGTAAAAATCTCAATACGTAAGCAATAATTCTTTGCAGCCTCCGAAAATTACTGACGTTCTCAAAGATAGGAAGTATCTTATTTGAAACAACTGGTACGACGATGACGTTTGGTGTAGTAGCAGGAACAACAAGTTCGTTTATAACAGCGTTTATACGTACCATGGCAGTCAGAAGTAGAACACGAAACGTTGACGGTAGAATCACTTACGGAATTAGCATCAGATCCAGTAGAAAGTATACTTCTGTTTTCCTCTAGTCTATTTTTTTGCTTGAGGTGGTCCATTATCATCAACTTCCAGTGTCGGTTCAATATGAAGCAACGTGTGATGCTTTCTTGAGCATATGGTACACGCTCGTTCAGATGGATAAGTGCTAATACGATGACCCTTACGCAGACAGTTGTAGCATGCCTTCACATCCTTGATTTTGGCATGTCGCTGAGCAATGCTCATGTTTCGAAATACAGGGTGATGTCCAGGACACAGTTCACACGCATGTTCCATTGCCGATGTAGCTGCATTGGCCACTCTGAGTGAACCTTTGATTGGCGCGATAGATTTTAATTGAATGGGTTTAATGTTCGATGTAATCGCCACTTCACATCTTTCCAATACTAAATACCAGTCTCTTAGATGCTCCACTGTGGTATCATACGTAGGTAATTGACTTTTTTAAGAGTTTTCTCCCAATTTTCTCTACTTTCCGGATCTAGTGCGTCAGTCAAGAAATTTATCACGAACAATTCTGAAAGGCCGCTTAGATCTTGGTTCATAAAACGTAGACCATCGACGTGAAGAGTGCATTCGTCGAGCAAATCTCGCAATTCCTTTGATGCTTTCCGTGTCATTCGTTTTAATTCCTTGATGCCTTGAATATGGGTATCAATAATAAGACGCTCGTTACCGTAGCGCTCCTCGAGAATGTTCCACGCATGAGTATAATTGTTGTCCCGTATTGTTGCTGCGTCAATTACTCCAACGACCTCTCCAACGAGTGACTTTTCAAGATGATATAATTTGATGGCATCTGAGTCGGTGGATGTTCGCATCAAATCCTCGAACATTGCCTTGAACCTTGGCCAGTTACGGTATTGTCCATCAAATGTTGGTAAAGGCATTCGTAGTGCCTGCTGCTGCACGATCACTTGTGGCTGGCCAATAACGGAAGCAGTTCGCGATAAATTTGCTGTATGAGCCATCATCTGCTCTTCAATCATTATGGAAGTTTGGTTATATTGATCCTCGAACTCGGTATATATTTCTTCTTGCGATTCGATGTTACTTTCTGGAATTATTGCCATCACTTTACTATGAAATCCACTAAACTCGGTGTACGCAGCATCGATGTTTTTCGTGAAGGTTTTTAATTGTGCTACACTAGCTCGTCTTTGAGTCGCTGTCAGAGTGGTTAGGACACGAGTCACTTTATTTTTCACCTGACCGCGCTGACGGAATAACACTCCTAGCGCTTGAAGCTTGCTACCATCGGACGTGGTCTCTCATTCGTGGAATCCTCGGAATGATCCTGAATTTCTTGAGTTTGATGCAGATAACTCTCCTTCCGCAACTGTTAAACCTTTCATGGGTGTATGAATCATTTTTACCGATCAACTGATGGGACAGTGTTCTTTCGGTGTTTATTTTAATCGATCAATGAATTCGCAATGTTTTCTTCACGGTGTTCAATCCTCGTGAAACGCTTTTCCATATCCGTAGGTCACTGGTTTACACCCGGCTTGAAGGACCAAATGTTGGTGCCTGCCAGGCTTTACCGTCCAACTCCGGTGTAAAGGCACAAGAGGACTGTAGGTGTGATGTTAATCAAACTAGATACACATTCAATGCACATTAATAGCGATTTTATTGTTAAATTTTTCAATACACCCAATGGCGTCCTTTTATATTGCGACGAACGTGTTCAGACAAGTGAAAACTAAAACAGAATGAAAGAAATACACTGCAGCACCTAAATTTATACCTTAACTTTAGAAGGAAACGACATGATGATATCACTGCTGTTTTCGCTCCTTACACACTCATTTCAATTTAAACACAGAAACGTTTGTACATTGACAAAGTCCACGTCAAGATCCAGTCGCGATCAGGATCAAGAAATATGTTGGTTGCACAGGAAATTTGCTGAAATGTGGCGAGCATAGTAAGCACAACAAAAACAACTAAAATCTTGTTCGCTTGAAACGTCACAAAAAGCTGTTTTGCGAAAACCTACGTTAAGTCGGGAATATGTCATAAATATGAATGGAATCCTTACATAGTCTGACAGGGTTAAAGCTGTGACAGATTTCCTGATACGTTAAGAGGCGATTTCTTGATTTGCTAAACTCCTATAAGAGGTTTATTGCGCTCGTGTCCGATTTACAGGGTGACCTACAGCAAAGTCTTGGCATTATATTCCTTTTTGTGGACGTTGACCTTTCTTTGAAATTCACTGCCGATTCTTAGCGTTCAGAATCATTGCATGGCTAGTGCTACAACCATACTGGCACCTTCTGGATGACCTCCAGAGTCTAGGTCTTGGAAACTATAAGAACGATTCTCAAAAAATCGTTTGGAATGAGAAAGGAAGATCAGCTTTCGAGCGAACGAAATTTTTACGAAAATAAAATAAAAAAGAACCTGTTTTAATCCACCTAGTGGTGTAATGATGCCTTTCTCAAATATATAATACTGTCGTATTCATTTCAAAATGTTTCTCTTCGATTTTTGAAAGAAACCAAGGGATTGTTTGTGCATTAACTAGTATAACCTACAGAATGAAACAGTGCGCGTAGGTCATGAAGTAACATGACGTACAAGCTCCACTAGTTTTTTATTAAAATTATGAAGTTTTAATACGATTTTACCATCGTACTCTAAACGACGGTTTAAAAATTTAAGTTGTTGAATCCGAAAATATGCAGTAATTTTTGGTAGGACCATAAAACCTAAACTTTGATTTGACCTTAAGATATCGGTTCTGCAAACTATGAGAAAAGTGAGTGAGATCCACTTTTGAGCATATATTTTCTCCGGCCGGTAATCGAAACCAGGATAGACAGAATCGGTTTGTTTTGTTGCCTTCTGATAATGGCTATCGATTTGTGTAGTTTTAAGACCAGCTTAGGTTTTTTTTACCCTATAACTCCGGAACCGGATGTCGGATCCGGGCGAAATTCAGGAATTCGGCATAGCACCGTGAGACCTTTCATTTGAATATAAGTTTGTGGAAATCGGTCAAATCATCAATGAGAAAAGTGAGTGAGATCCATTTTGGAATATATGACCACTAATCCCGGTGCTTCCGGAACCGGAGACCGGGAACCAGGATAGCCGAAATCGGTTTGTTTTGTTGCCTTCTGATAATGGCTATCGATTTGTGGAGTTTTGGGTCCAGTTTAGAAAAATGTTTGTGGTTTTCGGCGGTTTAAGTGACGGTGTACAATATTTAACACACTTTACCCTATAACTCCGGAATCGGAAGTCGCATTCGGATGAAATTCAGGAATTCCGTATAGCACCGTGAGAACTTTCATTTGAATATAAGTTTGTGGAAATCGGTCAAATCATCACCTAAAAAGTAAGTGAGACCCATTTTGGAAAATATGACCACTAATTCCGGTGCTTCCGGAATCGAAGACCGGGAACCAGGATAGCCGAAATCGGTTTCCGGAACCGGAAGTCGCATCCGGATGAAATACATGAATTTTGTATTGCACCGTGAAACTTTTCATTTGAATCTGAGTTATAAAAATTTGATGAGCGGTCTCTGAGAAAATCGTTTGCACGTTTTTAATTCATTTTGCACATTTACCCCATAACTCCCGAAGCGGAAATCGAATCAAGATAAAAATCAATAGCAACTTATGAGACTATAAAGCCTTCAATTTAAATCTTAGTTGAAAAAAATCGGTTGAGTGGTCTCTGAGAAAATCGAGTGCACTTTCTTTCATTTTTTGCCCATTTCACCCCGTTACTCCCGAACCGTAAGACCGATCCCTATGGGACCAAAAGACCTTTCATTTGAGTATAGGTTTGTGAAAATCGATCCAGCCATCTCCGGGAAAATCGACACACACACACACTTACACACATACACAAACTCACACACACACACACACACACACTCTCTCTCTCTCTCTCTCTCTCACACACACACACACACACAGATAGAGAGAGAGAGAGAGAGAGAGAGAGAGAGAGAGAGAGAGAGAGAGAGAGAGAGAGAGAGAGAGAGAGAGAGAGAGAGAGAGAGAGAGAGAGAGAGAGAGAGAGACATTTGCTCAGTTTTATATTTAATAAAAGTCATATGAAAACTTATAATCTTTATTGGAAGCGTATATAAAATCTGCAACAAGGAAGAAAAAGGGACACTGCTGTCTTGAGTTGAAGAAAATAGAGTTTTATTGGGATAATATTTTAACTTAGGCATATAATAGAGTTTGTTTTTACGAGAGAATATGCGTGAATAGTACTGCTTGAAGCTGAAGAAAGAGTTGTGCTCTCGATATTCATCATATCATATAACTTCAACAAACAGTTTTTTAGGAAGTGAACCATGAAATATATATCCGGTACGTTTCATTACTCTGTCTATCTAGTGAGAGGATTTTTTTTTTATTTTCAGTTTCGGGATCCCACTTTTCCTCCACAAATATCAGGAGGTGCTCCCTTACGGAACTGACCACTAGTATAGCCTAAATCCTCGAAAAGTAGAAGTTTGCGATTATCTGCTATTCGTAGTGCATCTGATTCGTCTGGTAACAGTCAGTATCAGATGAAATCAGTCAGTTCCTAAGAAGTAAGGGTAGTTTAAATATTAAAATAAAGACGAAAAATATAGCAATAAGTTTTGAACAATTATTTTTATTGTAGTTTTCGATTCCCATAAACTTGGCCAATCAAATGGCAATCATTTGATCAATTTATAACTGCTATATTGAACTGGTAAAACTTACATCAAAAGTTATATATGAATTTAAAAAATAGTCCTATGATATAGATGAACCTATCTATATAAATTTGAAGTGAAAATAATATGCGCTTCATGAATTGTTCCAATGTATGTTGTGTGGATATCAAGTAATGGGCCAATAAATTTGACTCAGGCTGGAAATTTCATTCGTTATACCTTATGATAAAAAAAGAACCGGAATTTTCATTTTAAAATTCCCGCACTTGTCCAATCGGTAAACTTTTATTCTCTCAACGTTGGCAACACTTTTATACACATTCTGTGAAATTTTGACGCATATCGTACGATTAGTTTTTGTTTGGCGTCTATACAAAGAAGTTGAAAAATTTTCGTGTGGTGATTTTTATAATGGATGAAAATTTAGAATAACGGCTCGCCTTCGAAGCGCCATTCGGTCGATTGTTGTGCGGTTTCGACGTCATATTCATAGATCCACACCTCATCACCAGTTATGATGCATTCGATGAATGTAATAGTTTCAAATCGTTGGCGTAAACTAATTTGCAGCCACCACTGAGCAGCGTCACTAAAAAACAGCGAGAACTGAAGTGGACCCATGTTACTACCTTGAGGTACACCTGATATGTTCGTGAACGAAGATAACACAAAGGAATCTAACTTGACTCGTAAGACTCTACCACTCAAGTAAGAGCATAGCCGGTCTAGTCAATGAACATGTGCTTCGTCCAGACGGGATATCTTGCATAAATCAATTCTTCCCAAAATTAGCTCAAAAAGTATGAGATTTATCACTAACTTTCAGATTTACCATAAGTGCAAATATAATAGGAACCCGATAAAGTTTCCTATACAAGAAACACAAATTCCAAAGGCTCCATTTGAAATAGCGCACATCGACATTATGTTTTTGGGAAGTCTTCACTTTCTAACATATGTCGACAAATGTTCAAAATTTGCTCAAGTCACACAAATTGAATCAAGAGGATATTCTTTTGAATTACAAAGCACCAAGCACACTTGTGATGGAAGGCGAAAAATCCTATATGACACGAGAGCTCGTTAATTTCTACAAAATACATAAAATCAACCCATACATAACCGCCACCGGACGGAGTGAAATAAACGGAATCAATGAACGTTTCCATTAACGCTCCTAGAAATTTATCGAATCACAAAAACTGAAAATCCGAATCTAGCAACGCCAGACCTGATCCAACTATCCGTACAGAAATATAATTCTTCTATTCACTCCTCCACAAATTTCACTCTTTTAGAAATAATTCTTCCCTCTTCTCGTACCCCGGAAATTATTGAAGAAACCTACAGAAATCTACTACAAACTCAGAAAAATGTGTTGGAACACCATAATAATAAAAAAAATCTATACCAATCGAGGAAAATCAAGACGCATACGAGACGACCCGACAAAAACTTAAATACAAAAAAGGTACAAGAAAATAAAAATTTCAAAAATTAACAAGAGCACAATTACGACCGACGATAACCGACGAATTCATAAAGATGACCTAAAAATCAGGAAAATATAAAACAGGACTTCTACTTTTACGTTTCAGATTGCTACTGCTATTATTCATCCAACCAGACCAACTACTATCAAGACACGATGTGACAGCCGACTTACGGGACGTAGGACGCCAGCCAGTCTTGATCTTCGATCAAGGCGAGGCACGGATCAAACTTGACCACACGTATTACAGTCACTACTTCAATTCAACGACCATTAGAATGCAAGTAAAAAGCCTCAGGGATCAGTTCAAAAACTTTAGCCAAAATCAATTTTCTGACCTAGTAGTAGAAAAATTCAACGAAATAGATTTCGCATTAAAAAGCATAGACCCAATCAGGCGACATAAACGTTGGGATAGTGTAGGTACCATTTGGAAATTTATAGCTGACAGTCCAGATGCCAATGATTTGAGAATCATCAATTCTACCATAAATAATTTAATTACGAACAATAATGAGCAGATCAGGATTAAACGTGAGATAAACCTACAATTGAAAGAAGTAATGTTCGAAACCAAAAAGGCGATCAATTTGTTCAACACAAGATTAATCGAAATGTATTCTACTAAGATATTGTTTCATCTGAATTACTTATCCAAGAAATTGAACCAAATAACTGATGCAATCATGTTGGCTAACGAAAAAAATCTAAGCCAGCGTGAAATAGATATCTTAATTAATGATTTAGCTAAGAAAAATATAACACAGTTCATACTGCTTTGGAGGCAACGAATTATGCGACGACATCAGTGGCAACTAACAATTTGGAAATTGCATTGATGATAAAAATACCAAAACTCGACCCAAGAATATTCAACAAAGTACGTCTATACCCAATCATTCACAAAAATAAACAAATTCATATAGATCATCGATTTTATTTAACTCACAAAGATTAGGTTTACTCCATAAACTCAATCGCCTACTATATTCAATGCAAATGAAATCAATTCGGACAATTCAACATGTATACCGAAGCTATTGAAAGGAGAACAGGCAACTTGTAATTTCACCGTCAACCCAGTCGAAGAAGAAGTTATCTTTCTAGACAACCAAAACTTGTTCATAAACACAATGAAAAATTTCATCATATCATCAAATTGTGGCATAACAAACAGAAACCTGAAGGGAGCATTCGTCATTTTCTTCAGAAATTGTCAGTTATACATCAATAATGTTTTCATATAACTCAAGAATGAAAACCTTACCGGGATTGTGCCTTAATAAAATATATCTTTGTAAAAAAAACCTTACCGGGAAGCCCAATACAACTACCCTTAGACGGAATCGAAGTAAATATGCACCAAGAGATCCTAGACATCAGCCTGGACCATCTCCATAAACTCCATCTGGAAACGAGGAAGGAGTTAAACATTATCCGGCTATCAAACAAAAAAGTTTAAAGTGGTCAACACTTTCTCTTTTTGGGGGAATTACGAACGAGGACAGCGAGAATCGCTGACGAACGGCCGACGGGACAGACAAGAACGCTGACGGAACATTTCGCACCTGAAGACATCGATCTATGGGAACGGAGGAACGTCACATCCACTAAAAAGTGCAATTCGGCAGTATGAACTGTAGACACAATTGAATTAAAGAATAAAGTCAGTTTAATTTTAGAAAGTGAAACGAGTGGTTGTTCTTTTTAAAAAGAGGTTTAGATAAGGAATTATTTAACTTGTGTTAGGTTCTTTATCTTTATTGAATTTACTGCTTTAGGTTTTGACGTCTGAGACATTCAACGTTGTATAATGTTATGAGTATTTTCAGAACGGGTTTGGCGAAGAATACCCAAGCCTCTATTCGTCCTCGAAGAGAATGAGGTCTTTTGGCCGGATCTGGTGAAGGCTCAATATGCCAAGTGATCGCTAAAAGAATGGACTAGCTTCAGATAAACGTGATACCGATGTTAATCCACTTTTAATGCATTCATTAAGTTGTTGCTTTTCATATTGTCATTTTTTGAGTTTCAGGAAACGTTTGCCTTGTAAGTTTTTTTTACGCGAACAGCAAAATGATAACATAATGTGATATAAATTGACAAATAGATGATCTGAAATCAAATTGAGATTTCAATCTAATGTTGCTATCATTATTAGATTTCGATTTGTTCTCGTTTCGATCTTTGACTTTGCTCGGGGCTTTTGCCTCTGCGCAGTATGTTATAAGAAAAGATAAAGACTCATAACTTCTAGAGTTTTGTTCCGATAGGCTTGAAAATTTGACAAAATATTCTTAAAATGTTTTACTATAAAAAATATAAAGAAAACATAAATGATTTTTCAAAAGTGTTAAATCCTACCCGCCCCTTAAAGACGTGTGTCAATTTTAACCAAATCGGAGTATACGAAGTATGTAGACTTGCTACACATTCTTGGAATTTCCTAATAGAAGCTTTAAACATGCCAAAGATTGTCGAAATAGGTTTAGCAATATTTGAGAAAATTGAGCGGATAGAAAAAGTGCGATTTATCAGTTACGTTTCGTATACGATTAATGATAATGTTGTCAATATCTCAAACTGTTATCGACATCTCAAACTTGTTAGTCATTTTCCGTTAATACTATGTAATTTTCGCAATAGAGAGTAAACATATTTCCAGCACACAAAATTAATTTTGAACGTGGAGGTCCGCAAAGAGCTATTTTAGTTCGGAAGGATTCCACGCGATAAAATGGTTGCGAACCAGTTATAGAGAAAAGCAGAACGGTGTAGCAGGAAAGTAGGTTATTAACTTACCTTCAGTGGAAAGATTTCTAGCTTCGAGCTCGGCTTTTAGATCAGCTACTTTCATTTTCTTAACATCCAGGGTAATGGCATCAGTTGATTGTCCAGCACAAAAATTAGCTCCATCAGACTCTTCCTGCAAACGCACATTAATAAACAAATGAGTAGTTATTAAAATTTTGGTGAACTAGATAAACTAATTAAAAAGAGATTGCCAGTTGAGCAGTTACTACAAATACCATCTAACTCGCCTAACACTCCTTCTGACTTAGCAAAGGAATCGTTATTAGAGTCACTGTAAGTTGTTTACACGCAATTATGTTAAGAATATTCAAAAGCATTGTCACATATTACGCGTCATCTAGGCTGGATATCAGAAAATAATTTCATAACTGTGGCGTAATGATCTCACTCGAGCTGTTGTGAATGTCCATTAGAATAAAAACTTAAAAATGAATGAGTGCCTTTTCATTATCTGCAACTGTTGTATCTTTCTCCTTGTCGTTTCTTGGGCTGGTACTTCTAGATTTCTGGATACTGGAAGCGGTAGCAACTGTACTGTCGGAAGGTAAATTAGAAGCAGCTATCGATGATGGCATCTCGTCGGCAAGTGAAGAATGTTCCTCGGCTTCTGATGATTTTTTTTGAAGTGCTGCAATATCTCCTGGATCTGCGTTATCGGAACACTGACTATTAATAATACGCTCCAAATGTGATTTGTAACTAAGGTGCAGCTCATTCCATTCCGAAAGTGTTGGTAGACAGGAGCGTACATCGGGTAGAAAAATAATCACAGTTTCAATACGTGCTGGAATCAAACGACCCTTGTGGTAGGTTTCAGAACGACGATAATAGAGCTCCACGAAACGGTACCTGTGTTGGTATATAGTAGTGTTGATTTCAGATTAAACTTCAACCGTAAACAGGGTAAAATAATTTATTATTGCTTGTTGTTAATTGAAACAAACTAATCAATGCTTTCATAGCTGAAATTTTAAAATAATAACAATCCCATACTAAAACAGAATATATATATATATATATATATATATATATATATATATATATATATATATATATATATATATATATATATATATATATATATATATATATATATATATATATATATATATATATATATATATATATATATATATATATATATATATATATATATATATATATTCATATCGCTTCCAGACTATTAAAAAAAGATGAATGCATTATCATCTGTTCTATACACAGTATATTTAACGAAATGCGTTTCTGGATTTGGTTTTTCATACTTACTCTGATAAACGAAACAAGATATTACATAATAAACATAATAAATTAAAATATATCAGTAGAAAATGTTATAGGATGGATACATATTCTTAAGTGGCATCAACTTCAAAATAAAAAAAATGATTTTTTGAATTAATAACGTATAGAGATTTCGATATCTTCAGAAGAACAACACATACCCAAAGCAACGGAAGCACACAACATGTCAACCAATTTTTTTACAGATCAGAATATTTTACAACATGTTTTGGGATACTTTACATGATGCTTGTCTCTTACTCTCATTTCTGTCTCTTACAGAGAGACTTAATCATGAGTGTAAAACGCGATTTTTAACAGAATGATAGAGTTCACTTTGTACTGTTTTAATCAATTCGTCGAAATCGGAAAATATCTTTATTGCATTATTCTTTTTCATTCATGAGCTAGTAGAGCAATTAGGAACAACATCTTGAAATTTTTAATTGATCGATTAATCTGGTATTCTGATATCATGGTTACCGCAAATATTAGGAATCAGAACAAATTGGCTCAGGTGGCACGCTTCCTTGATTATTTTGAGAATTTGCTTTGTCCATACTTTTCATCGTTTTCCTAGTGGGAAAGAAAGGATAAGAGGAACATGGAAAGGAATTGTATAATGGATAAGGTAAGAAAACAGCACAAAACCGACAAAACCAATCCGTTCTGCACCCCTGAATGGATGCTGAACAGTCTGCAGGTGCCAAAATTCACATTTAATAAAATCTTCAACCATTTCACAGAAGCAAAAGTATTCTGCATTTCCGGAAGAATACAGAACGATTCGCAATATTTATGAGAAATAAATTCGGTACCCCATGCAATCTGTTTAAACCATTTAAGGTCAATACAAAATAGAATTCATTTACTCTGAAAGAACGATGAACCCCTCTGAATATAGGTCCATATCACTTGGGAGAGAAATGATGGAATATCATTCATTTTTAGCTCAACATACACAGATTCAACTACGTAAGCAACGTCTTGGCATTACATTCCTTTTGTGGAATTAGGCCTTTCTGTTTCAACATACTTCGCAGCCGATTCTTAGCGTACAGAATCATTGCATGGCTAGTACTACGATCCTACTAACACTAAGAATCCTCCCAGGTCGGGGCTCGAACATACGACAACTGGCTTGTGAGACCAGCGCCCTATGCATTGAACCGCCACCCCGGGATTCAACTACGTATGCAGAACCAAAAAATCCGAATACGGAGTTGCGTCAATGCAGGATAGTAACATATCAAATCGCAAATCACACGAATAACACTAAACAAACTGTCATGTGATAGTTGATTTTGCTATGCTTGGTCAGAGCTGTGATCAGAACACTGCAATTATGCTAGAAAAAATGCGGTAAACATTAAGCTCATTAATTTCCAGTAACACCGGAATAGCCAGATACCTTTGTACCTTTCGGCACACCTCGTTTTGCAGCAGTGTCGTCCGAGATAGTTGTTGACCGACAATTTCCAGTATAAGAATTATCAACGGCGGGTGAAATCACATCTGCATAATCCATCTTACGAGGGTCAGTCTCGTATGATGAAGATGCAATAGTTATTCCACCCCGCATTTGAAATTGCGCAGCCATCTCAACAAACCTTACCAAAAACGACATGCTTTGCAGAACATACAAACGAACCGTTATCGGCAGTGTTCAAGAAAAAAAAGAAAGATTATGTCGGACATCACACTTTGCAGCGTGATGAACAAACACAACAATGTATTGCATGCTGCTCGGCCACCCTTGCAAATTGACCATCAATGCCAACTTCCCTTTCTAAGCAGCCTAGATAGCCGTGTAGTCAGAACTGGGAGAATCGTGATACACCAGTGTTTGGTTTTGATTGCACTTGCAAAACAATTGAGAAAAATCATAGCTACTTTACTAGAAGTATGTATAGTAGAAAGAATGAAAGAATTTTCATGAGGAATTTCATGCTTCTTGATGTATTTGAAATTTATTCAGCAATACCGTGATGGCGGAGTTATTATCATTGATGTTATTTTATTTCATCCCGGTTTTAACGGTCAATGTTGGTGGAGTAATATCAATAAAAACAGCAAATAATACTAACCTATATCATAAATCAAATAAACATAGATTTCTCACAGTACGGTGACACTAACAGCACCTCTAGTGACAAACGGGTGTACTTTTTTCCATTAGCTACTGTCATAAATCAAATAAACATAGATTTCCCAGTGTAATAGTAATGTAGTTGAGCAACCCGTGACACCAAAAGCACCGTCTGGTGGAGAATGGGTGCGTAAATGCTCCTAAAATGCATGCAAAAAGTTGCCTGCGCATTTAACACAACCACAGAAGCTAATGGAAAAAAGTACACCCGTTTGTCACTAGAGGTGCTGTTAGTGTCACCGTACAGTGAGAAATCTATGTTTATTTGATTTATGCTACTGTGGTTGTGTTAAATGCGCAAGCAACTTTTTGCATGCATTTTAGGAGCATTTACGCACCCATTCTCCACCAGACGGTGCTTTTGGTGTCACGGGTTGCTCAACTACATTACTATTACACTGGGAAATCTATGTTTATTTGATTTATGCCTATATGCTGTGATCAATAATAATTATTATGGTAAGAAAAACATGTTCAATCACAAAGCATGTCATGCAACTGCTTAATTTACCCATTTAGGCTTGAATATCATACACAGAAGTAACAGTGTGCTCCTTTTACTTCTATTGTTTAAATTCATGTCAAAAAGCGTTTTATTGTGTTTAATCAAAATAGTGCATCATCAGCATTAACTAGCTAGAAGCAAAACAAAGTCTTTGGTCGTCGCTCTAATAACTTTGTCGTGTGAATTTTTTTTTTACTAATTTTGCATTGCGTATTGCGTAGTGAATGCAGTCAAATTAACAATGTCAATGTGTTTAAGGTAGGATAAAGCCTGAAAGTTTTAGTACAGAGTAGATGGCATCATACCCTGCGCATTTTCTATTCTAGTACATAATTTCTGAGATATGAAACTAGTTGAATAGGGTTATATGAAAATATAAAACCTCACTTGTAATTTAACCACAGCGTAGTTAAGTTCGCGAAGAAAAATAAATCTATGTGTGAAGCCTTTTTTGAGTTTTAAGCATTTGTCTTGTGAAGACCAACTAAAGAAGCCTGCTGTTTGTACTACCCGGTTTGCTGTTTGCTACCGGTCACAACATAAAGTGGTGCCGTGACCAGGATTAGCTGGAATCTACAACTTAGAAACTGACAGTCGCCATTGGTATCAAATATCAGGTTGGAATCTTGTGTTGCACAAAAGTTTTCATAAGACGCTATTGAATCGACCGCCATCACGCTCGATTTGGATGTAATTCACCAATTACGCTGTCGCTATTATAACATACAAAGCTTTGTTCTTAAAGCCACCAGGTAATTGGCTTTCCAACAACGTTTAATACCTTCACAGGTGCATTTAGATTCGCTTTCTTCTTGTTTTCTCGAGAATTTCAACCGCTGATCTAAGTTCCGCTCATTTGGAACATTTACACATTGATGCATAAAGGATAGCGTCGTGATCATCGACCGGCATATCTCAACTATCACCAATTTCAACGATCTGCTGCTACCTGCACGTGAGTCACCTTTGGCAGGAGCTGACAAATTTTTATCCAAGGCATATGTTATGGATTATGTTAGTACCTTTCCAAGCCTAATTTTTTCTATCGCCAGTTCTACTTGGTCTTATTTTTTCAGGCGCTGATTATCAACCTCGCCGTTATACGTTAAAGAAAACATGGGCAACGATAGATGAGAACAACAGCTAAAGGCACGAAGAACTACACTGCTTGCTGCAATTGATAGCACTGACACGTTTGTTCAACGTTTTCTGGCCGAACGGGATGCTTCTGAACTGTCATCTTTGCCCGAGTTTACTGGTGACTACCAAGATTGGCTCGCGTTTCAAGATGCATTTTACGCTCTGATTCATTCCAATACAGAGGAGGTCGATTTCAATTAGTTCGGCAAACTATCAACTTGCATGGGAAGCCCTTGTATCCTGTTATTCGTTATTATCTTCTTGAAAAGCGTCATCTATAGGCCTTGCTTGAAACGCCAAATTTGTAAACATTACCGATACCGAGCCGGATCGGAAAGGTTTGAACGTTCCTAAAAGGTTCATAAGATATCAATTTACTCCTATTCCTGATAACAATAGTCCTCCTTTTAGAATTAAATTCACCAAGTTTAGGACGAATATGATATATTAATATTCATCCCAACTGGATCAAAATAATTCAAATTGGTGACCAATTTCAGGCATAAGAATGCTCGAAACCACCTAATGACCTATTGTCAATTTCAAGCACTATTAGTCCTGTCACTCCGTGATCGATCCAGACAACACAATAATTTTCATCTTTTACATTTATAAGCGAACGATCGATCTCGGTATGGTCACTTTTTTTCCATTATAGAGGTTTTAACATTGTTGTCATTCACCTCTTCGGACCAGAAAAGTTTTCTGATCCTATGTGCGGGGTTGGGAATCGAACCCAGGTGGGCTGCGTGAAAGGCATCGACTAGCAAGGGTACGCACCCGGTAGCTCATCATCCAAAGCCCAGGGTGAGAAATCTAAAGAATCGAAGACGTTGTTTTTAAAATAGAAACTTTGCGGCAAGGACTCAATGAATCATTCAAAAATTATAAAAAAAGCGGGAATCGCCAATGGAAGTCAATCTAAGACTACATTGCTTAGCAGGCTTATACAACGACGAATTGAAACGAATGGCACAAGGCCATAGAAAAAAGACATTGTATGAGTTACTAGAGTATTTAGAAGAAATTGATATAGAACGCAAACAAGAAAGTTTTTATGAGGAATCAAAAGTTTAGAGCTAACGAAGGGTACCAATATGGAAATAATGAGTATAAACAAAAATATGATTTAATAAATCGGTATGATAATAGAAAACCACCTAATAAATGCAATGGTAATATTCGAGAGGAAAATAATGGGCTTGATAGGAAACACTACGAAAATAATGAATTACAATTATGGATAAATTGCATGACTTACGATACTAGAAAAGTATTTCGAAGATGTGATAGTGAAAGCAGGTCCAGAAATATACCTGATCAAATGAGACATGCAGCATCTAGAAACCCGAATGCAAAGATAGTCAAGCAAACATTTCAAATGCAAAATTGGGATCGATACGGGGAGAATAAAAATATAATGAATTGTGATGTGTACAATCACATCGAAGAAAAAGATAGCAAACACGCAAAGAAGGGATATGGGTCAAATTACATAAGACAAAAGACAACGAACTTATGATGTTATTGAGATTGGCAAACGTACCAAATAACGAGATGCAGTTGCTGGTAGACACTGGAGCATCTGGCAACTTGATAAGTAGACGAAACGCAGAGTACATGGGAGCATATACAATTAATGAAAACGAAGTAATAGAATATTCCGGTGTAACAGGTTCTGTTAGAAAAACATTAGGTACCGTAGAACTAAACTTCATCATCGCAGGAAGAATTTTCCAAACGAAGTTAGACGTAGTGGAGAATTTTACTCCAGGGGGTATTATTGGAATGAGATTTATGAATAAGTATGTGACTAGCAAACACAGACCAAGGTTAGATATGCTTACGGAAAATATCTCTAACCTTTGAACCAAAAACAGAATCATATGAAGAACAGAGTCTCAAAATTCGAGGCAGGCAACAATGTCAAGGCACAGGAAAAATACCAAGCGGATGATCAAACCAAGCTTAATTATATACGGGGCAATGGCAAGAAGATATGCTTTTTAGATTGTGCTAAAAACAATCAGTTAAGTTGCTGCTGCAAATAGACCTAACGAAAAAGTAAAATATTCGCTCGATACTGGAGCATTTTATAACGTAATGAGATGGGATACTGTCGCGAAAATAGGACAAGAGAAAATAAACTATAAAGATAATTTATACATTGCAGGCTTTGATGGAACTCAATCACAGACTATTGGGTCAGTGAAGGTCACGTTGGTGATTGGAAAAACTCATTACAGAGTTAGATTTTCCTCTCCCCCTAGAAAAAGGGTGACAACGAGATCCAATACAAAAAAAAAATTTATCTAAAAACTCAGCTAAATCGGCTACGTAAAGCTTGTACGCAAATAGGCCTGAATGAAATATCTTTTAAATAAAAAAAAACTTTGATTATATTAGAAGAAGAGCGAAACAAACAAACAGAAATTCTTCTGAAAACATGAAAGCTCCAAAAATAACCCCTGAAGCACAAATATAAAAACGCGTGTTTTGACATGGTTGGGACCACTGTGCAACGGTTAACCGATTTGAATAAATCTTGATTCAAACTAAAGCTCTCATTATCATAAAAGAAACTGTGCAATTCCATCCAGATTCCACTTTCAAATCACTCACTCGGGGGCACTCACCCCGGGCGCAACGTTTTTAGGGGGGCGCCAAACTAATCCTTGGGACCTTTTTTTGATCGACCGTCTCATCTGATCATCTTTCCGGAGATGGAGTTGAGATTTGCTCACTGGGTTTTTTTTGCTCACTAACCAACGATGGGATGCCCTTGGCATCTAAGAGCTTAAGCAGTGTGCCTTCAAATATGTTACTATTGAATAAAAAAAACCCTTCTGAATCCACCTAGTGGTGTGATAATGCCTTTCTCTTCTTTCATAACAGTCTCATGAAAATATGTTTCATACTTTTATTAAATAAATTTGGATACTAATTTTGACACCAATTGATTCAAATTGATTCGAGTAGTTCACAAAAGTGTTTATGTCACACAGTCAGCATCATTTTTCCAAAGTAGTGCTTAAGGTGAAATGTAGCGTCATAAAATGCGCGCAAAATTTCATCCGCTTCAGTTGAACGAACCGTCGCACAAAGCATACCACGAAAAACGGACACGTGGAAACAAGAACTTTTTACAATGATTGAGCGCAGTGGGCTTAGCTCTCGTTATATTGGCTTGTAAAAAAGACTGGACGTAATGGATTTTTGAATTCTTCACACTTTGAATATATCCTAATTCAATCGTTATTGTTAGTGATTACTCTTACACTAGAGCTATAAATCATGAGTAATTATGAGTGACTAACATGAGGTTATATGTATATGTATTGACCAACTGAAATGCTGAATGCGAAATGACGAACTGTCTGTTTCCTTTTGTGCGTCTTGTTTCAAGAATAAAAATCCATCTACTACAGGGCCGCTTTCACGTTTCAATGGGTCCGGGCTCAAGCAATATTTGTGTGAGAACCCCCGAGAACAAGTGATGAGAGCAAAAAAGGTCCCGGTTATATCATTTTATTTATTTTTTTGGTCGATTGACCCGGGGCCTGTGTAAAAGCGGCCCTGATCTACTAACACTTGCACTCAAAGCATAGTTTGTGCAACCGGTATGATGAAATATTCACATACACAGTCGAAGAAATTTCAAACCAAGCCAAAGAGGCCGACTCATGTGTGTGCAATCATAAAAAGCGGCACATTTTCTCGGACATCACTAGCTTGGGTTGTGAGAACTTAGATTGAAATGAACAAACTTTATAGTACCATAAACTACCATTAACTTTTTTCCGGAAGCGACTTTCGGAATTATATAGTCTAGAAATGTATGTTTCAACGATAACGAACCGAAGACCAAACAGCCTCTGGCCTCCGGTGCCAGAAATCATCAAATAATAATTTCATAGATTACATTTTTAATACATTCCAATTATAACTAATAGTTCATCATACCATGCAGTTAAAATTATTTAGTGAATCTTTTCTCAAGCACATATTTGGGGATCGAAATGGAATATAAAATTATTTCGTAGTTCTTTATTATTCAATCGATTTTGAAAGCAAAATCAAGCGTTGATTCATTGTATTCATAATAATTGAAAAACCAATGAATTCCAATAAGTTTTCCATGCTGACTGGCTCGAAGCTTACCCTCAATGTTTATCACTTTGTTTGTATATCATGTTAATGAACGATAATACTTGGCTTGTATTCATTTCATTCAGTAGCTTGCTACAATCTAAAATAATACCTGTTATACGATATCACACAGCCAGGCTTTATTGCTTCAGCAACATCAATGCATTGAACTCAACAGAATTGGACATTATTAGCATTATAAATGACAGTTACTTAGAAAATAAACAATTTCTCACAATACCCATTTTATTGTATTCAACTCGTTTCTATTTTAACACAAAACCCAATGCTGCATAAATTCGCGTCATAATTTTATATGTATTTTTGCTCACGATATAATGCCACCGTGCCCACCGTGCATTTCTCACACCACCTCAATACGAAACAGCAGCGCGCAAGCAATAAAAAAATGCAAAAAAGTTTATGTAAACTTTTTCAATTTTCGGTTGTTTTAGCTAAAATTTTATAATTTTGAGTTGCATTTTTAGATTCTTTGTGAAATTCTGCTACAAACACTACTTTTCAGTTTTAAAATCATCCCCGTGGGACGGAACAGTGACCGTTTATACATTTCAAAAACCAATTACGGCTCGGTAAAGCAAAATTTCAAAATTCTAAGAATACTTAGTTATGATAAATTTGATTTCTAAAACTTAAGTGTTTTTGGTTTTTCGAAAATCGGTCTAGTTTTTGAATAATTGATCAAAAACGCGATTTTCGCATTCCGCTACATTTCACCTTAACATTTGCGTTGCCTATTTGTATGAGAACAGTGATGCTAATCTAAAAAAAGCCTTCTTAGTCCACTTAGTGGAATTTTCATATATCTTGAAAAATCACCATAGAGGGGAGTACATGAAATTTTCGAAATCGAAAAAGAATTTTTGATGCCAAAAGGCTTAGAATTGCATGAAACGTGAAGATTTAGTGTCATCTCGAAAAAAAATTTTTTTGAAGAAGTCGACTTTTTGGGACTTTTGGGAAATATGAAGTCCCAGAAAGATGATTTTTTCAAAATATTTTTTTTTAGATGACACTAAATTTCGATGTTTCATGCAGTTTTAAGAGTTTCGGCATCAAAAAAAAATTTCGATTTTGGAAATTTCATGTACTCCCCCCCCTATGGTGCTTTTTCAAGATCGAAAATATCAAACCTTTACCACCGGGCAGCACGCCTTACGCATTTAGGTCAAATTTTGCATGAAGGCTTTTTTCGAGGTGCTTAAACTTTTGAGCACTAGAGCTTAACGAAAATAGAGGTGATTCCAAAATTTTGGCACCCTTATATATATAAGAGCGATAAAAATCAACGTGTTTTGTCGGTTACGTCACTTATACAATCATATCTCCGGAACCAAAAGTCACAGCCATTTGATCTTCGAACTTGATCAATGGTCCGATAGTAGCTTTTAAACGAGCCCAAGTTTGTCAAAATCGGTTCAGCCATCTCTGAGAAAATTGAGCGCGTTTAAATATCTTCGAAAACTGCACACACACACACACACACACACACACACACACACACACACACACACACACACACACACACACACACACACACACACACACACACACACACACACACACACACACACACACACACACACACACACACACACACACACACACACACACAGACATTTTCCGATCTCGTCGAACTGAGTCGAATGGTATATAGCACTATGGGTCTCCGAGGTTCCGTTCGAAAGTCGGTTTTCCAGCAATTCTAATACCTTTCTATAGAGAAAGGCAAAACCAACGATGGGGGCGACAAATATCTTATTTTGCTCCGGGCGTCAAATTTCCTCGGTACGCCACTGCCTAACCGTAATTTTAAATGACGCAAAAATGGTTTGAAATTTGCTAAACTTTTTCTAATACTATTCTAATACATTCCAATGGAACATTTTACTATTATACTATCGAGTTTCACACGATTCCGGTTCCTGAATTTCAGGGTGTGGAGTATTGATTATTTAGGCGTTTCGTGTGTTTATGACACTGGAAAAAAATTGAAAATCATTTGAATACATTTTTTGACTACCTCATATAAAAAGGCTATGCAATCACTGTGAAAACAAATATTTGAACGAAGGCACGGAGGGTCGAGTGTCATAGACCATTTCGTTAAAATCACAAAATGTCTGTGTGTGTACGTGCGTATGTGACAAATAATGTTGCTCAATTTTCTCAGAGATGGCTGAACCGATTTTCACAAACTTAGATTAAAATGAAAGGTCATGTGGTCCCATACAAAGTTAATTGATTTCATTTGTATCCAACTTCCGGTTCAGAAATTTTTACTTAAACCCTAATTGGGAAACGTCTCACTCTGGTAAGTATGAAAATGAAACAAAAAAGATTTCAGTTAAGCCCTACCGGCCACTCTTATCCCGGATCGTGGAGTGTAATGCAATCAACGTCTTATTGCATTTATCACATTCAAAAATGATTATAACACATATTTATGTTAAATTCTAACGCTAATTAATAGGGATTGAGGTCCACTAGGAGATTGATAGTACCTAGCTCTCTCCGGACAGTACTAGCCTAAATGCCGTCTGGAATACAGCGGAAAAAAATGAACCAAGAATAGATCCACTGGGTTCCTGCTTCCATGTCGTAAAAGGCTAAATTATCTCTTCATTCAACCTATATATCTAGCTTCGGAGAAAAGTTTTGTTCGGAAGGTTTCTTTTCCATGTTTTTAATTGTCTTTCAGGATTATAAATTGAATGATAAAAATCAACTATTCCGCAAATCCGTTGATAATACAAAGTTAACAACAAAGATAACATATTTCGGTATATTGAATACATAGTAAAAACACTTGATATTAATATTTCAAACAATAAATTAATATTTTTCTCGGTAGCTGGCTGACCAGATCAACCTATATAACCAATTAATAATTTTAATAAATAATTAAAATATTAAAGCGGAAATAATAAAGAATCAAGACGCGCGTGAAATCTATTGACCTTTTTTTGGTGATTCAAAATGATTTTATAACAACTGTTTAGAATACGTCAATGCAATGAATCAACTATTTTGTCTAAATCCTATTCACTCGTTTGTTTTGTATCACGTAATTTAATTTATATAAAAAATAGGGAAGCTTCTATTCTTTACGCGATAGTATTGCAAATTTTTCTTCAGTTTCCTCGAATAAGAGCTGTGAATCAAGACTTCCCGGGACTTCAATATGCTGTTGAAACGTTCACTCGGGAAGTCAGTGAGTTTAGTGATGCATCCGAGCATCTTGAAACCGGAACATACTGACTCGCGCGGGAATAATACCAATACTGAATTTTACTAACAAATATCCTTCTCCCGTGACACTTGTGAAGTGTGCAGTAGTATATACGGCCTCTAGTAACAACAAGTGTTGGACTAACATCCCTTCCCATTCCTTAGACGATCCACGTTTTGGGGACAGTTCGAGCGTGAAAAACAACGAAAAAGGTCTTTAACGATTAGGAAACATTTTTATTCGTCGGTATCGTTACAAGAATATTTCAAAGGAGAAAGAAATAGGAAGGAAATAAAAAAGGGGAATATTGTCAGTTGTAGAGCAAGTGTTTCCAGCTTTATCACTCCTCCTCAACAGTTGCCTTCTCTACAATTGATATTTATGGTAGCAACCCTATCTTTTTCGAAAGACGTTGAGTTTTAAGAGTTCCCAGCGGCTTAGAAAGTATGTCAGCGGCCATATCTTGTGTTGGACAATACGAAAGTTGTAGTTTCCCTTGTTCGTATAGTTCTTTCATGTAGCTCACTTTTGTATCGATATTCTTGGACCGTCGATTTGTACGTTCAGATGCAACAAATTGTATGCAACTTTGATTATCTTCCCAAACGCATGTTGCACAGTTCTGTTTCTCACCCAAGTCTTCTAAAACTCTGCGAAGCCACACCAGTTCTTGGCTAGCCTCACAGAGAGCCACGTATTCTGATTCCATGGACGACAAAGTCACACAACGTTGCAAGTGACTTCCCCATGCAACTGCACCGCCGGCATAGAAGAATACGTAACCCGTGGTAGAGCGACGAGTATTCAAGTCTCCTGCCCAGTCAGCATCGCAGTAGCCGATAAGATCACTGGCGTTGTTACCGTATTCCAGACGAACACTTTTGGTATGCTTCAAATACCTCAGTACCCTTTTTGCAGCTGTCCAATCAGCTTCAGTAGGCGAGCATACTTTTCGCACTAATATTGAAGCGCTCACCGAAACGTCTGGCCGAGCGCAAACTGCCACGTATAATAATCCCCCCACCAGACTTCGATAAGCCGTGTCGTTCTCGAATGGAGCACTAGAAACTTCCGTCGATACAAAACCGGTATCCATGGGACTTTTCGCAGATTTGGCATCCTGCAGTCCAAATCGTGTTACCATTTTGTCAATGTAATTTTCAAGTGTGATACTGTATATTCCATCCCGTTGTGTGATTTTCATGCCCAAGAAGCAACCAGACTCTCCGAAATCAGTGATGTCGAATTTCTGCTTCAAATCACTACTCACTTGCTCCAGCAATAAACGATCTTCTGATCCAACGAGAATATCGTCTACATACACAAGTAAACATACTCGAACACCATTCACTATTTTCGTATACAGACACTGATCCGTCTTGCTCTGTGTAAAACCCAGTCCAACGAAAACATCTTGCAGGTGTTAGTTCCAGCACCTCGCCGACTGCTTCAAACCGTAAATGCTACGACGTAATCTACATACCAGCTTCTCCTTTCCTTTCTCAGCAAATCCTGGTGGCTGTTTCATATATATTTCCTCCGAGAGTTGACCGTACAAGTAAGCGGTCTTCACATCGAGATGCCGAAGAAACATATGTCTCCTCGACGCCACAGCTAAGAAGGTTCGCAGTGTTGCTTGCTTAGTGACAGGAGCAAAAACTTCGTCGTAATCTTGGCCGTACTGTTGCGAGTAGCCCTGTGCAACAAGACGAGATTTGTACTTCACTATCTGGCCAGATGCGCTTCTTTTGATTTTGTAGATCCATTTAAAGCCAACTGCCTTCCGCCCGGTAGGCAGATCTGTTAGTTCCCACGTTCCATTTACCGAGTGTGACATCAGTTCATCCTTCATGGCTTCAAGCCAGTGGTTTCTATCCGAGCTAGACATAGCCTCCTCTACGTTTCTCGGTTCTTCATCTGAATACTGCGTGATGAGAACTTCTTCCAACAACCTACGAGGTGGCCTTCCTTCCGTCGTTCGCTTAGAACGGCGAAATAATTCATCTTCAGAGTAGCCTTCAAAATCTGGTTCTTCAATGCTGTCTGCATCAGTTGTCCTGTGCTCACAAGCACTATCATATGGCAAGCAATCGTCAGAATCCGAATTCACCGAATCATCACATCGGTTTTTGGCTGTTGCTTCACTTGCTGGCAGAGCTGGTACTAATAATTGAACATCAGTGGACTCATGAGGTGCGCTGTTAACTGTTGGTTCTTCCTCTTCATCGAACTCCAAAAATTTAGCATCTCTGCTAATAGTGATACGATTAGTTGCAGTATCCAAGAAACGCCACGCCTTTCTACCCTCAGCATAACCGACGAAAACAAGCATCCTGGCTTTGGCATCCAGTTGCCTTCGCCTTTCATCAGGAATATGCATATAGGCTTTACTTCCGAATACGCGAATCATCGAATAATCTGGTTCTTTATTCCACCATCTCTCAAAAGGTGTTCCTTCCCAGAACCGTTTATTCAAACTAGATTCCACCAGCAAACAAAGCAGCATTTCTCCAAGAGAACGATTCATCCTTTCAGCCCTCCCATTTTGCTGAGGACTGTAAGGGGCGGTTTTCTGTAATAAAATTCCATTGTCGATCAAGAACTTCTGTAGACGTTTTCCAGAATATTCTCCTCCTCCATCGCAACGTAAAATTTTTGGCGCATGACCGAATTGATTTTTCATCATCGCCGTATATTCGATAATTTTCTCATGGCATTCCGATTTTTCCCGCAAAAGATACACAACACAGTACCGACTGTAATCATCCAGCATGGACATGAAGTATCTAGACCCGCGCGGTGTTGATACCTCCATCGGTCCGCACAGATCGGTATGAATGAGATCTCCCACAGCATTCGACTTGTATTCAGATTTAGCGAAAGGTGTACGCGCCATTTTACCCTCACATCATACTCCGCAGACAGATTTGATGCCACACTCTTGAAGTCGTATCCCACTGCTGAGTTTATCTCTTACTATCTCCTTCACTGCTTGCTCGTTACGGTGGCCTAGCCGTCGTTGCCAAGTATGGATGCAATTTTTGTTGTGACCCTTCACGGTTAAGAGAGCCTCGTGAGTAAACGGTTTCAGGCGATATAAATTCCCCACCCGCTCTCCAGCCAACACCCTTTCGCCATTCTTGCTGATGGTGCAGCCAAACTTGTCGAAGCAGACAGTGCATCCTTCGTCCGTGATCTTACTCACCGATAACAAATTGCTAGTCAACGACGGGACGTGGAATATTTGTTTCATGCTGACAGTCACAGTTCTCCCATCCTCGTTCATCACTCGAAACCGACCTGATCCAACTCCTGCTGACACAATTTTGCTTCCATCTGCTAATCCGATGCTCATCGACGTTGGACTGATATGTTCCAGAAGCGAAACGTCACTGGTCATATGCGACGTGGCACCCGAGTCGACCACATCTCTCGAACCACCTCCCGCAGGTCCAGCGGCAAGACAAATTTCACTTCCACTGCCGTTCCCGTGCACCATATTTACCGTTTGATAAGTGTTCACTTTGTTTTCATAACTGTCCGTTTTATTGCCTCTTGCTTTCCGGTCTTCTTCAAGCTTTCGGCAATCTCTTCGGAAATGACCTTCTTTTCCACAGTAGTGACACACTTTCATTGTAGTTTTCTTTTCTGGATTTCGCTTATCTGAAATTTTTAATGCCTTTTCGGCACCAGCACTGTCACTATTTTGCTCTACGCGTTTTCGCCACTCATCCATGAGTTTTCCTTTAACATAATCCAATGTAAGGTCAGCTTTCGGACGGCTTTCCAAAGCCGTGATTAATCCGTCATACGAGTCGTTCAAACTAGACAAAATGATCGCCACTAACCATACTCCTTCAGTGGGTCACCCATACTGGTTAGCCGATTGTGCAGCTGCGTAATTTCTGCTAGGTGCTCAGCCATATTCCCATCCTCAGGAATTTGCTTCCAGATGAGCCTTTTCAGAACTTGAATTTTTGATGACAACGTTGATCGAGTGTGGTGTCTTTTTAATGCAACCCACATTTCGCAGGCTGACGTTGCTTTTATCACATGACAGGTCTGATTGTCTTCGAAGGACAAACCGATTAAAGCTCGAGCCTTACCGTCCTGATCGATCCAGGTGGCATCAGGCTGCTCAGGCTTAGGTTCATCGACCACTTTCTTCAGTCCATCACGAATCAGCAATAGCTCGATACGAAACTTCCACACTTCGTAATTGAAATCGTTCAATTTTTCCACAGCAAGATTCATGTCGGCAGCCATTGTCTTTCTCTTTATGTAGAGAATTGCAAAACACGTGGTTCCGAACAGTTCACTGTTCTTCAGGAAAGTCTTGCCAATAAAGAAAAAAACTAGTAGCACTACAATTTTACTATTACGTAATTCCGCGCGACCGCGAGACTGGGCCCATAACCTTTTGGAGACAGTTCGAGCGTGAAAAACAACGAAAAAGGTCTTTAACGATTAGGAAACATTTTTATTCGTCGGTATCGTTACAAGAATATTTCAAAGAAGAAAGAAAAAGGAAGGGAATAAAAAAGGGGAATATTGTCAGTTGTAGAGCAAGTGTTGCCAGCTTTATCACTACGTTCGGGCCTGGCCGGCGCCGGCACTGATCAATGAATTCTGGGATTACCAGAAGATTTGCATTGAAGGATGATTTACCAGTCCCAGGTAAATCCCCACATTGAAGGATGATTTACCAGTCCCAGGTCGGATCATCTAGAAACTCCCTGTACAATTTCAGCTAATCCCGATCAGTACCGGAGTAGCAACCAGGGGTGGTCGCTCAAGCTCAAGCTTTAATTTTAACGCTAATTAATCGTATTTGATGATGTTTGTCAATACCGTCAAGTCCACCAACCATGGGAGGGACATCCTTTCCTTCTTATTTAGATAATAATGAGAAGCCATGCAAATCTTCAAATAACCAGAGGGTCGATTTGTTCTAACTCCTGATAAGTTGGACTACATTTACTAGTGTATCCCTACAGTCCACCAGCGCATGGTAAGACCTGAAAGGTTCCGCTGTGCTGCCGCCGTGACAGGCAGAGTTAGGGAACCACTGATATATACGGATCCATTCACGTCTTGACAATCGAACGAATCAGGTCAAATGCGCTCTTTGTGCACTTCAATGGTGGTTTTCTCTGTTTGGCAAAAATCAAACATATACACAAACATTTTCCGATCTCGACATATTAACTAAAACGGTCTTCTCTCAACTGAATATTTGGTAACGTTATTGATTTCTATAAACAAAACATCAACAAAAGCAAGCTGCTAGTACCAGGTTCCTTCTTTGGTTCACATAAACCCACACAATAATATTTGCCCTTAGCGTACATACATCCAAAGTAATGGATAACGAAAATAATTCAAAAAATCTAATTGAACAATGGTCTATTCTTAAAGTTAAACTTACCAGCGAGAGCAACTAGAAAGGTCAATCCCTGTTAAACCTTTACATGTACGAATTGCTGTCTTGATGAGTGTGTTCGGGTCTGAGTTAGGATTTTCTCCATCCAACGACGGGGACCACGGTCCTCCGATGGCCATTGTTTCGTTTTTCCCGCGAATACCCACTAGGAAATTGATTAGTCTCGTGGGGTGAACAAAATCACGCTCATCTTCAGAACGCTCCTCGCCTGTTGCAAAACATTTTTGATAAAATTCAGACATAGGTGGTGTGCTCATCAACATCACTTTAGCACTGTACAAATAATCGGCATCAACTGGCTCTAAGTTCGTGTCATTCGGATATAATGGTTCGACGTCTTTGTGCATTACGTGAAACGCACACGGTTTTCGTATAGTGAATGGTTCGTTTGGAGGGAATGCATCAATCCAACGAATTTGCGACAAGAAAAAATCTGATGGAATATAGAGGGCGTGGTAGCGACGACGTAGCTCCAGTATATCTGCCTCTTTTCTGTAAAATATCGATATCATATAATAGTTCATATGTAATACTTAGGTTTAATAACTTTACAGAGTTAATAGCTGTTTGGGCATTTGCACCATATATCGCGGAGTTAGACGAATCTTCCTACGTTTCGGCGTCATTTTACGAACAGGGCTTCTATCACGTTCTTTGCGTTCCCGTTCGGGTGTACGATCACGTTGCTTCTCACGATAACGGTCATTATCTCTATCGTCTCGGCGTCGACGTCGATCGTCATCCTGTAATGTAATGTATTATGTATTTGGATATATCGGCACATACATATGAAAAAAGTATATAGTACAATAGGCTCTTACTAATGTTATAAAATTATCCTACATTACACCACAATTCGATTCCGAAACAGTATCTATTTATTTATTGTAAAAATGTTATGTTAAAAATGTTTATTGTAAAATGTAATACAGTTGTAGTTAAATCTAGTTAGAAATTACGGAAAAAAAAATCATAGCGCTAATTTAATTTGTTTATTTTTTATGATATTGTAATTTCTGATATTTAGAAATACATGTCATCCAAGAAAAAACTGCCTTCTGTAAACGGAGTAAGTAACTGCATACATTTACTACTTAAAGCGCCTGGAAAACAAATGAACTAAATAAGAAAAAATATTCTTCATTCGCTTCATGTAGGAATGGATATCGATTCAAGGTATCGATAATTGAGCCTAAAGTATCGATTTTTTAGTATCGATACCGTGCAAAGTAGCATCGAGTGGTATAGCAGACCCTGTCAGCTTGGAGCGATCTCAATCTTCAGTTCAGCAACGCCATCGCCCGGCGTCTCATTCAACATGTCATGTCAATTGTATGGGTGCGCAGCCCTGCTATTTTGGCGCGCACGAATTTGACATTTCTCTCCCCTACTTCTATGTATGAGATTCGATGCGGACTCACCTGAGGGCGACATGCTCGCAAAAAAGGATGTTGCCAATTATTTGTTCGGGAAATTTGAGAGCTGGATATCTTGTTAATATGATGTCTTTGGGTATAGTCAGAGTACCAAGTCGTTCGATTAAAAATGTGAAAAATGAAAATTGTTCTGCTCTCTGGATCGATCACGGAGTAGATATGACTAATAATGTTTGAAATAGACAACAGGTCATTAGGTGGTTTCATGCATTCTTATGGCTGGAATTTGTCACCAATTTAAATTAACTAGATGCAATTGGGGTAAATATTTCTATTTCACATTTATTTATTTATTTATTGTAAAATCAACAGACACGATGTGATCCTAATGATTAATTCTAATACTATGTAAGAATTTTGTCCTTGTTTTACGCCGTGAAAAATTGAAGTCGAACTCATCCTATCATTCAAAACCTCTGCTATCATTAAAGCACGCGATAGCTCCCGTCTTACTTGCAGTGTGTCTAGACCGATTAGCAATCCGCGACTTTCATAACTCGGTAGTTGATGAGGATTGATCCAAGGTAAACGGCGAAGAGCGAATCAAACGAATCTACGTTGAATCGACTCGATTCTATTAACGCGAGGTAGTGAGGGTTCCAAACAACTGAACAATATTCCAGAGTAGAGCGAACGAGTGATAGGGATTTCAAGCAGTAAACATCCGTAAAAAGCTTAGCCATTCTCATCACGAATCCAAGGCAACGAGAAGCTTTAGCCACAATGTAGTTGGTGTGTTGCTTGAATGTTAACTGCTCGTCAAGAAAAAAGGCCGAGGTCCTTGATGCACGTCGATCTACCAATCGTGAATCGCTCAATAAAGTATTCGAATTTCAAAGGCAGTTTTTTTCTCGTAAACGTAATGATCGAGCATTTTTGTGGATTAGGTCATGTGATTCAATTTGCACCAATCCGAAAAGATTGCCATTTGTCGCTTAAGAAACGTCGCATCCTCTAAGGTGTGAATAACACGGTAGATCTTGAGTTCATCTGCAAAAGATATGCGCGGTCCTTCCAGAGAAAAATTAACGTCGTTAAAGTAAGAAGCAAGAAGATCAAAGGGCCCCTGCGGAATTCCAGATGTTGCAACAAATTCTTTCGAAGCACAATCGTCAATTTTAACCACAAGATGACGATTCCTGGGATATGATTGTATCCATCGAAGGACTTTTGTACCAAAACCAAGTCGATCCAGTTTTGCTATTGTGATGTCATGGTTAATTTTATCGAAGGCGAGGGAAAGATCGGTATAGATTACGTCCGTCTGAAAACCATTTGACATAGCGTTGGTCACGTAAGATGTAAAGGATAATAGATTGGTGGTTGTGTAAAACTTAAGCATAAACCCATGTTGGGAATCATCGATATACTGTTTGCAATGATTGAAAATTGGAGTCAGTATTACTTTGTGGGATGCGAACGAGTTGCATACCACCCTGAAAACGTAGGTAGCGAGAGTTGTCAAAAAAAGAGTGAATTACCACGTGCGCGGAGCTAAGCAAGAGAGAATAAATATTACAGTCTTTAATAGTAAAAACGTATCTGATCTTTATTCAACCGGTTCGAAACGCCACATTGGCGACGTCGCGAAACATTGAGTTCGGTTTAAGAACCCGTTCCTGGCTCGAAAATCACCTTCCGAAGGTAGACAAAAAAAAATCTAACCTCAAATATGAACGACAACGACGGCCAACCTCAAGCCGCTGCGCTTGCTGCTGTGGTTAGTGTTAAACTTCCGGACTTTTGGAAAATAGATCCGGTCATGTGGTTTGCGCAAGCCGAATCACAATTCACTTTAGCAAGGGTTACGTCCGATGAAACGAAATTTCATCACATTGTGGCTAAAGTTGACCAGTCGGTAATTTGCCACATCGCGGATCTGGTCACAGCTCCTCCGGTGACAAATAAGTACAATACTGTGAAGAAACGTTTAATCGACCGATTCGCTTTGTCTCCAGAAAATCGTTTGGAACGCCTACTCGGGTCGCATGATCTGGGAGACTGGGATCTGGCCGACGCATCTATCAAAAATGCAGGAGTTATCTACCGGTCTAGGAGTAGACGACAGTTTACTGAAGATGCTGTTTATCCAACGATTACCATCAAGCATTCGTTCCATCATCTCTTGCCACGATGGAACGCTAGCCAAATTGGCTGAAATGGCTGATATAATCGTTGACGCGGTAGGTGGCCAGGCATCTGTAGTCACCAACGTCAGTAAGGAATCCGTCTATTCAGTGGAGAACAATCTTAAATCGGAAATCGACTTTCTCACCGCTGAGATTCGAAAAATAAAATCATCTGGCCGCTCGCGAAGTAGATCTACCTCAAGGAATCGGTTTCTGGCAAGCAGACAATCACAGAATGAAATTTGTTGGTATCATCGAAACTACGGCACTAATGCACGTCAGTGTCGACAGCCATGCTCGTTCAGTTCAAAAAACTAGCTTCATCCCAACCGGTCTCGGCGGAGGTTGGGGGAGTCCACGATGGCCGCCGTTTAGTTATTTACGATCGCACCACAAACTACCGGTTTCTTATCGACACCGGATCTGATGTGTCCATTCTACCGGCAACTAGACAAGAAAAGAATGGAACGCTCGCTGCACATTCTTTGCACGCTGCAAATGGAACCAAAATCACAACTTACGGAACCAAATTCCTCAACACGGATCTTGGACTCAGACGTCGATTTTTGTGGAATTTTATCATTGCGGATGTAACAATGCCGATCATTGGAGCCGATTTCATTGCCCACTTCGGCATTTTGGTGGATCTGAAACATCAGCGTTTGGTAGATGGGCGAACCGGTTTATGCTCTTCCGGAAATGTGACATCACCGGACTTGTACAACGTGACTACTGTCAACTCGGATCATCCGTATCGGGATCTTTTATCCGAATTCCGAGAAATAACTCTACCGTCTACGATGCAGTCAGAAATCCAAAAAAGATGTCACCCACCACATCGTTACGCGAGGTCCTCCAGCAGCATCGAAAGCACGACGGATGCATCCCGAAAAAGTGAAAGCAGCTAAAGAAGAATTCCAAGTGATGTGTGACTTGGGGATCTGTCGCCAATCAAGCAGCAGCTGGGCAAGTCCGCTGCATTGTGTGCTGAAGAAAAACGGCCAATGGAGGTTCGTTGGTGACTACCGCCGCTTGAACCAAGTCACTGTTCCAGATCGATATCCAGTTCCTCATATTCACGATCTACTGCACTCTTTCCACGGTAAATCCATCTTCTCCACTATAGACTTAGAAAGGGCTTATCACCAAATTCCCGTGGAAGAAGACGACATTCCCAAAACGGCAGTAATAACCCCGTTTGGGTTATTCGAGTTCACGCGAATGCAATTTGGCTTGTGCAATGCCAGTCAAACATTCCAGCGGTACATGAACAAAATTTTCGGAGACTTGGATTTTGTGGTGGTCTTTATAGATGACATCTGCATAGCATCATCTTCTCCGTCAGAGCATCGTAAACATTTGCGAATCGTTTTCGAAAGGTTGCATCAACATGGATTGGTGATCAATGTTGCAAAAAGCACTTTCGGGCGCAACGAAGTTGAATTCCTCGGCTACCTCATCAGCGGTGATGGAGTGCGTCCTCTTCCCGCACGGGTACAAGCTAGAGATGGTCGGGTATCGGGTATTTTACCCGAAACCCGACCCGTACCCGTACCCGACGGGTTTTTGGTCGGGTACGGGTAAAAAATTTTATTTTCAATCGGGTACGGGTCGGGTACGGGTAAAAAAAATTTACTGCTTACTCGGGTACGGGTCGGGTCGGGTAAAAAAATTTACTACTCACTCGGGTACGGGTCGGGCACGGGTAAATTTTTTTTTCTGATCGATTACCCGACCATTTGTAGTTCACATAAATATGTTTACACGTTGACGAGAATTTTTTATTGCAAAACAGTTGTTCCGAAAAATAAACAATTTGATTCAAGGTGTTTTGACATTCGCGCCTAGAACCAAACCTAAAAACTGGCATCTTTTTCCAGAAAAAAAAATTTCTTTTCTTCATTTAAAAAAAAACGATCAATCATAGTTACGTGAAAAGTTATGTGAATATTTTCCACCCTACTTTTTTATAACATATTTAATAAGACACACTGCCTTAGCTCTAAGATGATCCAGTAAAAATTATTTGAATTATATATAAAATGTAGTGTAGTACTCACATCACATTCAGATACCAGAAAACTGTTGTTTTAAATATTGGTTGGAGATTTTCAAAATTTACATATAAATCATTAGGATTCTACCCATAAAAACATGAACATTTATTTTAGAAAAATTCTGCATAGAAGTTCTTCTTATTCTTCACTTCTGGGTGGTGTCACCTCACTTGAAATGACACCGATTGATGGCACAGCAAGTTGAGCTGTATTGCCAGTTCGATGTCAACATTTCATAAGGGCACATAAACCAATGAGAGTTTCTCTTTGTTTACTTTCGATTTTGTGAATATCTCCTTAATTTTCACGTGTACCTACAAAGTATTCGTGTAGGATGAAAGATAATATCTCCATGTTTCAAACATTACCAAATATGTAACGATCGTTTGTATAATAACGCAGATATAGTCGAAAGAGAAAGTAAACAAAGAAAATCTGTCAATTTTTTGAAATGTTGACGTCGAGTTAGTTTACGTTTCTTTTCACTGAAAATCTCGATGCGTGACAGTCGCAAAAGTACGGGTGAAAATCTTTTCACGCGAAATGCTCAAATTTTCACCGTGTTCACTCGTTGAGGGTTCCAAGGGAGGTGGAACAGAAGTTCAATGGCTGTAAAAACCACCAGCTCCCGTTAACATCGTTGGTGTGGGTTTGTGAGGCTTACAAAACGGGCATATTTGATAGATTAATTTAAATCAAAATCATAATTCATTTTGCTTTGTAGTAAAAAAAATGTAACCAACAAAAATTTCTCACAAATGTTCAAACTACTTACACTTGAAGGACTCACAGTTCACCATTTTCAAAATTGAATTTTTCACACCGGGAATACACGTGAATTATTTGATGTTTGGTCAATTCACGTAAACGAACCGATGATACTCTATTAATTTTAGGGGATGTTCGTGATTTTTCAAGTGATTCTAATGTGAATTTTTATTTGTGTGTCAAGATAATGAGCACGCTTACTTGTGGTTCTAAAGAATTAGATCAAAAGTCGCACTGTTTCGTAAAAACCATACCCACCCAAAATTGAATACAACGGGTATTACGACATTTTGGATCAATAAGCTTCTCGAAAAATTTGAGTAGATATTACTCCCTTTTGTTGACATTTGTAAATGAGTATACCAAAGTATTGGTAGTACTCATTTACAAAGAGTAGTACCAAAGACATTGGAAATCTATTCATGCTGCACAGTGTATTTATATGTTCAAATGTAAACAAGCATTTTAATGTATTTTACTTACAAACTAGAGCCTGATACGCTCTATCTAGCTCGCTATCTAAAACACTTTATTTTTTCCATCCTGAATTTTGGTGAACTTTTTACTACTCATTCGGGTCGGGTACGGGTACAGGTAATTTTTAATCGGGTACGGGTCGGGTACGGGTAAATTTTTTTATTTTTTATCGGGTACGGGTCGGGTACGGGTAATTTTTTTTTATTATTGATCGGGTACGGGTCGGGTACGGTTAATTTTTTAAATTTTTAATCGGGTACGGGTCGGGTACGGGTAATTTTTTTTGCTGATCACTCGGGTACGGGTCGGGTTCGGGTATAAGAATTTCTATACCCGACCATCTCTAGTACAAGCCATTACAAATTACGAGCTACCTACGTGCGTAAAAGATTTGCGGCGTTTTTTGGCGTTAGTAAATGGGTACAAGCGGTTCATTCCACACGCAACGGATACACAAACGGAGCTTCGGAAGCTGATTCCGGACAACAAAAAAAACGATTCTCGGAAACTGAACTGGACCGAGGCTGCTCGTTCAAGTTTTGAAAATTGCAAACGTTCGCTGGCAGAATCCACGCTTCTTCATTACCCCGATTCAGCCAAACGACTCAGCCTTATGATCGATGCTTCAAATACGGCCGCAGGGGCAGTTTTACAACAACTCAACAACAAAAATTGGGAGCCATTGGGATTTTATTCCGAGAAGTTTTCCAAATCTCAGTGCAATTACTCCACATTTGGCCGTGAACTGACCGCTATGAAAATGGCTGTAAAGTATTTATTTATTTATTTATTTATTTAGGTATAATCAACAGACACAGAATGGTCCTAATGATAATTTCTAGTAATATATAAAAAATTTCCAAGTATCCTACTGCGTGATAGATTGAAGTCAAATCCTGATGAAACGCGGTTGAATGATCTCTGCAAGCCAATAATAGCATTGTTAGCACCGTAGTTAGTTCGTCGTAAAGGAAGTCGAAGAAATGCACTGTTGCGAAGAGCCCGGGGTCGGACGTTGATATTAATTTCGCGGAGCAAAGCAGGGCAGTCAATCCTATCGGTCAGAACATCTGCTATCAATAAAGCACGTGCAACATCTCGACGAACTTGTAGTGTATCGAGACCGATTAATAACCCTCGACTTACGTAGCTTGGTAGTTGATGAGGATTGTTCCACGGTAAGCGCCGTAGGGCGAAGCGAATGAATCTGCGTTGTATCGATTCGATTATATTAGCTCCGTTTATGTAGTGAGGGTTCCAAACGACAGAACAGTACTCCAAGGATGAACGAACAAGCGAGCAAAACAGAGATTTCAAACAGTGCACGCCTGTAAAATGTTTAGCCATCCTCATTACAAATCCTAGGTTGCGAGAAGCTTTGGACACGATATAGCTAATGTGTTGCTTGAATGTCAGTTGCTCATCGAGAAAGACACCAAGGTCTTTAGCACACGTCGTTCTGACTATCGGCGATCCTTCCAGAAAGTAATCAAAATGAAATGGCTCTTTCTTCTTCGAAAACGTAATGGTCGAGCATTTGTCAGGATTCAATTTCATACGGTTTACTTTTACCACTCGGCGAAGCTCAACAACTGTCGTTGAAGAAAACCTGCATCTTCTGGGCTTCGAATGTAATAGTAGATCTTAACGTCATCGGCAAACGATAGACGAGGGCCCTCTAGAGTAAAGTTGACGTCGTTGAAGTACAGTAAAAATATTAAAGGCCCGAGATGACTACCCTGCGGAATTCCGGACGAAGCGATAAACTCATTGGAAACGTGATCGCCGATTTTCACTGCTAAACGACGATCTACAAGATATGACTGCAGCCACCGAAGGATGTTAGAGCCGAATCCAAGTCTTTCCAATTTAGCAATTGTTATATTGTGATTTATTATATCAAAGGCAGCGGAGAGATCGGTGTAAATAGCGTCTGTTTGTAAGCCTTTTGACATACCATCAGTCACGTAGCACATGAATGACAATAGGTTCGTGGTTGTGGAGCGCTTGGGCATAAAACCATGTTGAGTGTCAACAATATATTGCTTGCAGTGGTTGAAAATCGGTGCCAGAATAACCTTTTCAAACAGTTTAGGAACTGCACTAAGCGATGTGATGCCACGGTAATTGTCCACGTTTTTTTTGTCACCTTTCTTATACACTGGGAACATAAAAGAAGATTTCCATAAGTTGGGAAAAACTTCTTTAGAGAGTGACATCCGAAATAGTCGACAAAGGGGAACAATTACACCAGTCGAGCAATTTTTCAATATAACTGCCGGTAAGCCGTCAGGGCCAGAGGAGGTAGACGACTTCATGCAAGCGATTGCCGTCCGAATCGAATCCTCGTCAATATGAATGAGATTCAAAGAATTATTAGATTCTGGAACGTTGAGCGCGGCGAGTGTAATTTGTTGCGGGCTTAAGGTCTCGTTTGTAAAGGCACGAGAAAATTTTTCCGAAAAAAGCTGGCAGATTTCCCGCTTACACGAACCAGTAAACTCTCCAAACTTCATTATAGAAGGTAACTCAGACTCCTTCCTTTGCTCGTTCACGTGTTTCCAAAAAGACTTCGGATTAGATTTCAATTTCCGTTGTACATTTTTCAAGTAGTTGACATGACAACGCTTGACAGTTTTCTTAAATAATTGATTGATCTGGACATATTGATTACGCAGTGTGTATCCTCCATGTTTTGAATACCGTTTTAGGGCGGCTCTTTTAGTCGTTTTCAGTTGTCTCACTACGGTGGTCTGCCATGGTAGATGCAGGGAAAGCCGTTTGGATCGTTTTGGTACAAAGAAGTCAATCGCGTAGCTCATGACGTTAGAGAACGTTTGTACAGCAGCGTTGACATCATCATTGTCGAGAATTTCCTCCCAGTCAATATGTATTAGAAAGTCGGTCATTTTAGTGTAGTCGGTCGATGATGTCGGTCGTGTTGTAGCCATCTGGTGGAAGATCAGAGTTGAGCACAATATGAAGTGGCGGGTGATGTCGAACAGATTTGACCAAAGGAAACGGTGAGGCACTAATTATAGGTGCAACATCTGCTCTGCTCGAGAAGCATAGATCCAGCATTCGGTCGTTTTCGTTGGTAACAGGATTCGATTGGCGAAGTAAGTTCACACTATAACCGTCGAGTAAGGTCGTAATGCCAACATGGAATGTTGAAAGCGTCGGATCAACGAAAAAGAATCCACCGGAAGTTTCTTGCCATTTGATTCCGGGAAAATTGAAGTCTCCAACGATTAAAATTTCGTCGATTGGACGCGCGTGAGTTGAAAATATTTCATGAAGGGACTCTAAGTGAGCATTGATTAGAGCAAGATCGCGACATCGATCAGGTGGAAGATACACTACGCAGAGGAAGATTGTGAACTCGGCGAGCTTGACACTGATCCACAATTGCTCGACACGACTACCAGGCGTTGATTCGATCAACTGCGCTTCGAAACGTCTATGTACCGCAACGAGCACTCCGCCTCCGATAGATTTGGGACTGTTAAGAGTACTGCGATCGGTTCGAAAAACTTGGTAACTGGCACCAAACCCCTGCACAGACAGTGTGTTTTCTCGGAGCCAAGTTTCGGTGAAAGCGATAATGTCAAAACAATCGTCTGAACTTGCTAACAGATACTCGTCGACACATGAGTTCATACCACCGACGTTTTGGTAGTAAATCTGCAGATTGTAGTTACTTGATCGGACTTGCGATGGAAGGCTGGAAACTGGGATCGGATCAGTGCTAGAACCGTTCAATGCAGATGAGTACTTGCCATTTGTGGTGGTTTGGAAGACCCCCTTTTCGTTTCCGCACACAGGACCGGGACGGCTGACGATCGCTGGCGGCAGTGGCTCGACTGTGGGGAACGTATCGGGGGCTTCCATGATGCTAACTATGTTGCGTCCCAGTCCAACCTCAAACGATAAATCATGCGCATCAATGGTGCTGGGCAGCAAGAGGTTTCCAACGAGGGGCTGACATCTACAAACGCGAGCAAGATGAGGACTTGGATGCAAAGAAAAAAGACAATACTTGCCGTGGAGGAATGTTTGGAAGACTCCTTCATCCCACCCACACACAGGACCATGACGGCTGGAGAACGCTGGCTGCAATGGCTCGACTGTGGTGAGGGGTTCAGGAGCTTCCAAAATGCCTATAACAGTGCGTCCCGGTATGTTTCCATGCAATCTCATAACGTCATTGGTGTTGTCAAGAGGGAAAAAGGCGATCCAGGTGTACCTTGCTGTTCCATACTCACAGGCGTACTACGGTCATTCTTATCTGGAGTAGGCGGAGAAACATCGATAGGCGGACACCAGACATCCTGCTTCCGGTTGTCCTCAAACTCGCGAAAGAGGACACCTTGAGGCCATGTGTCAGGATTAAGTGCAACATCACGATGCTTAGCAGGAATTCCAACTTTGAAGGAAACAAAGTTCAGGGTGTTGACGTCCATTCCTTTTTTTCACCAGCGGGATGACCGAAATTTCGTCATTGCAATTCAGTCCATCTTTCGTTAGTTTTTCGACCATCTCTTTACTAACGCTGGGATGAAAGCGGGAGAGGTAGATCCATGCAAGAGGGGAAGCTAGCGGAACCGTTGCAATATTGCAGTTTTCGGCTGGTTTCTGCCCACCCATCAATGAACAGCTTGTCTCAAATACCTCTTCGCGACGACGTTTAGCAGATGGACGAGAAACTGGATTCGCTGGCACCGATGACGAAGTAGAAACGATGCGAGACAGGCGAGATATTTGCTGGCTATTTTTTGTTATTTCGGCTTTCAGCTCAGCACATATTGACTCAGTTTTTTCAGCAATAGCTGAGACAGCACACCCAATGGAGGAAACTGTCTCGCGAAAACGAGCAAGTTTTATCAATTTACAACATTCGTCACAAATCCAGAGCAAATTGGGGTTCTCGTCAATTACTTTTAAAAACGGCTTGTTTAGTTTTGCGCACTTCATGTGGACTACATGATTGCAAAAACCCGAACACCCTATGAAATCATCTTCTGATTTAACGGTTTTAGCACACCGATCACAAGCACTAGCCATCGTGCGCAAAATTCACAATGCTGACACTGAGGTTCAGATGGCGCTTTGAACGGGAAAAATAGAGTGAGTAGTTGGATTTCTATATAAAACGAAATCTTCGGTAGCTGGCACTATCGCTCCAAACAAATCACATACAGCGACCAAACGGATCGAAAAAACACTTCGAAGTCCTTCGCCTCGACACGACACGAAACACAATCCAGATCTCGTCGAAATCGTGAATAACGCAGTGGGAAAAACGCTCAAAAAACTTCGTTCACGTTTGCCACACGAGGAGCGATATTTACAATTCATATCCCAATTCACAACGGACATCAGGCACATCAGTGGTAGAGATAATATCACCGCCGACGCGCTATCGCGTGTTGACAGTATACTTGCTCCAACGTCTGTTGATTTCGGAGCAATTAGTCGTGACCAGAAAAACGATACGGAATTATATGCTTTAATGAAATCCACCAACACATCTTTGAAATTCGAACAAAAATACTTACCCGACCGCAGTAATCAGATATATTGCGACTTTTCGACAGGTCGGCTTCGTCCATTTGTACCAAAACCTCATCGCGTGGATGTTATGACCCATTTCCATGGGATAGCACATCCCGGAACACGAGCAACCAGGAACTTGATAACGCAACGCTTCGTGTGGCCTTCCATGAACTCCGATATCAACAGCTTCGTCAAGCATTGCGTGTCATGTCAGCGTTCGAAGGTACAACACCACACTACGTCCCCTCTGGGAAAGTTCGATCTTCCAAAGGCTCGGTTTCAACATGTTCATATTGATATTGTCGGACCACTTCCTCCGTCGCAAGAGCATCGATATCTTCTCACGATGATTGATCGGTTTACTCGCTGGCCGGAGGTTGTTCCACTGATGGACATCACAGCAAACACTACAGCACATGCGTTGTATTCACATTGGATCGCAAGATTTGGCGTTCCAGAAATCATTACAACAGACCAAGGCCGCCAGTTCGAATCGGAACTGTTCCACGAGTTAACTAAAATGCTCGGCGTTCACCACATCAGGACAACTGCGTACCACCCGCAAGCTAACGGAATCGTCGAAAGGTTCCACAGGACTCTGAAAGCCTCAATTATGTGCGTGAACCCAAAGAATTGGTACGTCGAATTACCGATGATCATGCTTGGACTACGGGTTGCATTTCGGCAAGACTTAAAGTGTTCGGCGGCAGATTTGGTATACGGTCAAAGTTTGCGCATTCCTGGTGAATTCTTCGATTCTCCTACCTCCACAGTTGATCGAACGGATTTTTGTAAACAGTTGCATCGCACGTTCGAAAAGGTGAAGCCACCCAAACCAAACCGACATGGTCATTCGAAAGTATTCGTCGCAGCAGAGTTAAATTCTTGTACTCACGTGTTTGTCAGAGTGGATTCGGTGAAAAGACCCCTTCAACACCCATACGAAGGTCCGTATCAGGTGGTGAAGCGTGATAATAAATTCAAGGACTTGTTGATTTCCGGAAAAACCCAACGAATATCCATTGATCGATTAAAGCCTGCCTTCACATGCAACGCAGATTTGAAGGATTATCCTCCGGACGATTGTAAAACTAAAGTTACACCAAGCGGACACCGTATCAGATTTCTTGTGTAACTGGGGGGGCTCTGTGGGATGCGAACGAGTTGCATACCACCCTGAAAACGTAGGTAGCGAGAGTTGTCAAAAAAAGAGTGAATTACCGCGTGCGCGGAGCTAAGCAAGAGAGAATAAATATTACAGTCTTCAATAGTAAAAACGTATCTGATCTTTATTCAACCGGTTCGAAACGCCACAACTTTTTCGAACAGCTTGGGGATAGCGCTTATACAAGTTATACCACGGTAGTTGATTATATCTCTTTTGTCTCCTTTCTTGTAGACCGGAAACATGAATGAAGCTTTCCATAAATTGGGGAATACTCCCGTAGCTAGTGACATATTAAATAAACGGCAAAGGGGGCAATTAACCCGGTTGAACATTTTTTTAAGATGACTGCTGGTATGGCGTCTGGGCCTGCAGAGGCGGAAGCCTTCATACTGACGATTGCCGTTTGTATCAATTCCTCGTCTATATTGATCGAGTGCAAAGCATAATTGGATACAGGAACATTATTCGCGGCGCATGCTATTTCCTGCGGAGATAGAAATTCGCAAGAGAAAACACTTGCGAACCTTTCTGAGAACAGCTGGCAAATTTCTTGAGTAGACGAACCAATACGATCTCCGAATTGCATTTGTGATGGCAAACCAAATTCTTTCCTTTGCGCATTAACATGCTTCCAGAAAGCTCTCGGGTTAGATTTCATTGTACGTTGTATATTATTTAAATAGCGTGCATGGCAACGCTTCGCGTTTTTTTGTATATCTGATTTATCTTCACATAACGATTTCGCAAAACACATCCACCATGTTTGGAGTATTGTTTCAGAGCAGCTCTTTTGGTAGTTTTCAAATGTCTTAATTCAACAGTTTGCCACGGCGGATGCCGAGAATTTCGTCTAGACCGTTTTGGTACGAAGTAATCAATCGCATACATCGAAACATTAGAAAAGGTCTGAACAGCGGCGTTGACATCATCGTTGTGAAGAATTTCATCCCAGTCGATGTTCGATAGGAAGACAGTCATTTGTCCTGAATATTCGAAAAAGAGGACTACTATTATCAAGAATTAGAATAAATTGACATCTTATGAACCGCTAAGAAACATTCGAAAATTTTCCGATCTGATCAGGTACCGGCACTGGTGTTATGCACATTGCATTGATGACGAAACTGATTCGGACAGGTGTAAATGCACTCTTAGGTCGAGAAAGGTTTGAAGTTCTCCAGGCTGGACACAGATGTCACCTTTTAACTGAAAGTATGAGATGTGTGCTTCTGGAATAGTAAGGTTCACGTAGACCAGTTCATACAATAACACCTAGTATTTCCATACGGAGTACATGTAATTCATGTTAAAAGCAGCAAACTTTGTAGTTTCCCTTTCCACAATATCTTATTTCTTTCTTACTTTAGCTTCATCACTCTCAGCACGGAACTACGAATAATAAAATACTCGATATATTTCTCAAAGGACCAAAAAACTACTCATAGTCCTGAGCACATTGCAATGATTATGACAGAACGGATACTACCCACTGATTTTGAACTAATCTGCACTGACGTGTCTAAGACGAAACGTAAAAAAAAGTAAAAACGGTTATGTGCCCTAAACACAAACTTAGGATCAGTGATGGCATTTCACCAGAGTGATACACGCTGGCGTCAGATTCTTGTCTATACAGGGGATGTAAAAAGCGAAACATCGCACAAAGAGGAAAGTTCACTTCTTCTCAGTGTCGAGATGCCTTGCTATGACAATCTTTTTCGCAGCAAGGAAAAACTATACTTTAACGATAAATTGCACTTTTGCTGAATATGCGTGGCCCACGCTTCTCTCATGCGAACCGTACACCAGTGTCCTAACCGGCGTGCGCACTTCGGAGAAAATATCTTCATCCACCTCAGAGAATTTCAGAGCTCTGCTCTAGTAAATTAGTGTGATTGAATGCTAGAGCTGAGCTAAAACTGAAGCTGAGCTTTATATAAGTGGTGTATATGTGTATATATCGTCCCGGGTTGACGGTTCAATGATTAGGGCACTGGTCTTACAAACCAGTTGTCGTCGTATGTTCGAGCCCCGACCGGGAAGGATTCGTAGTGTCAGTAGAATCGTAGCACCAGCCATGCAATGGTGCAATGTTCAAAACGACGAAAGACACTCTTTGTTTACTTTCTTTTTCGTTTATTGCGAAATATTCCTGCTTTTTCGGTAATTTCTTCAGTGCATATTAAAAGATGATAGCTTTAGTTATTATTATCGGTAAAAATTGAAGAGAAGAATTGTTAAGAGTACCGTAATAATTTTGTTTGTGGGTTTACCGGTCGAGCAGCTGAATAGCATATTCTGAACCGGGCCCATTCAGGGTATACAATTGGATAAATTTAGGTACATTCAAGCTTCTACCAATCGGAGATTGTATTTACACCTGTCCGAATCAGTTTAGTCGTCATTGCAATGTGCTAACATCAATGACAGTACCGAACCGGATCGGAAAGGTTTGAAAGTTACTTCACGGTTCATAATAAGTCAATTTATTCGTATTCCTAATAATAATAGTTTTCCTTTTCAAATTAAATTCATCAGCTCAGGACGAATGTGATTTATTAATATTTACCCAAACAGCATCAAGTTAATTCACATTGATGCCAATTCCAGCCATACGAATGCTTGGGACCACCTAATGCGTGTTTTCTATTTCAAACAATATTAGTCACATCCACTCCGTCTTCGGTCCAGAGAGCATAACCGATTTTCATTTTTTACATTTATAGGCGAACGATTGATCTCGGTATGGTCTGACTGTATACAACTTCTTTACCTTGTAAGAAGTGTAAATTGATTCCCACCCCTATCCACAATGCGGGGGTAAAATGTGAGAGCTGGATAATATGACGTCTTTGGAGTAACACACAAATAGATGTCCCGTACGCAGGAGCGTGGAAGGGGTCGTCTAAACAAATTGAAAATTCTTCAGTAATCACCTGTAATCATCCGGAACCGGAAGATGGATCAATATGGTATTCAACAATTTTCTATGGCGGCAGGTTTTACTTACAATCTCAGAAAAACAGCCATAGTTGAAAAACGCTAAACGCTCTTTCGCTAATCCTTCATGAATTTTCAAGAAAAAAAAACATCAGTTTGTTTAGAAAATAGTTCTAAACTGATTTTTTTTATTTGTGCGCAATGACGGACGAAAACTGCTTTTGTATTTTGAAACAATGGGCGATTTTCTAAGATTGCCTCATAACTTTTCGTTTTCCCTTTTTTTTGTTGTAAATACACTGAGGTCCTTTTTTACGCGGAGGATACCTACCGCGTAACTTCGGAAGTCCGCGTAAAAAAGAAACGCGTATCTTTTGAAATTCGCGTAAAAAACCGCGTTTTTATGCTAAACTAGCTGACCCGTCGAACTTCGTCTCGCCTGAAATTATTTTTTTAAATTTGTGTTTTCGAACAGCAGAGTTGCCAAACGTTAATGTTTCTTTCCATTATTTTACTGATTACTTGGCTTACAATAAACGAATTACGACAAATTCATATCCAACACAATAACTTCGTCCCGAAGAAGAAATATCATCAAGAATTATTGTGGATATGTTCAATGCTTTTGTTACGCAAAAACTAAACAAATACACCGTTTGCCATCTCATCCTTCGAGTCAGTGTATTAAACAGAGATTGTAGATCTCTCTCAAACTAATGATTTGACATGTGGGATGATGGATTGGATTGAATCATATCTGACTGGTCGTAGTACGACCGTGAAATTTAGCGACTCCGTTACTCCATCATTCATCGTGAGCTCTGGCGTTCCTCAGGGAAGCCATCTAGGACCATTCATATTTTTGCTATATCTAAATGATCTGAATTTCGCATTGCAATGTATGAAGCTATCATTCGTCGACGATTTCAAGCTGTTTCATCTTATCAAAGATCTAAAAGACTCAAATTTCTTGCAGTTACAGTTGGATGTATTTTCTAACTGGTGCAACGTCAACAGAATGGTTATCAACGCCTTCAAATGCTTCGTTATCTCCTTCTCTCGTAAACGAACCACGATCATGTATGATTACACTATTTCGCAAGCTGTACTAAAACGGGAGACATCAATTAAGGATCTAGGAGTGTTATTGAATTCAAAACTTAGTTTCAAAGATCACATAGAATATACCCTCTCTAAAGCATTAAAGATGCTAGGATTCATCTTTCGCATCTCAAAAAATTTCAATAACATATACTGCCTGAAATCGTTATATTGCGCTCTAGTTCGCGAGTATGCTGTTGTTGTTTGGGCACCATATTATCAAACAGATAAGCTACGCATTGAAACTGTTCAGTGCAAGTTCATTCGTTTTGCTTTGCGTCGCCTGGAGAGATCCATTGAATCTTCCAAGCTACGAAAATCGTTGTAGACATACACTTCGATTTGCTATCTGTCCGTCGTGATACACAAAAAGCTGTTTTCGTCGCGGATCTCATCCAATCTCTAATTGGTAGTGCAGATCTCCTACAACAGCTAAGTTTTGACATTCTTCGGCATAATTTGCGGTTTAATCCCTTTCTCAGAATTCCTCGTGCTAGAACTAACTAAGGGTTCATTGAACCGTTTTCGAGTATATGTCGCGTATTCAATACTTGCTCTGATGGATTTAATTTCAATTTATCTCGTAACGCCATTAAAACCCGTTTTCTCCAAATCTTTTCCCGTTAGTTTTATTAGGATAATTAGTCAAAATGAATAGTTGTTAGTTAGCTTTGTAGTTTAAATAAGGGTAATTAAAGAATTCGTTATGTATCATTTGGTAAAATGTTATTTGTTGATACAAAAGATGAGAAAGTTTTATGCCTGCTGGAGAAGGAGAACCAAAATCTCAGCTCCAGCAGGCTTTTCCCTTGCTCCTAAATAAACAAATAAATAAATTAACAGATGGATGAAAAAGAGATGACCAAGATACTTTAAATTGACTCCACAAATTTCCAAAAGCAGTTCTCGGGGATTGTTGTTTATCATTGAATATTAAGACTTATTTGTACTGAAGACGTTTAAAATTTAATAGCAAATCCTTAGGGATTATCGAAAGTAATAAACTAATTTGGAACGGTTGTCCATAACCTACTTCACCGCTACTGATATTACTTAGTCGTGTATGATGAATGTTCGTAGCAGGATAATGACAGGATCAATTTTCGATTAACGAATTAGCGATAAAATGAAAAATACTTGGACATTCGAAAGTTCAAATTACCCTTTTATTAAATATTGTGTCCATTAACTTTGACATGAACGCTATATTCGTTCAAGAATTGTATCAAAAGGCCTCTCATTCGTCGAGCCACCACATCGGTTTGCTTAGTATTCAGTCCTGAGAATCAATATTCTGTTCTAGCGGAGTGAACATGAGGAGTGATTATTCTTATCGTTAAAGCCAATGTATAAAATAGTAGATCTCACAACTAATGGTTCTTACATGCCAATTCTCCTTCAGATATGATATTCACGATTCGCATATGGTAATTCGTCAAGTAATCCAAAGTTCGGAAAATGAAATGATTTGGCTTAAGCAGCTTACAAATGTCATGAATACCATAAATATTTTCATCTGAACTCATTATTTCAACAGCAGAATCTATCATTGATACGTAAAAAAATCGTTACATAATTTGATTTGTTCTATTCACGGCCACGATGGCCAACATAATTCATCTAACTACATCTACTGGTAAATGACATTAGAACTTGTGCTTCTGTTTACGGTATAGCTAAAACAGTCATTTGGCAAGTAATGATTTTGATACCCTATTAAGCACGTGTTTCCAAATGACGAATCAATCATGCATGTAAAATCTCCACCCAAATCTACTCGTTGCGCGCCAAACGATTTTCCAAAGATCTAGTATTCTTTTCTTCAACGGCGAAATACTGAGCATCTCCTTGCGCGCCAAACATCAATTGTAGATCTAGCGATCATTGGCGACTTTTGCAGTGGAAAATTCCATCGTCCATACAAAATAACTTTATTGGTTTTTCCCACTTTTCCGGTAAGTTTTCCTAATTTTTTTGATGTACGAACCCGGTGTGGGTAAAAACTGATCAAACAAAAAAAAAGCATCTCAATCCGTCCACCCGTTCTTACGTGATGCGATTACAAAGAATGATCTCTGCATTTTTATATATATAGATATCTTAGAAATGTCAGAGATTTCAACGTTTCATGCATTTCTGAGACAAAACAATAAAAACGCGTAACTTCATCTGATATCCGCGTTGAAAAACCGCTTAATTTTGGAGCAAAAACCGCGAAAAAAGGAGCATAAAAAGAAATCGCATAAAAAACCGCATAAAAAGACCTTAGTGTATCCCTCAATAATTCCGGAACTGGAAGTCTTATCCAAATGATATTCAACAATATTGTATGGAACTACAAGGCTTTGAATCTAAGCTTGTAAAAATGTTACATACATACATACACACGCACACACAGACAACTCTATGATCTGATGAAACATCCTTCCGGAATAATATGAATAGTTTTGTTATTTTAAAATACAAATCAAATAGGCGGCAGTAGTGAGTCCCTGATTTTCAATGTACAGTAAATACGAAATTTAGTTTAAAATAAGCTTTTCATTTAGGAGTGTTTACTTACATCAGTATCTCGTTGACGAGAATCATGATTCGAGCGGTGTCCATGTCGATCTGGTGATTTTCGACATGGTGAGTATCGGCTTCGTCCTGAACGATCGTTATTTGTGTTTTGTCCAGACCCATAACTTGAAACATGCCTCGACGAATTACTGCTACTGTTTGCAGTATTAGATGATGCGGATTGCAGTACTTGAACACGTGTTGCATTCCATTTGAAAGGCATATTTTGATTGTATGCTGCCTCAACTAAGACCCGGTCACCTGATTTTGGAAATGTTCCCTTGCAAACATTTTTATGGAAAAATACCTCCTCGTCGATAAATCCAAAGTCATTCTGAACTTTAGTGACATGACCGGTTCCACTAAAAACACGTTGATTAGGACTAAATTTTGATGTATTCTGACCAGGTTGTGAGGAAGGTGGCTGTTGCTGATTTTGGAACGCAATTGCGTTGATTGTACGAGATGTAGGATATTGAACTGGTTGCGAATAAATTTGCTGTTGCTGCAAACCCATTTGAGGAAGCAGGGATAGGTTTTGTGACTGCTGAAGTCCTGTTGTTAAAATTAATTGTTATACACATACAAAAACATTTTTATCAAGAATACCTAGATTTTGATTGAAAACTGGTTGAGTTTGTGAAAAACTGACAAGCGCTTGCATTCCAGCAATATTTTGACCGGTGTTTCGCTGCCATGGTGGATTTTTCTGATTGAAGGCCATCTTGGATTTTCTTCGATCGGGAAATTTCTTAGCTCAATTCGAGTCCTAAAGAACTAAAGTATCAGTTACCTAATGGTAACACTACGCTCTACTATCCCTCAAAATACGTTCAGAAATAGAAAAAAATCTCACTTATCAGGCCAAAATTCAAAATTCGATTATCTTTTTAACTTTGACAAGCTAAACTGTACTAGTAAACGAATGAACGTTATACCAAAACCAGTGTTGCCAATGTTCCAGATTTATCAGGCATTTTCAGATTTTTCATATTTTGACCAGAGTTGCCAGGTTATTTTTTCAAAAATCTGGTAAAACTCATAAATTTATCTGGGCTTTGCTGGGTCTACACTGCTAAAAATCGACACTTTTTTAAAATGTGTTTCTCTAAATACACTTCAAGTTCTAAACTCACTAACATTTCAAATACGCTTCATTTGTGCTTCAAAACTTTAACGCATAAAAATTAAGTATGTCGTCATATGGCTCAATCAAACATCATCACATTTTAATCTTAAGTGCAGACATGTTGATATCGAATGTTTCTAACATAAGATTAAAGTGGGTAACTTTATGACATAAATCAATATCATAACATGTCAGTTGGAAGTGTCACTGTTTTGATGTATATATGTTTTGTCAATAATCTGTATAGTTCCTGATAATTGCGGCAATACTAAGTGTCAAGCATATTATAAAAAAGTTTCGAACACAATGGCTGCAAGATTCTTCGTGGGAGTGATTGAATCAGGTTTTCTACCTCATACCTTAGAAATTCTACACAGTAAGTATATTTATTAAATTATCGGTGACTTTTCGAAACACCGTATCAGCAAGTGACAGATTCTTTTTGTTTATTTTCATCTCTTTTACATTGCATGAACTAAACATGAAAACATAAACTATCAGTTGGTACTTGAACTTGCAGGAGAAAATAAACGACGAGTCATTTGCTGATCCCAAGTAACATTTTTAATATTAATAAATACTTGTAGCTGTCTTCAATGCTACATAATAAATCTTGCATTAAAACTTTAAACTCCACGAAAGCCTACTGAAAACCTCTATAAGAACATGTTCCTGCCAAGTGGACCATTCTTCATAAGGTTTATAAAGCAAAGTGAAGAATCAGCATAAACCTGCGTTAAAACTCCAAATTCAAGAAAATTTTGAAACCAGCTTTACGATCAACATTAAATTTATTCGGATGGAATGAATTCCGCTATGAATAAACTTTCGTTTTGATCATATTTTTCATGGCTATGTGTTTGTCACTTAATGTCTGCTTTGAATGCAATCAGTAAGAATTTATTAGATTTTATTTACGAGTTTGAGGCTTTTTCCGAACGTAGAAATTTCATGCGCTTTTATTTTTATCGTGAATGTATGGATAAAAATATGAATTATAACTAATCGCCTTGAAATAAATGCGGTTTTTGCGAAAGTCTTCATAATTTATGAACATTATTTTCTGTGATTCATCGTCATTTTTGTATAAAACTGTTTCGTGGCGTTAAAACTTGTGCATACGTCCTGAAAATGAATCATGAAAGTCCATCATATTCCCCTCTTTTTTTGCATTTCGAATTTTATTTGATGTCAATAAAAGTTACGGTAAAAAACATAATAATGGCGGCCATGAAATTTCCTTTAATGCAAATTACACTTAACGTAAGATGCAATAAATCAAATAGTCCACAACAAATGTGTCATAAATGTACTTTAGAACCCTCAAAATTGCTCTGAGTGAAACTGTCATCCAATGAACACACACACACAAGACTAGATTTATGAAAGAATTTAACTGACAATAATGTTTTAAAGAAAATTATTGAAAGCAATATTAAGAGGGTTTGCATGGTTTTATTCTAGTGCTAATTGTTTTATTTTCAGCCAAGTTGTTAGTCTAGGTAAAGGGTTTTATAGAAGCTTTAAAAACTATGATATTACTTCTCAAAAGAGGCACTTATTATAGTTGTCATAAAACAGGTAGTAATTGAAAAACCAATTACAAAACTCCTATAAATTATAATCAAAACCATAAGGCATTCGAATTGTTACTTGGGATGAGTCTTTCAAAAGTTAACCGAAAATTTTGATTTATATTTGCGTGACTCATAAAATGTTTGTGTTTTCAGCTAATGGAAACAAAATCATTCATTTCATTCAAGGCTGTGTAAGTTAGTGATAAAGAAAATCAGACATATAACATATGCGAATAAATAAACTTGAATAAACTATGTTCAGTACATTTTTAAGAACTTCAAATATTTAAATGATGACATTTGAATTTCGAGTTCCTATGCACCTCTTATGAAAATGCATTCTATATAAGAATTAGGTATAAATCTGTTAAAATCTAAACTTTTTCATCCGTTCATAAACCAAGATTCCCCAGTGTATAGTACTGTAGTTGAGCAATCCGTGACACCAAAAGCGCCGTCTGGTGTAGAACCCGCATACGCATGGCTGCCAGAAGGCTAACTAAACGGTGCCAGCTGGAAAAATATGGCTGGCAGACATTCTGGTGACCGACTGCCTCACCGCTGCCAGATATACAACTCAAACGATACAACCGTATCCACCAGGATTTTTCCACATTTAAATCTTTGACATTTTCAGCGAAGGTGAAAAGATGAACTTAGCCAGGCGGCTAACTAAGATACAGGCGACTTTGTTTTGTCAAATTGGATTTGACAACCGTCACTGAATCAATTTTGGTAGTCGTCTGGTGGCCATGGCTGCCCAAATAGCTAAAACGCTATGCGGGAATGGATGCGTAAATGCTCCTAAAATGCATGTATTGTCGCTGCAGCACTAATATGCAATTCGCTGGACAGTCAAGCGCAGCGACGTCAGTTGAACTGCCATTTCCTATACATCAACTGATAGAATCATGTTACTTTATACATATTTTGTTGTCTTGTTTATGAACCACGTGCTTCAACATAAATGAATACATTGTCTTAGCTCCACTATCGAAGCACATGACGATGGAATATCACTTTCTGTGTGCGCTTTAAGTTGATAATGTATGTTTAGGACCATAAATAACATTGATGCACAGTGAGCTTCGCTGGAGCAATATAATCAGGCGAGAGAGACGTCGCTGCTCATTTACCACAACCACAGTAGCATAAATCAAATAAACATAGATATCCCATTGTATGGAGACACTAACAGCGCTTCTTGTGAGAAACTTGTTTCCATTAGCTACTGTGCTTGTGTTAAATGCGCAGGCAACTTTGTACATGCATCTTAGGAGCATTTAAGCACCCATTTTACACCAGACGGCGCTTTTGGTGTCACGAGTTGCTCAACTACTTTATTTATGATAGTAGCTAATGGAAAAAAAGTAAAACCGTTTCTCAAGGGGCAAATCACTCTAAACTTTGTCTGAACTCAAACAAGTTTTACCGGGAGTAAAAAAGTTTAGCAGGGATCTCGCTGGATTAGAATGGGATTAGAGAAGTTTAGCCGAGATCTGGAAATGCATCATTTTGACATCAGAAGCTGTAAACGTGGGAGCAGAGATGCCAGATATTTTCATAGAAAATCTATATTGCTTTGTATAAAAAATCTGTATTTATCTGTATTCACTAAAGGAAGGAAATTTCGGAAAAAAATGATGTTTAAAGATGTTATTCCATTAGATTATTGTTATAGAATGGCAGATGCAAGGAGCATTCTTTTATATCGTAAGTCCTTGCCGCACTGACAAGAACATTCAAGGACGAAATTTAATTGTTTTTGGTATCAACCACAATTGAATTGTAAATCCATATACTTTTTTCGTTTGAAAATGATGACTTGGAATTCAAACGCCTTATTACGCAACGTCAAATCAGATCATACAACTTTTCAGTCTGACAATAAAGTTTCATGACGCTGCACGAAAAAATTTTCATTTTAATATGGGCAATCAAACACGCTTAGACGGAAAAGTTTCATTATTTCTTTCTTACTTTTTGTGGTATCTGTATAAATCTGTATTTAATTTGAGAAATCTGTATAAAATCTGTACTCTGTATTAAATCTGTATGCGCATGTAAAAATCTGTATAATACAGATAAATCTGTATAAATGGCATCTCTGCGTGGGAGCTCGAATGACCAGAGATGCCAGGTCTGCAGATTTGTCTGTAAATCTGCAGATTTGGGGTATAGTGCTGCAGACATTTTTTGTTGTGCAGACTTTTACAGACTTTTAAAATTCTCGCAGACTTTTGCAGATTTTTGAAATTCTCACAGACTTTCGTCTATATTTACAGACTTTGAAAATTTCCGCGACCTTTTTTTTTTTTTTTTTTGCTCACCAAGTCAGTTTTGCGTGTCATACTTTATATAGAAATTGCTGCCAGCAAGACATACTTCTGACTGCAGATTTTTTTTCAGATTTACAGACCCTGTCTGCAGATATTTGAAATTTTTACCTGGCATCTCTGCGAATGACAGATCCCACATTATCGAAATGACGGAATGAGCAATGAAATCTTACTCGACTGCATGATTTTTTAGTGCTCGATCGGTTCAGTGCTAGAATTTTCGCCTGAGTTGACTGCTCGATCAACCTGATTGACAGTGACATTTTAAATGTCATTGAATATTCGCTCATTTTATGAATGTGTTAGTGTGAAATTTATGCGACTTAAGCCATTTCACTACACTCCAGCTAGAGGATTGGATGATGCTGATTAAGGTAGGCCGTTTTGTTAATTTCCAGCGAATTTCAATAGTTTATGTTGGGATTCTAAGAAGAACTGGTTATTTACTAGTTCTGTATATCCGAAAAACATGAAGATTTAAACTTGTATATTCAGTTATATGTTTTCGTTTAAAAATAAACTGAAAATCAGCACGAAAACGTGCAAAATCAGGAAAGAAGAAGAAGAAGACGAATTGACAATTCAGTCCGCATCTTCTCACTCAATTCCGAATGATTTCCGAATCAACCGGTTGTAGGCGAACCGGTTCATTCGGAATCGGTTGTTGCACTGGAGTTGGAATTGATTCGGAATCCATTATGATTTCTACATGAAATTCCGAATGAAAATTTCTCGCCGATTCGGAATTGATTCGGAATCCATTCGGATCTGATAATGTGGGATACACTTCAAACAAGATTTGGCAAAACTAGGTTGGCTTAATTTTAAATTACCCAAACTTATCTAGACTAGTTGGGATTAAATGAGATTAGAGAAAATTATTTTGGAATGACATGAGTTTATTAGTATGAGATTGTCTAGAGTTTAGAGTGATTTGCCCCTTGCCGTTTCTCATTAAAAGCGCTGTTAGAGTCTCCGTACAATAGGAAATCTATGTATATTTGATTTATGATACAAGGAAATTTTTACGGGTTTCATTCTCAGTGAGCAAAAAAACGGTCTTCTTACCTATCTTATAGAGGCCAAAACCGTAAAGATCTAGCGAGGTCTGACAAAAGCTAGCAAAATTTGGAAAATCTGGATAAAGATCAGTTTAGTTTGACTTAGAGTGACTATAATCAGAGTGACGACAGCTGTTCGTTTGGAATGACAGCTACCAGTTCCAAACGAGCAAACGACCTGTTAATTCAATGTAAAGCTAATGGAATGTTTTGAATTGTTGTCAACATTACGGATGAGAAGTCGTCACTCTGGTTTTAGGCACTCTAGTTTGGCTGGCTAGCAAAACGAGAAAAATCTGACATTTGCCAGACAAATCTGGCAACCTGGAACGCTGATACTCTAAAGCGGCCCTTACACGAGATACTCTAAAGCGGCCCTTACACGAGAATAATTAATTACATTTATTATGATTACCGAGTAATGACATTTCAAATTTGTGTGGAAAATTTATCAAATGGAAATTTATCAATTGGAAATATTTACTACCCATACCGAGGAGGACGACAGATCTGTTTTTTTAAATACAACACGAAAAGTCTATGGAAAGGGGAAAAACTACATCTATCCAAACACCTATATCGATCCGTTTGAAAGTGTTTCTAACCGTGGAAAAGAAAGTCAAAGAACATGCGATCTCTTAAAAAGTTTCTGTTACTGTTCTTGACATTCACTGAGTGTGAACATGGAATCGTCAGCAGATTGACAAAATGAAATTAGGATTAAAAACTACAAGGATCAGCCCCATGGGGTTGTTCGAGCCGTTGATGTGGAACAAGGCAACCAAAATTTCCAATGATTGACATTTTCAATTAATCGTCACACTTTTAAATCCGCAAATGCACAAGAGTCTGCTTAGATTGGTCTTTATTAGGAACCAGCACCGAACTCGCGAACCCAGAATATAGACTCTATTTGTCGTGATTTGTATTCGTTTTGTAGCCGACGAAATTACATCTATAGCCCGAATATATGTAATTATATGTTTGTACATACTTGCAATACGGATATCGATATTTAAGCTTTTCTTCGCCAAGCTTGTGTTCAAATTTTGTATGCAAGCAGTTATTTTTATAGCGTTTCTCTACCATTAGTACCATTTCGCGATTTCGGTTGAAGCGATAAAATATTTCTCATTATCAATCGAGTTCATCGAGTCAAATTCTCAGGTGAAACGACATAACATGGGATTTCATCCAATCTTGCATGACACAAGATCAGAGCACACCAATAAAAGCTTCAAATCGTTCATGGCACTTTTTGTCTTGCTGTATAGCAACAACCTACCTCTAGCAAGCTACGCATAAGACTGAAACGTTAGCTATAATTTCGCTTCTATTTATAGATTCGCGTGCTTCCAACAGCTTCGCTTTTGCATCGATTGACCAATCAGAGCGCTGCTTTCCCTTTGATATATCGCTTACTCCTTCAAAACCGTCGACTATGGCAGGAAAATCCGGTATGCCGGAGATTTTTTGCAGCCAAAATAGGACATTGCTAGCTATTAATCAACATTTCAATGATATAAAATTAAAAATTCATGGCTATGAACATTCGAATCAATACGTAGAAATATTTCCAATAAAATGGTGACATAATATTAATAATTGATACAAAATTGACTGAGCTGTAGTTGTTCAAATCCTGACCACATTTCTACGTGTATTTTTCTTGAGTTTCTAGTTTGCACCGCTATATAGAAAACAAAAATGTGTTCCACATTAAAAACGTTGAAAATTTGTTTCCTTAATAGCTATAGGAGCATGAAGATTGATAAATTTTCCAATTTATTGTTACCCTTTAAAAGTTTAACAAAAGATATCTCTATCTCTGTTCCTCTGAAGGTCATACTAACTTTACTGGAGAATTTTGGGATAATTTAGGCTGTGAACCATTTTGCGGTTAATTTTGTTTGAAATCTTTTGCTTTTGTTGGAAATCTGACACTTGAGCGGTTATTTTGTGTCGAGTAGTTAAATTTAACTAAAATTGCGGCTCATTTCAAAATTTGACAGACGGAAAAATATTTGGGTTTATTTTCTGGAAATAATTTCAACTAAAGAATTAATATTAGAATTTTTATTGCAAGATATTTTCAGTGTCGGAAAATAACCATCGATCTGTCAAAAATACAATCTCAGCAGGCGGTTCTATTTTGGTGGTCGTTGAGCGCTTGTTGGACGTTATACTGCACAAAATGTTTGTTCAGTTTGCTGGAACGGTTTGTTGTTGTTTTTTAGCTTGCAAAAATAGTGTGAAAATTAGGTGTTTCCTTCATATAGAAAGAAATTCTGTTGTTATTCTACGTGTAGTTGAAGCAAATACAAATTATAAATTTTCAAGGACACATTTTGCATCGTGCAGTACACTGTCATGATACACTGTCAGAGTGACAATGTACTTTAACGAGTTTTCTATAAAACTAGCAGCACTGAAGGGTAAGAACAAGTTCACCATAGTTACTGTTTATTATAGTGAAAAATAAATAAACAAACAGTTTTTATCTGATAATCAGAGATGCCATTTATACAGATTTATCTGTATTATACAGATTTTTACATGCGCATACAGATTTCATACAGAATACTGATTTTGTACAGATATCCAAAACTCAATACAGATTTATACAGATATCTAAAAAAAATGGAAAGAACAAATTAATTTTTTTTCGACTGAGGGGGCCACAGAGGCCACTTATTATACAATATTATTGTCAATCCAAAGTGTTGTCAATACCGTCAATCCAACTAGGTTGGTAATTTGTGTTCGAATTTTTCGAAAAAAAATCTAGCGTTTGGAGCTTTAAATATTGTACTGAATCTTGAAATCTTGAGAAAAGAGTTCATTGCACACCTTAAACAGTTTCGAAGCTGGAGAGAAAGTGTTGTTGGATTGATGAGAAGTTTTGATTTTTTGATATTTTCATCAATTCGATTAAGTTTCCCTTACACGATCAATAATATTGTCAATACTCCTTGTATTGACAATAGTATTGCCGTGTGTGAAGGCCGCTTTTGGTAGTAGTGACGAGATAAATGTTTCGTAATCAATGGGTGAATCACAAATTGATATTGAATATCCTAAAATGGTGTTATTATTTGAAATTGAGCACTGAGATCTCACATCAACTTACCAAGTCAACATTTTGGAAGTATTTGAAAATGAACCTATGTTTTATTGATTTTGTTTGTTGAAAATTTGAAAACATTTAATTTCGTCGTTGTATCGTGAGATATAAATGTTGAACGCTCATTCAATTTCTCATCATAAAACCATAAAATGTTGGAAAAAAATTACCTCAGCACATTTTCATTTCAAAATGTCGGTTTTATAGTGATTACAGATAAATACAGATTTTTCATTTAGAGTAATACAGATTTTCTATGAAAATATCTGGCATCTCTGCTGATAATCAAGATCACAAGCGAAATGTAAGTTAAACATAAATCTAGAATGGTTAAGCCACCATGAATATACTACTAGTAGCCTTAAACCAGAGTGACGACAGCTGTTCGTTTGGAATGACAGCTTTGTTCCAAACGAGCAAACGACCTGTCAAATGCAATACAATGCGAACGAAACTGTCAACATTTCGGATTAAGCATTTTGAGTTGTTGCCAGCACTATGGATGAGATGTCGTCACTCTGGTTATAGGCACTCTAACTACTAGCTGTATTGATATTTGTAGATTCGTGGGTGTTTGTGTTCATTTTTCATCTTTTGTGGTAGTGCCGGTGATATTTAGACTGATTGTTGTAGTTTAATACAGCAACGATAAACATAAACAAACAAGTTTGTTTTGCACTGTAGCAACTAGCATAAAGCGTTGCCAGAAATGATCTCCTGCCACATTTTCAAACTATCGCAATGGAAGGGAGTAATTTGCTAGGCTTACTTGTTCAGGCTGTGAACCAAACATTGGCGGTTCGTTTGTATGGGACTTAGGGGTATTATTATTTGTATTTGGTAGAAGTATTGTGCTGGTGTGTAGTGTTAGTTTAAAGAAAATAAGTGGAAAAAACTTCAGAAATTCTTCAGTAAAACTAATCCAACGGGGCTCCAACTCCTCATATTAAAAATGGCTCAACAATGGACCTTTGTCTGCCGGGTTTGTTGAACTAAAAAAATGGCATTCGGTTCAACGGTCTGTTTCAAAATCGGTAAACAAAGGTCCCTTGTTGGCCTCCCGTTGAACGATTGATTGGACGTTCTTCGGACCAATGATCCAACTTTGTGTGAATTCTGAATTCCTGAAATCTTCAATATTTCCAATCCAAAACGAAAACCTCCAAATTTTTTCAGCGGTCGTCCCGATCCGCACTAAAACCACAGACTAATAGACAGGACACTCAAATTAGATTCTTCAATCATTTTAACGGTCATTTCGAATATTCCTTTATTTGGGACCAAGGGGCAAATCACTCTAAACTTTGTCTGAACTCAAACAGCGGGACTCAAGTTTTACCGGGAGTAAAAAAGTTTAGCAGGGATCTCGCTGGATTAGAATGGGATTAGAGAAGTTTTGCCGCGATCTGGAAATGCATTATTTTGACATAAGAAGCTGTAAACGTGGGAGCAGAGATGCCAGATATTTTCATAGAAAATCTGTATTGCTTTGTATAAAAAATCTGTATTTATCTGTATTCACTAAAGGAAGGAAATTTCGGAAAAAAATGATGTTTAAAGATGTTATTCTATTGAATTATTGTTATAGAATGGCAGATGCAAGCAGCATTCCTTAATATCGTAAGTCCTTGCCGCACTGACAAGAACATTCAACGACGAAATTTAATTGTTTTTGGTATCAACCACAATTGAATTGTAAATCCATATACTTTTTTCGTTTGAAAATGATGACTTGGAATTCAAACGCCCAATACGCAACGTCAAGTCAGGTCATACAACTTTTCAGTCTGACAATAAAGTTTCATGACGCTGCACGAAAAAATTTTCATTTTAATATGGGCAATCAAACACGCTCAGATGGAAAAGTTTCATTATTTCTTTCTTACTTTTTGTGGTATCTGCATAAATCTGTATTTAATTTGAGAAATCTGTATAAAATCTGTATTCTGTATTAAATCTGTATGCGCATGTATAAATCTGTATAATACTGATAAATCTGTATAAATGGCATCTCTGCGTGAGAGCTCGAATGACAGATACACCCCACTTAGAAAAAAACGTTCAACGGTGGTCCTTCATTGGTCCAATACGTTGGATCATTGGTCCAATGAAAGTCCAATCAATCGTTCAACGGGAGGCCAACACGGGACCTTCGTTTGCCGATTTTGAAACAGACCGTTGAACCGAATGCCATGTTTTTCGTTCAACAAATCCGGCAGACAGAGGTCCATTGTTGAGCCATTTTTAACATGAGGAGTTGGAGCCCCGTTGGACTAGTTTTACTGCAGAATTTCTGAAGTTTTATCCACTTATTTGTTCAAACTAACAATACATACCTGCACAATACTTCTACTTCACGTAGAATAACAACAAATTTTCTTTCTATGGAAAGGTAACACTTAATTTTCACACTATTTTTGCAAGAGAAAAAACAACAACAAACCGTTCCAGCAAATTGAACGAATATTTCGTGCAATATATCGTTCAACAAGCGCTCAAAAATCAACAAAGTTGAACGGCCTGCTGAGAGGGACTTCAAACAAGATTAGGCAAAACTAGGTTGGATTAGTTTTAAATTACCCAAACTTATCTAGACTTAATGGGGATTAAATGAGATTACCCTCTCAGCAGGCCGTTCAACTTTGTTGATTTTTGAGCGCTTGTTGAACGATATATTGCACGAAATATTCGTTCAATTTGCTGGAACGGTTTGTTGTTGTTTTTTCTCTTGCAAAAATAGTGTGAAAATTAAGTGTTACCTTTCCATAGAAAGAAAATTTGTTGTTATTCTACGTGAAGTAGAAGTATTGTGCAGGTATGTATTGTTAGTTTGAACAAATAAGTGGATAAAACTTCAGAAATTCTGCAGTAAAACTAGTCCAACGGGGCTCCAACTCCTCATGTTAAAAATGGCTCAACAATGGACCTCTGTCTGCCGGATTTGTTGAACGAAAAACATGGCATTCGGTTCAACGGTCTGTTTCAAAATCGGCAAACGAAGGTCCCGTGTTGGCCTCCCGTTGAACGATTGATTGGACTTTCATTGGACCAATGATTCAACGTATTGGACCAATGAAGGACCACCGTTGAACGTTTTTTTCTAAGTGGGTAGAGAAAATTATTTTGGAATGACATGAGTTTATTAGTATGAGATTGTCTAGAGTTTAGAGTGATTTGCCCCTTGTTTGGGACAGTACTCACATGTGTCATGATGGCGCCAAGTTACCCTATCAAAAACATCTAGACTGTGTTTATTTTTTTCATTTACCAACAGGGTTTCCAATTATACAGAATTACCTGTAATGTATTGTTTTGTATACGTCCATGCGAATTTCATACAGGATACAGATTTTATACATATTGCCAAAACTATATACATAATTGTGCCTACTTCTCATCCTCCAACGCAATACAAAATCGAACCCGTTTTGTTACAATATTTACTTGCTTCTGATCTGCCGCCACTTAATTTCGGGTGAAGACTACCAACACAATAAAAAATAATCTAGATGAACAACGCTGAGTCAAATAAATGGTTACCTTCCAACATCGCTAAAAAAGTTAAATATATTATCAACGTAATCCAAAAATTTATTGTGACTATTCATTTTCAAATATTTGGATGAAATCAGGGCATCCCTGCAAGCAGCTGAGCGGTGTTGACAAACGAGGGGAAACCAATTAGTAAAAAAAATTGTACATAACACAAGGGGTGTACAGATAGTAAATAGTTCGCGCAGTACAATATAGGTGGAACTAGTGCATCACGAAAAATTATTTTTATAAGAATTTACTCATACTGTCATGTCTGTGAGTCTGTGCTAAAACTCCTGACGGCCGTCCCGGTTCACATACAAATTTTTCTTAGCGGTCGTCCCGATCTGCACTAAAACTCCTGACGGCTGTCCCGGTTCGCATACAAATTTTTCTTAGCGGTCGTCCCGATCCGCACTAAAACTCCTAACGGCCGTCCCGGTTCGCATCTAAATTTTTCTCAGCGGTTGTCCCGATCCGCACTGAACCTTCTTCCGAATCGCGGCCGCGTTTTCCCACGTATAAATTAAGTTGCATTCATTTTTTACCTGATAGAAATGAGCCTGTTTCATATGTGTTCTACTGAATTCAGGACGCCGCTAATGTACCTAAACAATACCCGCATACGCATGGCTGCCAGATGGCCGACTAAACGGTACCAGATGGAAAAATATGGCTGGCCAAAACGCTATGCGGGTACGGGTGCAATGATACACGAAACAAAACGATTACAAGAGTAACCAGTACTTCATTACGTTATTAACGGTCACTGTGTATGCGCCCAGCAATATATTTGAAAGGAGCGTAATTTTCATATAGTGACTCACGCAAGAACTCCTGAATGAAATCAAAATATGGCGAATTTTTCGAACAGCGCTGCATAGCAACAAACTCATCAATAACACACGTCATAAATCTCCAAACATGCGTATTTTGTAATCTTTCTATCTTTTAATTTACTCTGCCCAACGTCTTCTCTTTGGTCTAAAAAGGTAACTTAATAATAATTGATATAGTTAGAAATGAAGTGTTTTTTGAAATGTGATGTGTGACTAAAGAGTAAAAGCAAAGTCTTGGCATTACATTCCTTTTGGGGAATTTGGCCTTTCTGTTTCAACAGACTTCGCAGCCGATTCTTAGTGTACAGAATCATTGCATGGCTAGTACTATGGATCCTACGGACACTAAGAACCCTTCCAGGTCGGGGCTCGAACATACGACAACTGGCTTGTAAGACCAGCGCCCTATGCATTGAACCACCAACCCAGGTGACTAAAGAGTACCTAACGTATTTAGTCGTATCAATGAAAACGCAAGAAATTAGTAGCCATTTGTAGGAGTATTTGTTATCATTGGATGATCTTCTAACGACTCGGATAATGATAAGGGAACCATAGATGTAATCTTGATTTGCAAATTAGTAGCATTGTTCTTCAAAATTCAGTAGTACCTTACTTCACGTTCATTGAAATGTTATGAACTACTTTTAAACCTTCTATTGATGAAAAGAGAAAAATTATACTTATACTAAACCATTATAACTTATCATCATAATTATTTTATAAATGTCAAGAAATGCTAGCAAAATTTATTTTACTTTTTTAAATCTAAAAATTTGAATTGCAAATTGCGATACGTTTTTTTCAAAAGGTAATTTTCAAATTTACGACGCCATTTTGAAACCAGAGAACCAAAACTTTTACTTATATTCTCGATGTATGAGAGCTGTCAAGTTTTCCATGGGTTGGTTCAAATGAACGGGTCGTGAGCGCTCGCATATCACTAAAAAAGGCAGGAGGGTAATGTCAGAGACATAACTGGATGTCGTGAATACGAAAACAACTGACATGTTCCTTAACACTTCCAAATATCAATTAGTTGATCAATTGTATGAATTATGCAAGCATTCCTCTTTTTCTCATTTTTCGCAAAAACAAAAAGGCTTCACTTGATCTCGATTACTGTGAATTTCACACAGCGAAAAGTGCACAAATCTAATCAAACAGTTCTAGATTTTCACTAACCTGAAGATTTTTACCTTCGATTTGCGAAGAAGAAATCTTAATAGTTCTTTAGAAAACTTTAGAAGTGTGATGCTCTGTACGTTGTCCTCTTTTCATTGTTTTTTCACCAATGTAAATAACTAGCAGCTATGACGTAATCGCTCTTGTCTGAAGCGAAACTAGCTTTTCAAACGACACACAATACATCTGCAAGAAGGGGCGATAGAATCAAAAATGATCCAATTTTTATTAAGAGGTTTCTTTTTACGTGATTTCGTTTGTAACTTTTTCACTAATGGGCGGTCCTAACGGCTATAAAAATAGCCGCATACAGAATTTAAAATCGATTATTTCATTTCGGATTTGCATAATTCATTGAAAGAAGCTATCAGGATGCTATATGGAATTCATTCCTGCCTTTCAGAAGGACTAAACTGTGGAACTCACTACGATACTAAACACTATTTGGAACATTTTTCTCGAACGATTTGTTGTACAACAGGAGATATTTTGTTCTCTTCCTCAGAACGCGTTTTGATTGGCTGGTGTTGACATGGGTCAAATGAGACAGGTTTTTCAATAGTGTACTATTAAAATACTTTAATGCTGTTGCAATTCGATTCTTTTGGTAGTTAGATTATATAAATCCTTTCACAGATCACTGAGCTATGAGCTTTAAAAATACGAGAAGGGCAAACGCGCCTTATAAATTATCCTCTTTGATACTCGTTTATATCAAACATTTCAGAAAAGTTTAATTTTGAATTATTTGAGATTATGTCACACAACTGAATATTTTATCATAAAATTGTGATCATATTTCCGATCGCATGTAGCAAAAATTATGTTGATTCGTTAGATACAACAAGAGATATTCACGATCAAAAACTTATCACTCTCTCATAGGGCACATTTTGATTAGGCACCCCATAGTAAAGTAAGTCGTATTCACGACAAAAAATTTTTTGTTTGTTTGTTGACAAATTGGATCAAACCATTTACGGTCCATATCGCCTAAATGAAGTTTTGAAACATTTGTTCACGATCAAGTTCACGATTGAATACGGTTTGTTTTTGAGATTTATTAAATAAAAGTGACTGGTTGCAAAGTGTAAAGATGATTGTTTAAGACGTGTTCTTCGATTTTTGTTTAAGCTTGTTTGTAAACAGTACCGCTGAACCGACGACACGACCAGGCACTTCGAAGAAAAATCTACATGAAAATTGTCCGTTAACGATTCACCGCCAGTTACCATAAATATAGTGACCCCTTGAGAATGATCGAAATAATCTTCTCGAGCAACATTGTTCAATTTACTAAGAACAAGTTGCTATGGAGTCCAAGAATAAATAAACAAACAATTTGAGAACGTAGATACGTGCAAGCGTGCATAGCAGGTTTGAAATGTGAATCAATTTGCCTTTTGGAAAAGTTTAAAAAATTATTAGTGGTTCAATAATAGATGTAATGGCTCCCAATAATGGTTTACTATCACCAGTATTCTTTCCAATATATTTTAACCAGTCGACATCTCCTTGTTTCAGGCGGTAGTGGAGCCTCTAAGAAGGTAGTTGCCAACTGTTTTGTAATACATTAAATTCATTGTTTAGAAATAAGAACAATTACAAAGCCAAATTGCAAGATATATTTGTGTGTTTTCTAATGTTTATAATATATGGAAATATATGAGATATAGGGTAACAGAGGTATTTTGGCCCACTTTAGGATTGATTTTATTTTGGCCCACTTTGAATAAATATCCACCAAATGTTGTAATATCTTTGATAAATCTTTCCGCAATAGGTAATTTGATGTTTTTACCTTCAAATTTATGTAACATGGGTTACTTCACATCAATTAAATCCGATAAAATCGATAAAGTTTGTTAGGTGGGCCAAAATATATGAAGTGGCAAAAATACCTCTGTTACCCTACAACAATTGCCAATTGACATAAGTTGGAAATGCCATCCGAAAAAAATGCCACTGTTAGTTCATTCTCTTTGGATTCAGTTCTTCATCGAACAACCTCGAGATTTTTCCATCAATATATTTTATCCTGCCGTAAACTGTTTAGTGCAGTTTTCAATAATTGTTTTTAAATTAAATCATCCTTGAGTAGATAAGCTTTTGCTTTTTCAGTCGCTAACTTACGCGTCATTGTGAGTAATTTATTCTCTTCGCTCGGTTTAGTGGTGATCTAGGATAACGATTTCTACCATTCATTTATTTCGCATATGAAAAATGATTCGGGATTTGTTTTGTTTACATTCATTTGGTCTATAATATACAGTAACCAAGGTTACAATAACTATTATTCAAAATCAATAATCTATCAATTTGTGTTGCCAGTTTTAAAAATTTCTTAAGCAATGTCGTTTTGACATTACCAGTTACTGAGGGGTAGTAAAATTTGCGATACAGTTTTTAATAGCGAGTGGCAGGTCGTGTCGTCGGCTGAACTGTCAAGGATGAATGCTTGTTCATTTGTGTCGTCACGATAAAAAATATGTGATGTCTGTTTCAGCGTTGCCTGGTCATTTTTCCAAAAATCTGTATTTGGCGCAAAAATCTATCTATACCATATCGGAATCAGAATCCCGTAACAGAAGCAATTTTTCAATTCGATGCCCAGACAAATTAAACGTGCTACAACTCTAAATGAGTTCAAACAATTATGTATTTCACATAAAAAACTCTGTCTTATGAACCGATTTTAAAATATATATTATAATTTGATTTCTTTAAAATTATGTAAAATGAAGAAGAATGTATTTTGACTTATCACTATTTTTTGTAGATGTTAGAAGTTATTATGATCTGTATGATGATGATGGATTTTTTTTTTGTTATTAGTATTTTAGAGTTGATAAAGATAAAAAGTAAATGAGTTGTCTACAAAAGTTTGAGCCCGCGCGCGTGAAGCAGTCAAAGACAATCTAGAAATGGAATAAGGCTGAATTAAGAGATGTTATTGTTTGAGACCAATTCTGATTTTCTTGAGTTATGCTGGGATCTACAGTTGTTGATGAAATTGGGCTTGGCTCTGCTTATTCGCAGTCTCGTTATTCCATCGTAGCTGGTGGTGATAACGATGAACTGGTCCGGCGGGAAGGGCCTGGTGAATTATTGTCTGATACTGGTCGAGATATTGGGTTCGATTCCTAATTTGTTCAAGGATTTTCCCGGGTTGGAAATTTTCTTGATCAACCCTGGATAGTAATTGTAATATATAATGTAGTATAGTAATTTCTTTTTGTTTAGCTGCTCTATCGAAGGAATATCTATGCCTGCTAAGTTAACCAGCTCGTTTCAATTTTTGATTACTGGTTAAAGCATGTAATAATATTAATTATCACTTAGATAACTCGTTCAGCTCACACCTTTGTAGGGGTATGAGGTGGGACCATCATCATCATCAAGCACAAGGAAAATGTCACCAAACCTCATTTTGGCGAGAAAAAAAAAAGTTCCCACAGCAACCTTTTTACATGCCTATCCAAGCTAAAACCGAAAATCTGTATTTATCTGTAAGCAAAGTCTTGGCATTGCATTCCTTTGGTGGAATTTGGCCTTTCTGTTTCAACAGACCTCGCAGCCGATTCTTAGTGTACAGAATCATTGCATGGCTAGTACTATGGATCCGATTGACACTAAGAATCCTTCCAGGTCGGGGCTCGAACATACGACAACTGGCTTGTAAGACCAGCATCCTATGCATTGAACCGCCAACCCGGGACGGGTATCTGTACGATCCGTGAATTATCGGTATTTCGGGAGTACATATCTGTATTGCGGTATAAAGGTCAAATATCTGTAAGTGTATAAATACGGAGAAATCGGTATATCTGGCAACGTTGGTCTGTTTTTCGTATTAATCGATTATTAGGTATTCGATTAATACAAGAGAAGTCGATTAGTGTAATCGATTACTATTAAGCATTAATCGATTAATGAAATTAATCGATCAAACTATTTTATAAACAGAATCAGAGGTGCCAAATGAAAATCTGTGTTGAATATCAAATCTTTAGGGCATATTCAGTAGTGTTCTAGTTCTAGATGTCCCAAGTAACAATTCGAATGCCTTATGGTTTTGATTATAATTTATAGGAGTTTTGTAATCGATTTTTCAATCGCTACCAGTTTTATGACAACTATAATAAGTGTCACTTTTAATCAGTAATATCATAGTTTTCAAAACTTCTATAAAACCCTTTATCTACACTAATAACAGAACTAAAAATAAAACAATTTGTACTAGCATAAAACCATGCAAACACTCTTAATATTGCTTTCAAACATTTTCTTTAAAACATTATTGTCCGTTCAATTCTTTCATAAATCTAGTTTTGTGTGTGTGCGTGTTCATTGGATGACAATTTCACTCAGAGCAAATTTGAGGGTTTTACAGTACATTTATGACACATTAGTTGTAGGCTATTTAATTTATTACTTATTAGGTTAAGTGTAATTTGCATTAAAGGAAATTTCATGGCCGCCATTATGATGTTCTATACCGTAGCATTTATTGACATCAAATAAATTTCGAAAAGCAAAAACGAGGGAATATGATGGACTTTCAAGATTCGTTTTCAGAATGTATGCACAAGTTTTAACACCACGAAATAGTTTTATACAAAAATGACGATGAATCACAAAAAATAATTTTCATAAATCATGAAGACTTTAGCAAAAACCGCGTTTATTTCAAGGCGATTAGTTATAATTCTTATTTTTATCCCTACATTCACGATAAAAATTAATGCGCATGAAATTAGTACTTTCGGAAAAAGCTTCAAACTCGTAAAAAAGTATAATATATTCTTACTGATTGCATTCAAAGTAGACATGACACACACATAGTCATGAAAAATATTATCAAAACGTCAGTTTATTCATAGCGGAATTCATTCCATCCAAATAAATTTAATGTTGATCGTAAAGCTGGTTTCAAAATTTTCTTGAATTTGGAGTTTTAAAGCAGGTTTATGCTGATTCTTCATTTTGATTTATAAACCTTATGAAGAATGGTCCACTTGGCAGGAACATGCTCTTATAGATGTTTTCAGTAGGCTTTCGTGGAGTTTAAAGTTTTAATACAAGATTTATTATGTAGCATTGAAGACAGCTACAAATATTTATTAATATTAAAAATGTTACTTGGGATAATTTATGTCAGTTTTAAAATTTAAATCTAGAATTTGTAACAAAATAAACTGCCAGCTTCAGCAGCGTTTTATCTGTGTTTCAAATATAGGAAAAATGGAACGGAAGCGTATCCCAGTTTTTAATTTGACAGTAGAACCGACGACACGACATGCCACTCGTCTATCGAAACTGTAATGTAATTTAACTACCCCTCAATAACTGGTAATGTCAAAACGAAATCGCCTGAAACTGGCAACACAAGTTGATAGATTATTGATTTTAAATAACAGTTACCATAACCTTGGTGTTACATCCTGCCTAATATTATATAACCTTGCTACCTGTACATATATCATCATACTATTACTTGCCTTGTATACTTGAAATGTGTCCACCATACTGTAAGTTATTCTTGAAATGTTGCTATCAAACCACGCGCACAAGGCGCGGAAGAAATTAATCAAAAGTGTTAAATAAAGAGTATTAAAACCAAATTAGCTGTTGTGAGCACTTTCTTCTCGGCCGTCACAACAGTTCTGGCGACGAGGATGCAGATTTCGGATCAAGTTCTTGGCGAGGGCAGCAGCCGAAATGCTGGTACAGTTGCGGTAGTTCCACCACCATCTTTTGCTATTGATCCATTCGACAAGCGTAAGTTGAAGTGGATGCGGTGGGTGGAGCGGCTCGAAACCGCTTTCCACATCTACGGAATTGCGGATGAGCAAATGAGAAAAAACTTTCTGCTACATTACATGGGGTCCGATACTTACGATGTCATTTGCGACAAGGTTGCTCCGGAATCCCCAAGAGCGAAAACGTACCAGCAAATTGTTTCGACGTTGGATGATTACTTCAGCCCTCAGCCACTCGAAATCAGTGAAAATTTTCGATTCAAGTGCCGGCGTCAAGGCGACAAAGACGCTGTTTCTGCCAACGAAACTATCGACGAGTATTTGGTGGCCCTGCGGAGGATAGCTGTTACGTGCAATTTCGGTGCGTATCTGGAAACGGCATTGCGGAACCAACTGGTATTCGGAATCAAGCGAAACGATATTCGAAGCCGGTTGCTGGAGAGACGGGATCTGACCTTGGCGACAGCCCGTGACATAGCCGTTAGCATGGAACTATCACGGAAAGGGGGAGCTGAAATCGAAGGCGGCTCAACCAGACAAGAGGTACATGCTGTACATAATCCGACAGGTAAAAAAGAAAAATACAAAAACAATAAAACGAATGAAACTGCGGGTAAACAATGCCCGATTGCTGCGAGTTGTTTTCGTTGTGGGGATAAATCTCACCTCGCGAATACGTGTAAACACAAACAAACTGTGTGTTCCTATTGCAAAATTAAAGGACATCTCGCGAAAGTTTGCTTAAAGAAGTGCGCCACTGTGAAAAGTAATTCGAATTCGACGAATAAGTCAAATGCAGTTCAAACGAACTATGTTGACAATTGCGGCGAAAGCCAAAGTTCCGGGAGTGAAAAAACTCGGGAAGTTTGTACGGTCGAATCGTTGTCGCGTTGCAAAAAGTTTTTACTAGACGTATCGGTGAACGGAAAGAATATTCGATTCGAAGTTGATACGGGTTCGCCGGTTGCTATTATCAATTCGGAAAATCTGAAAAAATTGTTTCCAAGAGTGCGGTTGCGTAAATGCGATACGAATTTAGTTAGCTATTGCAATACCAGTATTAATGTACTCGGTATTTTCGACGCGAGTGTTAATTACGGAGGAAAAACAATGAACTTGCCATTGTATGTTGTGCATTCTGAAAAGCATCCCTTGCTCGGCCGGGAATGGCTGAAAGAGATGCCGGTGGATTGGAACAAAGTTTTCCAGAACTCGAACGTGATTAATACGATTGCTGCTACTGCCCCTTCGTGTCGCGATGCTGCTTTGAAGGTGTTACTGGACAAGTACCCGGAAGTATTTGATGCCTCTATAGGGAGGATTTCGAATATTCAAGCTAACCTACCGTTAAAGAAAAACGCTCGACCAGTGTTTCTGAAGGCACGGAAGATACCGTTCAATATGATTAAATCAGTTGAGGATGAATTAGACAAGCTGATTGCCGAAGGTGTGCTAACTAAAGTCAATTCTAGTAATTGGGCGACACCTATCGTTCCGGTGAAAAAGTCGCACAATAGAGTAAGAATTTGTGGCGACTATAAACAAACTGTTAACCCAAACCTTGTAATAGACAAACATCCCTTGCCTACTGCGGATGAGTTGTTTGCTTCACTTGCTGGTGGGAAAAAGTTCAGCAAGATTGATCTTGTTCAAGCATACCTGCAGCTTGAAGTTGCTCCGGAGGATCGTGAAATCCTCACATTGTCTACTCATCGTGGCCTTTACCGGCCAAACCGGTTGATGTACGGTGTTGCGTCGGCTCCAGCTATCTGGCAGCGACAAATGGAATCCATATTGCAAGGAATTGAAGGCGTGAGTGTATTCCTGGATGATATTAAAATTACGGGTGAGAATGATGAAGTTCACCTACGTCGATTTGAAGAAGTACTTCGACGATTGCACGAATGCGGAATACGAGTGAACAAAGACAAATGCGAGTTCTTTGCTGATAAGATTGAATACTGCGGATACTTGATCGATAAAGACGGTATCCACAAAATACGGAAAAAGGTAGAGGCGATTCAACAGATGCCCAGACCGAAGAACAGAGATGAAGTTCGATCGTTCGTGGGATTTGTAAATTATTACGGGCGGTTCTTTCAGAACCTGAGTACGGTTCTATATCCGCTAAACAATTTGCTTAAAAATGATGTGCCTTTCAAGTGGACGAAACAATGCGAAGATTCCTTCAAGAAGGTGAAAGATCAGATGCAGTCTGACAGTTGCCTTGTTCATTACTCACCTGAGTTACCACTGTTGCTCGCTACGGATGCTTCGCCTTACGGAGTAGGAGCTGTACTAAGTCATGTGTATCCTGATGGTTCGGAACGACCAATTCAATTTGCGTCACAGACTCTTAATCGTGTACAACAGAACTACATGCAAGTGGACAAAGAGGCGTATGCTGTTATCTTCGGGGTGAAGAAATTCTTCCAATACATTTACGGAAGGAAGTTTACATTGCTTACCGATAATCAAGCGATTTCAAAAATCTTCGGAGAGCATAAAGGATTGCCGGTCATGTCTGCACTAAGAATGCAACATTATGCTACGTACTTGCAAAGTTTTGATTACGAAATTCGATTTCGTAAGTCAACCAATCATGCGAATGCCGATGCTATGTCAAGAATCCCATTGACAGTAACCGATTCCGAAAACGAGATTGAAGAATCAGATGCGATTGAGTTGAGCCAAATTGATACTTTACCCTTAACTGCTGCTGAGTTGGGTCAAGCCACTGCTGAGGACCAACTAGTTCAAAAATTGATTCAAGGAATCAAACACGGCCAACTGGTGGAATCCAAGGATCGGTTTGGATTAGAGCAGAACGAGTTCTCCCTACAAAAAGGATGCTTGATACGGGGAATTCGAGTGTACGTGCCTGCTAGTCTTCGGAAACGTGCTCTGGAAGAATTACATTCTACTCATTTCGGGGCAACCCGTACTAAGTCATTAGCACGAGGATACTGCTGGTGGCCGGGGTTAGACCGAGATATAGAGGAAATTGTTGCAAACTGCACCGACTGTCAGTCGGTACGTGCTGAACCTGCTAAAATGAACTTGCATTGCTGGGAAACACCTAGTAAACCGTTTCAAAGAGTTCATGTCGACTTTGGTGGTCCATTCATGGATACTTATTTCTTCATTTACGTCGACGCGTTCAGTAAGTGGCCGGAAGTTCAAACATGCCGATCCATTACAGCTGAAAACACCGTCAATATGTGTCGTGAGATCTTCAGTAAATTCGGTATTCCGTCAGTGCTGGTGAGCGACCATGGTGTGCAATTTACGTCGGAGGTTTTTCAGCGATTCCTCAAGATGAATGGTATAGTACACAAAATGGGTGCACCATACCATCCGGCCACGAACGGCCAAGCCGAGCGTTACGTTCAAACTATCAAGCAGAAGTTGAAGACATTAAAGTGCTCTAGGTCTCAACTAAACTTGGAACTGTGTAACATTCTTCTTACATACCGAAAAATGATTCACCCATCAACGGGAAAATCACCGTCAATACTCGTGTTCGGTCGACAGATTCGATCGAGACTCGACTTATTACTACCGAAGGACGAAACTTCAAGGAAGGTTGACATTGCTGTGCGGCAATTCTGCGACGGTGATAGAGTTCGTGTACGTGATTTCTTATCAAATAGCAAATGGAAATTTGGTAAGATTGCTGAAAAAGTCGGGAAGCTCCGATATGCTGTTCGTTTGGATGATGGGCGAATCTGGGAGCGTCACATTGATCACATAGTAGGTGTGGGCGCTAATCTACAAGGAGATTCGATGGACACTCCAGATGCGGAGGAGTTCATTGAACGCTACGAGCCAACTGCTTCTGCTGCGGTTGTTCCGGTGACTGCGTGCTCAAACGAGACTACTGGTACGACACCGGTGGTTGCTTGCGATGATACTGCGGAGACGAACTTAGATGCTCCATGTCCGGAGCGTTCTTCCACTACGGAGATCAGACGATCTACAGCGATAGAGAAGTTGCCGTTACCTCGGCGGTCCGGTCGTATAATTAAACCTCCCCAGAGATTGAATTTGTAATTTTTTTTACCGTGCGATGTAGAATTTCTTTTTACGAAGGGGAGAGGTGTTACATCCTGCCTAATATTATATAACCTTGCTACCTGTACATATATCATCATACTATTACTTGCCTTGTATACTTGAAATGTGTCCACCATACTGTAAGTTATTCTTGAAATGTTGCTATCAAACCACGCGCACAAGGCGCGGAAGAAATTAATCAAAAGTGTTAAATAAAGAGTATTAAAACCAAATTAGCTGTTGTGAGCACTTTCTTCTCGGCCGTCACAACACTTGGTTACTGCATATTGGAGACTTGGGAAATGTAAACAAAACAAACTGCCTCGAGTGGAATTATCATTTAGTTTAATCGGATAAAAGTCTTCGTTAAGACTTGCTGTTGCTCGAACATATTAAAAATGGCTTCCATACAATTCAATATTCATGGATGTTTGTTAAATAATTCAACGTAACCATACTTAGATCTATTATGACTATCTTCTATGTAAAAAAGTTTTTAAATTGTGTTAAGTTTTGCAGTCATTCAATCCATTATGGCGAATTTTTTTATCAATCCGATCATCAGAATTTAGTATTGAAATCATATTTATTTTCTAATGACTTTATAAAGTAGAACTATTTCAATTCGCCACTTGTTCCAAATCGTTCAACCCTCGTTGCTAATCAGCATACATGTTGTGAAACAATGCGCTGTCATATTTTGGAAACTCCTCTACTTCTACTCTCAGTGATTTGAGGTCTTCGCAAAGTGCGTGTATACTTTGATGAATATGAAAGGCACTCGAACAGCACGGGAATCAAATTCTCAGTATATTAGATCTGATCGAAATTATAGGTTTCGAAGTGCACATCGAAAGCCTCCAGTGAAAACAGGTCTCCTTCAAATAATTTGATTATTTGTGTCTCAAACAAAAAACAGACTGTAACTACGGTCTACCGTAAGGCTGCTGGAACTTGTTGAAGTAGTCGAATGTGAAGAGTGTCAGATACAATTTAACAATGAAGTCTCATTTTCATTTCGTGAAGACTGGTACTAACTTCCGGGTTGGTTGACAGTATGTTAAGCAAAAGTGATGTGTTTCGGAAACTCGACTGGATATTTCTAAAAAGAAAGACCACCATCATGGATGAGTTAGATGACTACACTGCAGATAGAGCTAATGGGTAGCTGTGGATGATATAGGATGAAGCCATTCTGTCGCAACACAACTTCTAGTACCAGATTTGGTTATTGTACTATTGTGGTCGGCGCAAATCTAAAAAGAACGTTTAAACAAAATTTAAATTTATATAAAAGTTTCACAACTTTCTCAAATGATTTGTTTATTTATTCTAGCGCTCCTTGGTAACTAGTTCATAGCAACTTAAACAGTGTTGCTCAAGAAGATTATTTTCATGATTATCGAGGGGTCGCTATATTTATGGTAACTGGCGGTAAATCACTCACGAACACTTTTTGTTCAGATTTTTCTTCGGAGTGCCTGGTCGTGTCGTTGGTAGAACTGTACGAATTAATAAAACTAAAACGGCTTGCTGGGGATACGTTTGTTTTAGTATCAATTATATTATATAACACCCCATATGAATCTTGCAGCTGCTGAATTTGCTCTTACTATTAGTATTACTGAATAGTGTTCTAGATGCAAAATTTATGTCAGTTACAAATTTTAAATCTAAATTTTATAACAAGAAAAACTGGCAGCCCCAGCAGTGTGTTACTCGTGTTTCAAATATACAAAAAATAGAACGGCATCGTAGACCAGTTTAAAATTTGACAGAAGAACTGGTCGAATAAATAAAACTAGAACGACTTGCTGGGGATACGTTTGTTCCATTTTCTGCTCTCTTCCATATAGAACTTCTAGCTGCTGAATTTGCTTTTAGTGTATCATACAGCAAGTAAAAATATGAGAAAATGTGGTTGAAATATCTAGAAAAAAAATCAATAATATCTACGATCAAACGGATGGAAAAATGTATGAACATTGAACCATGGGCTGAATGGATCAAACATCAATATTTAAATTGACTTACGTATTTCCTGGAACTATGACAGATGATGTAAGTACGTTTGATGTAAGTACGTTTCCTGCTTTGGTCATCACCAAGCTCAGCTCAGCTTCTCGTGCCCACTATGTCTGCAGCCTAAGGCTAAACGTTATCTACTAAGAGCAAATTCAGCAGCTGCAAGATTCATATGGGTGGTCTATAATATAAATGAAACTGAAACAAACGTATCCCCAGCAATCCGTTTTAGTTTTATTTATTCGACCAGTTCTACTGTCAAATTTAAAACTGGTATACACTGTCTGTTTTCGTGCGAAGGAAACGAAAACGAGATTCAGAACTTGTGTTCAGGGACCTTGATTTCTTTCGAGCGTACAAGCTCTCAGCTGGGAAATAACGTCTTCAAAACCGCAGGCTAGTTGCTCTTGCGTAATGAGAGCCTATGCTTCTGTGGTGGAATAGTTTTTGACCAGCTGAAAGCAGTCTTTTTAGCACTAAGCACAACCTTAAATCTCGGAAAAAGGCTAGTTGTCTCTTCTGTGCGGAGACCTATGCTTCTAAATCGAAGGATTACCGATTGTGTTAGCGAAAAGACTTTTGACAAGGAGATGAGAAATTTCGGCCTCAAACATCTATTCGATTTGACTTTCCGAAAACTTCTGATTTTATTTACAAATTTTAGGTCTTATATACTAATTCCTAGTCTACAAAATCTGGACCTCTCGCAGAGATCTTTCTAAAATATGCTGCACGCGCATGCTCATTATTTCAAGTATTCTTGCGCGTGTGTCGCTATCGACCAGCACGTGCTTGCGCTACTATCTCTTTTTCTTCCACGTGCCCAGCTGATCACTGAGCCGCTTCGCACATGCGCAGCTGATGGCTGGCAATGTCTAACTCACTTGCAGCGCGGCAGCCATTAATCTGTAGGATCGTTGCGCAGTAACATCCCGGCCTCCGTAAATTGATATAATTTACAAAAATATTGAAAACAAGCAACGATCTTCCTATTACTGGTAATGTTACATAATAATAATTCACACATAATTTTCAATTTATAATTCATAATTTCACTCATAATAATCAATAAAAACTATTGGCTATGTTTACACTGTTGAAATATTAGAATAAAGTTGTCCTCTATAAAGTGCTGGTGACGGTGATCTATCATCTGATGATTCCCTGTCGTTTGGCGCTGTAGCTGTAGTTTTGGCCGCTCTTAGGTTTGTAATAGTATTCCGATGTGTTAAGAATGATGTCAGGGAGTCCCAAAAGGCAGCTAGTAATTGCCATCCAAGACCATAAATGTCATACAAAATTCTTCCATGCATTACCGTGTCTACGATAAATTTGATGGCTCGTCCGATTGCATACAATCCAATGATAGTTGACGTAAAATTTCCTATCCAGTTTGACCATGATTTTATTTTGCTCCAGTATCGATTAATCGCGTTGTCAATTATCTTCTCTGATATCAAAGCGTCAAAATGAAATCCTTGTCTGTTAGGTATTTGCCCTGACAGAATTTTGTGAAGAACGTTTGATGCTATACGGCGATCACCTTGATTGTATATTAAATTTCGCATTTTCTGAAGACTGTCGGTATCATAGACTCCGCTTTCCATCAAATTTGGTAAGGGTGTGTATTTCCATTTTGTTACTATATCCGTTGTTAACGTTTGAGGTGCTATAGTTTCCCTCATTTTTCCATCTATTGTGTACCACCGGCCTCCAAATTGGAATTTAGCCGGCATAAGCGGAGTGCATTCGATTTCAGTTCCTCTCAGCTGCAATGTTCTTGTTACAGGAGTTAAAAACATTGTTTCATTGCCATATTTTACAGGTAATTCTTGATAACACCGCTCTGTTGCAAATGGCTTTACGTATACAGCCTTACATTCCAAAACGTGTAGAACTTCTCCAGTTACGACAGCAGAAAATCCTGATCTCTTCATTATACTTGTAACGAATTCCGTTGGGTTTAAAGTGCAAGTGTCAACTTTGTCTCAAGTAGAGCTTTATCTATTTTACACATCTCTGTCATTACTGCATTATAAACTTCGTCCAGTCTTTGGCCGATATAGTTCTCAACCATGGTTATCTTTGAGTTGAAATAAGTAAATATGTCGTGGTTCTTAGCACTATCAGGCTTTCGATGAAATGGTGATTTAAATTCTGCCGCTTCCAAAATAAATATTCTTGGATGGTCGGTTCTGTATCCATTATAACCGCAGATTTTCGATGTGCCTTTGGTTCTTATTGAAAATAGATGTGTATCTGATATAGATGTGTATACTGCTTGCTGAATTTGTTGGGTTTGGCTGCCATCCAAGTTCATGGTTTTGTTTACAAATCCTTCGTATAATACTTCGAACTCTGAATCTTCACATCGTTGATTGAGGCTAATATCCCAAGTTGTGTAACCATCCTCTGAATCTAAACATTTTCCGTGTGAATACGGACAGATTACTCCATGTCGTAATATGATTTGATCATTTTCATTATCAACTGCAGCGAGATAGTTGTATAATGAAATCTCGTATTCATAGTAAACTAATACGCTGGTCCATGTATACTCAGGAGTTCTATAGACGCCTCCATTGCAATTACTTCCGGAAACATGGCCCCGAGGGGCGGATCACTTATGTATTTACGATTCAGTCTTGTGTATTGATGGGTGCACTGATGCATTTTTAAAGCATTACGCAATATATTTGTGCATTTTTGCATTATAATACGCATTGGTTTATTTTGTGGTGCAATAGTGTATTGACAAATACATTTTCCTTTAAGTTACGCATTACCGCGCTTAATTGTGATAATTTTGACATTCATTTAATAAAAATGTTTGTATTTTAATTTTGAAGTGCTATATGTGCTTATGTTTTCTTTGTGTAAATATTTGATTTTGACAGTTTGACTGTTGGTAAGTATGTGTTGCAGAAGTATGTGCAAGATAAAATCTGTATTTGTTTAAAATTTATAGAAAGATGGAAAACACGTGTAGTGATCATATTAAAATCATCGAAACGCTTATAAACTTAAAAGTTGGTAATAATTTCAAACAGAATTTTGCAAAAATTAACTTGCTGAATAATAATCTGGCGGTGATTAAATGCACAATTTGTGATAGTGAAATTGAAATTATAACAAGAAGTATATCTCCAACTAATCGACAGTGGATGGTCGGAAAATGGCTCACACATTTAAGATTGCATCCACCTTCAAATGGTATTAGAAATTATGCGTGCTGTGGAAGGGATATAATGTAAATTCTTCTTTCAGAACCTTCATTACACAGTGATACATGCTATGATACTGAAGATGAACTGGATAACTATTTGATTCATTCTTCTCGTTCGGCGGATCGTTCTAATGAAAAAAAAGTTGCTATAAGTCGATCTCAAAAACGCAATATTAAGATGACGACAGCAGCTGTGAACGACACTAGGCAAACAAAAATATCAAAATATTTCCAATCGTACAAGTCATTGGGAAACAGAACTGAATCAAATATTGATCATGAAATGAGACCAGTGTATATTTCTTCATCTTTACCCTCTCTTGGGCCTTTCAACAATGCACATTTTACTGATCTGGAATCCGGGATAAATAACTTACCAATGCTTTTGAACGTAATCGAAAAACTGCCCCTCACATTGATGATGAAACAATTAGTCAAGGAAACCGTTACCAATACTTTAAAAAATATTGTGAAAAATAAAGCAGCGAAAGGTGTGCGATATATGATGGAGACAAAGCATATTGGGGCCTACCTTTATCTCTTAGGTGGCCGAAAGGATTACGAGGAACTTGTCGTGAATCTAGGACTGCCTTCGGTTTGTACTGTAATGCGACATATTAGAAAATCGTGCGATAAAATACTAGAAGGAAAACTGCGAGTCAAGGAATTGGTTCAATTTCTACAAACTCATAACTTTCCAAAAGTCATTTTCATATCAGAGGACGGTACAAAAATTAATCCGAGAATACGTTACGATATCGAAAGAGATCAAATAGTTGGATTTTGTCCAAATTTGAATGAAAATGGGATGCCTCTAATCGACTCTTTCAGTGCTACATCACCAAATGTAATACAAGAGTATTTCAAAAATTTTGATAAAAGTACTATTGTGTATGTTATTCTTGCAACACCACTCGCATTGAAAACACTTTCCTTCAACTTGCTTTCTTTTGGAACTAACAACAGATTTTCAATAGAAGAGGTATTACTTCGATGGGGCATAATAGAACGAGAACTAACGGCAGCTGGAATAACGGTTGTAGGATATGGAGCAGATGGCGATACTCGTTTAATCGGTAGCATGAAAATTCGCATGGGGCTACCTAGATCTATTTCAATCGTTCCTTTAGAAGTTCCAAGCGTTTGGAAATCATGGTATGCAGCTAGAGGACGAATATCTAATATTTATATACAAGACAGCACACATATAATAAACAAAATGAAAAATTGTTTGCTTTCATCAACAAGAGCTCTACAAATTGGTAGGTATAATATAATATAAATAAATAACCTTTAAAATTTCAAAACCAAAATTCCTAATATTAAACCAAAATCCCTAATATTAAAAAAGAATATTTTTTTAATTAATATGATGTCTAATTAAGGTAAATTCCCAGCGTCGCGTGGTCATTTAATAGCCATAGCTAAAGATGGCAAAGAAAACACCGGACTGGCAGAATCTGATTTAGAACAGCACGACAAAATGTCTGTTAAAAGTTTTCATAAAATAATCGATCCCCGAGTCAACGAATGGTTGAATAAATATCCTGGAACTAATGCTACAGTGGCCTTTATCACTATCATGAGACTTGTATATGACTCTTACGAGCAGCCCTCTTTATCACCGTTGGAAAGAATAAAAGCAATATGGTGTGCAACGTTTTTCATACGAGTGTGGCATCGCTGGGTGCAAAAATGCAATAATTTAAAACTGGAAGAGCATTTTTTGACCGATAATGTAGAACTAGGAATAGAGTTAAATGCACACGCGTTAATCAACTATTTACTGTTTTGTCGAAAATTGAACCGATCAGAACTATTCCTTCCAACGCTATTGAATTCTCAGCACAACGAACGTTCTTTTGCCAACGCACGATCGATGACAGGAGTTCAAAACACTGTGATCAATTTTGATATGCTTGAATACTTGAATAAAGCGACACGTTTTGAATATTTGGATGAGCTACGAAGAAAACTCGACGGAAAAATTTCGTTCGCAAGGGAAAATTACAGAACAGTTGAGTTTGAAAATTTTGAATTTCCGACAAACTTTACGATTTATGAAGCAGTGTATGCTGCAAAACTTGATGCCCAAAAGTTGCTTAAATCAGTCGGCTTAAAATGGAAAGCTACTGATTTTGAATGTGCTCTAAGATCACCGACTCGAAACATCGTTCTTCCATTGACTGAGTTTAATGTGTTTAAAGAAAATCAAGAATCACAATTAGAAGGATCGTCACAAGTTATAAATGAATCGAATGATATTGACAATGGTGTAATATTTGAAGCACGCGCTCTTTTAAGTAGCCTTGATTCGGATATACGTAAGATATCGAAAACAAGTGAGTAAGTATGTTTGGATTAGTTAGCTGCATTCATAATATTCAATTAAATTATTTTTTTAGACGACGTTGGGGGACAAATAGCACCGAAAGGGTTTTTCACGATCGTTACTACATCAGGAAAAATAATGTTGGCACGCAAAGTGACTGTCTTATGGCTGCTGTCAAGTAATACGACTAGAATCAGTAACGATAGATTACTACGATATCGACCATACAATACTGCACAAAACAATCCGGTCTTGAAAAATGAAAATAAGGTTCAAGATAACCTATCTATAGGAAAATGGTTTATATACTTGGATGGAAAACTCAAAATAGTAGCCCAATCATTAGGTTTTATGTTTTTACAGGGAAAGTCCAAACGCGAAAAAGAGTGCTCATTGAAAACTGTGCCTATTATACCGCCTGATGGATTAATAAATCCAAGAGGCATAGGTGTAGTGTGTTGCAAGTTTTCCTATTCAGCAGATGGTAAATTGTATGTCGTTTCAGATGCTGCTAAAATTAATATAGATCGTTATGTAAGCCATATCGAGAAACCAACTTTGAACGATTTCAAGTTAACTACTAGTTGTATTCTATACATATCAAACCTGTAAAATAAAATATATTTCAATTCCATAACATTGATTAGAAAAAAATTAACTGGTTTCATTTCTTCATAATCAACTCTCAGCTGGTTACTTCACAGTTCTTCATCCCAGTAATCCTACTTGTTTCTCTTCCGTGAAAAACCCGTCTACAATTGATCTGGTTCTAACAGATCAAAGTCACATTTGTAGTGAACCGGTTACTCATGCTGACTTTGACTCAGATCATCTTCCTGTAACATTCAGACTTTCCAACGAAGCTTTAATTAATCCAATTAGTTCTATTTTCAACTATCATAGAGCTAATTGGTTGGATTACAGATCTCACATTGAAAATCTTGTGGATCATGAAACTATTTTAGAAAATTCTGCGGACATCGACACAGCAATTGACAATTTGAATCATTATATTATCGAAGCTAGAAATCTTTCAGTTCCCAAAGCTCAAACTAAATTAAATTCTCCTATAATCGATGACAATCTTCAACTGCTCATTCGGTTGAAGAATGTTCGTCGACGACAATATCAAAGTTCTCGTGATCCTGCTATGAAAAACATAGTTAAGGATTTACAAAAAGAAATTAAACATAGATTTACTCTTCTGCGAAATGAAAATTTCGCTAAAGAAGTTGAACAAATTAAACCATATTCTAAACCTTTCTAAGGTTTTTAAGAAACCTCAGAAACCAATTCCTGCTCTCAAGGAAGGAAATCAAATACTTCTTACGAATGGCGGAAAAGCTCAGAAACTTGCTCAGCAGTTCGAGAGTGTCCACAATTTTAATTTGAACGTTGTGAGTCCTATTGAAAATGAAGTCTCACTGAAATATGATCATATTTCAACTCAAGTGTTATCACACGATGACATTATTGAGACGAAATTTGATGAAATTAAATCAATTATTAGGAAACTCAAAAACATGAAGGCTCCTGGTAATGATGGAATTTTTAATATTCTTATTAAAAATCTTCCCGATGTTGCCTTGAGACTCCTGGTTAAAATTTTCAACAAGTGTTTTTCATTAGCTTACTTCCCAAAAAGATGGAAAAACGCTAAAGTAATTCCTATCCTGAAACCTGATAAAAACCCAGCAGAAACATCAAGTTATCGCCCAATTAGCTTACTTTCTTCTATCAGTAAACTTTTTGAAAAAATTATCTTGTTGAGAATGATGACTCATATAAATGAGAATTCAATTTTTTTACCAGAGCAGTTTGGATTTCGTCATGAACATTCAACTACTCATCAACTTGTCAGAGTAACGAACATGATAAAATCAAATAAATCTTCTGGGTTATCCACTGGAGTTGCTCTTCTAGACATAGAAAAAGCATTCGACAGTGTTTGGCACAAAGGTTTAATAGCAAAAATGTCTGATTTCCAGTTTCCTATTTATTTGATCAAAATGATTCAAAATTATTTAACTGATCGTACTCTTCAGGTTAGCTATCAGAATTGTAAATCTGAATTGCTACCCGTACGAGCCGGTGTTCCGCAGGGTTCGAGTGTAGCTCCAATCTTGTATAATATTTTCACTTCTGATCTTCCAAATCTACCCGTTGGTTGTCAGAAATCGCTATTTTGTGACGACACAAGTCTGTTAGCCACAGGTAGAAATCTAAGAGTGATCTGCAGTCGCCTACAAAGAAGTTTAAATATTTTCAGTGATTATCTGTCAAAATGGAAAATTAAACCAAATGCAGCAAAAACGCAATTAATTATCTTTCCTCACAAGCCAAGAGCTTCTTTTCTTAAACCAAACAATAATCACATTCTCAAATTGAATGGCTTGGAATTGACATGGTCTGATCAAGCTAAAAACTTAGGTTTAACTTATGACAAAATACTCACTTTCAAGGATCACATTGAAGGAATCCAGGAAAAGTGTAATAAATATATTAAATGCTTATATCCTCTTATAAACAGAAATTCTAAGCTCTGTCTAAAAAGTAAATTGTTAATTTATAAACAAATTTTCAGACCAGCCATGCTTTATGCAGTACCAATTTGGTCAAGTTGTTGTTCCACCAGGAAGAAAACGCTTCAAAGGATTCAGAATAAAATTCTGAAAATGATTCTGAAGCGTCCTCCCTGGTTTAGTACAAATGAGTTACACAGACTCACAAATATAGAACCATTAGATGTAATGTCACATAATATTATAAGCAAATTCCGACAAAAATCGATGCAATCTTCAATTGAATCGATTCGCTCTCTGTATTAGTTAGTAAGTTAGTATATAAGTTCCTTTTCCCCATTACACAATACAAGTAGGTTTAGAATTTTCCCTACACAAAAATCTCAGAATTGCGGAAGCAAATGATGTCTTCATGGTAATAACCAAATCATATATATAACAGGGCTGAAAAGTCACCACTTGTGGCTGAACACCCAATTTAAATCTTAATAATTTAATTTTAACTCATATTCCAATAAATAGTTATATAAAAAAAAAAAAAAAAAAAAAAACTGGTTTCATTTTGTTTTTCAAATAATAACATTCCACATTACAATAAAAGGTTATTCTTAAAACTACAAGTGCATGACATATCATTCATTCTTTTGTTCTTTCAACACTATCTCGATTTAGGGTTTGTAAATTTATGTCAGAATCGAGGTCAGAATGATTGAACGTTTTCTCTTCATGTTCCAGGTATTCTTCGAAATATTCATCTTTCTCTTCATTTATTGTAACTCCATTATCGTAATCATCAGTACAGAATTCGTTGGCATCTTGTGATAGAATTTCATGAGAATTACCCGAATCATGATCTACTTCACGTTCACATAACGGTTCAGGATCAGAATTAAAATAAGAGACAATTGTTACTTTCGGACGAGGCGCCATGTGATCTGCCAAATGCTTAGTGAAGTTTGAAATGATCCAATACCACGAACCGTTTTTATTCGTACGACTGCTCAGGGCAATTTTCTTTGAACAGAGCCAACATTCCACACTGGCTTTGCGGTATCCAGTCACATTAATATCAATTTGCTGACCAAGAATCGTAAATTTCTTGGAGGCAATCCATCGCCGAATTTTTATATCAATTTCTGCTCCGTGAACGGTAGCGTGTTTCCGTTTGTTTATGGAGTTTTCTCCACGTATGTCATGCATGTTTTCGGTTCCATTTATTGGCAAAGAGTTTGAAGAAAATGGCTGTGCTTGAGTTTGCAAAATTTGACTGTGGCGTGCCTCCGACCTTGATCGCATACGTGAAATAGTTTCTGCATGCTTTTGCCTGATCTGAAATTGAAAGTTATGAAGGAGAATGAATAATTAATACAGGAAAAAAACAAGTAGTAAGATGTACCACAATAAATTAAACTTGATATTAAAGAAGAATAGATTCTCAATTCTGGATAATTTACTTACCTTATGGAAGTGTTTTGCATTCTCAGGTAACTTTTGAGATATACTTTTAAGAAGTTGAATATGTCCAGGCACTAACTTGAACTGTTCCGGATTGCAAAGGTAAACAGACGTAGAAATCAAATCCGCTGAAAACAAAATTGGAATGCGTTCCCTGGCAAAAAGCTCCAGCTCCAGTTTCATATCGTCTGGAAAATTTTTCAAAGCCGTATATCTATCGTATCCAGCAGCCGTAATTATGTGTTTCAAATAATACGGAACAATTTCCGTAGTAAGTTCTTCTACTGCTTTCCAAAAACTTTTGATTTCATGAGGTAATAAGTCACTAGTATCAGTGTTACGGTTCATTTCAAACTCCATCGCACTTGTATACATTTAAAACTTCAAACAACAAAGATAAACATTTTCACCGAGAGTTTCCACCAATTTTAAAAATCGAAATTTATTACTTCAAATTTAGCACAAATCGAATGCACGCATTATCGGGTATTCACTGATGCATTTCATTTTCGAAGCAATTTTTAATGCATTAGATTTTTAAATGCAATGTAGGTGCATTAGATTAATTAACGCATTTTCAACACATTGTGAAGCATTTTTTCCAATGCGCATTTTGGATTCAGTGATTTCGATGAGTGATCTGCCCCTCGCATGGCCCACTATCAATGTTTCCCCTCTGGTTGTGCTGTTTCTCCTAATTTCTCGAATTCTACTGTTATGGGTTAATGTTACCGCCCCTATCAGGTGAGTGTTCCTACATTCTTCTGCTGTAAATTCCTTTACGATGTATGAATAGCCTCTTTCGTAATCTGATGTGTGAGAATGCATCCCACAGTATCTTATAGATCGTTTTATGATCACCTTGCATTGATAAACCATAACAAATCCTTGTGTACTGCGTTGAAGTACTTGAATCGGTACTTCAGTGATAGTTAAATTTTTGATTGACGGAAGACATGATGAAACGTCCATTAATGAGTAGCTTGTCATATTGACTTCCGGGTTTGCACAGTCGTAAGCTATCAATCCTTGCATTGTTTCCCCGAAAGCTGATGCCAGAAAATATAAAAACATTAACACGGTTGCGCACCAGAAAGGTGGTCTAACCAGGCTCTTTTTCTTAAGATGGCCGTTTTTGTCGTGAATACGACTTACTTTACTATGGGGCGCCTTTTCAAAATTTACCCTCTGAGAGAGTGATAAGTTTTTAATCGTGAATATCTCCTGTTACATCTAACGAATCAACATAATTCTTGCTACATGCCATCGGAAATATGATCACAATTTTATGATAAAACTTTCAGTTGTGTGACATATTCTTAAATAGTTCACAATTAAACTTTTCTGAAATGTTTGGTATAAACGAGTATCAAAGAGGATAATTCAATAAGGCGCGTTTGCCTTTCTCGTATTTTGAAAGCTCATAGCTTAGTGATCTGTAGAAGGATTTATATAATCTAACTACCAATAGAATCGAAAATCTTCAACTTGAACGTGTATTACAACAATATTGAAGTTTTTCAATAGTACACTATTGAAAAACCTGTTTGATTTAACCCATGACAGCACCAGCCAATCAGAACGCGAGATGTCTGTATCTATACAAGAGCATCCATATAAAAGTTGAATGGTTCACTTTTCCTATCATTTGCTGAGCAACTCTTCCCGAAACAAGACACACGACAGCAACATCGAAGACCTGTCGTCTCATTGTTTCCCGATATGAATGCACGAGACACCGTCAGCACAATGACACCGAAAAAGGCAGCCAAAAAGTCCAGCAAGGCCCATTACCGAAACAAGACACACACGAGAACCATCTCAGATCTCAATATTTCCTACCAAAAGATTCATCAAGATGGGAGTTAAAATAATTTGCACCGTCACTAACACATTCAATTACGAACGGCAATGCGAAAGCGAAAGTGATGATTTTGAACACATCTTTATACTAGTTTACAAATATGCCGTGCGAAACAGAGTTGCCACAGATCAATATGTATTTTTGTCGCGAGTACTTTAGTATGCGGCCGAAAACAAAAATTGTTAGAACAAACGTTTCCACTTGATTTGCGCATTCTACTTTCCAGGCGTATCAGAACTGGCTAAACTTAAAGCAATTCTAAATATTTCTTTATCACAGTGATGTGGTCATCCTGAAAAGGACGGGGTTTTCAACGGATGGCCAGCTGCAGATGGCGAGGGATGATTTTCGTTTTCGTTGTCATGGGCAGCGTTACCGGTCAACTCCAACACTTCGGCAACCAAGTACTCCATCACTGCCGCTAGATAGACCGATGCACCAGCACTGACACGCTCGGCGTAGTTTCCCTTCCGAGGCAAACGATGGATTCTGCCGCCAACTGGGCACTTCAGACCAGCACGGTTGAGCGGGACTTTACCTTGCCTTAATTGTTCCTCCACAATATGCTGTTAACAGCTCGACGACCCATTCAGTATTACTGGCTGCCGCTCTGCTAACTCTCTCTTTTATATCGTTTCACTGTTTCCCGTTCTGCGTATAGGAAAGGAATTCTAACAAAGGGGACGTCCTACCGTGCTACCACTAGCACGTATAAAAGGAAATGTGATGTGAGAAATAGCGTCATTTAAGTTAAAGCAGCTACTCTGTACGTACGAGACACCGTCAGAACGATGGCTCTGAAAACAGGTAGAAAAGCAGATTTGTACCGTCACTAACACATTCAATTACGAACGGCAATGCGAAAGCGAAAGTGATGATGTTGAACACATCTTTATACTAGTATGGGGTCGTGTGAAAATATGCCATGCGAAACAGGGTTGCCATATATACAGGTTAATCTGTATTATTATTATTACTATCATTATTATTAGAATCACTCTTGCATACCGAAGATCGTAGATACATTTCAGACCAGGCCATTGCAATTGTCTTGTACTGAAATTTCGAGAAGAATCAGATATCTTCGAACTTCATAGCATCAATAAAAATAAACTACAAATTTGTCGTACCTTGCATCCTATATTAGCAAATTAAAAAGGAATTGTTTCAAGTTTGGAATATATAGTTGTAGAATAGTAGCTGTTTAATGTAACTAATCTGTACTTTAATGTAGGTGTATCGCTTCAAATTCTATTAGTGAAAAAGAGGAAAGCTTGCACAATTCAAACAATCAATCAACTAACTGATATTCGGAAAAGTGATGGGAGCGTGTCAGTTTTTTCGTATTCACGACATCCAGTTATGCCTCTGACATTACTCACCCGCCTTTTATGTTTCATAACTTTGTCTCTCATACCCTTGACGGCATCTATATCAATTTTTTGGCGTTTTCCCCACGATGCGAAATTAATTGCAGCCTTTTCCATTATCGACGGGTCTGATTCATCCATCAAGATCTTTCCTGGCTCCTGTATTGGTTCGATGGCGTGGGGATCAAATTGTCTTATCTTTTCAAATTTTCTTTTGTTGGTTTCAGGCAGTATTTCTTGGTGATAATTCATAATAACTGTGCTGGTTTCATTATTCTGTTCTTCTTCGTCTCTACGTACATCTAAAATAGCTACATTTACTGCTGGTCTTTTATATATTCCCTTTACGGTTTGTATCATAACTGAACGTACTTGACCGTCTGCTGCTACATGAGTTTCAATCACTCTGCCCTTCAGCCATTTCCCATGGGGAATGTTATCATCGGCGATTACTACGATGTCATTTACCTTAATCGGTACTATTTTCCCTGTCCATTTGTTCCTTTTTAACAGCGTTGGGATGTACTCCTTCTTCCACTTATTCCAAAAGTGTCGAGAGTAGTGTTGTACCATTTTCCATTGCTTTGTTGTCAACTCCTGTTGAGCTGGGTCAAATGGTGGAACGTATTCGCCCGCACGACCGATTAGGAAGTGGAAAGGTGTCAATACTTCATCATCTATTCCGTCGATGGCGATATCCGTGAGAGGTCTGGAATTAAGCATAAATTCAGCCTGTATTAAGGCAGAGCGTAAGGTTTCCACTTGAGGTCGTCGTTCGCCACATGTATTTAAAACTTCGCAGATGCAATTTTTAATTATTCGTATTAATCTTTCCCAAACACCTCCAAAGTGTGGCGCTGAAGGTGGATTGAATGACCACCCAATTTCCAATTTTGCAGCTTCCTTTTTATCCATTGTGATATTTATTTCCTTCAATAAAGAATGCATTTCCTTCTCTGCTCCGACAAAATTTGTTCCATTATCGCTGTATAAGTGTTTAATTTTGCCGCGTCTATGTTGGAAGTTTCTTAGACATACTAAGAAAGCATCCGTATCTAGTTTCTCTGCTAACTCAATATGAGAGGCTCGAGTTCATAAACATGTGAAAATTACTCCCCACCTTTTCTCGATTGAACGTTTTACTGCTACTTCAAATGGTCCGAAGTAGTCCAGTGTGTGTGAACGGATGTGCATAGATGTCTAACCGCCCCTTTGGTAGGTTGGCCATCTGAGGTGGTGTCGGTTTTGCCCTTATGTTTTTACATTTTTGGCAGTTGATTTTAATTCTCTTTAGCATAGCTCTACCAAACTGTATAAAATATTTTTGGTGAATGGCTGCTACTACTGTATTATCTGCTTGATGCAGATATTTTTCGTGGTACATTTTTATAATTAACCGGGTCACATGATGCTTTGGTGGTAGTACTATCGGGCGTCTAGTATAGATTGGGAGAAAGTTTGCCTTGTCAAGTCGTCCGTTTGCTCTCATTACTCCATACTCGTCTAAATAGGGATTTAGACTTGTCAATTTGCTGGGCTTATTTAGAACTCCGTATCTTGAGAGTTCTTCCATTTCACTGGTAAATACATCACATTGCGCCTTTCGTATGATGGCGCTTTCTGCCACTTGTCGATCTTTTAGGGAAACATTTCTCACAAATCCCTTTCTGTCTCTTGTCCAATCCGCAAATTTTTTAAGTATGCAGATGTGGTAAAGAAGGGCTTCCCAATTTGAATATCGATTTTCTTGTATGAAGTCGGGTTTTGCATCTTCGTAATAATGAACAAGTACCGTGTTTTCTCCAGGTACCGGGTCCTCGACCTTTTTAGGTTTTATCTGCACTGCGGTTCTGTGCAGTAATCTATTGTGATTTCCTTTACACCCATTTTCGTTGCACTTTCTTTTGGTCCAACAATCTATGGCTCTATGTTTGCTGCTTGCCAAACAGTTCATGCATAACTTATTTTTTGTTACAACTTCCCACCGTCTTTCTAGGTTCATTGCCCTAAATTTATTGCACTGTATCAGCTTGTGTGACTCCTTACAGGCTGGGCAAGACGGTCGTTTTTCATCGTGTAGGTTTATTCTGTCCCTTTTTTCTTTATTTTGGGACATTGAGGTCATTAACCTACAAGTGCGTGCGTGAGGTTTCAACCATTCACTTAGTTCTATCAGCGTGGGCGCTATATTATTTAGTTGTAGCTTCTCTGCCCATTTTATTTGTAGGTTGAAGGGTAATTTATTTACCGTTTCCTCCACTAATCTCATATCCTGCAGGTAATCTTCTCTGTCCAGGACAATCATGTTACTGATCAAATTTTCTAACGCGTCAGCAATTTCGGCTACGGAGTTTTTATTTTCTTTTCTTATTTTTGTCAGCTCATGCAACAATTCTTTGTAGACCGTCTCAGGTCTACCGAAATTCTGTTCCAATCTTTCTATGATTTTAGGAACATTCTCGGGATCCATCATCAGTGGCTGCACACATTTTGCAGCATATCCTCCTAGCACTACCTGTAGTCTATTCAAGTTTTCCAACGGTGAAAACCTGCCCTCTTTCGAGGTATCTGCATATATCTTTCTAAAGGTAGGCCATTCTCGTGGCGATCCATTGAATTTAGGAAGCTGTATTAAAGCTTGACGCTTTAAATACATATACAGTCCAATCATCATTAACTTGCCGACTTGTACCGGCTGTGTTATTTTCATTGAGGCTTCTTAGTGCTTCTAGCATTTCGCCGAATACTGCCTCCATTTTGGATTCCTTTTGACTGGAGTCTCTTTTGACCTTCATGGCCTTCTCCAATGAATGGATTTGTTCTTCTGTGGCAGCACATTTGATACAAATTCATCGCTCTCCTTTGGTTGGTAATCTTCCCAACCCTGCGCATCCGTGGTGGAACCATCGGTCACATTCGTCACATGCGACCATGTCCTGCTTGTCATCTGGTTCTGTGCACAGACGACAATGCCCATTCTTTTTTTTCACGAAATGAGACATTTTACTTATATGTCGTGATGCCGTTCGCACCGTTTATAATTCACTTATCGAAACTCTCTTTGGAGTTAACACTTCGATGCCGTCCGCACCGTTTATAATTCACTTATCGAAACTCTCTTTGGAGTTATCACTTCGATGCCGTCCGCACCGTTCTTCAGAATCACTTTATTAGCTTACTCGATCTTAATGGTGCCGAGCACACCAAACTTCACTTAATCGATCTTAACGGTGCCGAGTACACCAAACTTTTCCAACTCTTTCTTAATGGTGCGAGTACACCAGATCTTTACGCTCGATCTCAAAGGCGCCGAGCACACCGATATTTATTCCAAGAGAGGTCAATTTCCTCTCTGTAGACAAAAATGTTTTCGTGCGAAGGAAACGAAAACGAGATTCAGAACTTGTGTTCAGGGACCTTGATTTCTTTCGAGCGTACAAGCTCTCAGCTGGGAAATAACGTCTTCAAAACCGCAGGCTAGTTGCTCTTGCGTAATGAGAGCCTATGCTTCTGTGGTGGAATAGTTTTTGACCAGCTGAAAGCAGTCTTTTTAGCACTAAGCACAACCTTAAATCTCGGAAAAAGGCTAGTTGTCTCTTCTGTGTGGAGACCTATGCTTCTAAATCGGAGGATTACCGATTGTGTTAGCGAAAAGACTTTTGACAAGGAGATGAGAAATTTCGGCCTCAAACATCTATTCGATTTGACTTTCCGAAAACTTCTGATTTTATTTACAAATTTTAGGTCTTATATACTAATTCCTAGTCTACAAAATCTGGACCTCTTGCAGAGATCTTTCTAAAATATGCTGCACGCGCATGCTCATTATTTCAAGTATTCTTGCGCGTGCGTCGCTATCGACCAGCACGTGCTTGCGCTACTATCTCTTTTCCTTCCACGTGCCCAGCTGATCACTGAGCCGCTTCGCATATGCGCAGCTGATGGCTGGCAATGTCTAACTCACTTGCAGCGCGGCAGCCATTAATCTGTAGGATCGTTGCGCCGTAACACTGCCGTTCCATTTTTTTCTATATTTGAAACACAGATAAAACGCTGCTGGGGCTGCCAGTTTATTTTGTTATAATTTATAGATTTAAATTTTAAAACTGACATAAATTATGCATCTAGAACTAGAACACTCCTGAATATGCCCTAAGAGTAAATTCAGCAGCTGCAAGATTCATATGGGTGGTCTATAATGTAAATGAAACTGAAACAAACGTATCCCCAGCAATCCGTTTTAGTTTTATTTATTCGACCAGTTCTACTGTCAAATTTAAAACTGGTATACACTGCCGTTGATTGACCAAACGTCAAACAATCTACGTGAATTTCCAGTATGAAAAACTCGATTTTGAAAATGGCGTACAGTGTCCCTCAAAGTGTGAGTAGTGTAAATATTTGCGAGAAATGTTATTTAATTACAATTTTTTTCTACATCGACCGGACCATTCCTGTATGAAAGTTTCCATGTGTTCGACTGGACCGAGTGCTTGCGTGAGTCCTGAAGTGTGCCCGCTCCTGTCGAATGCTTCAAACAGGCCGTTAGTCCACCGAAAAACGTGTTCAGAATCGGTATGAAGCTAGAGACACTGGACCCATGTAATGCGAACTCAACCTGCATCGGTAGTGTTGTGGGAGTTCTCGGATCTCGACTTCAGCTTCGGTTGGATGGCAGTGACAACAAAACGATTTCTGGAGGCTTGTCGATTCGAGATCCCACGACGTTATTAGTTGCTTTTTATTTTCAGCCGTTAAAACTCTATGCTAATTTTATGAAATAAATGTTTTATTTGAACATTTAGGGGTTTTTGGTTTGTACGTAAAGTACATATTTAGTTTCGATTTCTTCGCGTTTCGCCTTCGGCTCATCAGTGCTTAAAGCAGTTCATATTGAACCGCCATCTCCGCCTAACAGTTCAATTTGAATCGCTAAGCAGACGCAAAGTCCACACTATTTATGTGACCCTGTTTTATGTTTCATGGCATTTTTCATTTCCTAGATTTATATAAAAATCTGAAATCTCCCTTTTGACTTCAACCAGTATATTTATTTATTTATTTATTATTCCTTAATCTGACCAGATATAGTCTACATGAAGCATTGGAAGGGGAAAAGTCTAATTGAAGATCCAAACAGAAACTATCTTCAATTTGGCATAAAAAACCCTTCTTCTTTTCTAATTTCTATGGTTGGCTGAACTGACAATATAATCACATCACAAACAGTTTCATGTTACATAAATTGATATATTGGTTTTTACATAAATTCTTATACACTAAGTATATTTCTTAAGTCTATCTTTAAAATTATCACATGAAATGGAAAAGTCGAAAAAATCATAGACATTGTTAAAAAATACAGCACATCCCCCTTATGGGTTCGTTCTGTCCATAATCAGTACGTTGATGGTCAAGTCTTAAAAAGTTCCTCGATCTTAAAGTTCTAGGTGGTACGTTAATATTAACTCGAGAAAGTATATATGGAGCGTCAATTTGACCGATTAATAATTTTCCAATAAAAGCGGCCCTAAAGATATTCCTCCTTTTGGCAAGCGTGTCCATACCAAGCAATCTGCAGCGATCTGTATAGGGTGGTAATTCTGTAGGGTTACGCCATGGCAGAGATCTTAGAGCATAACGAATGAACCTAGCTTGAACTGATTCAATTCGGTTAATCCAGACATCTATGTAAGGACTCCAAACTACAGATGAAGTTTCAAGGACTGATCGCACAAGAATGAAGTACAGTGATCAAAGACAATATGGATCTTTGAACTCTTTCGCTATTTTGAATATGAATCCAAGATTTCGGTTGGCTTGAGCAATAATATGACAGTAGTGGTCTCTGAATGACAGCTGTGTATCCAGTAGTACACCAAGATCTCTGACAACTGATACTCTCTCGAGACATTCTCCGGAAACAGTGTAGCTCCAAACAACAGTCTTTTTCTTGCGTGTGAAGGTAACTACAGAACATTTTGATACACTTAGCGTCAACCGGTTACGCGTACACCAATCACAGAAAACATCGAGCTTTTTTTTGCAAAACAATGCAGTCCTCTTCGGATCGAATGATGAGGAAGAGTTTTAGATCATCTGCATAAATAAGCTTACATCCTGGTGGCAGGATAAAGCAAATATCATTAAAAAATAAAGAAAACAGCAAAGGTCCTAGGTTGCTACCCTGAGGTACGCCTGACAAGTTGGAGAAATTATCTGACTCGTTATTTCCAAGTTTGACAGAGAGAGTTCTACCGACGAGATACGATCTAATCCATTCAGTGAACGTTTTGGAAGCACCCAGTTTTCGAATTTTCGCAAGTAAAATAGCGTGATCCACGCGATCGAATGCTGCTTTGAGATCAGTATAAATCGTGTCCACCTGTGCCCCATCTTCCATACTTCGAATGCAATGCGATGTAAACTGAGCAAGGTTTGTAGCTGTAGATCTACCTGGGAAAAATCCGTGTTGATCTGTCGATATGTATGTTTTAATTTCACTGAAGAGAACATTGCTCACGAGAATCTCGAATAATTTAGATCCGGCGCAGAGGGATGTAATTCCACGATAATTTTCTACATTTTGCTTATTTCCTTTTTTAAATACGGGAAACATGTATGATTTTTTCCAGCATTGCGGAAATATTCCTTGCGAGAGCGACTGATTGAATATAAGTTTTAAGGAAGAGGACAAAGCATTTGCACATCTTTTTAATATAATAGCAGAAATGCCATCTGGACCAGACGATGATGATGACTTCAACTTATTCAATGCAGTGAGTATATCAGCGTTGGTGAACTGGATGTTATTAAGGCTTAGTACATCACAAGGAACATCTCTTAGACCGGACTCCACACGGTTAAATGAAAGTACTCGTAAATGAGTACTATACTACCCATATCGGACAAAACTGGGAAAACTCATTTAATGTGTAAAAGACCTCTATTCAAAAGTGAGTACTGTCCGTATAGGTCAAAATATGGGTAATTTTACACTCAGATTTCAGTTGGAGAAAATGGGTGAAAAAGTACTCAGTGCTGGAAACTTGAGAAGAAATTGAATAAGCAATAATTTAGAGTATTTGCAACCAGTGGATAATTTTAAACCATTTATTAGTGTCAAATTTACGAAACCTGCACGTTACAATAATTTTTCTGCATTTTCGCTTTCAATGAATAAAGAACACAAGTTCTGAACGGTCGAACGATTACTGTATGATTTAATTTTGTAGGCAAACACGTCCAGGAAATCTGCAATTTTTAATAAATTTACCGGAATTCGCAAATTAAACACTGCGAACGATCTAAAGAATGTATCGATAGCGTTAATTGATTCCTTTCCACAGGGAATAATGACACAAGGAGATAGATATACAAAAAAATTTTCGCTTTGACAAAAAATATGCGATACAGGAGCGTTATAATCCTGGATCGATTGAGAGTCAGAAATCCATCTAATTAATGGAGCTGCTAGTTCAGTTTCTATACCAATATTCGGCTCCATTGTTTCCTTCTGCTTTATGCCCTTGCGAGTTAATTTAATCATTATACGAAGACATCCTCTTATGTAATCTGCAATAATAACAAATGTTTCAAATAAGGTTTGATTCGTTCTTTATTTTCAGTCATATCTGCTTACCATCCGAAACTTCTTTAAAAGCATGCTGATTGTGCATGAGACCTTTGGCGAATACTTTTCTCAAGTCAACTTTCTGATTGAAGCTGGTACCATGGATGCGCTCATATGCCATATGAATCTAAAAAAATATTCAAGCAATCAAAAGGAATATCGAACCAAAAATGTACTTAATTATTGAAATGATAAAAGGAAGTGGAATTGAGCCTAAATATATAATAAGCAACTATTAGTCATAATTACCATTCTCCCATTGTAAGAAGTCAAATGTGGTAAAACGAGTAGTATCTTAGCCATATCGTTTTTCTCGTTGAGTAGCATCATATGCAAATCATGAACATCACTCATCATTTTCGAAATAGTAGAATAGTTTGCTGAAGTAGCTCCAAACTTTGCGCACATTTCAGCTAGTTCAATAATTTCCGTACAAACTCCGACGTGTTTTACGACTGTCTTAGAATGGGTGAATTTCCTTTGTTCAGGTAACAAATTCTTGCAAGAATTTCTCAATTGAGTATGAATTAATCCGGTGTGTTCATGTTTTGGTCCTTGACCACCGTTTTTCCAGAAAAATAGGGACTAGAAATGAATCTACGTTAAAATACACTCAACTGACAATCACAACACATTACACAAATTATTTGACTGTACTGTTGTTAAGTCTCAGTGTCTAACCTTAAGTTATTAGCAAAACATTCTAAGGAGAAACTATGTAGTAATTTTCATTGGATTATTAAACGTATATCTTACAATATTCGTTTCCCTATTTGGTTCTATATTTATATTCGTTTTTTTTTGCCTGGATGTAAATACAAGTGATAACAGAGATTGACGATAAAAATTAGAAAATAACACAAGTGCTAATGGCAGTTTCTCTTTGTATCCTTTCTCTTTTGATTATTACGATCAAATCGGCAATCTTTACATTCAATACTTCACCTACAATAATCACCAAAACCATCAACTTTCGATCTGAACTGTAGAAGTTTTTGGAAATCACTGCCGGAATAATTGACAGAGAAAATAGTCAAGGAGAAACTTTCATTTGTACTTGAGACCTTTTCTAATGATGATCTAGAATTCATTTTTGCTTAAGCTCTATTAAAAAGTGATTCCTGAACTGTCTCAAACGGCTGCCTGCTGTCAGTGGTATCAGTGTTTCTGCTTTATACTTTCGTGGTTAAATATTTAACGTAGTTTAAATAATGAAAGACTCGGTCAAACAAATTAACATAAATTTTGTAAGTATGCATTACGTATTCTGGTGCTCCTGTACTTCTTCTTGTTGCACATAAAAATGGGAACTGGAGCAATATTTTTATTGCTAGCATCTTTTTCTCCTCGGTCGTTGGGTATCTGTCGAATTGAATGAAATAAATAAGAGAAACATAAAGATTCAAATACTTACATTGAATCATGCATCAATCTTTCTACCATAGTGGCACATAAAATACGAATCATTAGTTTTATTTCTGTATCGGTAGGAATTATTTGTGCGTCTAGCTTCTCATAAAGAATAGATCGAAATTTTTTGTTACACTCCAGTATTTCACGTACCTAGGAAACTTATTCTGTAACTTTATATAACAAAATAAGAGTATTTTTTCGATTACCATTACCTCCTTTTTTTCAGGTATTGATTTACATGCCGACGATTGCATATCTTCGCTCATAGGATCGTTCCATTTATTCAATTTATCTACAACTTTCAAAACAATTAGTCGCGGCCCGATGGCAACGATGCCCATTGCACTTAGTTTTTCTGCATCAAGAAACTTCAACGATACATCCGTGAATTTATTATCTGGAATATATTTTGGAAGATTAAATTGTAACTAAACTAGTAGAAAACAATATATTGCATGAATGAACATGAATATTTTTTAATAAATGTTTTAAAACTTCATTGATTATATACGCTTATTGAAACTTTGATAAAATTCGCTTATCTAGTCTGTATATTTTAAACTTATATATGCACAATTTTCTTCTGGTGGAGTTTTTTGCCATAAACTGTACACTTTTTTTGTATGTACATTCTCAAAGGAAATACGTAACATTCTACTACTTGCGATAACTTTGAAACTATTTAAATGTTTGTCAAATTCTACAATGTGTAAGCTGTCGAAAATGCAAATGTATGAATTATTTATAGCTATTATCTCCTTCACAATTCCATAATATTCTTGTTGGCACATTTGAAATTTTGCAATTATTCCTGGACGAAAAATGATACCATTGATTTTTAATGGATTTATGATTTGAACTGAACCAGGTAGATCATGTAGTAAAACTGAGCAGTCAAGACATTCTTTGTTAACAATGTTTGATGACAAAACCTTCACTGTATCTACATCATAACTATGACTTATTATATCATTCAATTGCTTAAGATTGTGTCGTTTTGTAAGGCTATAAGTAATATTTTTGAAATTCGAACAAGTTTTTGTTTGAGATTTAGTTAGTTTAAATTTTGCTTCAAACTGCAAACAACTCATTAGTGCTATTGGTCCACTTTGTTTGATAATTGACGGATAGTGAGCTATATAGTGAACTTTATTTATAGGATTAACATCGGTGAAATATTTTTTGAAGTTGTTGTAAAAGTTATTAATCGAAAAATCTAGTTGTTCAATCATATTCAACGTTAATGAATTTGAAAATGAGAAGAAAGTGATTTGCAAAAGATCGGAAATAATTTCTAGAATATTTTTCGAAATTTTGTCTGAAAATATAAAAGGAAATGCTCGCAACAGTAACCAAGTTTGAGATGCTGACTGACTAAGAGTGTTACTTTTAGTTTTGAGAGTTTGTGACTTGAAATTTCCACATGGTTTGTCTTTCGTTTCAGCGGTACCGTAGTCAAATCGTAGAATTCGCTCATTAACCTCAACATCGGTTATAATTTTAATGCCATTGACCATATCATTCAGTATCCTTTTAAGACACATGCTAACGACACCTTCAAGCAAGTCGTGCATGGGATCGAAAGTCATATTTTCGGCGATATTAAAGTATCGGAGGCTGTTTAATACCGGTGACACACAAATGACACATTGTGCTGGTTTTAAAGCATTGTTCTTAATTGAATAAAGGTCTGATACAATGCTGTCACGCGTTCTCAATGGATGAATGGCTCCAAATAATCCTTGATGAAAGGCGTCTCTTGTAATATAACATGCTCTGCAGAACAAATTGGACTGTGCTGGCATCATTCCGAATAAATCGTGCATAGCCGCCGTATCTCCAATAACGTGTACAAGAGTAGCTCTAAGAGTGAATGTCTCGTGTCCTTGGACTTGAATTGCAACTCCTGACTCCAAATCTTGTAAATCCGTTAGAAGAGGCTGAAGAACTTTTTGCAAACCATATTTTTTTATCAGATTGGAACGAATCATCAAAGTTATGTAGACTCGATTAAGGCTGGAATTCAACTTTGAATCGAAGTTTTGTATCTTGAACGTGAAGTTCGTTACTTTGTTTTTCCCTTTTCGGGATCCTAGTGGATTGCAATATTCGACTTCATCAGAATGTAATGATAGTCGCAACGCATAGGGGTAGTGTTGAAGATATGGATGAGTTTGGAATAATGTACCATCTTTGAAAGTGTTCACAATATTCTTATTTGATTTTTCTTCCTGTTCAACCATCCTTCTTGCTAAAGGATTGCGCATTATCAATTCCAAAGTGTCTTTTATTGATATGAAGTGAAAACTGTCTTTGATATTGGTGGTTCTTTTAACGGAACATAGCTTTCGTTTCCCAAGTTTACTTTTTCCAATTTCATATCTGAACGTAGAACTTAGTCGTTCAGTGTTTAAGACAATCTCTTTCGGCTGCGGCACTTTGCTCGCTAATTGCCCTGAGAGATAAATTAAGTTGTCCTCTGGGTGTTGAACATCTGCAAATAGATTCGGTATTGCCAGATTGTTGACCAAAGCTACGACATCTTTGTCATTAATCGATACATGCTTTGAAATAAAGAATTTCTTCATTTCGTTTAGAGCAAATTTTTGATAACTCTCCAACAAACTGGAGCATAATGCGATACATTCCTGTATTTTAATTTCTGGAATCGACACATCACATCGAAGCTCTGTTATTTTAGTTGCTGCATAATGAATCAGCTTTTCCTTTGAAAAACTTTCGCTTTGTGTTTGATCAATAGTCTCACACTCAGATGGATTGTTCGCGTCCATAAAATTATCACGATCAATGTTCGAAGTATTGGAAGTCTGATCTCTGTTAGGATGATTTTTCAGAATGTGTTTTTTCAAGGATTTGAAGGTTTGTTGAATGCTTCCACAACAAAGGCACTTTAAAGGTATGTCATTTCTTAATGTTGTATTTAATTTGTGTACTAATTTTACGTGGCTCTTGAGCTCGTTCACATATCCACTGATAAGTTTATCACATCCAGAGACAGGACAATGCAAACCTTCAATGTAATAGAAAAAATTGAAATGATTCAATGCAATAGAAAAAATTTAAGTATGCAGAATGACTCTGTTCTATACAAAAAATAATGCAAAATATATATTTTTTCAAATCAGATAATGGCATTGCTCAATATCGATGCTTTATTAGCAGAAGAATAATTATTTTTTAACTTTCAATTGTTGAAACATACCGACAAGTATTCCAAACGATTCCTGGTCCAATGTTTGTTTAAGCTCATCCATTTTTTTTCACCTAAGCTTTGCTATTGTTAATATAACAAATTTCAAACACCGTGATATACACACCACGCTTTTAAAAAATCTTAAGCCGCTAGAAACTTTTCAACCAATAATGAGTTGAATTTTACCCATTTTTTTCGCGAAACAGTAATACTGAGACGAGTATTTTTGTACCCATTTTTCGATTGAAAAAGTACTCATTTTGTGACAGCTAGAACTGATTAAAAATCTGGGTATTTATTGTACTCATTAATGAGTAATTCCATTTAACCGTGCACCTGTGCTGAACTAGATGGCACAGTCTCAAAAACACTTGAAAAGTGTTTAGCAAACAGCTTGCAGATTTCACCAGACAAACTTGAACTTTTATTCCCAAGAGTCATCATGGAAGGAAGACCGTTCTCCTTGAGTTTGTTATTCACAAAAGACCAGAAACGTTTTGGGTTCTGTTTACCCAAGTAACATTTTTAATATTAATAAATACTTGTAGCTGTCTTCAATGCTACATAATAAATCTTGCATTAAAACTTTAAACTCCACGAAAGCCTACTGAAAACCTCTATAAGAACATGTTCCTGCTAAGTGGACCATTCTTCATAAGGTTTATAAAGCAAAGTGAAGAATCAGCATAAACCTGCGTTAAAACTCCAAATTCAAGAAAATTTTGAAACCAGCTTTACGATCAACATTAAATTTATTCGGATGGAATGAATTCCGCTATGAATAAACTTTCGTTTTGATCATATTTTTCATGGCTATGTGTTTGTCACTTAATGTCTGCTTTGAATGCAATCAGTAAGAATTTATTAGATTTTATTTACGAGTTTGAGGCTTTTTCCGAACGTAGAAATTTCATGCGCTTTTATTTTTATCGTGAATGTATGGATAAAAATATGAATTATAACTAATCGCCTTGAAATAAATGCGGTTTTTGCGAAAGTCTTCATAATTTATGAACATTATTTTCTGTGATTCATCGTCATTTTTGTATAAAACTGTTTCGTGGCGTTAAAACTTGTGCATACGTCCTGAAAATGAATCATGAAAGTCCATCATATTCCCCTCTTTTTTGCATTTCGAATTTTATTTGATGTCAATAAAAGTTACGGTAAAAAACATCATAATGGCGGCCATGAAATTTCCTTTAATGCAAATTACACTTAACGTAAGATGCAATAAATCAAATAGTCCACAACAAATGTGTCATAAATGTACTTTAGAACCCTCAAAATTGCTCTGAGTGAAACTGTCATCCAATGAACACACACACACAAGACTAGATTTATGAAAGAATTTAACTGACAATAATGTTTTAAAGAAAATTATTGAAAGCAATATTAAGAGGGTTTGCATGGTTTTATTCTAGTGCTAATTGTTTTATTTTCAGCCAAGTTGTTAGTCTAGGTAAAGGGTTTTATAGAAGCTTTAAAAACTATGATATTACTTCTCAAAAGAGGCACTTATTATAGTTGTCATAAAACAGGTAGTAATTGAAAAACCAATTACAAAACTCCTATAAATTATAATCAAAACCATAAGGCATTCGAATTGTTACTTGGGTAAGGTTGGCTTGAATCTGTAGAACATGTCTCGAATAAAGGAAGCGATTATACGTCTTATAATTGTTGCTGGCATGAGTGAATTCCCGTTTGGTAGTAGGATTACGTCGAATTCTATAGTGCCGAAGTGCAGCTGCTCTTAAACGTTTTAGTTGACGAAGGTGTCGATTTGACCAAGGTGGTTTTGGTCGAGGGGCTGGTACATGTAGTCTAAACAAATAGTTGAGCACAGATGTAAATCTTTCCACCGCAACATTGACGTCTTTTGCATTGTCCAAGAGTAGTTCCCAATCGATTGACTCCAATGAACTATTAAGTTTAAGAAAATCGGTTTTAAAAAAATCAAATTCTACATCCTCGACCACATCATTGAAACAGATTTTTTGGTAGCATGTTAATTCAGCCAACAGAGGAGGATGATGGCAATCTATACCAACAAGTGCTTCATCAGCTTGACGCACGTGACAGTTCGCTAACGCTTCCTCGTTAACGAACAAAAGATCCAAAGTGCGATTCAATATATTAGTCACTGTACAAATTTGAATCATGTTCAATAAAGACATCCTGTCTAACAGAGTGCTACTAGACGGATCGGCAGACGCAAATCCATAGGAAGTGTCTTTCCACACAATACCAGGTTGAAAATTTTTGGATCGCGATCGTTCCGATAAATTGTGTATCGAGGACCAAACAACTGCAGTGAGGAGATGTCATCGTTCAGCCATGTCTCGGACAGTACAATTACGTCATATTCTGCATCATAAACAGCAACGAAGAGGTCGTCGATTTTTGTGCGCAGGCCTCTCACGTTCTGGTAATATATTGTGAGTTGTGTAGTAAAATAGTAATTCTCAGGTATCTAAATTTGATATGAACTGATAGGTAAATGTGATATGAGCAGTACATTATATTTTACCTATGAAACACGTAGCTCTTACTGGATTACGCATTAAACAGTTTTTAAATGCCTGTCCATTAAAACCTACACGGAAAATAAAAACAACCCAAAATTTGAGTTGTAACAACCTAAATTTGAGTATATTGTTTATAATAGGTCATTGAGTCGAAACAGATTTTATAGTTTGGCTTAATTTTACTCAACATTTAAGTAAGCTGGGCCATACCTAATAGTGAGTACCAACTTTTTCTTTTACCAAAATTAAACAATTTTTTTAAACAGCTGCACTATTTTGTACCTATTTTTCCCCTGGTGCAGCTGTTTGAATATATTCCGCTAACAGCTCCAGGTGAAAAATAGCAATTTTTTTAGTTCATCCGCATAATTTTTAATTTTATAGCAATGTAGACTACTGATACAATGTTTTGTTCGCAAAAGAGTTAATTTGTTCATTGAAATACATCGTTTAAAGTGCTGAACTACAAGTACCCTAAAACCGAAACTGAATCAAGGCCAATGAGCCAAATATTCAATAATGTCTATGAATATTTTTGAGAGATCTTTAAACAAATCAACAGTTAATATAAAAACCTGTTTTAATCCACCTAGTGGTGTAATGATGCCTTTCTCATATCAATGAAACTATTATATATAATACTGTGGTATTCTTCAAAATATTTTTCTTCGATTCTTAAAAGAATAATCGAAATAGATTTGTTTTTGTCAATTGGAAAAGATTTGAGGTCGATTTAGAAAACTTTTTACGGTTTGTCGCTCTTTTCAGTGATGGTATAAAATTTTTAACACAATTTACCCTATATTTCCGGATCCGGAAGTCGGATCCTGATGAAATTAAGGAATTACGTATGGGACCATAGGACCTTTCATTTGAACCTAAGTTTGTGAAAATCGGTCGCACCATCTATGAGAAAAGTTAGAACACATATTTTCATTTTTTTTGCACATTTTACCCTATAAAGTTAGAGCAATAAACATTACATACACACATACGCACATACACACACACACACAAACACACACACAGACATTTTGCGTACTCGACGAACTGAGTCGAATGGTATATGACACTCGGCCCTCCGGGCCTCGGTTCAAACGTCGGTTTTCACAGTGATTGCATAACCTTTCTATATGAGAAAGGCAAAAAAAAATTTCTTCGATTCTTAAAAGAATAACCGAAATCGGTTTGTTTGGCCGTCTACTGATAAAAACCATCAAATTGGAAAAGATTTGAGGTCGATTTAGAAAATTTTTCAAGGTTTTTCCCCATTTTCAGTGATGGTGTACAATTTTTAACACACTTTACCCTATATTTCCGGATCCGGAAGTCGGATCCGCATGGAATTCAGGCATAACGTGTGGGACCACAGGACCTTTCATTTGAACCTAAGTTTGTGAAAATCGGTCGCGCCATCTATGAGAAAAGTTAAAACACATATTTTCTTTTTTTTGCACATTTTACCCCATAACTCTCGAACCGGAAGTCGGATCCAAATAATATTCAGGAATTTTGTATGGGACCTCAAGACCTTTCATTTGAATCTAAGTTTGTGAAAATCGATTCAGCCATCTCTGAGAAAAGTTAGTGCACTTATTTTCATAATTTTTTGCACATTTTACCCCATAACTCCGGAACCGGAAGTCGGATCCAAATAATATTAAGGAATTTTGTATGGGACCACAAGACCTTTCATTTGAATCTAAGTTTGTGAAAATCGGTTCAGCCATCTCCGAGAAAAGTTAGTGCAAAAAAACGTTACATACACACATACGCACATACACACACACACACACACACATACACACACACATACACACACACAGACATTTTGCGTACTCGACGAACTGAGTTGAATGGTATATGACACTCGGCCCTCCGGGCCTCGGTTCAAAAGTCGGTTTTCACAGTGATTGCATAACCTTTCTATATGAGAAAGGCAAAAATAAATAGTACTGTTTTTATTTATTCAACGTTGAGTATTCCACTCCAAACTTTGCATTGAGTAAAAAGTACTCGCAGTTGGATGAAAAACAAGTTGACTGCTTCTCAACGATGCCATTTTAAGTTTTAGACTCGTCGTGAGATGAGGTTCGCGTCTATTGAATTATTTTTTTGGATTAATTTTCGGATGTGGTGATATTAATGCTGTGATTTTAATACTCTGGAAAAAAAAATGGAGCGACTACAAAGAAAGCTAGATGGCCGTTCGTTTGAAAAACTTACTGGTAAGCAAAGTGTACTTATGGAAATAATCAGTTTAAACGATAGTCGTAACGGTTTAAACTATGTGTGAAAAGATCATTTTCGTTGAGAAATATTGATTTTGAATAATTTTATCTTTCAGAGGACAACACACTGGCTTGATCGAAACTCGAGTGAGCAATATGCGAAAAGGTGTGTTACACGATTGTTCTAAAGGATGAGTGTGTGCAACTTGCTACTTTTTTGAGTGGACTTCTGCCTACACCTGCAAATGCTCGACAAATATCCGAGGGGATGATACAGACGACAGATTTGCATAAATTACTTTTACAAAAAAGTAAATTTAATTAAATAGTCTGCATATTTCCCCATTTGTTATCTTATGAGGGAGAGATGGTAAATAGAATTATTATAAGCTAGAATTATCCTTAACCGAAAAGTGATTTACAGGTCATACAAACATTTGATCGAATCCACCAAAAATCATACAAGATACAGGAGATCTGAAAATGTTGCTTCGCGCAGGAATTCTATTCAATAACTCTAGTTGGATTATGATACAAGACGGTGGGTAGGCTTGTCATTATATAGAAACAACATTCTGTACTATTTTTTTCATTCAGACTTCATAAAAGGAGCTTTAAGATTGATGAAAGAGCTATCCAACAAAGGTAATAAGCGAACTACTGGTTTGGAAAACAATGCGAGCATGGAGGAGATTACTGCTGCTCCCATAATTAAGTGGAACCGATTTCCTCATAGCGAAATGCTGGCTGTAAAACAATTATCCTCAACAATCGGGGACTCACACATAATTTGTGTAGGCGAACGATACTGCCTTGGAAATATGTATGTCATTTTCAATGAACACGTTATTCCTTGTAGTAAATCAAGCCTAAGAGCAATCGAAGTTATGTATAAATCTTATGCTGTATTCGGTCTTCAAGTGCCGGCATTGATCAGACAATTGTACGATCTAATATCGATTAATGTTTGGGGTACGAAACAGCACAACAAGTCTAAATCAACGATGGATTTAACAACGCGATATAAGGAATTTAATTGAAGTTCTTCGACAGAAAACATATTCGATAAATAAACTGAAAAAGCAATGCGGCTATGCTCGTGCAAAGTAAATAATCTGAATATAAATAGAAATATAGTTATTCATTTGTATTGATCGATTGTTCATGTGTATTTTCTTAGTCATCTGATTGTTTTTCTTATATTTTTGTGGTTGCGAGAATTACAAGTAAGTTATTTTTTCCCTGAATTGAATTTCATTTGAGCTTTTTTACTATTAAGTAAGTTTATTTTACCCAAAGCTGACTTTTTCTAAGTTAGTAATATTTACCGAATGAATAATTTCGTGGAGTTACTCAAAATTTGGTATTTCCATTTAACTCAAAATTACCTTATTGAACGAATGTGCTTGGGTGAGTCAAAAATAGCTAATTATAAGTAGTTTCTATTTTCCGTGTACGTGAAAAGTAGGGTGGAAAATATTCACATAACTTTTCACGTAACTTTAACATGATTATTATTTTGAGTGTAGCTGCAGGATTTGCTCTAACTGATACCCACATTATCAGATCCGAATGGATTCCGAATCGGCGAGAAATTTTCATTCGGAATTTCATGTGGAAATCATAATGAATTCCGAATCAATTCCAACTCCAGTGCAACAACCGATTCCGAATGAACCGGTTCGCCTACAACCGGTTGATTCGGAAATCATTCGGAATTGAGTGAGAAGATGCGGACTGAATTGTCAATTTGTCTTCTTCTTCTTCTTTCCTGATTTTGCACGTTTTCGTGCTGATTTTCAGTTTATTTTTAAACGAAAACATTATATAACTGAATATACAAATTTAAAACTACATGTTTTTCGGATATACAGAACTAGTAAATAACCAGTTCTTCTTAGAATCCCAATATAAACTATTGAAATTCGCTGGAAATTAACAAAACGACCTACCTTAGTCAGCATCATCCATTCCTCTAGCTGAAGTGTAGTGAAATGGCTTAAGTCGCTTAAATTTCACACTAACACATTCATAAAATGAGCGAATATTCAATGACATTTATAATGTCACTGTCAATCAGGTTGATCGAGCTGCCAACTCAGGCGAAAATTCTAGCACTGAACCGATCGAGCACTGAAAAATCATGCAGTCGAGTAAGAATTCATTACGCATTCCGTCATTTCGATAATGTGGGTATAAATCTCGATGAATTGATTGCTATTAATCGATTAGCTCGATTAGTGGCACCAGCGTTGCCAGGTCATTTTTTCAGAAATTTGTATTCGGCGCAAAAATCTATCTGTACCAAATCGGTATCAGAATCTCGTTGTTGCTCATGTTGGTGAGCAAAAAAAAAAGGTCTCGTAGCAACCTTCTCTCCTGTCTATCCAAGCTATTAACGAAAATCGGCATTTATCTATACGATCCATGAGTTATCGGTATTTTGGGAGTGCATACACGCTCTTTGAGTTGCGATTGCTCAAATTCATAATCAGGAACAATATGTCAAAATTTGAGTATGGATTTTTGAGTAAAGTAAACTCGTTGCCATCAGTTCTCTCGTATTTATTCATACATTAGAGTAAGTGTTGAGTTTTTAAACATTTGAGTGAAAAAAATACTTCTTGCAGTTCAGAGCGTTTTCATTCTCGGAATATTTTTATCGACATAAAGAATGCAAGAATACGTCGTTTTCCATTGCCGTTTCTAGATCCGATTTTGGAAACATGAATCAACGTCAATCATCGTTGTTTTGTGGTTTCAATTATGCTTAGTGAAAAGCCCAACATAAGGATATTAAAATAATTGAATTTTGACTCCAAACCGTTCAAAAGGAAACGGTTTTGAATCACTATTTTGCCCATTCAAAAGAAAGAAGAATAACTTTGTATATGAAAATAACGAAGAAAAGTTTCTTCATTTTGAGAGTAAGGAACTCAAATTTTGAGTTGAACTTACTCAAATTTTGAACAAAATATTTTTTTTCTTATTTTGAGTAAAAATTACTCAAGTTTTGACAATTTCGTCCCTTAACGCAAAAATGAGTAGATAGGTGGTAACTCAAGTTTAGAGTACGTGCACTTTTTATGAATTTGAGTGATGTGTCACTCAATTTTGAGTTATGTTCATTGAGGGTGTACGGAAATGACACTACTACTATCTGGCATCGCTGGTTGCAATCATTGTCAATACGTGTTAATTGGTATTACGTACTATTTCGCTTTGAACTCAAAATAATATTTTCGTTTCTTAAAGCCTTTTTCATCGGTAATTGTTTTTTATTTAAAAAAGCAATGTCTCTAGGGCCGGGTCCAATTCCTAATCGATGGCTTAACTGTCCGCGTAAGTCGGAAACATTGATAGCAGATAAATTTCTGGCCTTCAAAACACCGCTCAAAGAAGAATTTGAATCACAGATGCCCGTTGAGTGCTGTTTTACGCCAGATATGTTATTCCAAGTGATGAAAACATATAAGGTAAATATAACTAATTATTTTTTTTTAAATATTCGACTATCATGATTATGTCTGAAGTGGAGCTTTTCTCCCTGAACTATACTACCGTTCTACGCCCTATTGTACCATATTCCAAAATAGACAACAGAAATGCGATTAAAGAGTCAAACTATTCGGAGAAAAATGGAGCAATGAAAAAATAATCTCTTCTGTCAAAAACTATACTTAGAACCAACACTCTTATGAATGCCTGTCGATGTTTTTGTTTGTAAATTGAATTATAGCTATTTTCATGATGAGATAATTTAGAGAAAAACGTGTGTGCTCTGGAACAAGGATGGTTTAATAATGAATAAATTTTCAATAGTTTATAGGCGGTAAACAAACTCAGTAACTAAGATAACTCCCTCTCAGTCGATGCTCTCTAATCCGATTCTGGCCCGTAAAGCTATTAATGATTTCGTCAGAATGTCCGCCTCTTGAAAATGCGTAGGAATGTATACAATGTATACCTTTCCTTCTGCAACAGCTTCTCGGATAAAATGAAACTTTATATCAATATGCTTGACACGTTCAGGGTTGTTACGAAAAATTTCAAAATCAAAACGCGCGAAATCCGCGCGAAGTCGAACACTAAAACGCGCGAAATCCGCGCGAAGTTGAAAACTGAAACGCGCGATATTCGAGCGACGCGTTAGACAACTATTTTTATGCAGGTGATACTTTACGCAGTACTTAAAAATTCACTTAAATATAATTTAAAAATTTGCATAAGTTTGTCATATGAACACAATAAATAAGTCCGCATACAGCACGTCACTTCGAGAAACCCAATGAAAACGATTTCATTTTTATTCTTCTTTTTTTTCGATGCCCTTAGTTAAGGAGCAAGACTTTTTGCAAGCGTATGAGTAATGTCAACAATACGTGCGTAAAAACAAATTCCGGCGCTTCTTTTACTGATTTTAATCAATATATCTTCCATATGGTTGAAAAATAAACCAATCAGTTTATTCTGCTTAAAATTGCAATTCAAGAAAAGTGTCTTAGTCTAGAACTCTTCGGTTTTCCTTAAAACTGCTCGAGAAAAATTATTATTTTTCGTAGCTTCTATAAGTAAACCCGTTAAATAGAAACCCCTAATTTAACATGCGGAAGGCAATGGAAATGGCATGTTGTCGTAAAACTATTTATTTTTCCGGAAAACTACTTTTGTAACATAAAATATTCAGTTTTGCTTATTTTGTGTAGCGCAATCTAATACAAATGATTTGAAGCAGTGTTGCCAACTTTTATTAGGGAATTAAAATCTATATTCATAAAATGTAAGCAATTTTCCATAAAACGTTGGTGAAAAATTGTTCAAAGCTGATATATCATACAAAATGTCAGGCTTAACATTCATTTGAGAATAAATTATTGTTAAACAAGATTGTTTGAAACTCAATCTTGCAAGTTACTTTAATAAACTCGTTGCACTGCATATATTAATCTATAACAAACGTACTGAATAAATTGTACGTAATACACAAGTTAACTTGGTTTATTCTTGATCCTTAATTAATACTCTCTGATGTACGGAAAATGTTACAGTAAAAATAAAAATGCTTACACTTGTGATTTTAAAAGAAGCGAAACAGATTTCATCTAAGATTTTTTTTTTGCTTCGACTTTTTTTTGCTCGGCAAGCATTTCCTTCTTGGTAAGAAGAATTTTTAGGTAAAACACATCAGGATGATCTGATTCACTCTTTTTAATATCAGTTTCAATTATAATAGCGTCTTCTTCTATTGAAAGATTTTACTCTGAATGTCTGAGGAGGAAATCATTTTTTATTCTTTTATTTGGATCAGGGAAAAGCCCACTGGAATTAGTTTCTGTCAAACTTGTTCTCAAGTAGGCATAAAAACTCCTCATCTTTTGCATCAATAGATCAAAAACATCCAAATGATACATTTGCTTAAATCTAGTGCTTCTATAGTAACTACATCTAATGAGACAGTAACATAAGAAACGATTTCTTGATAACATTACGTGATAAATGAAAGTCGAAAGAATTGAAACATTTGTTAAATATGCGGCACATGCTAGCAATGGGCTTGTTATATCCATAATTAGTTCTGACAAAGGGAATCCGAAAAAAATAGGAAAACTACGATGTCGAATGTCAAATTGTAACAATTGAAAGCTCTATGTGCTCTTTAAAATTTAACTTGGTTCCCAGAACACCCAGGTCCTTAACAGACGATGCGCGTTCGAGAACAGTTTGTGGAATATTGTAGTCGAACTTGAATACAGACTTTTTGCTACAAAAAGAGACGACGGAGCATTTAGTGGCATTTAAACCATTTAGAAATATGAAATACGAAAGTCATCAGCGAACGATAGTTTCATACACTTGATCGAAAAATTTAGATCGTTGAGATACAATAAAATTATGAACGGTCCAAGGTGACTTCCTTGAGGAACTCCAGATGTAACAGCACTTGGTGAGGTTGTACAGGCTCCTTTTTTCACTATCATTTCATTACCAGTTAGATATGATCGAAGCCAATTAAAAAATGATCCATTTAGTCCCAGTCTACTTAACTTGGAGATCGTTATGTGATGATTGATTTTGTCGAACGCAGCAGAGGAAGTTGAAAGCTTTGGCATGGATCCAAGCTGAGTCTCTGATATGTAGTCAGAGCAACTATGTGTTATAAAATCCAGAACTATAATTTCAAACAGCTTCCAAGGTAGTTGGATACTATACCCTTATTCACATAGGATTTCTTCCATATTTCAGGACAAATTCCAGAACGCAAAAAAACAATTGAAAATGTTGGATAGTTGAACCAACAAACTATTAGAACACTTTCTTATCACCACGAATGGAATCCCAGAACTTCTTCGTTTCTTTTATTATCAGACTTCGCTTCGTAAGCATGTCGTGTAATTTTTGCTTTAAGAATTCGATTTTTATCATACACAAAATTTGTTATTATATTATTGAAGAATCGCATTCCATTTATTACGTTTTTTGCATTATTGAATGTATTATCACTGAGACGATATCTTCCATCTGACATTAATATCCTTGAGTGCAAAATGTTGAAATAACATCTTGTACCACTCGAGATCGAAAAGCATAAAATCGAAATTTTGTCCACTGAAGTAAACATTGGCTAGAACCGCCTTCTAGTAAATTTTAGTTTTATCAAGGGAAAATTCGGCCAACTCGACCAATTGCTGAAACGTTCGCCCATCTTTAATTTTTTAGGGTTTCATAAAACTCACAAGTTTCAAAAATTTGCAAAGAATTTTGTGGAATGATGTTTTTTGAAATTCGCGCGAAATCCGCGCCATAGCATCAAAATCTTAGCAGAAACCGCGCCAAATCCGCGAAAATCGCGAAATCCGCGAAAACCGCGAAATCCGCGCGACCGTAACAACCCTGCACGTTTAGTTTCTTTCTTTTCTGCCATAGCAATCGCACCTTGATTATCTTCAAAAATGGGTATGGGGTACAAACTTGATTCTCGCAAATCCGTCATCAATCCACTCAGCCAAAGTGTTTCACTAACAGAAGTACTCATTGCAATATATTCTGCTTCCGTTAAAGACATTGCCACAGCTCGCTGTTTCTTAGACGACCACGCAATAGTACACCCAAAAACTTTGATCAGAAATCCGGATACACACTTACGATTCAGCTCATCACTGGCATACTCTGCATCTGCAAATACCTTGACTGGAGGATCATGCGGGTTTCTTCTGAATGTCAGCTTCATATTCTTGGTAGCTTGAAGGTAACGCAGCACTCGTTTAGCATGCTTCCAATGATCTTCTCCTGCAGCATCCTGGAATTTTGCTAAGTAAGCCACAATATAGTAAAGATCTGGTCTTGTTCCCATCATCAGGAACATGAGACTACCCACAAGTTCTCGATAGGGATGACTACAACCTTCAGTTGATCGCGAAGTTGCAGTTTTGTTTCAGCAGGTGTATTAACAGGTTTACAGTTCTCCATACCAAAACGTAGCAATATTTTCTGAATTAGTGCTTCTTGAGATAAATGCATTGCACCTTCATCGCCATACTCTCTCTTGATTCCCAGGAAATGGTTGAGTTCATGAAAATCCGTCATTTCGAACTCCATTTTAAGCTTCGTATTGATTTCATCTATCATTTTCAAATGTTTAGCCGCAACAAGAAGATCGTCCACGTAGATCACAAGGTAAATTATCTGCTCTCCTTGTCCACGAATATAGACGCAATAGTCATGCCGAGACCGAGTAAAACCCATACTCATCAGAACTTCGTTGAAACGACCATTTCAGCAGCGAGTCGATTGCTTGAGACCATAAAAAGATTTATTTAATGAACAAACTTCGTCGGGCTGACCACATACCCCCTCTGAAACTCGCATGTACACCTTTTCTGTAAGAAACGTCGTTTTCACGTCCATTTGATGAACTTTTAGTTCTCGATTCGTTGCCACAGCTAAAATCGTACGAATGGTTGAAAGCTTGGCTATCGGTGCAAAACTTTCATCATAGTCCACGTGCTTCCGCTGTAAGTACCCTTTGGCAACCAGTCGAGCTTTGTAGCGCACATGATTCCCATCAGCATCGGTTTTCATGGTAAACACCCATTTGTTTGGAACTGGTTTAACCTTATCAGGGCACTTGACCATCGTCCAGGTGTTATTTTTCTGCAATGACATCAGTTCATCATTAATTGCTTGCCTCCACTTCGATTCTTGTGAATGTCCATCGACCTCGGCGTAACACGAAGGCACCTGTTGAAATTCATCTACAGCAGAAAGTGCTTTATACGGGGCAACAAAATCGGTGAACCAACCTGGAGTCTTGCGCTCCCGGCCACTAGACCTTGCAACATACTCTTCACAGTTGTTCCCATTTTTCAAATGTGGTGGGAGCGCAGATATATATTCATCTTCTTCCTCGAGACAATGATCTTTTGATAGATTTGTATTATTGTCTCTTTCATTCTTATCTTCAGATTCGGTTGTTTGCAATACGTCATTACTGAAAGGCTCTAGGACAGGAATTCCATCCGGAACCACTACTTTCGTTATATCTTCGTTAGGTGTCTTGAAAGGAAATTTTGATTCGTCAAACTTCACATCTCTTGTTACGAACATTTTTCTCTTATCGGTATTCCATAGACGATAACCCGTCGGTGAATACCCAAGCATTACGCTGCGTAGTCCATTTGCATCTAACTTGCCCCTTTTCTGCTTTGGAATCCACGCAAATGACTGACATCCAAAAACTTTCAGTTTTCCAACATCCGGCTTTTGACCGTGCCAACATTCAGCAGGAGTTTTGTTTTCTTTTAGTGCATCAGTAGGGCTTCGGTTTGTAGCGAATACTGCATTAAGTACTGCTTCTCCCCACATATATTTTGGAGCTCCGGATTCCGCAAGTATTGCTCTCATTTTTTCGACAATCGACCTGTTATATCTTCTACCACTCTATTTTTCTGTGGTGTGTAGCCAACGGTTGATTCGAGTTGAATTCCTTGTTTTGTATAGTAGGCACACTGCTCATTTGAAAAATATTTCTTTCCGAGGTCACATCTCAAATTTGCTATCTTCATACCGAACTTTGCCGTTGCCATAGCCTCAAATACCTTGAAATATTTAAAAACTTGGTCCTTACGCTTCATCAAATAAACCACAGCAAAATGAGTATAGTCATCATTGAATGAGACAAAATACTGATATCCTTCTAGTGTCCGCGGTGTAATCTGACCACAGACATCAGTGTGGGCGCGCTCCAATGGGTCGATTCTTGATAAACGGCAACCGAACCATTTTGCTTTCTGCACAGCTATCGCAAAATCCACCACCGTGAACATCATCAATGTCATGAATTATTCCATACTGTTTCAAGCGTCGTACATTTTTGAAACTTAGGTGTCCAAAGCGTTTGTGCCACAACTCCATCTTGTCATCGTTATTCTTCACAATCATAGCTGAACCGGGAATCATACATTTAATCTTTAAGAAAAACAGGTTTCCGTGTAATAGTGCCACAGCTAAGATTTCGCCATTCTTGGATAAAACTGCTCGATCTTGCATGAAATTAACTTTGACTCCAGCTTTCAACAAACGCGACAATGATAGCAAATTGTATTTGAGATTTTTGACAATTTTTGATTTTTGATTTTTCCCGTGAACAAAGGTGCCCTCTTTCGTGGCGTTGAGCTTCTCACCATGTTTTGCACTCTCGATCACAAGTGAGATTTCCAAGTTTGAAAACTCTTGGAAACATTCTTCCTCGTATGCCATATGACGACTTGCTCCTGAATCAAGAATCCATTCAATTTCATAATCCTTTCTCAGACCTTGGATCGTTTCTGGCGATGACAACATCAACGCCACTTCTCTATCTACGGGTATACTTGCCACTTGAGCTTTATCTCGACGGGTTTTGTTCTTAGGACAGGTGAACTTTTTATGACCTGGTTCGCCACACACGAAGCAATTTCCTTGAAACTTGCTTTTGTTTTTGCCTTTGAATGATTTCGCTGCAAACGCCGATCCTGATCCATCCAGAACACCATTTAAATTTGATTCCCGACCCGAACGTTTCTACCCTTCGGCCAGCAAACGCGCCTTTACAGTGTCCAATTTCAATTGATTGTCTTCAAGATTCTCCATGGCCGTAGTAACAACATCATACGACGATGGCAGTGAAACGAACAATTGACTAACCGCGTCCAGCTCCGAAACAGTGGCTCCAGCACCCTTTAACTGAAGAATTAATTCGTCGAATCGTCGAAAATGCTGCATTGGCGGTGTTCCTTCTTCCATCTTCATAGTTGCCATAGTCGGATTTAGGTCTGCGTTGCAAATCGCTTCTTTGAAAATGTACTCGCTAGAGAGTTCCACATCTCCTTTGCGGTATTCTTGTCGCGCACGTATTCCAAATGAGAATCAGCTATATACGCCACCAGAAGAGCCTTAGCTTTTTCGTCCTTTACACGAAAAGCCTCCTGTTATGCTGCATCCGTGGGTTCATCCTGCGTGATCATCTCTTTCACTCCATGAGCCGATAGCTGCGTTTTTACACGGAACCTCCATACATCGTATCCCTCGCCGGCAAACTGAACAATTCCAACCTTCGCTGCACTTGACATATTTCTTTCAATATAATAAACTTCAGGTTTAACTTCAGTGGCCAAACGGAACTAGGCCCATAACCTTGAGAGAAAAACGTGTGTGCTCTGGAACAAGATTGGTTTAAGGGCATATAGTCTATAGTTACTAGCCCTTTCCGCAGCAGCAGCTTGACGGATGTCAGCTGCGAACAGAGAAGAAGAAGAAGAAGAAGATTGGTTTATAATGAATAAATTTTCAATAGTTTATAGGCGGTAAACAAACCCAGTAACTAAGATAACTAATAATCAACTGCTTCTTTGATTCATTTCTTCAGATAATTATGCCTAGAATTGTACCACAATAGGCGATTTTCATGCATGACTAAGATTAAAATCTCCTATAAATTACAAAACTGGTTTTATTACAAGCCACAAATATGATCATTTCTTATATGTTTATCAACCTACGTTTTGTGGGTTCCAAATTTTCATAATTCAAATATTTGATTCAAGTTATAATTAACATATGTAAATCAATACCTTCGCAGTTTGATAATTGGCGTCCTGCAGTGGAATTGTCGAAGCATCATGTCAAAACCTGTTTCATTAAAAAAAAATTAATATTTAAACATCTCCAAATAATCTCATATTCGTCTCGTTCCTCTAATTCGTTGCATTCGAAACCATTTACCATCTCTATTCACTACGTTGGCTTTAATGGATCACATAAACATTAGGAAAATAAAAAATAGAAAAATTGTCCTGTGTGAATCAATATTAATATTAATATGTTTGTAATTGATTACGCCGAATGGCGGTGCCTCTGCCGCCGATATTTCCAGGAAATGGCGTCACGCCGATTCCCCGCCGCCGCTGGTCAAAAACACGCTTTAGACATCGGCGTCTAAAGCGTGTTTTTGACCATCGGCGGCGGGGAATCGGCGTGACGCCATTTCCTGGAAATATCGGCGGCAGAGGCACCGCCATTCGGCGTAATCAATTACAAACATATTAATATTAATATTGATTCACACAGGACAATTTTTCTATTTTTTATTTTCCTAATGTTTATGTGATCCATTAAAGCCAACGTAGTGAAGAGAGATGGTAAATGGTTTCGAATGAAACGAATTAGAGGAACGAGACGAATATGAGATTATTTGGAGATGTTTAAATATTAATTTTTTTTTAAATGAAACAGGTTTTGACATGATGCTTCGACAATTCCACTGCAGGACGGTGATTGATTCATTTGCGAAGGATGATAAATTATTCATCAAATGATACAAACCCTGAGAGAATTGGCCATTGAGCTGATAACTGCTTTAAAAAAGTTCTAGCTATTGGAAGGAATGCCGTTATGAGGGTCTTTAGGGGTTCAGAAATATTGTATGCAGCGAAAATCCATTCTACAATTTCGGAAAACTTCAGTAATCCTGATTAGGGCTGTGAAATGGAGCCCACTGGATTATTGTCTTTTTTGTGCTAGTTTCTGGATTGGTTTGTGAGTTTGACAAACCAGGAGGCACAGTTTTCGGTTTTAAACTTGGCTTTTTAGATTTTACACGGGGATCTCTTTTTAGGTGCCTTTTTTGGTAATCTGAGGAACTCTTAACAGACCCTTGAGGAGTGACAAACGATGTACTTTCATTATTTTCATCAGACTCAGATTTCTCTGGCTCTAGACTTGAAAACCCGTTTTTTTTCCAAAGGTGGGGTATCAATGACAGTTTTAAGCATTTTTGCATATGTGCGCTTAGACCGTGATTTATAGAGAGCTTCATTTTATCTTTACGCAACCTAAATGCAGCGCATGCTGAGAGATCATTAGGACTCTCCTTACAATAAACACATTTTCAACGTCTTTATCGCAAAGATTATCCTTATGGAACCCTTCACATCGAATACATTTAGGCTTATTGCTACAATAAGTAGCTGTATGCCCGATTTTTTTTACAGTTCGTGCAATTCATAACATGCGGAACGGAAAACCGAACAGGAAGACGAATTTTATCGATGTAGACATGGCTGAGCAATGCAGACTCGGCAAATGTCACACGAAACGAATCTGAGGAACTATAAGACTTGTTTTCATCATTAATAGATGCTGAGTACTGTTAGATTTGGACTATAATAAACTGTGGTTTATTCCTACATCAATTGTTATTAGTAACCGTTTGTCGTGTATATTTAAAATCAATACATCTAGTAGGCCATCGGGAATACATAATAAAATTTTCTCATTCTAGAATAAATGGTTGATTAAAGCAGACTCTTTTTATTTCCTCTGCATAGGATTTTCCTAATAGGTTATGGGCCTTTTCGCGAACATTCCATCGTAGTGAAAAAAAGTTTCTTTTCGGTCATATTTTGTCAGAATCAATCATCAAAAATGCTAAGCGGGAATCAAGCTATTGCACCTAAAAGGCAACATGACGGATTTACCGCAGGAAGTGGGATAGTTCACAATATTTCGAGTCTTCCGGGAATTGCGCGGCTCACAGGACGTGAAAATTGGCCAACGTGGAAGTTTGCTGTACAAACGTATATAGAGTTGGAGGACCTGTGGAATGCAGTTAAACCGGAGCAGAATGCGGAGGGAACCTACAAAGTTGTCGATGCTGTTGCTGACTGTCGAGCGAGAGCGAAAATTATGCTTTTGCTGGAACCAGAACTTTATGTGCACGTAAAAGAAGCAAAAACCGCGAAAATAGTTTGGGAAAAATTAAAAAGTGCATTCGAAGATACAGGATTGACGCGGCGTGTCGGACTTCTGCACAAGCTAGTGAAAACGGAATTAAATTCATGTTTTTCGATCGATGATTATGTAAATCGGATTGTGTCTACTGCACATCAGCTAAACGGAATTAATTTCCCTATATCCAACGAGTGGGTAGGAACATTACTACTGGCAGGGCTTCCCGATGAGTATCGTCCGATGATAATGGCTTTAGAAAACTCGGGAACAGCAATCACAGGAGATGCGATAAAAACAAAACTGTTGCAGGAGGTAAAAATCACAGCTGAAAATTCGGCGTTGGTTGCGAATCGTAGAACAGGAGCAGCAAGCAGAAGCTCTGAAAATTCCAGATTTAAACCAAAATGTGAAACAAACCACAAATTCGGTCATATTGCTCGTGAATGTAGAAATTCAGGAAAGGAAAACACGTTTTGTGCTGTTTTATCTAGTTTTTCGTCAACAAAGAACAATGACTGGTTCATTGATTCCGGAGCAAGTGTTCATATGACCTGTCATCGTGAGATATTGAACAATTTGAAACCTTCAAACGGAACTGTCGTTGCAGCTAACGGAAACAATATGAATATAACGGGCATCGGCTCGACTATTCTGCGTCCAATATGTCAACCGAACAGTATTGCAGTGGAAGAAGTACAGTTTATCCCGGATTTATCAGTTAATCTTCTTTCCGTAAACCAGATTGTTAGAAAGGGGTATATAGTTGTTTTCTCAAACACCGGATGCAAGGTGATTGATGGAAAAGGAAGTACTGTAGCAACGGCTAAACACGATAATGATTTATTCAAGCTTGAACAAAACTCGAACAGTGCGTTAGCTTGTTCATCAGCGGTAACTTTAAAGATGTGGCACCAGAGGCTTGGTCATCTAAATTTGAAAGGTGTTTGCAAGCTAGCTAATGGATTAGTAGACGGGGTTTCTATCGCAGATACTGATATGAGCGATTGCAAAGTGTGTCCAATGGGAAAACATTGCAGGCATCCTTTTTTTTCACGTGCGACAGAAGTTCTTGATATTATTCACACTGATATATGTGGGCCTATGGAAGTAAACTCTCTTGGTGGAAACAAGTATTACATTGTTTTTATTGATGATAAATACTGGACGAAGTCGGAAGCAGAAGTTTTGAGTATCTTCAAGGATTTTCAAGCAATGGTTGAGCGACAATCCGAACGCAAGATTAAGATACTCCGCAACGACAATGGAATGGAATATCTCAATGAAGGATTCCAAAATCATTTGAAAACACATGGTATTCAACACCAGAGAACAAATACTTACACTCCGCAGCAAAATGGATTGGCGGAGCGCGCTAATCGTTCCATAGTTGAAAGAACTCGATGTTTGTTGTTTGAAGCTGGGTTAGCAAAGGAGTTTTGGACTGAAGCTGTTCATACTTCCGTATATCTACTTAATCGATCGCCGACGCAAGGTCATGATTATACCCCAGAACAAGTGTGGACAAGGAGAAAGCCAAATCTTTCACATTTGCGAATTTTTGGCTCTAAGGGAATGGCGCAGATACCGAAACAACAACGGCAGAAGCTAAATCGAAAATCTCAGGAATGCATCTTTGTTGGTTATGATGATAACACGAAAGGATACCGTTTGTACGCACCGAACTCGCGGAAAGTAATTATCAGTCGAGATGTCTGTTTCATTGATGAGAGTAAATCGAGTCCACCAGAATGCCGGAAAATTCGAAACGTGATACAGTTGGATTATGAATTCACGAACATAAAAACTATCAACGGCTCTAACGATCATTCTTCTGAGACGGACAATGATGGCGAGGATGAGTTCTACACGGACAGTGAAGATGTAAGTGTTGATAATGAGGAGGACGACAGTAATTAACGTGACTCCTGTGCTCCCACCGTGCAAAACTTCATATCCACCTCAGTCACGGTCATAGCGGTCGGGAGCACAAACTTCCAGGCAAGTTCAGTGAATTTAATGTTTCAGTCAAAGGTCTACCGCATTTGAAATAATTACAGAACGAAAATCATTTATTAAATGATAACACATTGGAGGAATCTGATGCTCAAGTGCAGTTCAGTGGAGTAGCTACCGGGCCGGATAAGTGTGTACCTGTCGATGATCCAGCATCGCTCCAAGAAGCCTTATCTCGAGAGGATGCTTATCTCTGGAAACGAGCAATGAATGAAGAATACGATTCGCTAATGTCAAACGATACCTGGATTTTAACAGAATTGCCGCCCGGTAGAAAACCTATCAAATGTAAGTGGGGTTTTAAGACCAAACATGATGCAAATGGCACTTTGGACAGATACAAGGCACGCTTGGTTGTAAATTCGCAGCGAAAGGGGGTTGATTATGATGAGACCTATTCCCCAGTAGTTCGTCATAGTTAACTGCGATACCTTTTTGCCTTGGCAGCCAAACATGATTCATTATTTATTCATTCATTTATTCATCATTCATGGATGCGACAACAGCTTTCCTTCAAGGTGAATTATCAGAAGAAATTTACATGGAACAGCCTCCTTGTTTCGAAAGTTCAAATGAACGAAAATTAGTATGTCGTTTAAACAAGGCACTTTATGGACCTAAACAGTCAAGTCGTGTCTGGAATGACAAACTCGAGCAGATCTACGAAGTTTTGGCTTAATTCGTGGCTATCAAGATAAAATTATGCAATACATTTCGTATGAAAGATCTTGGTAAAGCAGTCAGCTGTCTCGGAATCCGCATTTCTCGTGAGAAGAATGCAGTATCATTGGATCAGGAAACGTATATCGAATCAGTACTTGACAGGTTTAATATGAAAGACTGTAAGACTGTATCGACTCCGATGAATCCAAGTATAAAACTAACTAAGGAAATGACTCCAAAAACTGCAGAAGAAATTGAAAAGATGAAAAAGGTTCCTTATCAAGAAGCAGTGGGTAGTCTCATGTATCTTGCCCAGTGTACCAGACCGGATATTCTCTTTGCGGTTAATCATCTGAGTTGTTTCAATACGAATCCTTGACCTGCATTGGGAAGGAGTAAAACATTTGCTTCGATATCTGGGCTGCAGACTTGGATGATCAACTAGTGGTTACATCTTTATGCAGCAGGGTGGTGCAGTGTCATGGTGTTGTAAAAAACAACCTACGGTGGCACTTTCAATACATGGTTTTATCTGCTACCGTTTGAATACATGGTTTTATCTGCTACCGTTCAAGAGGCTATGTGGTGGCATGGTTTAATGTCACAGCTTGGATTGAAACAACCCGTCGATCTTCGTTGTGATAATCAAAGTGCAATTTGCGTGGCTAAATATAATGGGTATACTCCACGAACAAAACATATAGACATTCGACAACACTTCATTCGAGATGCGCTGGAAGAAAACATTGTTAAACTAACGTATGTGAGCACAGAGCAAAAAAATTGCTGATGGTCTAACAAAACCACTAGATCGTATTAAATTGGAACGCAACCGATTGGCGATAGGAATAAATGCATCATCTTAAGGAGGTGTGTTAGATTTGGACTATAATAAGCTGTGGTGTATTCCTACATCAATTGTTATTAGTAACCGTTTGTCGTGTATATTTAAAATCAATACATATAGTAGGCCACCGGGAATACATAATAAAATTTTCTCATTCTAGAATAAATGGTTGATTAAAGCAGACTCTTTTTATTTCCTCTGCATAGGATTTTCCTAATAAGTACAATTGCTTGCACTCGAGTATCTTAACTCCCTTAAGCATACAGTTTTTGAAACGACCAACTCAATTTTGAAGTAAGTCATCGACTGTGAGTGACAACACCGTCAATTTCCACCTCCTTCGATTGAATGTGAACTCGAAATTCAATAATGAATAATTCACAGGTTACAATTTCGTTGGTCTGTTTCAAATCGTTAATTACAACTCGAATTTTATCTCTATTAACTTTTGAAATTTCTATAATTTCTGAAAAATGTGATGTCAAATTTTTAGTAATTTGCATCAAATTCAATGGCTTTAATTTGCGTCTAAAATAGACTATCCATGGCCCAGAAGTACCCTTTGGATAATGCTTAGCCCTGGAAGCATTAAAGATCTTGTAAGCATCCGGAATTGGATTCGGATTATCTTTCATGTGATCATCCATTACAGTAACTGTTTGGTTTAAAATAATAATATCAAAATGGATTATAAGAATAATTAGATTTCAGTTATAGTGAAGATAATAAAATAAAATTTTCTGGGGGTGTAGGACTCATGCTAGGATTTGGAATCAAATTTTCGTCCATGTGCATCGCTGCGTCCGAGCGGCGTGCGGGGGAAGACTGGTGAGATGTTTCTTTTTGGTTCTATGGTCGGAAAAATGGAAACTCAGGATTTACTCTTCACATATACATTTTATTCATTGGCACTGTGTTCAACTTGTTTCTATTTTTTTGTAATTGTGGAACTTTTCTTATATGGAAAATGCTTTTGCTGTACACTAAGCTGCAAGATTCTGGTTTCAAACTTTTATAATATAGTAGCAAACGTGATTGCACTGTTATAGTTCAAGTTTTCTTTCCTTTTACACTATAGTAGCAAACGTGATTACACTGTTCTAGTTTCAAGATTTTATGTCTTTTTACACAATGGTAGCAAACGTGATTACACTTTCAAATCCACTTCTTTTGTTTTGCTTATTATTTTACTTTGACTACACGGCTCTATGGTTGCTAAATTTAGACGTCTCTGTTTTTCACACTTTCTGTACACCAGTTTTCTGGAAGTTATATATTTGTCATATAGACGAAACTTGGAATCTAACTATTCATCGGTATTACTTTTTCGCTATAGTATTCTGCTTTACTGCATGAAAATATTTCTTTAGAACAATTTTAAAACTCCAACTTCACGGTAAATACATCAACTGTCAACGGCATCCGCGACTTACGTTTATCTTTCGCGGATTCTCTGAAACTGACTATCAGGAATCAGAACTAATTGGCTCAAGTGGCACGTTCCCCTAGCTATTTGGAGATTTGTGCCTTGCCGTAGCTTCTCATCAACTTCCTGATAGAAAGGGAAGGATAAAAGGAACATGGAAGGGAATCGGGAAGAGGGTGAGGTGAGAAAACAGTACAAAACAAAGAAATAAATCGTTCTGCATCCCCGAAATGATGCTGAACGATCGGCAGGTGCCATAATGCACGGTTTATAAAACCTCCAACCCCCGAGAGGATTTAGAGATTTTACAAAAGCGACACCATTCTGCATTCCCGGAAGAATGCAGAACGATTCGCAGTATGTATGAGCAGAAGTAAATTCGGCACCCCATAAAGGATGCCGAACAATCCGATAAAAACCTATTTAAGGTGAATACAGAAAGGATTCATTCACTCCAGGAAGAACGATGAACCCTTCTGACTATAGCTCCTTACGACATTGGGTGAGAAATAATTGAATATCCTTTAATTTTAGCTCCGTATACACAGACTCAACCATGTGTGAAGAGACAAAAACCCGGATACGTAGTTGCATCAATGCGGGACAATTACATATCAGATGATATGAAGTACCGTAAACGCATTCACACAAATCACACGAATAATAGTCAGCACGTTGAATATTAGCCATGTGATAATTGAATTTGCAATGTCCAGTCAGAGCTCTGACCAGAATACTGCAATGATGCTTGGAAAAATGCAGTAGACACCTTGACATTTTCAGATTCAAAACTGGTAAAAAAGTTTTTGTCAGCGCAAGTTTGCAAGCTGCGCGAGTTGCTGGCATGTTTGGATGCAGCCCAAGAACGAATCTTGTGCTTTATCTAACTAGTTGAAAGTGGTAAAGCTGGTTCCGGGCCAATGAAATCATTCGTTGCACCAGCTCTAGCCAACTCATCAGTCCATTCATTTCCAGTAATACTAGAATGGCCGGGTACCCATAAGAAGTAAACAGCATTTGAAATGCTAATGTCTTCAGTTTGAGTTCTACATGCGATCACTAGATTTGACCGTGAATCATTCGAACTGAGTGCTTTTAAAGTTGCCTGACTGTCGGAACAAAAATAAACTCGTTTACCACAGATTCTCTGCTGAAGTGCCTATTGTATTTCATACAGAATCGCGTAGATTTCTGCTTGGAACACAGTACAGTATTTACCAAGTGAATGAGACTGCTCTAGTCTCATTTCACGACAGTAGACACCAGCACTAGCACGACCATTCACCGTCCGTATAACAAACTATGTGTTCATCAAGTTGTCGTTCCAAATAACCAGTCAACCATTCCTCATGAGGAAGATAGCTCACATTGAATGTTTTGAAAGGAAAACTCCAGCGAATAAATATTCATCCCAGGTAACCATTTGAGACCACAAGCGAGTGTGGCTAATAGCATAGTCTATAGCGTTACTGTTTCAAAGCCCTGTAACCTTAAGACGGTATGCACAAGATAATGCTTCTTGGTTTAGAAACACATGTAGTTTAATGCACAGTAGCGCCTCTAGAGCAGCAGTAGGAGTTGTCGTGAATGCTCCTGCCATAGCCATTAGGACCATCCTTTGGAGATGATTTAGTTTTGACTGAACTGTCGCAACTTCTCCTTTCTGCCACCATACAAGACATCTGTATGCTAAAATTGGTCTAACGATAGTTGTGTAGATCCAATGAATGCATCTGGGATTGAGTCCCCAGGATTTTCTACAAGCTCGTCTTCATGTAAGCCATGTAAGCTCTTTTAATCCTAAAGTCAATGTGAGCAGACCAACTCAGTTTTGAATCAAGAATAACCCCAACGTACTTAATTTGATCAACCGCAGTGACCTCTGAACCGAAGAACTGTAACGGACAAGCTCCTGTGATTATCCTACGATGAGTGAAAAGCACCATTGATGTTTTGCCCGGATTTAGAGATAATCCAACTTGAAAACACACTTGTTCAACAGATCGCAGAGCTTGCTGCATTAAATCAAAGAGAGTGTTAATGCTTATACCGGTCATCAATATATGATAATCGTCGGCAAAACCAGAATTCGGAAATCCAATGTTATTAAGTTTACTTAACACACCATCAGCGACTCGGTTCCATAAAAGTGGGGATAGTACACCACCTTGAGGACACCCACAGACACTCAGCTTTCTAATCTCTGCTTGCCGAAGCGATGAACAAAGAAGTCGATTGCTAAGCATTGCGTGTATCCAATTTGTGATACTTGAAGGTATGCCATGACCACGGGCTGCTTCCAGAATTGAATTGAAAGACACGTTGTCAAAGGCACCTTCAATATCTAGGAAAACTCCCAAGCAAGATTGCTTTTGTGAGAAAGCTTTTTCAATGTTGTACACAACATCATGTAACAGCGTTGTAGTGGACTTTCCACGCTGGTAAGCATGTTGCATTCCATGTAGCGGATGCACGCCCAAACTAACATTCCTGATATAGTGATCTACAATGCGTTCCACTGTTTTAAGAAGAAATGAACTAAGACTGATAGTCCTGAAACTCTTCGCTTCCTCATAAGTGTCGCGACCGCCTTTAAGTATAAATTTGACAATTATTTCCTTCCAAGCTCTTGGAATATATCCTGTCGCAATACTAAAAGTAAGTATTTTTTCAAAACATGTTTGAAATGTTCATACCCTTTCTGCAGTAAAACTGGGAAAACTCTCAACTGTCCATTTGACCGATTCAATCGTCACAATTCTTCGAGCAAGGGTCCAAGAATCGTAACTACCCGAAAAAGTCTCGGAAACAGCTGTCTTAGATTCGAAAGTAACTTATTTATTCTGCTAGCCTCGTTTAGACTAGAGACATTTGTGCAGAGGCTTTTCTAGACACTTCGCTCAGACGATCGAAGAGCATTTTTGTAAGCCTTTCGAGCCGATACGAATGCCTGCGACCCATCTCTGCGTCGGTGGTTCCAAGCTCTTCTGCATAGTTTCCTTAGTCTAGCAAGTTGAGCATTCCATCAAGGAGTTCCTCTAGTAGCTCGCACAATCCGAAGTGGACAAGCCTCTTCATATGCTGCAGTGAGTTTGTCTCGTCGACAACATTTTCCAAATCAATTGGCTTCACTTGATCTCGAAGGCTTCACTTGATCTCGATTACTGTGAATTTCACACAGCGAAAAGTGCACAAATCTAACCAAACTGTTCTAGATTTGCACTAAACTGAGGATATTTACCTTCGATTTGCGAACAACAAATCGTAATAGTTCTTTAGAAAACTCTTAGAGCCATTAGAACGGCTGATTTTGTGTAATGCTTTCCACCGTTGTTTTTTCAACAATGCTAATGACTGGCAGCTGTGACGTAATCGCTCTTGTCGAAAGCGAAACTGGCAGTGCAGCCGACACAAAACACATCTGCTCGTAGTGGCGATAGAATCCAAACTGATACAATTTTTGTTAAGAGGTTTCTTTTTATGTGGTTTCGTTTGTAGCTTTTTCACTAATGGGCGGTCCTAACGGCTATAAAAATAGCCGCATACAGAATTTTAATGTCGATTATTTCATTTCGGATTTGCATTTCATGGAAAGAAACTACCAGGGTGCTGTACGGGATTTATTCCTGATTTTCAGTAGGACCAAATTGTGGAACTCACTACGATATTAAACACTGTTCGGAACATTTTCCTCGAACGATTTGTTGTACAGCAGCAGATATTTTGTTCTCTTCCTCAGAACGCGTTCTGATTAGCTGGTGTTGACATGGGTCAAATGAGACAGGTTTTTCAATAGTGTACTATTGAAATACTTCAATGCTTTTGCTATACACGTTTAAGTTGAAAAATTTCGATTCTTTTGGTAGTTAGATTATATAAATCCTTTCACAGATCACTGAGCTATGAGCTTTAAAAATACGATAAATTTAAACGCGCCTTATGAATTATCCTCTTTGACATTCGTTTATACAAAACATTTCAGAAAAGTTTAATTTTGAACTATTTGAGATTATGTCACACAACTGAAAATTTTATCATAAAATTGTGATCGTATTTCCGATGGCATGTCGCAAGAATTATGTTGATTCATTAGATACAGCAGGAGATATTCACGATCAAAAACTTATCACTCTCTCAGAGGGTAAATTTTGAAAAGGCACCCCATAGTAAAGTAAGTCGCATTCACGACAAAAAGATGTACTTATGATCAGATAACGAAGGTTCGAGCTCATCGGAGACGAGCCAATTCACCAACTCATGCGCAGTTCTATCACAGCAGAGAGTTACGTCCAAAACCTCCTCTCTTCCAGATCTCGCAAAAGTTGGACGATTTCCTGCATTGAATATGTGCAGGTTTGTACTGCTCACAAATTTCATCAAATCAGAGCCTCTCGAATTTATATCTTTGCTGCCCAAAATGATATGATGAGCATTGATGTCACTGCCAATTATAAGCAGTAAATCTCTTTTTTAGCAGTGTGATACAACCTTTATAAAGTCATCACTTGGCAAAGGTTGGTTATGCGGTAAATATGCTGAACAACGGACATATTTCCTGTCTATGCCATCAATAGTCATACCAACTGAGACAGCACAAATATCCCGAGTTGTGAGCTCTAATATGAAAGAAACATCGAGAGTACTATTAGCAAGTATGCATGCTCGAGGCATTTCACGTGGATTAGTCATACCGGTCTTGTTGAAGGCAACGAAGACTGGGTTTAACAACCCTTTTGGAAATATGGTTCTTGAGCCAAAGCTATAGAAGCCTTCTTGCAGAAGTCTGGATATATTCATAGTTGCTGTACCTTTATGCTGGAGATTGATTTGTGCTACTCTAACCATTATCAATTAAAGTAACGAACACTCCATCTCCAGCACTTACCATTCAACAACTAGAAGAAACCAAATATTTTGTCTTATAACCGCCTATAGCGAACCATGGAAGGATTATTTTAAATGCTTTAATAATTTAAATCCCACGAGTTGCGAAGAATGCAATCGTCTACTGTGCCAGAGCTTCGCATACACAGTAAGGGAAAAACCCAAGCTATTCCGTTCAATGCATTGTTTAACCTCCTACAGCCATTCAGTCATCGGCACGAAAATACACCTTGACTTAGGAGTTCCTATTTTTGTGACCTTTTACGACAAGGAACAGGAAACCAGTGGATCAATTCTTGGTAGAAAATAATTCCGCCGGATGCCACACGGCTTACATGTTTGGTGGACTTATAGCACCGGTACAGGTGGATCGTAGCATTATTCTTAGCCAGTTGGGAAACCGCTTGATGGAAACTTGGCTGCACATGGATTCATTCATTACATTGGAATTTGAATCAAATTTTGAAATTACAAAAGAAACCAACAATATAGACTTTACTTACCTAACAGCTATAGTTCTGGGGTCTGTCCTCTTTTTGTATTAAGCATACGTCTCTACATAACTAGGTCCATGGCTGCTCGTCGCCAGCCACTCAAGGCACGGATGCTTTGTAGATCACCCTCCACTTGATCGATCCACCTTGCTCGCGTCGCTCCTCTTCTTCTTGTCCCAGTCGGATTAGATTCAAGAACCCCCCCTATGACTTGTAGACGACCGATTTTACCTGTCCGTACGATGGATGGTTCTTCTAGAAGATGTTGCAATTCGTGATTCAAACGTTTCACGTTTCGTCTCCCATCTGCACTCCGTTATAGATGATTATCAGCACATTTCTTTCGAAAACACTAAGGGCACGTTGGTCCTCTGCCAATACAGTTCAGGTCTCGTGGCCATAGAGAAAAATCGGTCAAATGAGCGTTTTGTAGATGGTCAATTTCGTGCGGTGGCGTACTTCTCTCGAAGGGTTTTTCTAAGTACGCACGATGTCCTACCAAATGGCGCATCTGAATTTCTCTACTGGTATCATTATCGGTGATCACCAGTGAGCTCAAATACACGAACTCGTTAACCACCTCGATATCGTCACCGTCTACCAATATTTGTGGTGGGAGGCGTAATGTTTCTTCACTAGAGCCTCTTCCTCTCGTGTATTTTGTTTTTGACGCATTTATGGCCTGTTCGATACGCCCAGTTCCAGCTTTCAGTTTGATGTATGTTTCCATCATCTTCTCAAGGTTACGTGTCACCAATATCAATATCAATATCGCCACCGAGGCCAAAAAGCAGTACGGACTTTCGGAAGATTGTGCCAATCGTGTCGATCCTCATGCTTCGAATCACAGCTTCCAAAGCAATATTTAACTAGATACAACAGATACCTTGCAGGTGCCCTCTTCAAGATTCGAATGGACTCGAAAGCGTCCCACTCTATCCATCGTTATTAGTATTCGTGTACCATAGCTGTTCTCGATCGATTGTGTCGAATGCCGCTTTTGAGTCAATGAATAGGTGATGCGTGGGTAGGTTGTATTCACGGAACTTCTAGAGTACTTGTCATATCGCGAATATTTAATCCGTAGTGGCGCGGGCTCCAGTAACTTCCGCTTATTATGGCCCTACGAATTTCTTAGCTATTGGTGGTAGACGACGGCAAAAGATTTGAGAGTATACATTGTAGGTGGCGTTCAGTAATGTGATTGCGCGGTAACTGCAACAATCTAGCTTATCACCCTTTTTGTAGATGAGACATACTCGTTCCATCCATTCCTGCGGTAGAATCTCCTCCTCCCAAATCTTAGAAATCATCCTAGCTAGTGCCTTTTCTCCATGTTTGAGCAGCTAGCCTGGTAAATGGTCACTGCCCGTGGTTTTGTTGTTCCTTAGCTTGCCGAACTCCTCACTTATCTCCGACAGATCAGGTGCTGGGAGTTTGTCGTCGACTGAGCGTGCACCCCGATTTATTCCTGTGTTGTTCCCTGTATCTTGGGGAAGAAGGTGCTTCGAACTACCATTCCTCGTGAGGCTACAAAGTTCACACATCGTTGGCCGTTGTCGTTTGTTACCACGTGCAGGCTTCCAGTCCATTGCCTCCCGGCCTACCTGAGCATTCATGTCACCGATGACTAGTTTTACTTCCCGCCGTGGACAGCTGTCGTAGGTTCGTTCCAACTGTACGTAAAATGCTTCTTTCTCGTCATCGGGTCTCGTCTCATGTGGGCAGTGCACGTTGATGATGCTGTAATTGAAGAAGCGGTCCTTGATCTTCAATACCCATATCCTATCACTGATTGGCTGCCACACAATCACGCACTGGCGCATCTTGCCCAACACTATAAATCCCGTTCCTAGAACGCTGGTTGTGTCACAACTCTGGTAGAATGTAGCCGAGCGATACTCACTTTTCCACACCTCCATCCAACATAGTCCCTGCTATGCTACGACATCGAAGTCGCGGATTTGAAGCTTATCATGCAGCATTTGGTCGTATCCTGGGAAGCCAAGCGATTTGCAGTTCCATGTGCCAAGCTTCCAATCATAGTCCTTTGTTCGTCGCGTAGGTCTTTGCCAATTATTCCGAGTCGTATTTCTTCTTTGATGGTTCGTAACTTCTCTTTTGCGGACGGCTTGTTAGGCCTGCACCAACCTCCTGTCTCATCGGAGGGTCATTGTTTCAGCACTGTTTAGAGATCCCCGCTGACACAAAGACGGTAATCAACCGCTCCTAACATGGAGAACAGACGCTGTTTCGAGCCGCTCCTAACATGGGGAACATATGCTCGAATACCGCTAGCTACATCGAGATATGATCTAGAAGAAATACCATCAGCAGCGTCACTTGCGTCAGCATCTTTCCAACACAGTGATCTAGCGGATGACTTGAGGAATTAAAATGTCGAGGTATTTAATAAAGGTATTTCTGGAATTAATGTATCTCCTATAGCAGTTAGAAACCTCAGATCTGACAACTTAAAGGAAAGTCTTCCAAAATCGTTGATGGCATCAGGAAACAACTATTCGATCATTCACCACAAAACGAGTCTTGCAGAATTTCAGACAGTGAAAGCTATGCCTGCAGCATACGACGAAATCATTGATTACTGCGAAATTTTGTCGTGAATACGACTTACTTTACTATGGGGCGCCTTTTCAAAATTTACCACCTGAGAGAGTGATAAGTTTTTGATCGTGAATATCTCTTGTTGTATCTAACAAATCAACATAATTTTTGCTACATGCCATCGGAAATATGATCACAATTTTATGATAAAATTGTCAGTTGTGTGACATAATCTCAAATAACTCAAAATTAAACTTTTCTGAAATGTTTGGTATCAACGAGTATCAAAGAGGATAATTCGTGAGGCGCGTTTGCCTTTGTCGTATTTTGAAAGCTCATAGCTGAGTGATCTGTGAAAGGATTTGTGTAATCTAACTACCAATAGAATCGAAATTTTTCAACTTAAACGTGTATAGCAAAAGCATTGAAGTATTTCAATAGTACACTATTGAAAAACCCATGTCAACACCAGCCAATCAGAACGCGTTCTGAGGAAGAGAACAAAATATCTGCTGCTGTACAACAAATCGTTCGAGAAAAATGTTCCGAACAGTGCTTGATATCGTAGTGAGTTCCACAATTTGATCCTTCTGAAAGGCAGGAATGAATCCCGTACAGCATCCTGATAGTTTCTTTCAATGAAATGCAAATCTAAAATGAAATAATCGACATTAAAATTCCGTATGTGGCTATTATAGTCGTTAGAACCGCTCATTCGTGAAAAAGCTACAAACGAAATCATGGATTCTATCGCCACTGCAAGCAGATGTATTGTGTATCGTTTGCAAAGCTAGTTTCGCTTCCGACAAGAGCGATTACGTCACAGCTGCCAGTTGTTTGCATTGGTAAAAAAATAACGAAAAGTGGACAACGGTGGAGAGCATCCCACAAAATGGTTCTCAAAGTTTTCTAAAGAACTATTAGGATTTCTTGCTCGCAAATCGAAGGTAAATATCCTCAGTTTTGTGCAAATCTAGAACTGTTTGATTAGATTTGTACACTTTTCGCTGTGTGAAATTCACAACAATCGAGATCAAGGGGAATGCTTGCATAATTCATACAATTGATCAACTAATTGATATTCGAAGTGTTAAGGAACATGTCAGTTGTTTTCGTATTCACGACATCCAGTTATGTCTCTGACATTACCCACCCGCCTTTTTTGCAACAAACACAGAAATGAGCTATCATATTATATAAATCTGCCAAAAATAAAGGTTGATGGTTAGTGAAAGGTAGTCTTTTATTATTAAGATATTCAAAACATGAAAACTGTAATAAGTATTGATGCCAATGGGAAATAATAAAGTTGGTTTGCAAAACGACAATTATCTTATAATTTTTCGTAAATTATATCTTCAATATTGTACTTTGCAACTTGAATACAGTCCGCCTTGGTATTGCTTAAGGAAAACAGCACATAATTTATGAAAAATGTGTATTTTTTATAAACCAGCGATTTCTCTTCGATTTTGTTTTCAACATATCTCGATAACAGCTACTCGCATCGTCTTGATGTCAAAGAATAATTTATTCAAAATTTCATTAGGATTACAAAAATAATAAACTTGGTGACGGAGAACCCAGACTGATTTCTCGATTTAGTTCCTCATATATCTCGAAAACGAATTTCGGAAGCTTTTTCATTGAACGTAGCTTAGAGAATAATATTTCATTGCTCAGATATTTTTATTCCTATAAAAACATCTTTTTTCTGAAATTGTTAAAAAGTTTTTCTTCGGGAATCTTTTGTATTTATCATCTCTCAAACTCTAGAACATTGAATTCAAAATGAAACTCAGCCTTTTTTCAGAGATGGTTTGGCCGATTTTCATGAACTTCGGTTTGAGTAGAAGGTCTTATAATCCCAAATAAAATTCCTGAATTTCATATGGATCCGACTTCCGGTTCCAGAACTACTGGGTTGAGCGTTAAAAATTTTATTGCGCCACCTAAAGCAACGAAGCAAACGAGGGAATTCTTAACAATTAGGATAAAAACTGTTCCAATTTATAGGTCATATTTGTTGCTGGTGATACGAACCAACTTCGGCTATTCCGATTCTCGAAGTTACGTTTCGGAAATATTGAAAATAGTGGTCAAAAACTGCAAAAAAAAATTTACCTTGCTTTTCTTCCAGATGGCCAAATCGATTTTCACAAACTTGTAGATTCAAAGGAAAAGTCTTACGGTTTCATACAGAATCTCGGAATTCGTTGTGGGTAATACTTCCAGTTCCGGGCCCATTGGATGTTTTGATTTGTAGATTTGGCTAGATTACGTTCGAAAAAACTTTCCTGTTTCTATTTAATGAAGAGTTGTTTTTAGAACTGCCATAGTATTATTTATGATGGTATGAGTTATATAAGAAAGACATTATTGCACCACTAGGTGGATTAAAATCGGTTTTTTTAAATAGTTATTGTCGAACAATGATTTTCAAGTTTTCGAATAAAAACACTAAAAAAATCCTTATCTAATCTAACACTGAAAAAAATTGAAATTGAAATCGATAAAGTGAAAAGTAAGGCATTTTTAATGCAAAAAACATGCTCTTGGAAAAGAATTTTTGAAAGTTATCAGCCTGTTATTCCAGAACTGGAAGTAGTATTCGGATGAAATTCGGTAGGGTAATATGGGATTGTAAGATCTTTCATTTGAGCTTGTATAAAGTTGTCGAGCGGTCTGCGAGAAAATAGAGTGCACTTTTTTACACATTATACCCCGTAACTTCCGAACCGGAAATCGAATCCGAATAAAAATCAATAACAGGCTATGGAACTACAGGTGCTTTCATTTGAAAATGACTTGAAGAAAATCGGTTAAGTGGTCTCTGAGAAAATCGAGCGCACTTTTTTATGTTTCTTAAAGTTTACCTCGTTTTTTTTCCCGAACTGGAAGTTCAGTCCAAACCAAATTCAATAGCAATCTATGGGACTAAGAGACCTTTCATTGGAATCGAGTGCACATTTTTTTTCATACACACATACGCACACACAGGCATGTTGCTTACTCGACGAACTGAATCGAATGGTGTAGACAAGAAAGGCAAAAAATAATAGTCAATATTGATGTGGTTTTTATCGTATAAATTATCACCTATTTAATTCAATTTCCTAATATTTCGAATATTTAAAATGTAGGTAAAAATAGGTCTATGGATAGATCTAACAAATACAAATCGTTTCTACGATAGAAAAGAAATTGAAGATAATGGATGCAAATATGTGAAACTACAATGCCGTGGACATGGAGAGACGCCAACTCAAGAGCAAACGAATGCATTTATTGAAATCGTTGATGAATTTAGTAGAGATCATCCATTAGAAATCGTTGGAGTACACTGTACACATGGTTTCAATCGAACGGGTTTTCTCCTAGTTTCTTATATGGTCGAGAAAACCGATTGTTCGGTAGAAGCAGCTTTAGCTGCATTTGCTAAGGCACGTCCACCTGGTATTTATAAGCAAGATTACATACAGGAATTGTTCCGACGTTATGAGGAAGAGGAAGATGCAATTGCCGCCCCACCACTGCCAAATTGGTGCCAGCGTAAGTGTTTTTTTGGATACTTCTCCGTTATCCGAGTGCAAGAAAAAATATTTTCAACACATGCCTTAGTTAAATCGTAATCCCCGTTGCGAAATCGAAATATTTTCTATCGAAACTTTAATTTCATTGCGTAATGACGCAATCCGAGTCGTTCAATGAAAAGCAGTGGCTTCTTGCATACAAATCTGTAACCGATCTACCCGATGTCAGGAACCTTTAATTTAGCTACATTAACCTTAGTTAGGTACATTCGCCCTAGTAAGGTACATTCATTCTAGTTAGAAATCAGCAGGAGCAAGATTTGGGCAGTGTCAAAGCATACCGTGTTAGCCATTTTTTTCCTGCGCTCGGATTACCGTTTCCTGTATAAATTATTATGGCAATTCAAATAATAACATATATTTTTCAGAATTCGATGAAACTCATAGTAACGGACAAAGTTCCAGAGAACTTCCAAACAATACATGTGATACATTTGTAAGTGACAACAGATCAGTCGGTGAGCTAAAAGAAGGAGAAATAAGTAGAGCAGGAGCTAAAAAACGACTGAACGGTGAAAGCGGTAGTGGCGATGTTAACGCGGGCAGTAACAAGCGAAGGAAAATTAAGAAGGAGTTCGTTAATAAGAACGCTAGGTTTATGGACGGCATTCGTGGTGTAACACACGTACACGATCAACCTCGACTCGGACAGCTGCAAGAACTTGCACAAAATATGTGTGGATGGAAGTCCTCTGGATTTCCCGGCAGTCAACCAGTGTCAATGGACAACAATAATCTCAATTTACTTCACTCTAAGCCGTATAAGGTTTCATGGAAGGCGGATGGCACGCGGTATATGATGTTAATAGTCAAAGAAAAAGAAATTTATTTTCTCGATCGTGATAACTCGTGCTTTGCTGTCGATGGGATCACCTTTCCCCACTATACGGATTTGCACAAACATTTAACAAATACTTTATTGGACGGGGTAATATATTTAACGTAATCATTTATTCGCACTAAACATTCAAATGAATGTGGTGCTCATAATGCGATAAATAACCTTATATTTCAGGAGATGGTGATGGATCTGGTGGACGGCGTAAAAAAACCTCGATACTTAGTATACGATATTATTAGATATGAAGATGACGACATTGGAAAAAAATCTTTTTACCCGGATCGCCTAAGCTACATCGAACGACGAATTATAGGTAAGCATACAAATGATTGTAGTATTGTTATTGAAATGGTATTATTGTATTAACAACTGTTAACATCGGTAGCCCTCTCATTATTGGTGGGCTTGACGGTATTGGAAACATCATCAGATACAAACAATCAGCGTTGCAATTTAATATAGATTTGTTTTTACAGCTTTTAGCTTAATTATTGAATTCAATGAATAATATATGGAACGATTTCAATGAGATGTTGATTGCATTACATTCCAACATCAGGGGGCCCAGCGTCAACACGCTGGTCGTGCCGCCACTTCCTCTGCAGCTCAGAAAGTATCCGTGTGACTGCTGTGTCGACCACGTTCCATATGTTTTCCTCGCGACACATCTTTTTAACGGGAGCGGGTCATTTCGCCGAATAGGTCATTTCGCCGAAAGTCGTTTCGCCGAAAGGTCTCCTGTATGTTATGTCTCCTGTATAACTGATGTGGCGCAGCCACATAACCGAAGCCAAGATGGCTGGCGACACAAAGCCGCCGAGGCGACGACAGCTGAGTCGGCCGCCGACCCGCCGTCGGAAGCGGTGACCTCTTGCATACAAACTTGTAACCGCCTCGTTTGACCGGTCTACTCAAAGCTAAGTTTCTTCGCTTTAGTTAGGTCCGAACGAGCGGTAGCGAAGTCGGACAGCACATGAACCAAAACAATATGGCGTAGCCGCATTAGATTTTTTTTAAATTTTCACTTAATAAACGGAAAATACCACATACATTTGCCTGGTAGATACACCTATGCTATTGCTTTGATGCTTAGTAGCTAATAGTCAACAAGTTTTCTTAGGAACTCTGTTCTGAGGTTCATGAATCAATCTTTATTCAAGAGTACAAGAATCAATCTTTATTCAAAAAGTACAATTGTAGGTCAACAAAACGGGCGTTAACGCTATCATCTTTCATTTGTGTTTATTTTAAATTAATTCCAATTGCGATTTTAAGACGATTTCAGGATTCGGCGAAATGACCCTTTCGGAGAAATGGCTTTCGGCGAAATGGAATTTGGCGAAGTGGCTCATTCGGCGAAATAACCCTTTTGGCGAAATGTCATTCGGCGAAATGACCCTTTCGGCGAAATAGCTTTCGGCGAAACAGCTTTCGGCGAAATGACCCTACGTACTTCCTCGAATCTAGGGTATTCTCATTGTGTCTCAATGTCTCATTGACATTATTGTACTCCGGGCACTACGGTCATGTTGTGCTTCCTTTCTCCGTCTCATCCCACTACTGCTGTCACCTCGCCATCGAGCTGTTTCTCACAATCTTCCTGGCGTTTCTGGTGTCTCTCTGCTGGTAGCACTCAATATCCTCCGCCAGAGTGATGCAGATGGGGATCATCCCAGCGATAACGCATACTGCCTCCAACGATATTGTTTTATACTCACTCGAGACACGCATGGCCATCAGCCGGAACGCACTGTTCAGCTTTTCACGATTTCGCATTGTTTCCAGCGCCGCAGTATCGATGAAGAAACACTAACTATCAGACGTCTATTGCTTCCATTGCCTTCGTCGATTTCTCACTCCCAGATGCTTCACAGCAGACTTTGATACTATCGTATATCCTCTGACTTCTATTCCCATCCGCTGAACAGCCTTGCAATTGCTGCCTAACAGCACCTCCGTTTTATGATGAGCAATATGTAGCTTGACTCCGTTCATCCAGTTCTCGATGACGCCCATTGTCTCCGACATTGTTGCCTCCACTTCTTCGAGTGTCTCGCCTAGCACCGTTAAGGCTACATAATCAGCAAAACCCACGATATTCATTTTCCTGGGAAGCGCCCGCAGTGACTAGCATTGACTTTTGCCCTTCGTTCGTCTCGTACACCTAGATTCTATTCTGGAAATAGCTCTTCAGGATCTGACACAGATAGTCAGGGACACGCACTCTGTGCAGCACTGCGGCGATGGCCTCCCAGCTGGCGCGTTCTTCACGTCTATCGTGATCACGGCACAGTATCGATCTCCTCTTCGCTTTTATTTGGATGCCGTTTCAGCACTCTCCATCACTGTTCGAATTGCGTCCACTGTTGATACTTCTTTGCGGAATCCGAACTGCATCTTCGACAGTCCGCGCTCGCTTTCCGTACATTTAGTCAACCTGTTGAGGATGATTCTTTCCAGGAATTTCCTGAGTGTATCCAGCAGGCACATAGGCCTGTACGATGCCGGATCTCCCGGTGGCTTCGCTGGCTTTGGCAGCAATAGCTTTTGAATCTTCCACATTTCTGGGAAGTTGACATCCAGGCATCTCTGCAGCACCATTTTAAACATGTCCGGGTATGCCAAGACTGCAGTTCTCAGCGCTACGTTTGATATACCATTTCAATCGCTTTGCCGCTTCCACAAGTTCGTCATTGGACATTTGACGATCCTCGACGTTTGCTTGTGCTTCTTTCTCGACATACGGTGTTGGCGGCCATGAACTCGGGTCGTGTTTCGGAAAGAGACTCACGATTACCTTCAGCTTGCCCGGACACATTTCAGAAGGTATCGACACTCCCTTGATCTTTACCATCACGACTCGGTACGCCCCCCAGGGATCAACATCTGCTTCTCGGCACAACTCCTTGTAGCAATTCGGTTTGTTACGCTTGATCTCGCGCCTAAAAGTAGCCCTAGCTTCCCGAAACGCCACCAAACGCTCCTCTCTGTCTGGCTCCATTCTTGCTCTGATACTGCCTCCTAGCTCTGAAACAAGCAGCGCGTAGCGTGGTCAGCGTTTCGTTCCACCAGTAAGCTGGACGTCGTCTATTCTTTGGCTCCAGTTTTCGAGGCATTGTAGCGTCACAAGCCGTAACCATCCTTCTTGTTGCTCACCCACATCAGTGTTCTCTGATCCGCTGTCCGGCCGAAGTGCCTCAACGAAGAGATCCTTGTCGAAGGTGTTCGTTTTCCATATTCGCTTACCGGTCATGCTTCTCCAATTCACCACAGGGTTCTGTTTCCCGATGCAATATCTAATCGCCTGATGATCACTATGAGTGTAGTCCACGTAAACTCGCCAGTTCATGTTCGCCGTCAGTGAAGGACTACAGAACGTGACATCAATAACAGACTCCCTCCCATCTTTTCAGAATATGCTAATGAAGCCTTTATTACACATACGTACATCTAGCTTCGCTGAGGCTTCCTGCAAAAAATATCATCTAATGTTGGTGAATCTGCTGCCCAGGCATTCAAGTCACCTCCGATGATTACCGGCTTTCGTCCGGTCAAACTGTAGGTTAACTGGTCCAGCATCTGGATGAACTGCTCCACTTGGCACCGGCACCTTGGGGGTGTGCAACAACTGCATACGAAGACGCCGTTGATTTTTGCGATCACGAAGCCTTCAGAACCCGACCACTTCTTGAATCGGGATACTGCCCATAACTTGTATCGCAGCCGCACCCGTTCTATCCATCACCCAGTTGCTGTTGTCAGGAAGAACTTGATACGGCTCTGAGATAATCGCGACATCACACTTAGTTTTCGTCGTTGACTGCCACAACAGTTGTTGTGTTGATTCAGATTTATCTGGGTAATCTCCATTTTTATTGGCATGCGATCGCCCTCTTGTAGGCAGGGCATCTGAAGTCACCCGGCTGGTGGTCGTTCCCGTCCTCTGAAGTGCAAAGCATGCACTTTGGTTTCTGCGTGCAGTATCTAGTAACATCCTGTTGGGGGCACATTACATTACACATTATAGTTGCAACTGGATTGAATTTAGCTTCAAGTAAAAGCGTCAATTTATGGTAGTTTTAGAAATTTTCTTTAGCAGGTCTCGTTATTTAAATTTGGCTGCGGTTTCGTAGAATTATCTGTGTTTTTCTCAATTTTGCGGATGGGGTCTCTACAACTTGAAGATGTGCATTGAAATTACGATACCTCATTGTGGATTAACAAATTGGACCAACCTCTTTTTTGCAGCTCCCCGAACAGAAGCTATGAAGCGAGGTTTGATTGATCAACATCGTCAACCATTCAGTATAAGAAATAAAGCCTTTTGGGATATAACTCAGGCAGGTGCATTGCTGGGTCCTAAATTCGCTAAATCACTCGCTCATGAACCTGATGGATTGATTTTCCAACCAGCTAAGGAGCCATATGTTGCTGGTGTGTGTTCTGAAGTACTCAAATGGAAACCATCAACATTAAACTCTGTAGATTTCAAATTGAAAATTGCAGAAGAAAATGGTGTTGGGTAAGTTGCTAGTTCTGTTTACACGTTAGATTATTTTCTTTCATATTTGTTTTTAGTATGCTACGAAGGAAAATTGGACTATTGTTCGTGGGAGGAGTTGATAAACCTTTTGATCAAATCAAATTGACGAAAGAACTTCGGGTACTTGACAACAAAATAATTGAATGCAAATATGAAAATAGAGGATGGGTTCTAATGCGCGAACGAACTGATAAATCGTTCCCGAACAGCTACAATACGGCTATAAGTAAGCAACATTGTACACTATTACAATTAGGTTTTATTGACTTTATAAATTTTCCCTGATAGGCGTATGTAACAGTATTCGTTTTCCTGTAACAACGGAAATTTTACTGAAATTCATCGAAACTGAGCGATACAGAGATGACGGCTTTAGAGTTCCTTTACCACCCACTTTTCACGAGTAATACGTACGTACGCAAAATAACGAATTAAATTAAAAATGCTTACAAATCAATTATAATTTGTTTTTTTTTTGTAATTACATGAAACGCCCTGAAATGTTTCTGTAGGAAGGCCACCATACCAAGGGTGAATCATTTAACACAAAGGTTTTTTGTCTGCCAAACCCCTACAAGTTTTGATTGTGTCACTGCCGCAGATATTTGGTATTAGAACGAAAACAAATGTGCTCTAGAGCGCTACGTACTGTGTGTCAGAATGGGAACAAATGTCCGTGGCAATGATTTTTTTTGACATGTAGAACATGCCATGTCTTTCCGTTGTGATCTTTGTTACATACGAATAAAAGATGGCAAAATGCTTAATCGTATAATTGCGTCTTGTTTTAACGAGAACATGTAACAGAATGAATAATTTTTCTTTCCTCGTTGTCAGCTTCGATATTCATTCAATCACGGCATACTTGATTATCCTCTCTGTATGTAACATCTCCCCAAGGGGAGAGTCGCTTAACACAAACTATATTGTGCCTCTAAAAAAACACGTGATATACTGTGAATCTTACGAATTTTGTAGAGCATCAGATGATGGTATATTCTCCCCTTTCGCAATTTTCTTCAGTGAACGCTTGAGAGTATCCACAAAACGCTCCGCCTGTCCGTTTGATTGTGGATGATAGGGTGCGGTGCAAATGTGTATTATACCGGAAAGCTCACAGAACTGTTTAAAATGACTGCTACAGAACTGAGTTCCATTATTCGAGACTATTGTGTCGGGAATTCCATACCTTGCGAATGTTTCATTTAAAAATCCAATTGTAGAAAACGTCGTCATCGAGCGCGTTTGAAAAATTTCTGGCCATTTGCTGAAAGAATCAATAATGACCAGGTAATACATTCCCTCAATAGGACCTGCATAGTCCAAATGAATTCGTTTCCATGGACCATCTGCTTTCGGCCAGGGCTGAGGCTGAACCTGTGGCGGTGATTTAGCTGAACTGGCACATATAGAGCAACGTCGAACAAAGTTCTGGATTTCTTCGTCAATCCCAGGCCAGTAAACAATATCACGAGCAACTGATTTCATGCGCTCTATTCCAGGATGACCACGGTGTATTTGTTTCAGAATCCGAGTACGAAACACAGCTGGAATTATAATTCGATTATGGAACATGATACAACCCTTGACGATTGTGAGAGATTCTTGTCGTGAGCAGAATATCTTGAGGTTTGGTTCAGTAATTTGTTTAACAGACGGCCAACCACTCTGGATGTATTGAATCACCTGCTGCAAAATTTTGTCTTTATTTGTGGCTGAATGAACCATTTCGAACGTGACTGGAAGATTCTGAAACGTGTCACCCAAAGTGGTGTTCATATCTTCTTCGATGCATATTGACGCAATAACACATTCTTCATCTGGTTTTGCATGATTATTGATTAATCGGGAGAGAACGTCTGCATGTCCGAATTGGTCAGTAGGAATGTATTCCACTTTGAAATCAAATCCAAGTAATGTTAGTGCCCATCTCTGGAGACGATTCGCTGTGTGAAGTGGAATTCCCTTTTTCGATCCAAACACTTTCAGAAGCGGTTGATGATCGGTTTGAAGCTTGAATTGACGACCCAGTAGCATCCGACGAAATTTGGTTACGGCAAATACCAGAGCTAGCGCTTGTCTTTCGATTTGACTGTAATTTTGTTCCGCTTGCGTAAGTGTTCTTGATGCATGAGCAACGGCTTTCATTTGACCATCAGGAAACTGATGCATGATAACGGCACCAATTCCTGTCTTTGAGGCATCACCAGCAACGACAATGTTTAGAGCAGGGTTATAATGAGTAAGTAGGAGATCCGATTGAAGTACTTTCTTGATGTTGATGAAAGCTTCTTGACACTGTTGACTCCAAACAAACGGATTGTCTTTTTTTAGTAAATTGTCCAGGGGTCTTCGTAATTTGTGCATTTCTCTGACAAATTTACCGTAAAAGTTGACAGCTCCCAAAAACGATCTAATCTGACTAACATCGGTGGGACAGGGCATCTGCACAATAGCACTGATTTTTGCTGGATCTGGTCGAATACCCTTTGCATCAATTATATCACCAATGAACTTGATACTGGATTGGCCAAAATTACACTTTTCCAACCGTAGACGGAATCCAAACTGTTGAAGTCGACTAAACAAAGCATTCAGCGTTCGCTCGTGTTCAGCATCGGTCGTAGTGTGTATAATGAAATCGTCCATGAAAGATTCAACTCCATTGATGTCTGCAATCAAACTACTCATTAGCTGCTGGAATGCGCCAGGTGCAGATTTTACTCCAGGAGCCAATCGATTGAAACGGTACAATCCACGATGAGTGTTAATTGTCAGAAGCTTTTTCGATTCGTCATCAACTTCAACTTGTAAGTAAGCGTCGGACAAATCAATGACACTGAAAACCTTACTACCCGCTAATTTGCTGAAGATGTCATCGGGTGTTGGAAGAGGGTAATGGTGTGGTTCTAAAACAGCATTCAGACCGGTCGAATAGTCTGCACAAATTCGAACTTTTCCACCTGGTTTTTTCACAACAACGATAGGCGCTGCCCATTCAGAAAAATCAACTGGAGTGATGATGTTGAGCTTCTGTAGACGATCTAGTTCTTCGTTGACTTTCTGGATGGCGTGGAATGGTACTGGCCTCTTCGGACGAAATACCGGCATGGAGTTTGGTTTCAGAAATAATTGTACTCTCGTTTGCATACAATGTCCTAATGTGTCTTCAAATACTTCCGGGAATCGGTTGGCAAAACGATGTCCACACTCAGGTTGAATTTTTGATTGTAATACCTGATTGCAGATGGAGGCAAACGGCTTGTTCCAGAGATCAAATGCTTCTATGAAATCGAGACCAAGCAGATTCAAATCTTTCACTGAAGTCACGTAGCACGTACTAGATCAAGATTCATCATTAATGGTCATTCGGCATTTGAATTCTCCTTTTAGAGGTAGAGCAGTACCCGAAGCTGTGTTTGCCCGATGAGAAGTTTTGGTGATTGTTGGTGAACCGAGCTTCTTCCACGAATGAACAGAGACAATAGTGATATCTGAACCACAATCAAGTTGTAGATGCGCGGTTTTGCCATTAATGAATACAGTGACAAACTTCCGGTTGGATGCCTTAACCTCGTTGACGGAAAGGATGTGGTTTGATTGATAACGACTTTTACCTTTATGCTTTTTTTGTTGATTTCCTTTTGCTGAAGATTCGGGTATAGCTTCGGACTTTGTTGCTTTAGTGAAACAGCTACAATAACCTTCTTTGTGTCCGGTCTTGTTGCATTGTTTGCATAAGTGACTTGAGAACGGACATACCTTGACGAAATGCATGGCACCGCATTGCCAACACGGTGTTCGAGGAGTCTTCTCACTTGAATGATGAGAACTAGCGAGTTTCTGCTGCTTTGGTTGCCGAACTGCTTGAACCGATAGAGATGACTGCTTCTTTTCCACCAGAACGGTATCGTGTTTGAGATTCGATAATCGCTGGCATTCAGTGACTAAAGTCTCGAGATTTACCATTACTGCTGCGTCTGTTTCCAGCTTGGACAGTAATCTTGTTCTAACGTCTGCATCTTTGGAAGCTTGAAGTCCGCAATTGAAAATTAGAGCCTTGAATTGGTCAATTGTCAAGTTGTTCAATTCGAAGTCCTCACACTGGCGATTGACTATACCAGCGTAAGTTACATAGTCATCTACTTCGTTTTTCACAATCCTGAGACAATCATATCGTTGACTGAATTGAGATTTATGAAGTCCAAAAACGCTTTTCAGTTTCTTCACAACTTCTTCAAACGTAAAATCTCGTGGGTGTCGGGGCAGGAGATAGTTTAAAAACTTTTCATGAACTGGAACGCTGAGACTTCGCATCAGTAAACGAATTTATGCTGCGTCGTCCAATTCTCTCCCGTCTGCGCTGAATAAATCTTCATACTTCAAAAATCATCGGTCGAACGTCATACCTTCGGCTGGATTATGATGAAACTCCTTGATTGTCACAGAAAGGGACTCGATGATCTGCTCGGGAGTGTTTCTTGGTACGTGAGGTTCCGGAATAGCTTGTGTAGACGTCAATCGGTCCAGCAATAGTAGTAGCTTGTTCATTATTGCTTGATTAGAAAAATCCTCACAATCACCCATAGTTTCATCAGATCCGCGAAGCATGCTCAAAATCTTTTTTTTTGAAATTGTCTTGAAGTCTTGAAGAAATTTCCAGCTCCTCGTCGCCAAATTGTTACATACGAATAAAAGATGGCAAAATGCTTAATCGTATAATTGCGTCTTGTTTTAACGAGAACATGTAACAGAATGAATAATTTTTCTTTCCTCGCTGTCAGCTTCGATATTCATTCAATCACAGCATACTTGATTATCCTCTCTGTATGTAACAATCTTTTAAAAAAATCACAACTCTGGTCTAGGCCAGAGTTGCCAAATATACAAATTAATCTGCACTTTACCGACTGTACTGTCTAATATGATTACCCTGTCATGGTTGGTGGGCTTGACGGTATGGCAAACATCATCATTTACAATCAATTAGCGTTACAATTTAATATAGATACGTGATCCAACTTTTAGATTCATGATTGAATTTGATGACTAAGATTAGAGTGACTATAATCAGAGTGGCGACAGCTGTTCGTTTGGAATGACAGCTACCAGTTCCAAACGAACAAACGACCTGTCAATTCAATGTAAAGCTAATGCACGCAAAGAAAAATATTGTAAATGTAACTAAATCTGGGTTTCACGTAACGATTTATTTTGTTGAAATAGTGACAAAAGAAAAATTGGTTTAATATAGCAAATATTGTTGCTTGAAACAACAAAACTAGGTATTTGATTTTGCTCAGTGGATTAGTTTGTTTCTATAAATATTTTGTTAATACCAACAAATATTTTACTTGTGCGTTCCTGTCAATTTGTTGACAAACAATTTCATAGTAAAGTCAACTTGCAAAATCAGTTTAAAATGAACTAATTTTGGATAAAGGTAATATTTATAGTGTTTTGAATTTATAAACTTGGCAGTTGAAATAAATGATAAGATATCAACTTGAAATGATTAGTATTTCAACTTACGCTTTTGTTTGTAAAAAATATTCATTTTGTTTTGTTTTTACGAGTAAAATGATTTCTTTCGAAATAATTTGAAAGCTTGTTGTTGGTACATTTTTCTCAATTTATATATTTGTAAGGAATTTCAATTACATTTATATTCCATACATTTATGATATTTATCTACATACCACAATCAATCCAATATTACTTTTTATAGTATTCATTGATTCGGTACCCTTTCCCGGTGCCCTTCTGGTGAAGATAGAGATAACCTGCATCCAATATATGTTGTTAAGAAAGCGTGTTATTGTAGTTTCTAATATTATTAACTATTAATACATACGCTTGGATTGATGAAAAGCCCGATGAAAAATATATAAGCAGGTAAAATTTTACTTTTGAAACGCGTAAAAAAATTTTTCTGTTCATTCACGATTGAAAAAACGACTCTGGTTTATAAGAAATAGGACTGATATGGTTCTTTCGAACAATAAACTTTGTTGTATCATTACACAAATAAGACAACAGATAAAATGAATAAATTTTGTTCTTAACATAAAGATAAAGCAGACTTGAATCAACATAGATATTGCGAATAAAATCAACTCTGCTTTTGTTGTTACGCAATACATTGATGAATTATTTCAACAATAAAATCAGCTGGAACAATTATTTTTTTCGTTTGGCAAGACCAAAATATTTATTCACATTGAACAGAGATCTTTGTTGATGTTGAAGGGAGAAAATGGTTTAAAACAATCATATTCTAGATTGAAATTAACATGAATCGGATTTGAAAATCTACTAACCGATTTGTTATTTTAAACAAGCTCCATTTCTCTGCGTGTGGAATGTTTTTAATTGTTGCCAGCATTACGGATGAGATGTCGTCACTCTGGTTATAGGTACTCTAACTAAGATATGGAACGACTTGGATAAGGTGTTTATTTTTAAATATTATATTCATATATAATATATTCAGGCATTTTCGCGTACAAGCTTTAAGTGGCCGATTGGCTTACATTTTGTTTATTTTTTTGCTATTGGATCTCGTTGTCACCCTTTTCTAGGAGGAGATGAGCTTCCTTTTCCATCTAACGAGGATCGAGGGTCACTTTGTCCGTGGCTTATCTCGTCATCCATCGTCGGTGTTGTGTGTGATTTTCGTTCTTTTGTCGTGAATACGACTTACTTTACTATGGGGCGCCTTTTCAAAATTAGCCATGTGGAAGAATGGGCAGAACTTAATCGTGAATATCTCGACTTGTATTAATGGCAGCAACATAATTCTTTCACTTATTCATCAAAAATATGATTAGGAATTCAGGAAAATATTTTGAACAGTGTGAGATAACCACAAACAACTCAAAAATTAGGTTTTCTGAAAATTTTAAAACAACGCGGAAAACTTTACACCGGCGCTTTTGTTTAAATGTGCTGATTGCTTGGAAGGTGCCGCGATGGCTAATGTGATGCCAAAGGATGATGTTCTTTCGCTTATTAGTGATATGAAGAAGGAGATGGAAAAATTCAAATCCATCACTGATTCGTTTGCTGGTGTGCGAGAGAGCATCGAGGCACACATTAATAACGCGATAGAAAAGGGAATGGATAGACTGATCAGATCTTCCAATGATGCTCTGGAGAGCAAAATGGCCTGCTTAGAAAACAGTGTGGCCAAAAAGTTGGACGATTTGAAAAGTTTGTTGATTTTGAATAATCAGCAAAATAATAATGATATGGTTGTAATGAATAGAAGGAGAATTGTTGCAAATAGGAAGACTCATTCGGAGTCGGATGGAAATCCTAGACGAAAGAGAAAAGTTATTTCAAATACTGATGATGAACCGCTTGATAAGAATATTGTTAATGAAGGTAACGACGAAGTATTTGATAGAAATAACAAAAAGTCATACGCGGACGTTCTATCTGGGAAATTTTCTGGAAAAAGAACTAATAGCAATAGAAATCGTAAGACTCGCTCGGTTATTATGATCAAACCTGTCGAGTCTTCGCAAACGAGCGATGACACGAGAAAGGTTTTGAAGGGTAGGTTAGATCCAAGAACACATAAAATTAGTAATTTTAAAAATGGTAAAGATGGCTCGATTATTGTTGAGTGCGCAGCAGGAGAGGACATTCAATCAGTGAAAGAAAACATTGAAAGCAATTTAGGAACTGAATACAATGCTGTTATACCCAAGCCCGGGAAACCAAAACTGAAAATAGTGGGGATGAGTGATCGATATTCCTCTGATGTATTTATTGACCTATTGAAAAGTCAGAATCAGGAAATTTCGATCGAAGATGTAAAAGTTGTTGCTGACTTTGAGAATCCACGCTTCAAATATAACAAATATAGTGTTATAATTGAGGTTAATAAGAAGACTTATTCCAGCTTGATGGCAGCCGGCAAGGTTTGCGTCGGCTGGGATAGGTGTTCGGTTTTCGAGTCGTTCAACGTATTGCGCTGTTTCAGGTGTGGTGAGTTTGGTCACAAGAGCACCGAATGTTTAAACAGTGAAAATTGTTCCAAATGTAATTCTGCACATAGAACATCTGAGTGTTCTTCAACTGAATTCAAATGCGTTAATTGTCTGAAAATGAACAAAGAAAGGAAATTGAATTTAGACATTCACCATCCAGCATTTAGTAAGCAGTGTCCTGTATATCTGAGATTGCTTGAAACGAGAAAGAACAACATTATGTCAATGGAATAGCAACTAATGGATGAGAGGCATTCAGATATTTTGTATTTGAACATAGCCGGTTTGTCTTCTAATTATGTCGCATTGCGTCATCTTATAGAGGATAGACACCCTTCATTAGTTTTGCTCTCAGAAACACATATAGTTGATTCTGACGCTTTCGATCAGTTCAGTGTTCCGGGTTACACTGTTGTTTTTTGTTTGTCCCATTCCAGGCACACGGGTGGAGTTGCAATTTACGCCAGAGAATCAATTAAATTCAGCATTCGATCAAACGAAGCAGTTGGAAATAATTGGTTCTTGGGTATATCAGTTGAAAGAGGCATGCAGATGGGAAATTATGGAGTTGTTTACCACTCTCCAAGTTCAAGCGATCGCCATTTTCTGGAAATTCTAGAAAACTGGTGGGAGAATTTCGTCGATTTCGGTAAACTAAATATTATTACTGGAGATTTTAATATTGATTGGCTCAGTGATCAAGGTTCGACTCAATTGAAACAGTTAGCAGAATTCTTCAATTTGAAGCAAACTGTGAATGAATTTACAAGAATTTCGAGATACAGTAAAACATTGATAGATCACGTGTATTCCAATTTCGACGGTGTTTATTCAAATGTGGAATCCGATTGCAAGATTTCAGATCATGAAACAATTGCAATTTCCGTAACGAGTAGCTCTAGAAATGAGGAAGATACGGTGAAAATCAAGTGTTGGAAAAACTATTCAAAGCAAACTCTATCTCGACTTGTATCAAGAAGCTTGGGTTGTACACAGTTGACTGGAAATTTGGATCACAGAGCATCTATTCTTACTGACATATTAAAAAAGTGTACTAATGAATTGGTAACTGAAAAGTATGTTAGTTTGAACAGCTCGAGTAGTTGGTACTCAATAGACCTCTTACGGTTAAAACGGGAGAGGGATAAACAGTACAAGAGATTCTGTAGAACCAACAATGATAGTCACTGGAGTAGATATACACAAGCTCGAAATATTTATTCACGGGCCCTGAAGAAGACTAGATGTGAATACATACAGAGGAAGATCGATCAAAATCAACAAAACAGCAGAGAGTTATGGAAAATTCTCAAACAGTTGATCAAGCCTACACATAGTGCATCGAAAAGCATAACTTTTGATGGTATAGAAGAACACACAGAACAAATTATATCTGAAAAGTTCAACAGTTATTTCATAAATAGTGTTCAGCAGATCAATCAAAGTATTGAATTGGTAGGTGAACCTGTTGAAATAACACAGCCGATGAATAACTATTGTAGACTTGATGAATTTCAACCAATCACTTTTGAACAATTGAAAAATATTTGTTTTAATTTGGGAAAATCGACGGGTATTGACAATGTTAACTCAAAAGTGATACAGGATTGCTTTCATGTTATCGGACACGATCTACTGGATTTGGTAAATGAATCGTTGAACACGGGGCACGTGCCTAAGGTGTGGAAAGAATCTCTGGTGGTTCCTATCCCTAAGGTTACTGGAACGGATAAAGCCGAGGAGTACCGTCCCATTAACATGTTGCACACGCTGGAAAAAATTCTGGAACTTGTTGTTAAAGATCAGCTGATTAACTATTTGAACTCTAACAGTTTGCTAATACCGGAACAATCGGGATATCGTAAGGGTCACTCTTGTGAGACCGCTTTGAACCTAGTGTTGGCAAAATGGAAGGAGAAAATCGAAGCCAAAGAGAGTATTTTTGCTGTGTTCTTGGATCTGAAGAGAGCCTTTGAAACAATTTCAAGACCTTTATTGTTGCAGACATTACAGCGTTTTGGCATCGGGGGAATGGCACATGAATGGTTTGAAAACTATTTATGTGGTAGATCTCAAAAGACTGTTTTTAACGATATGGTGTCTAGTTCCCTCGGTAATTCACTTGGTGTGCCTCAGGGAAGTGTGTTAGGTCCTATTCTATTTATTATGTATATTAATGATATGAAGCGAGTCTTACGTTTCTGTGATATAAATTTGTTTGCTGATGATACTGTTCTGTTCAATACGGCTAAAGATTTCAATGAAGCTGTTGCACATTTGAACGAGGATCTAAGTTCGCTAGTTCGATGGTTAAAATTTAAGCAACTGAAACTAAACGTCGCGAAAACTAAATATATGGTTATTTCTTCTGTTAGCACAGGTCATGACGCCAATGTGGAAATTGATGGTGAAACTATTGATCGCGTTAGAGAAATGAAGTATCTTGGAGTCATAATTGATGAAAAGTTAACATTCAAATCTCATATCAATAACGTCATCAAGAAGATTGCCAAAAAGTATGGTGTATTATGTCGTTTGAAAAATGACTTAACGACCCATAGTAAGATTCTTTTGTATAAAACAGTCATTTCACCACACATTGACTTTTGCCCATCCATTCTGTTTCTTGCTAATAACACACAAATCTTGAGATTACAGCGACTGCAAAATAAGATCATGCGATTAATTCTAAAATGTAGTAGATATACCTCCTCAGATTTTCTACTGAACGCATTACAATGGCTTTCAGTGAAACAGAGAATTTACTACTTAACCATGATATTCATTTTCAAAATCTTAAATGGTATGTTGCCTCGATATTTGTGTGATCGAATTGAAAGAGGAACTGATCTGCATAGGTACAATACTAGAAACGCATCTGATGCTAGAACACCAAGCTTTCTGTTAGCCAGATCGCAAAACTCATTATTGTACAAGGGAATAAGTTTTTTCAATTCGATGCCAAGAGAAATCAAACGCGCGACGGCATTGGTGGAGTTCAAAAAGTTATGTATTTCACACATAAAGTCCGCTTTGTAAGCAAATATTTAGTTAGTTAGTTCAAATTTTTTTAGATTTTTTATTTTTTTACGTATTACGAAGATTGTATTTTCTTTTTCTTTTTGTTTATATATATTATTGTGAGACGTATTAAGTTACTATGTTCGGTATGATGATGATGGATTTTTAGTTTGTTTGAGAGTTGAAAATAATGAGCAGTCTACAAACGTTTGAGCCTCGCGCGCGAAGCAGGTAGTGACTATTTGGAAAGCGAACAGGACTGGCCGAAGAGCCTTAGCATTCAGTGTGTTAAGTTTGCTCTTGACCTTGATCGCAAGGTTTGATTAATAATTTAAGGAATAGATTCGGGAAACTAATTGGGATCTACAGTTGTTGATGGAATTGGGCTTGGCTCTGCTCATCCGCAGTCTCGTTACTCCATCGTAGCTGATGTGTGTAGCGATGAACTGGTCCGGCGGGAAGGGCCAGGTGAATTACTGTCTGATACTGGTAAAGATATCGGGTTCGATTCCTGATGTGATCAAGGATCTTCCCGGGTTGGAAATTTTCTTGATTAACCCTGGATAGTAAATCCGAAATATTTGAATGTTATTTTGTGGTCAGTCGTTCTTTTGAAGAAGAATCAATACCTGCTAGATTAATCAGATCGTTTTCTTTTGTTTACTGGTTAAGATATGTGCAAAAATATTAATTATCATTTAGATAACTCGTTCTGCTCACACCTTTGTAGGGGTATGAGGTGGGACCATCATCATCATCAACTTTACTTTTGCTTGGGTTGTTCACGCAAGGACGACGATTTTGAGGTAGTCAGTAGAGATGGTCGGGTATAGAAATTCTTATACCCGAACCTGACCCGTACCCGAGTGATCAGCAAAAAAATTTACCCGTACCCGATAAAATTAAAAATATGATCCGTACCCGATCAATAATAAAAAAAATTACCCGTACCCGATAAAAAATAAAAAAAATTTACCCGTGCCCGATTAAAAATTACCTGTACCCGTACCCGATCCGAATGAGTAGTAAAAATTTTACCAAAATTCAGGATGGAAAAAATAAAGTGTTTTAGATAGCGAGCCGTATCAGGCTCTAGTTGGTAAGTAAAATACATTAAAATGCTTGTTTACATTTAACCATATAAATACACTGTGAAGCATGAATAGATTTCCAATGTTTTGGTACTTTATACTCATTAACAAATATCAACAAAAGAAAGTAATATCTACTCAAATTTGTCGAGAAGCATATTTACCCAAAATGTCGTAATACCCGTTGTATTCAATTTTGGGTAGGTATAGTTTTTTCAAAACAGTGGTTTTTACAGCCATTGAACTTCTGTGCCACCTCTGGTGGAACCCTCAACGAGTGAACACGGTGAAAAATCACGCTTTGAGATTTTCACTTGTAGTCCAGTGAAAAGAAACTAAAATTAACTGGCAATATAGCCCAACTTGCTGTGCCATCAATCGGTGTCATTTCAAGTGAGGTGACACCATCCAGAAGTGAAGAATAAGAAGAACTTCTATGTAGGTTTCTGTGAAATAAATGTTCATGTTTTTATGATTAGAATCCTAATGATTTATATGAAATTTTGAAAATCTCCAACCAATATTTAAAATAACAGTTTTCTGCTATCTGAATGTCATATGAGTACTACACTACATTTTATATATGAATCAAATAATTTTTACTGGATTGTGCATTAAACAGCTTTAAAGACTTTTCAAATGTTGTTTGGGCGACTCTGGGCAGCTTTCGGGCTGCTCTGATCAATAAACGAAAACGGAATAAGATGTTACGGTCAGACCCTACTTTTCACGTAGGTTTTAATGGACTGCCATTTGTGTCTTATTAAATATGTTATAAAAAAGTAGGGTGGAAAATATTCACATAACTTTTCACGTAACTATGATTGATCGTTTTTTTTTTAATGAAGAAAAGAAATGTTTTTTTCTGGAAAAATATGCTAGTTGTCAGGTCTGGTCCTAGGCGCAAATGTCAAAACCCCTTGAATCAAATTGTTTATTTTTCGGAAGATTTGTTTTGCAATAAAAAATCTCATCAACGTGTTAACATATTTAAGTGAAATACAAATGGTCGGGTAATCGATCAGAAAAAAAAATTACCCGTACCCGAGTGAGCAGTAAATTTTTTTACCCGTACCTGATTGAAAATAAAAATTTTTACCCGTACCCGACCAAAAACCCGTCGAGTACGGGCACGGGTCGGGTTTCAGGTAAAATACCCGAGACCCGACCATCTCTAGTAGTCAGGCACATATCTTCAACTGAACGTGCTGATGGATTTTGCATTGAGAAGAAAGAAAACAAGAAACGAAAAGTGGACAACATTATAAAAAATCAGCCGTTCTAATGGCTCTAAATGTTATCTAAAGAACAATTAAGATTACTTCTTTGCAAATCGAAGGTAGAAATCATCAGTTTAGTGAAAATCCAAAATAATTTGATTTGTGCGAAAATCGTTCGAGATAAATGTTCCGAACTGTGCTAAATATTGTAGAGAATTCCACAATTTGGTCCTTCTAAAAGGCAGAAATGAATCCTGTACAGCATCTTGATAGGTTTTTTCAATGAAACATGCAAATTCGAAATGAGATAATCGACGTCAAAAATCGTTGAAAATTTTAGTATTGAAAAGGGGGAAAGTTTCGTAATTTACGCAATCGATCAACTATCAATTCGAATTCGAAAGTGTAAAGAAATCGTGTCAGTTTTATTCGTATTCACGACATCCAGTTATGTCTCTGACATTACACACCCGTACTTTTTTCTTGCCGAACTTTAAGAAACTTTTTTAAGTGACGGTAAAAGTTTTGAACAAACTTTACCCTATAATTCCGGAACAGGAGGTCGGATCCAGATGAATTTCAGGAGTTCCATATGAGCGCACAGGGTCTTTCATTTGAATTTTTGTTTGTGAAAGTCAGTCAATCCATCGTTAAGAAAGATGAGTGAGATCGATTTTTGAATACATGATCTCTAGTTTCGGTGTTTCTGGAATCGGACACCGGGAACCAGGATAGCTGAGGATAGTCGGATTCGGATAAATGCAGGAATGTATGGGACCACGAAACCTTTCACTTGTCTAAATTTCAGTGTGTCAAAATCAGTTCAGCTATCTCCGAGAAAACCTAGTTTTTATTATTCTTCGAGCATATTTTATTTTAAGAAAAGCAGTATGGCGTAATTGATCGAATTTGTACAACTGATGAGTAGTTTGCATTAGAGCAGCTGTGCGTTAATCCATTCTAATCCGTTTCAAGGTAATTTAATATTATATCTTTTGTATTCGTGAGCTTGTGCAGATTAATACAATATAAAAAATAAATACCGTTAGACAGTGCCGGGTGTTATTGTGCTAAAACAATACGAACAGTGAACGGACGTTTAGTGTGGTGCCGTGAACCGGTGCTGTGTGATTATTAATTCTCAGAGGTCGTTGTAACCAACGCTTGGCCTAAGCGGCCGAGTTGCTACGGATCATTAGCTAAGTATTATATTTTTTCCCTTCGAGTCCCTTTATAGTCCACTTATATTTTGATTCCCTTTATAATTTGCGCGGAACCTCAACCGCGCTATGGCAAGTCCATTAGATACTCCCCTCTCCACCGAAAATATAATGGAAACAGATTCTAAATCTGCTCCAAATAGTAAGATTCACCGGGTTAAACAGTATCCCGAAGAGCCTTCACCCTCGGTCGGCCTTTATTTGGTTTATTTCCGGACCAAAGAGAAGAATAAACTGTTTAAAATTTTAAAAATCTCTAAAGACTGGGCGTCACAATATTTAACTGTGAAATTAATCTCACAAATTCGTCCCGATAAGCTCAGGGTCTCGTTGACCAGTCTGAAACAGGCTAATGAGATCGCTCGAAACGATCACTTTACGCGGGATTACCGCGTTTACATATCAGCTCTCGAAGTCGAGATAGACGGCGTGATCACGGATCCAAATCTGACATGCGAGGACATTCTCAAACATGCGATCGGATGTTTTGAAGATCCCTTGCTTAAGAATGTCAAGCTACTGGACTGCAAACGTTTGCATTCAGTATCGATCGCCGAGGATGGGACAAAGTCTTACAACTTTCCATGATTTCAACATTATTCACCCCCAAAAACCTCGGTTGGGTATCATTGGCTCAGCAGTATCATGCAACTTCTTCCCGCATCGACGTTAGTTTTAGGAGACTTTAACTCTCACGGTACGGGATGGGGTTATCTTCATGATGATAACAGATCAGCTATGATCCATGATATTTGCGACAACTTCAATATGACAAACTTGAATACGGGAGAAATGACCCGGATTCCCGCACCACCAACAAGACCAAGTGCGCGGGACTTATCCCTTTGCTCGACATCGCTACGGTTTGATTGCACGTGGAAGGTAATCCCTGATCTCCACGGTAGCGATCATCTGCCTATCGTAATTTCAATCGCCAGCGGATTAAGACCATCGGAAACAATCACTATTTCGTATGACCTCACACGAAATATTGATTGGAAATGCTACGCAATATCGATGTCTGAGAAACTAGAAACAACACAAGAACTTCCTGTGAGCGACCACCCCTGGTTGCTACTCCGTTGCTGATCGGGATTGGCTGAAATTGTACAGGGAATTTCTAGATGATCCGACCTGGGACTGGTAAACCATCCTTCAATGTACATCTTCTGGTAATCCCAGAATTCATTGATCAGTACCGGCGCCGGCCAGGCCCGAACGTAGATCGTCTAAGGAATGGAAAGGGATGTTAGTTCAACACTTATTGTTACTAGAGGCCGTATATACTACTGCGCACTCCATAAGTGTCACGGGAGAAGGATATTTGTTAGTATAAATGTCAGTATTCGCGCACGCAAAGTATGTTCCGGTTTCAAGATGCTCGCATGCATCACTAAACTCACGGACTTCCCAAATGTACGTTTCAACAATACTCGAACTGAAGTCTTAATTCTTATTCAGTGATCTGATCTAAATGGAGTTACCTGCTACGAAATATGTTCGAGACTCGACCTGGAAGGATTCGTAGTGTCAGTAGAATCGTAGCACTAGCCATGTAATAGTTCTGTACACTCTGAATCGGCTGCGAAGTCTGTTGAAACAGAAGGTCAAATTCCACTACAGGAATGTAATACCAAGGCTTTGCTTTGCTACGAAATAAACGAGTGAATAGGATTTAGACAAAATAGTTGATTCATTGTAGTGACATATTCTAAAAATTTTTATAATTTTTTTTAAATCGCCAAACAAAGGTCAAGAGATTTCACGCGCGACTTGATTCGCTTTATTATTATTATTATATATTAAAATATTAATTGGTTATATTGGTTTATCTGGCAGCCGGCTACCGAGAAAAAAAAGATTAAGTTATCAAAACGAACAAGTATTTTTTTCCTTTTTTCAGTATACCGATATACGTTATCTATGTTACTTTGTAATATGAACGGATTTGCACAATAACTGATTTGTATAATTCAATTTATAATCTTGAAAGACATGCAATAACATGAAAGAAGAAAACATACGAAATATTTTTTTTCTCCTAAACTAGCCGGAAAGTTGATAAGTTGAATGAAGAGAAAATTTAGTAAAATAGAGTAATCAGAAGTGAAACGTTGAAAATATCTGATAACGGAAAGGAAAATGTAACTCCTGCAATTGTCGCCTTTTACGACATAGAAGCAGGAACCCAGTGGATCTATTCTTGGCTCATTTTTTCCGCCGGATTTCATGCGGAATCTAGGCTGGTACTGTTCGGAGAAAGATAATAGGTACTATCAATCTCCTACTGGACCCCAGCCCCTTCTAATCGCTGGATATTCGATTTCGCTAGAAAAGTATGCCCCGATTCTGTTCCGGAACAGAAGATCTTCCGCGTCGCGACACCGAATACAAGCGAAACACCGTTTTCGATGGTAGGGTTCTCACTTGCGCTATTGTCGTGTAACAATATACCCCCGGGATTTAGAAAGAATTAAATTCAACTTGTTGAAAAGTCTTCCTGACTTGGCCAAAAGGCGCTTGTTGAATTTATTCAACAAGTTCCTCGAGAGTGATATTGTTCCACACGACTGGAGACAAGTAAGAGTTATCGCCATTCAAAAACCTGGGAAACCAGCCTCCGATCACAATTCGTATCGGCCGATTGCTATGCTTTTCTGTTTCCGGGAGTTGTTCGAAAAAATGATTCTCTTCCGTCTAGACAATTGGGTCGAAACTAATGGCTTGCTTTCAGATACACAATTTGGTTTCTGCAGGGGTAAAGGAACGAACGATTGTCTTGCTTTGCCCTCAACAGAAATTCAAATGGCATTTGCTCGTAAAGAACAAATGGCATCAGTATTTCCATACATCAAGGGGGCCTTTGATTCAGTTTCTATAAATATCCTATCTAAGAAGCTGCACCAGCATGGTCTTTCGCCGGTTTTGAACACCTTTTTATATGATATATTGTCCAAGAAACACATGTATTTCGCGCATGGTGATTTGTCGACAATACGATTTAGCTACATGGGTTTTCCTCAGGGCTTAAGCCCCCTTTGAAACAATTTTTACGTAAAAGATATCGACACCCATTTCATCAAGCTGGAAAGAATTCATTATCGTTGTTTGCGTATTGCCTTAGGTTGCATGCAGTCTACTCATACGATGAGTCTCGAAGTTCTGGCGGGTGTCTTAACGCTGAAAAAGTGATTCTTTGATCTCTTATATCGACTGCTAATCCGATGCGATATCTTGAATCCGATGGCGATTGAAAACTTCGAAAGGTTTGTCGAGCTCAATTCTCAGACCCGTCTTATGTCCTTGTATTTTGATTACATGGCTTACAATATTAATCCTTCTTCGTTTGTTCCCAACCGTACTCATTTCTTGGATACTTTTAATTCTACTGTGTTTTTCGACACACCCATGAGAGAAGAAATTCGTGGAATCCCGGATCACGTACGCACTCAAGTGGCCCCTAATATATTAATAACAAATTTAGAAGTCAACTGTGAAAAGATGTTTTATACTGACGGATCGAACATCAACAAGTCCACTGCCTTCGGCATCCTCAATCAAAACATGACCGCTTCGTACAAACTCAGTGATCCGGCTTCAGTTTAAGTCGCTGAATTAGCTGCTATTCAGTACACCCTTGAGATCATTGAAACCTTGTCCAAAGACCATTACTTCATTATCACGGACAGTCTAAGTTCAATAGAAGCTCTCCGGGCAATGAAGCCAGGAAAGTATTCCCCATATTTCCTGGGGAAAATACGACAACACTTGAGAACTTTATCTGGACGGTCTTGTTTAGTATCCTTAGTCTGGGTCTTATCGCATTGTTCCATTCCGGGCAATGAAAAGGCAGACTCGTTGGCTAAGGTGGGCGCATTAGAAGGTGATATATATGAAAGACCAATCTGCTTCAATGAATTTTTCAGTATTTTTCGTCAGAAAACTCTCGGAAGTTGGCAAACTTCATGGACGAATGACGAACTGGGACGATGGCTACACTCCATTATCCCTAAGGTATCGACGAAACCTTGATTCAGGGGGATGAATGTGAGTCTTGACTTCATTCGTGTGATGTCTTGGCTCATGTCAAACCATTACACATTCAACGTGCATCTCCAGCGCATTGGACTCGCGGAGAGCGGTCTCTGCGCTTGTGGCGACGGTTTTCAGGACATCGAGCATGTCGTATGGACGTGTACGGAGTGTCGTGACGCCAGGTCTTTATTAAAGAACTCTCTAAGGGCCCGAGGTAGACCACTTGAAGTTCCGGTCCGGGATGTGTTGACTAGTCGGGATATCTCTTATATGCTTCTTATATACCAGTATCTCAAACACATTTATATACAAGTGTAATCTGTTATAACTCGCTCATAAAGTATAATCTCCACCTACAGGTTCGACACTAACATCCGCCCGATTCTCTCGATTCCCGTCCCTGTCCACCATCTTCATTGGAACTAACAAGATCTCTTTTTGTCACTAACTTTTTCGTTCCCCCTTCCCCCGTCTCTTCACCATCTCGATGGCAACTAATTAGATCTTTATCGGTTTTAGACATTTTGTTTCTACACCCCCTTTTTACCCCGTTTTTCACAATATTTACTTCTCCTTCATTCTCTTCCGTAACATGACCAGCATGCGGGCCACCCACCGGGCCTTCGTAACCTGGGGGATCAACACGGACCGATATTTACCAACGCCATCTAGAAGACTCATGACATGACAGCATAGATATTTACCAACGCCATCTAGAAGACTCATTCAATATTCAATTTACTGGCCGATACGACATTATCTAATGATACTATTCTTGTTTTAAGTTAGTCGTTAATTAAAATTAGAAAATACCCTTGACATCTTAGAGCTTAAGCAGTGTGCCTAAAAATATGTTTTATTATTGAATAAAAAAAACTGATGAGTATTTGTGCCATAGTTTATTTATCCACACCAGAACCAAAACTATGTGCCAGAACTCAGAAACAGACTAAGAATTCAGTTGCAAAATTGTGATTCGGAATCCAATTCGAGGATTCAGTTCAATAATTATGAAACTGAACTAATTTTCAGAAACCAGAATTTTTAAAACTGAATTTAGAGCTCGGATGCCGCCTCTGTATACAGGAACCGAATTCAGTTTCAAAATCTAGTTCCAGAATCCGAAAAGCAAATGAGAGCGCAACCTGTGTGTTTGATGCTTATTACCAGGTCTGTTGTTGCAGCTGTTGGAGAAAGGTCCTCACCACGACGTCCAGTTTTATGTAATACACAAGATGAATTGATCGGTTTTTGACTATGATTTACCATTTTGGCAAGGTACCAATGAATTGCCTGAAAGGTGTCAACAATATGTAGATAGCGGTGAAAATTTGTTCGAATGAAATTAAAACTTCCCTTACAATTTATGTGTTTTATTTTCAAAAAATGAAACTGACATTTATTAAGAATACGCTTTAGTAAATTGGACCAAAAGTAATTCATGCCCGAATTTTCTACATTGAGGTTTTATAAAGAAGCTGCTTTATTTATAAACATCCAAAAATCTCCTTCTTGAATGATTTTCTTTTCAATAGTAAGTTTTCTCAAATGATGATTAACATTGATAGCTGCAGCTACCCACAAATTCTTGGGGGTATCTTTATATATTATTTTAACTAGATCCATTTCACTGAATCTAAGATTAGGTTGTTGCTTAAAAACTGTCATAATCTGGGCTTCACGTTGCTTCCTGTGGTCTATATAATGCCTTAAGCGTTCCTCTGGGTCCTATAAAGTATAATGTATGTAGCACAATTTATATAGGGATATACTATACACACCTGTATAATATTACCGTGACCAGGATAAATAACGGTTGGTTTCATGCTTAAAATTTTTTGCAAGCTATTCATGTAACTATGAAGATCTTCGAAAACAGATGTACCTTCTCCAAGAATACAATCTCCACTGAATATCGAGTTTTCCTCGTGCAGTAATAAAATTATATGATCAGTGGTATGTCCGGGTGTATGCAAAACTTCAAGAGTTGCTCCATCAACCACAAACTTTTGGCCATCTTGCAATAAATTGATATTTGGAACCGTTTCAGTTGCATCTACACGAGGAAATTTCCATACCTTACACGTGTCTGAAAGAACATCGAAATAAAAACAGTGAACACTGAAAGTTAATCTTACATATTTAAAAGATCTCTTTTGAACAATGGATAACTACTGATAGATGCAATCTAGAAATCCTAGCAAAACCAATTGATGATTTTGTAGCTTATTTAACAGAAAAACTCATGACTATATAAACAAAACAATCTTCATTAACTGAAGGAGAAGTAGTTGTAATTTGTGATTTTACCGGGAATTATTCATTCGTTATTCTAGATGCTGTTCAAAGCTATCATTGCATCAAGCAACAATTCATCCATTTGTAATATATTATTAAGAATCAGACACGATTAAAAATTAGAGTTTCATTATTATATCAGAAGTCTTGAAGCATGACACAATTACTGTGCAGGTTTTCAAAACAATGAAGATTCTAAAACAACGAATATGGAATCACGATCGTGCTGTGGAATGGAAAGATATTTATCAACAAACAAAAATGATTCAAGGTGCCCAAAAAATATCATTGCTTCATTCTAGTAAAAAGAAATAAGAGAAATGAGCTATCATATTATATATAAATCTGCAAAAAATAAAGCTTATTAGTTCGTTAAAAATAAAGTCTTTCATTATCAAGATATTCAAAACATGAAAACTAAAATGAGTATTGGTGCAGATGGGAAATAATAAAGTTGATTTGAAAACGACAGTTGTCTTATTATTTTTCGCAAATTATATCTTCAATATTGTAACTTGAATACAGTCCGGCGTTGCTTATGGAAAACCGCACGTAATTTATAAAAATGTGTATTTTTATAAACCAGCTATTTTTTTCATAAATGCGTTCATTTCATAGGCAATATACATAAGTTTTTCTTCGCCGTGGCATCCACAATACATAGTACTTTAAACCTAATGCATTTTGGATATCATATAAGTATGTTGGTATTAAATATTTAATATAAAAACAGTGTTATCAAACGAGTTGCTATTATAAATTACATTAAGGGGCTGTCCATAAAAGACGTCACGCAGCAAGGGGGAGGGGGGTGTTTCATAAAACGTGACCTTTTGTGACAGGGGGAGGGGGGGGAGGGGGGGGGAGGTTTTTGGAATGTGACGTCCAATATTTTGAATGAGCGCATTTTTGAAATACCTAATTATATTACTGCTTTGCCCTATTTCCTGAAAAAATCTCCACAATAAACGTTTACATTCTATAGGAAAACGTGTATTTGTTGATGTAAATGCTTCTTCTTGTAAATTCGGAAATGAGTGATGCAGGAAATCATTTCTGTTGTGATCAGCAAAAGTGCACGGAGGAGCGAGTAAATTAGCGAAATTAATAAATTTTGCCAAATATGAGTAAAAAAGAAAAAGATGCCTTTAAACGGTTTAACTTAAGTTATGCACTGACAATTTTTTCAGTAATTTGATTTTCTAGCATTGATAATAGTATATCATAAGAATTTCTCTTATCTGATTCTGATGCAGTTTATTCAATTGTACTCCATTTGAAAAAGGGCGGGAGATCAACGATTTCAGACGTAGATCATGTCATGTCTTATCTTGATCATATGTGATTTTCCTCCACCAACATCAAAGCTTATCGAATCATCCAATGATTGAACTTACATAAATCAAGAATCATTTTAGCTCAAAATCACTACCCATTGTGTGACGGAAGAGCAGTACCGATATTGATCGATGTGATTTAAATTTCACTGATCAACTGATAATGAAAAGGTTCTCCGGCAGTGATCTCGTTTTGATGAGGTTTTGGTCTTTATTTTCTCAGTCCTGTATGCTACACTAAGGAAATATTATTCTTTACCTAAAACAATAATTTATCTATATAAATTTTTCCCTCATATTTATATGGTTTGTCATACATATTGAATGTATTGAGATGAATTTTATTTATTTTGAATTCGTGACATGTGACATAGGGGGAGTGGGGGGTCTTTGCTTCTGTGACAATTTGTGACAAAGGGGGGAGGGGGAGTAAAAATTCGTCAAAAAAGTGTGACGTCTTTTATGAACAGCCCCTAAATAAAATACATTTATTTTGTACATGATATTATAACTATTTCAGGTTTGTTTGTATCAGTTCATCACTTTTATTCAGTATCATATATGGTTGAAATCATGGAAGAGAAAACAGTCTAACATAAAATAAAATTTAAATTGGTACTTAATTCGTTGAAAGCAATTGGTCTCTCATAAATTTCACCCTCAATAGCACCACGTTCGGCTAAAGTATCGGCTCTCTCATTGCCTGGAATGGAGCAATAAGCCGGGACCAAACTATTGTGATTTGATATTTTTTTTCAATATGACGTTCAGGCACTGTTTTGTTTTGTCCAAGAAAAACGGTTCATTTTTGCCAGCAGCATTTCAGTGAATGGCTTCAATTGCACTCAGACTATACGTGAAGAGAAAATAATGGTTGGGAGATAATGTGACGATTACACTCAAACTATAACGTACTAATGCTAACTCTGCTTTATAAACAGATGCAGGTTCTTGAAGCCTAAATGAAGCCGAAACATTATTTTCGAGAATTCGAGGAAAAGTCTACTCAAGAATTTTGGAACCTTATTCCTGCGAATTCGTCTCCAACGCCTACATTAACGGAAGTAACGGACGTATCCGTCCAGCAATAACTGAATGCAGAATACTGAGACGCACTGTTGATGGCAATGTGGAAGCCTCCGACCCCTCCGACCCATTCATGCCGTCGCAGCCAGCATTCATCAATCGTCCCGATCCTGCGGGCGGATGTGGTGAAGGGGGCTTCCAAACTTTCCACCTTGGCAAGTATTCGTCAACTTCTAGTTTTGCTTGTGCTGATTCGTTTTCCGGTTCCAGCTCGATTTTTTCAATCTTCTTCCAACCCGCCACCGCCGGCAAGTATACAAAACGTTTGTACAATACCGGCATTGACTCCTTTCCTGCTTCCAGCCCGCAATCGGTTCTATTGTACTACCGAAACGTCGGCGGTATGAATACATGCCTGAACGATTACTTACTGGCTTGTTCGGATGAATGCTTTGATATTATCGCGTTAACGGAAACTTGGCTGAGTGATAGTACCCTCTCTACGCAAGCATTTGGTACCAATTATGAAGTTTTCCGTGACGATCGTAACCCATGTAACAGTTCGAAGAGTTTCGGTGGTGGCGTGCTCGTTGCTATTCACCACCGCTTGAAAGGATGGCTAATTATTAGCGCATCTGGGAGTTGTGTCGAGCAGGTATGGGTGCAAATTAAACTGAGCGACTGTTCGTTGTTTCTCTGTGTGGTTTATATTCCACCGAATCGGACTCGTGATTTATCATTGATTGACTCGCATATTCAGTCGTTAGAAGATGTTGTTATAAAAACATTGGTCCCTGTTGGGGGGACATTAGTCTCTCAGCCCAAAGCGATAATAACCCACCAATCAACAATAATGACGGTTCATTTAAAAGAGAGGTAAAAGTAAAACAAGCCGTGCACTCACCTTTTCCAGCAGATCGCCGTTCTTGCGAGTCACCAATCCGGGTTGCTTTTTGGTTGCCTCGATGATCTCCGCCTCGGCAAATGTGGAGCACGTAAGCAGTCCATCAACGGTGGTTCGTCGTCACAATGCCAAAGTTGTTCCGAGATCGCCGCGCAGCAGGCCGGAGGATCTCTTGGGAGTCACCAATCCACCTTTCCTTATTGTTCAATTGTTCCTTTCTGTGAGGGTTTAATCCCACTGACTGGCGATGTAGTTTTACTCCAGCCTGACCGTCTGCTCTCTCCTTCAACTACCGTCGTCTTCCCCAATGAATAAAGGACTCCTCCTGGAGATTCGCGAAGTTCCGCCCGAAGTATCACACAGGCTAAGGGCGATGGACCACTCCACTCGTGACTCTTCCGCCGTGCTGTCGTGCTTCCGTGGAATTGATTCGCCTCCCGAAATCTCCACCTCGAGCACTTCGTTCCGTTTCGCAAACGTGCGACACACGAACACGGATTTCTCCGGGTAACGGGTGACGAAGGGTCCCACGCGGTCTCTCCTTCTATTTACTCACCGACGGGTCTGTGCCCGAACGACACGTCCACCGCGTGCGTGTTCACCCAAACAACTGACTTGTCATTTTTTCCCTCCGTCCGGCCGGTGTACTCAAAATAATCATCTGTACCGTTTCGCTCTTCAAGCGAGTAATTTACTATTGTCTCTGTTTTAATGCAGAGTGTTTCGTACACGCTTAACACAAACCCCTCAAGAACCTTAAGTTACTAACTTAACTGTAACACAACATTGCCGTTACAGAAAAATTTCTCATGAATCGGCGAAAGCTCGAATCATGAGAAATTTATGAGCCAACATCACAAAGAAGTCCCCCGGAGACTATACATCGCATTATGAACGTGATGCTTAAGACAATCAACGCTCGTAACATGTTCCTGTAAGGAACAAGCTTCACAAAACTAAATGACACAAATCCACAAATCTAAATAATGCCGCCAGCGAATTCTGGCTAATTCGCGATTACCGCCAACTAACTTATGGCTATCAGTCTCCGGGTAAGTCCTTATACACCAAACACGAAAGTCCTGTTGTAACGGCAGAACATTCAATAAACTCTTAACCTATTTTAGTGCTAAATAGGTTTGAATTAACAATAAAGATATAACTAAACAATGTATTTGTGATAGCTTTTTGGTTTGTAACAAATGGTTGACTGTCGTAGAGGAAAAGGGGTATTTAGTCCCTCGATCGTTATGAGCCCAATGCAAGGGTTTTACCGCGCCCAGAATCGCGTTACTTTTGTACGGATTGTCATAACGACCCCTATTACAACTGTCTACCCGATCCGATTTACGAATCCTGACTGCTCTGGATCTTGCATGACGTCGACACCAATCCAGGAATGAGTAGTTTCTTCCGATCTCGTGTTTGCTTGCAACTTTGTAGCTGGTGTAACTCATAGCTGTTTAAACGACTGTCTGTTTCTCCCGATCTGACCAAACGGCAGGCCTGTGAAGGCTTGGTATTTTCTCGGTACGGTTGAATTCAATAGTTGTACTTTTACTCTATGGGTCATTACACCCAGATTAACCATGTGGCGTAATGCCATTTCATAGTTGATTTCCTCATCATTCAAATGAGTGAAAACCATTTTTCTTACATATATTAACTATCACGGAACCAAACCAGATATTAAAATATCACAAATCTTACTTGAACGTTAAACTAACAAATTTTGGCTCAAATACACAAATCAAAAAATTTTCGTGTGGGATTTTTAGTTGGGCGCCAGTGTTATAAAAACATTGGTCCCTGTTGGTGTTTCAGCCCAATTATAGAATCCTTCCTGCTGCAGTTGCGGTCCAGCCGGTCCAGCTCCATCAGCGGTCAACGGTGGAACACCCGTCAATCCGGAATCTTCGGTCATCTTCCATCCACGACCGTGTGTTGGAATGCTTACAATCAATTTCGAAGCTGGGGCGTTGCTAGCCAACCAAAGTTTAACCAATCCATCCACGTTGTTTCCGAAAACACGTTCGTTCAACTCATACAGAGGGGCAGCAAAATCGGCTTCCTTAGGATTGCGTTCCGGTGTTTGCATGTCGTAGGCGTCAATGTTTACAAAGTCCAAATAGTTGATGATTGCCGGAATATCCATGAAGATGGTGGCGTTCACGTGCGGTAGCACCGTGAGTCCGAGCTGGTATCCATCCGAACGGAAAGCATTTTTCAGCTCACGTAACAATGCGGTAAATTCCTCACGATGCTCATCAGCCTTCTCATCTAGCACTTGGTCACCGCTAAAAACTTTTTTGAAACCATGCCACAATTTTCCGGTAGTCGAACGGATTTTCTTCGGTTTATTTTGCGGGAACTGCCAGGCCAGGTCGATGCCATCGAAGTCATACGTCTTCACCAGCGAGTAAACACTATTAATGAAGGTGATACGAGCGGCACCTGTCTCGAGCAGTTCCAAATATTTGGGCGACGGAGCCGAGAAACGGTAACCGCCAATGCCGAGGAGAACTTTGAGGGCAGGATATTTGCGCTTCAGCTGTGTAACCAGTCGGAAGTTTCCCTTTCCGGTGTCCAGATCCAGGTTTGGATTGCGAGATACTGCTTTGTTCGATTCCGGATCGACGGCGGCATACCCGTAGACGAGATGGGTGCAGAATGGCAGTGCCGCTTCGATGTCGTTCAGTGAGACCTTGCCTAGGCCTTTTCCAGCAGATCGCCGTTCTTGCGAGTCACCAATCCGGGTTGCTTTTTGGTTGCCTCGATGATCTCCGCCTCGGCAAATGTGGAGCACGTAAGCAGTCCATCAACGGTCGTTCGTCGTCACAATGCCAAAGTTGTTCCGAGATCGCCGCGCAGCAGGCCGGAGGACCTCTTGGGAGTCACCAATCTACCTTTCCTTATTGTTCAATTGTTCCTTTCTGTGAGGGTTTAATCCCACTGACTGGCGATGTAGTTTTACTCCAGCCTGACCGTCTGCTCTCTCCTTCAACTACCGTCGTCTTCCCCAATGAATAAAGGACTCCTCCTGGAGATTCGCGAAGTTCCGCCCGAAGTATCACACAGGCTAAGGGCGATGGACCACTCCACTCGTGACTCTTCCGCCGTGCTGTCGTGCTTCCGTGGAATTGATTCGCCTCCCGAAATCTCCACCTCGAGCACTTCGTTCCGTTTCGCAAACGTGCGACACACGAACACGGATTTCTCCGGGTAACGGGTGACGAAGGGTCCCACGCGGTCTCTCCTTCTATTTACTCACCGACGGGTCTGTGCCCGAACGACACGTCCACCGCGTGCGTGTTCACCCAAACAACTGACTTGTCATTTTTTCCCTCCGTCCGGCCGGTGTACTCAAAATAATCATCTGTACCGTTTCGCTCTTCAAGCGAGTAATTTACTATTGTCTCTGTTTTAATGCAGAGTGTTTCGTACACGCTTAACACAAACCCCTCATGAACCTTAAGTTACTAACTTAACTGTAACACAACATTGCCGTTACAGAAAAATTTCTCATGAATCGGCGAAAGCTCGAATCATGAGAAATTTATGAGCCAACATCACAAAGAAGTCCCCCGGAGACTATACATCGCATTATGAACGTGATGCTTAAGACAATCAACGCTCGTAACATGTTCCTGTAAGGAACAAGCTTCACAAAACTAAATGACACAAATCCACAAATCTAAATAATGCCGCCAGCGAATTCTGGCTAATTCGCGATTACCGCCAACTAACTTATGGCTATCAGTCTCCGGGTAAGTCCTTATACACCAAACACGAAAGTCCTGTTGTAACGGCAGAACATTCAATAAACTCTTAACCTATTTTAGTGCTAAATAGGTTTGAATTAACAATAAAGATATAACTAAACAATGTATTTGTGATAGCTTTTTGGTTCGTAACAAATGGTTGACTGTCGTAGAGGAAAAGGGGTATTTAGTCCCTCGATCGTTATGAGCCCAATGCAAGGGTTTTACCGCGCCCAGAATCGCGTTACTTTTGTACGGATTGTCATAACGACCCCTATTACAACTGTCTACCCGATCCGATTTACGAATCCTGACTGCTCTGGATCTTGCATGACGTCGACACCAATCCAGGAATGAGTAGTTTCTTCCGATCTCGTGTTTGCTTGCAACTTTGTAGCTGGTGTAACTCATAGCTGTTTAAACGACTGTCAGTTTCTCCCGATCTGACCAAACGGCAGGCCTGTGAAGGCTTGGTATTTTCTCGGTATCCTTCATGTACGGTTGAATTCAATAGTTGTACTTTTACTCTATGGGTCATTACACCTAGATTAACCATGTGGCGTAATGCCATTTCATAGTTGATTTCCTCATCATTCAAATGAGTGAAAACCATTTTTCTTACATATATTAACTATCACGGAATCAAACCAAATATTAAAATATCACAAATCTTACTTGAACGTTAAACTAACAAATTTTGGCTCAAATACACAAATCAAAAAATTTTCGTGTGGGATTTTTAGTTGGGCGCCAGTGTTATAAAAACATTGGTCCCTGTTGGTGTTTCAGCCCAATTATAGAATCCTTCCTGCTGCAGTTGCGGTCCAGCCGGTCCAGCTCCATCAGCGGTCAACGGTGGAACACCCGTCAATCCGGAATCTTCGGTCATCTTCCATCCACGACCGTGTGTTGGAATGCTTACAATCAATTTCGAAGCTGGGGCGTTGCTAGCCAACCAAAGTTTAACCAATCCATCCACGTTGTTTCCGAAAACACGTTCGTTCAACTCATACAGAGGGGCAGCAAAATCGGCTTCCTTAGGATTGCGTTCCGGTGTTTGCATGTCGTAGGCGTCAATGTTTACAAAGTCCAAATAGTTGATGATTGCCGGAATATCCATGAAGATGGTGGCGTTCACGTGCGGTAGCACCGTGAGTCCGAGCTGGTATCCATCCGAACGGAAAGCATTTTTCAGCTCACGTAACAATGCGGTAAATTCCTCACGATGCTCATCAGCCTTCTCATCTAGCACTTGGTCACCGCTAAAAACTTTTTTGAAACCATGCCACAATTTTCCGGTGGTCGAACGGATTTTCTTCGGTTTATTTTGCGGGAACTGCCAGGCCAGGTCGATGCCATCGAAGTCATACGTCTTCACCAGCGAGTAAACACTATTAATGAAGGTGATACGAGCGGCATCTGTCTCGAGCAGTTCCAAATATTTGGGCGACGGAGCCGAGAAACGGTAACCGCCAATGCCGAGGAGAACTTTGAGGGCAGGATATTTGCGCTTCAGCTGTGTAACCAGTCGGAAGTTTCCCTTTCCGGTGTCCAGATCCAGGTTTGGATTGCGAGATACTGCTTTGTTCGATTCCGGATCGACGGCGGCATACCCGTAGACGAGATGGGTGCAGAATGGCAGTGCCGCTTCGATGTCGTTCAGTGAGACCTTGCCTAGGCCTTTTCCAGCAGATCGCCGTTCTTGCGAGTCACCAATCCGGGTTGCTTTTTGGTTGCCTCGATGATCTCCGCCTCGGCAAATGTGGAGCACGTAAGCAGTCCATCAACGGTGGTTCGTCGTCACAATGCCAAAGTTGTTCCGAGATCGCCGCGCAGCAGGCCGGAGGACCTCTTGGGAGTCACCAATCCACCTTTCCTTATTGTTCAATTGTTCCTTTCTGTGAGGGTTTAATCCCACTGACTGGCGATGTAGTTTTACTCCAGCCTGACCGTCTGCTCTCTCCTTCAACTACCGTCGTCTTCCCCAATGAATAAAGGACTCCTCCTGGAGATTCGCGAAGTTCCGCCCGAAGTATCACACAGGCTAAGGGCGATGGACCACTCCACTCGTGACTCTTCCGCCGTGCTGTCGTGCTTCCGTGGAATTGATTCGCCTCCCGAAATCTCCACCTCGAGCACTTCGTTCCGTTTTGCAAACGTTCGACACACGAACACGGATTTCTCCGGGTAACGGGTGACGAAGGGTCCCACGCGGTCTCTCCTTCTATTTACTCACCGACGGGTCTGTGCCCGAACGACACGTCCACCGCGTGCGTGTTCACCCAAACAACTGACTTGTCATTTTTTCCCTCCGTCCGGCCGGTGTACTCAAAATAATCATCTGTACCGTTTCGCTCTTCAAGCGAGTAATTTACTATTGTCTCTGTTTTAATGCAGAGTGTTTCGTACACGCTTAACACAAACCCCTCATGAACCTTAAGTTACTAACTTAACTGTAACAATGTCATTGCTGCTCATATGCATCCGGCAGATGAAATACTTATCGCCGGTGATTTCAACTTTCCAAGGTTTTCACGCTGGTATTATCAACTTGCTTGACCGGTAGAGTTTTAATTTACTGCGTCAAGTAAATCACGTTAAAAATGAGCACAATAGAACCATCGATCTCTGTTTTTCAAACAAATCGGACTGTGCACCTAAAATCAGCGCACCACCCCCCCCCCCCCAGCACCAGAGGAGACTCTGGTGAAGTCCGTTAGGCATCATACTCCTCTGCACATTGAGCTTGAATGGAATCGATCGTTGAACAATTGCAAGATATCTCACATCGTCAAATATAATTTTAAAAGAGCTGACCACAATAGTATTATTGCATTTCTTATTGACTGGAGTGAAATTCTTGACAATGGCGGTGTCAATCTTGCAGCTCAAACATTTTCCAAAGTTGTGATGTATGCTATTGACCAATATGTCTCTAAACAAATTAGTAAGCCACCTGAACAAGTACCGTGGCAAACCGTAGAACTACGACGACTGAAAAGTTTAAAAAGGACAGCATTAAAGAAATATTCTAAGAACGGAGGTTTGTTGCTCCGGCAAAACTACGTAGAAGTTACAAAAAGACAGCTGAACGTTGCTATGCCAACTATTTACGCAGTGTACAGAGGAGATTAAAGTCTAATCCAAAATCATTCTGGAAGCACGTTAACGAGTCAGATCTTTCTTCATCTATGTTTTACAATGAACAGACAAGTTCTAGCATGCAGGAAATTTGCGAAATGTCCATGAAAAAATTCTCTGAGATATTTTCTAGAGAAATCTTAGCACCTTCCCAAATCACCCAGGCGTCACTTAACGTTCCCGTTTTGGGACAGTCAATGAATTCAATTAACACAAGCGCAAGTTCCGTAAAAACAGCAGTTGCAAAAATGAAGTCTTCACACTCTGCTGGATCCGACGGTATCCCGGCAGTTATTTTGAAGCGATGCTCTAGTGGTATTATAGTGCCTCTTTGTCTTCTGTTCCGACTGTCACTCATGACTGGAGTATTTCCTGATATCTGGAAAACTGCTTATATGTTTCCTGTGTACAAAAAAGGAGACAAGAAGAACATCGACAATTACCGTGGTCTCACCGCTCTTTGCGCCATTCCTAAATTGTTTGAGCTTGTCGTTTTGGAGCCTATTTTTAATCACTGCAAGCAGTACATCGTTGAAACTCAACACGGGTTCATGCCGAAAAGCTCAACGGCCACTAACCTACTAACTTTCACGACGTTTATAACGGATGCTATGTCTAAAGGTCATCAAACGGACGTTGTCTACACGGATCTCTCTGCTGCTTTTGATAAAATTAATTCGGTGGATTCAATCGTATCTTAAATTCGGTGGATTCAATCGTATCTTTGCAATCGACGGCTGGCGGTTAAGATCAATGAAAATGTTTCCAAGGAGTTTTTTGCTTTTTCTGGTTTTCCACAAGGCAGTCATCTCGGACCACTGATATTTCTACTGTATTTCAACGACGTGAACTTTTCATTGAAAGGTTCACGATTATCTTTTGCGGACAACCTAAAGTTATTCCAAATTATCTAGACTCTTGAAGATGCCTGTTTCCTTCAAAGTGAGCTTGAAATTTTCTCCGAGTGGTGTGAAATTAATAAAATGACGCTAAATATCAGCAAATGCTCGATTATCACCTTCACACGGAAAAAACACCTATTCGTTTCAATTATTGTCTTCGAGGATCAGTGATTGATAGAGTCAATTGTGTCAAAGATCTTGGTGTTCTTCTCGACGAACAATTGAATTACAAGCAGCATATTTCGTACATCGTGGCAAAGGCTTCTCGTTGTCTAGGATTTGTCATGAGAACCGCCAAGCATTTCACAGATATATATTGTTTGAAATCTCTCTACTGCTCGCTTGTACGGTCAACACTCGAAAATTTTTCGTCAATATGGAACCCTCACTTTCATAATGGAGCTTTAAGACTTGAATCAATACAGCGAGGATTCGTTCGTTTCGCTCTTCGTCGTTTGCCCTGGAATAACCCTCACCAGCTGCCTAGCTGTGAAAGCCGTGGGATGCTCATCGGACTCGATACGAACGACGAACAATATTGATTGCCCTGCACTACTTAGTCAAATTAACATCAACGTTCGTTCTAGAGCTCTTCGCAACAACAACCTCCTCAGAATGCCTCTACGTCGTACTAACTACGGAATCAACGGTGTCGTATCTATGGGATTCGATTTCCATTTCCCTCGTAGCAGAATAAAAACGAATTTTTTGAATATTCTTAGAAATAATCATTAGGACTTTAGTTTGCCTGCTGATTAAAATATATATAAATAAATAAATAAATAAATTCGTCCCTTTATTTCTACGGAAGCCAAACTAAGTAAACTAGTTGAAACTTAGTCATCATCGACATTATAAACATTAAATGAATCCTGAATACTTTTCTATATGGTATAAAAAGGCAGTAGAGTACAAACAAGGTACAAATTTCATGATTTAAAAAATGTCGAGAAGAATTCAATTTTAATTTCCTGTTTTGCCTTTCTCTTAAATAAAGGCTATACAATCACTGTGAAAACCGACTTTTGAATCGAGGCCCGGAAGGTCGAATGTCATATACCATTCGACTCGGCTCGACGAACTGAGCAAATGAGCATTCAATTTTCTCGGAAATTTCTTATCCGATTTTTACAAACTAAGATGCAAATGAAAGGTCTTGGAGTTCTATGAAAAGTCTCCGAAAAGTTGATCTACAGTGCGATTAGTAAAAATTTTCAATTTCGTGAGTATTTTTTCACAAGCGATGGCGATACGAGGTGCACATTTTTTTTAATTTACTGGTTCAATTCATCTAGTAGGCAGATATATAGATGGATATATAGATCTACTTTGGGACTACTAGTGCCCGGTTCTCGCTTCCGAACGCACCGGTAATAGTAAAAAAAGCTCCAAAAACGGAACTCACTTCGATTTCCTAGCAATCGTTTAACCGATTTTCACAAATCATGATTCAAATTGAAGCTCTCAGTGTCTTTAAAGACACTGTGCAATTTCATTTAGATCCGACTTCCGGTTTCAAAATTATAGGGCAATGTGTATCACAACTTCAAACAAAATGATGCAAAATCGGTGCGCATCGATACGTGCTGGTACGGAAGAAGAAGAAAACGCACCTACCTAGCGTCCATTGTCCAACTTCAAATCTATATTAATTTGACATAACTGTTTACAAATTGAAAACGTAATGGTAGTTTACACCAAAGAAAATTATTGATTTTATTCTAATTTGAAAAAGAAAATCTTGACAGAATCTTCAAGTGATAAAAAAACATAATATATGATAAAGGCATCATTACACCACTAGGTGGATTAAAAAAGGTTTTTTATGCGCATTCAATCAAAATCTGTTTATTGAGATCTGAAAAATAAACAACGAAATAACCCTATGTTCAGAATGTTCAAAATTTATCTAAGAAGAGCGATTTCTCAGTATTTTAAATTCATATATCATGAGAAATATAATATTATCACAAACGATGTTTAATCCGTATATTGTTTTCTTCGTGTTTATGATAGTGAAAAGAACAAAAATGACTATTCGGCCTACCGATAGCTATCTGAATCAATGCAAAAATTGTATGTTATAATCTCATAATATCTACATCTATCTATCTATATTGCTATATCAATTCACAGTAACGATTTACATATACGCTTACGTATTTATAATGGTTTCGCAACGGAAAATAAACCTTTTTTCAACTAGTAGCTAAAAGCATAGCTGTGATTAAAGCTATGTTAGAATCAAGTAACGATAACTTACAAATAATAATTTAGTCAATGTTTATGTTATAAAGAAACACTTCCGTCACCTTTAACCAGTATAACATAAAAAACATGTTCGTGCTCTTGTTGCAACATAGTTGGGCTAAGTGGTATCAGAACTAGTTATGGGTTGCTACTATTGGAGTCATATAAACTTATTTTCAACTAGTAGCTAGAAGTATATTTGTTATTTAAGATATGTTTGGATTATGTAACGATAGCTTATAAATTATAATTAATTCTATATGACAAAAAGATGTGGTGATTTGAAACCTAAATAACTATTTCGTAACTAGTTATGTTATGAAGAAACATTGTTGTCACCTTTTTTAATCAGCATAACATAAAAACATATTCGTGCTCTTGTTACAAAATAGTTTGGACTCGTATCAGAACTAGTAGCGAATTACTACTTGAGCAGTGAAAGTAATTTTTTTTAAGGGATCCAAGATGAATATCTCAAATTAAATAACAAAATACTGTTGAAGTTCAACTAACATACTGTTACAGTTTAGATTTAAATATGGAATATAGTCGGCCGTGTGAGAGAAACCGAAAGGATGACATCATTATGGCCTGCTGTGATTGGTTAGTGAAAACTTACGTCGATTCAAACCAATTTTCAATAGTACGCTATTGAAATACAGAAACGACATTGCCATACATGTTTCAGTTATATGTTTCATCGATTAGCTGTTGAATTATACCAATTCATCAACAAATGACCAAGTTATTATCGTTCAAAATTATGACACGGAAAGGTTACTCGACTAGTTTTGCATTTTTTAATTTACACCCAGCCCCGTATAGTGAAGAGTGAGACATTTATAATGCCAAAATTGACCCGATATTCATTCCAGATGGTAACAAGGTAAAGATGGAGGCTATATCGGGAAGATGATTAAGTACGTTCTCCGATGGATCACAGAACAGATCAGTCCAAAGCCAAACGTTGTGATTCAACAACATGAGGCTCGGTGCTGTATCTATTCCTTTATTTTATGAATGTGACATAAAATAAAGCACCTTCGGCCGACCAACAGGCACTTCGACCATTTTAGCTACGTTTTCGAATTCGTGTCGCCCAATCTGGTGCAAATTTTTTTCGCAACGCGTTGCTCTTGAGCTGCGTTTAATTTTCGTAACGAGTACCACCAACACATGTCTACTCAACACGACACTGCACGAAAACTAAACATGCTAGAGTGGTGGTAAATATATCAGTGGCGAGGAGAAGGAGGCCGGGGAAGGGGAGACAAAGTTCGGTATCGCATCTTTACCACAAACGCGACAATAAAGTCAATATCATTACTTAATTTTCACACCTCGTACAAACACTGTATATAATATGAAAAATGGAATCATCACTCATATGAAAAGTCTCATTGTATGTGTGATCAGTTTGTAAATATTTATACGAAAAATTTAATATACTTCAAATACCTCTATTTTCGATGACATTTAAAACATCGTTTACTCCACCGATATGATCATGATGCCAATGAGAAATTATTATGTCGTTTATCAAGATTCTTTCATCGAACAAAGTAGATTTAATGTTTCTAACGTACTCCGGCACATTCGCATCGCCAGTATCGACAAGTATCCGCCTGTGAGCAAAAAAAAAGTTTTTTTATTCATGTACTGGTCTAAGAATGAGAGTGGGTGGTTTAAAGAAAATATAATCTAGATTAGCAAAGATTTGTGAATGTATTTTAAACATATAACAGATTCCCTAAGTCTTATGTTAGTCAATGGCCAGATGGATAGGTTTAACAGTTCTAGTTTACACACTACGAAAAAGTCATGTAAATTCACGTCTCGGTAGATGCACAACAAAAGAGCGTCGCTATTCACTTAAATTTACAATCCAAAGTTAGTAAAACTAAATCATTTCATTAACTGCACAACTAATGTAGCTAGACAATTCTAAGCTTCAGGTAGTTAAACTGCCCATAGCAAAGGCAATATTCGGAGCGTTTCCCGACTGGAAAACTAGCAACGAAGGCAATCCCGCTCATACGCACAGAGGTGTAGAAACACAGAGGTGCGAGCGCATAGAAGTGATGAGTCACAGAGGTGCGAAGACGAAGGGAAGCAAAGGCACAGAGGTGCTAAAGCAACCCAGTGCTGATCTACCAGGTACCAGAATTGTACGCTGCGTAGGATCAAAAGAGACGACATATATCGCGAGGTGCTACACTGCAAGCATCACATTTGATCGCCACCAAGAGTAATAGTACTGTACCTGGGGTCAGGAACAGACAGCACACCAAGTTCAGTGGTGACCACAACGACGGCAGAGCAATTGAGATAGCAGAAGACGATACCAAAAGACTGCCAATTGGAAATCGTTGGATGAGCTTCACGTCGTTCTTTACGATAGAGGAACAGAGACAACAGCAACAAGATAGATTTAATTTAATTTATTTTTTTATTTTTCTTATAACTGAAATTTTACTAAACATAAGTTTTGATTTTCATTTTGATATTATTAATTTACAAAAAAATGGTTAATGTAATGGATGATCTCATGGAAGATCATCCGAATCCGATTCCGGATACTAGTAAGAGCTTAAATACTCCAAGGGCTAAACATTATCCAAAGGGTACCACTGGGCCATATCTTCGAAAAAAGAAAAGATTTTAAATTTGATGCAAATTACAAAGGATTGGACATCACATTTCTCTGAAGTTAAAGAAATATGTAAAGTTAATAGAGATAAAATTCGAGTTGTTGTTGACGATTTGAAACAGGTGAAAATTGCAAACTGTAAATTATTTGCTGTTGAATATAAAGTTTACATTTCATCGAAGGAGGTGGAAATTGACGGTGTTGTGACTGAAGCAAGTCTGACAGCCGATGATTTGCTTAAAAATTGAATCGGTCGTTTTAAAAACTCCATGCACACACACACATTTGCTCAGTTCGTCGAGCTGAGTCGAATGGTATATGACATTCGGCCCTCCGGGCCTCGGTTAAAAAGTCGATTTTCATTGCATGATTCATGATTGCATAGCCTTTCTATATGAGAAAGCCAAAAATGCTGAATGTATTCCAAAATTGGGGCTCTAACAACCTAGTGGACTTAGCGTAAAAAATGCAGGATTATTTCCTTCCACCGTAAAAAAGCTCCAGTTGCTTTCGATTACAAAATCTCAGGACGCTCCCTCGCCCGAACAGAGCACATTAAAGATCTTAGCGTGATTCTGAATCGTGAAGATTCTTTCAAGTTACACTATGACAACATCATTCGTAAAGGAAACCGACAACTGGGCTTCATCTTTAAGATTTCGTCCGAGTTCCGTGATTCGTTATGTTTGAGATCCCTATATTGCTCGCTGGTTCGGTCATTGCTCGAATCTAATGCGATTGTATGGTGCTTGTTCCACTCTAATTGGATTACCAGGATTGGGGCAATTCAACGAAAATTCGTGAGATACGCATTGCGGTTTTTACCTTGGTCTGATCCAACGCAGCTACTGTCATACGAGGACCGTTGCCGTTTACTAAATCTTGAACCTTTGGAATTGAGAAGAGCATATGTTATGCTCAAGCATCATTTGCTGCGAAACTGCGTATGGGTAGTGTAGACTGCCCTGCTTTACTCGAGCGACTAAATTTGTATACTCCTGAGAGGCCTCTTCGACAACGACCTTTTCTGCTATTGGAAACTCGTAACACACTATATGGTCAAAATGAACCGTTCAGATTCGTTTGCCTACGATTCCGAATTTGCCGAATATTTTAATTTCAACGTGTCGTCTAATGTTTTTTTTTTATTTTAGATTACTTGATCGTTTTCGTGTTGTCTACCGTAATAATGCACTTTAAGTTTTACTTTTACATTAATTTTTTATCCATTAAGACATACATTGTCAGATGAACTGTAAAATAAACAACAATATACAATAAACAATAAGTGGAAAATTACCAATTTCATTAGTATCACGAATGATGGTCAAAATTAGGTACACGATCAATAAAACTGTCTGATAGATTTTTCCAGTTAGAGGAGATTATTAGTTTGTGGACATAAAAACTTAATTCGGCACTACTGATTTCCCCTTTTCCTGTTTCGAAAGCGCCGAAAGTGGTGAAGGAAATATAAAAAAAAAATAGAATTCACTTCTATTTCTCGGCGATGATTGAACCGATTTTCACAAATCCTGATTTGAATTAAAGATCATATTAGCTTCAAAGCTACTGCGGAATTTCATCCGGATCTGACCTCCGGTTCCGCAGTTACAGGGCGAAGAGTGTCAAAGTTTTCAAATCGCCATATAGAATGACAATATACACTACACCGACAATAGGTACGGTGGAAGAAGAAGACACAAAACGATAATACTAATAATAATAATAATAATAATAATAATAATAATAATAATAATAATAATAATAATAATATTAATAATAATAATATTCATAATAATAATAATAATAACAATAATTTTTTTTTCATAAATACGATTTTTTCATAGGCAATATACATAAGTTTTTCTTCGCCGTGGCATCCATAATACATAGTACTTTGAACCTAATACATTTCGAATATCATATTAGTATGTTGGTATTCATTAATTGATCTAAACACTGTTTTTATCAAGCGAGTTGCTATTATAAATTGCATTAAATAAAATACATTTATTTTGTACATGATCTTATAACTATTTCAGGCTTGTTTGTATCAGTTCATCACTTCAATATCTATTGGTTGAACTCATGGAAGAGAGAACAGTCTAACATATAATAAAATTTAAATTGGAACTCCAATGGACTCAACGAAATGATAAAGAAGTTTCATGTAAGGAAGGTCACGACAAGCAAGAATGTCGCATTCATTGGATAGTCTACCTTGGGTACGCAAGGAATTTATTAGTTGAAATCTGACATCATGATACTCCACGCATGTCCAAACGACATGATCAATATCGCGATAACCTTCACCACAAGCACAATGATTAGTCTCGGAAAGTCCAATTCGAAGGAGATGTGTATCTAACGTCCCTACTCACATCCAGTCCCCTGAACCATGCCTTTGTCGATATTTTAGGAATAATTGAGTGCATCCACCGACCCAGATCATCTTTATCCCAAGAAGCTGGCAAGTGTTCTTAGGCGGGCCACGCTAAAGAATTTTTTGAACAATAATAATAATAATAATAATAATAATAATAATAATAATGATAATAATAATAATAATAATAATAATAATAATAATAATAATAATAATAATAATAATAATAATAATAATAATAATAATAATAATAATAATAATAATAATAATAATAATAATAATAATAATAATAATAATAATAATAATAATAATAATAATAATAATAATAATAATAATAATAATATTAATAATAATAATATTAATAATAATAATAATAATAATAATACTAATAAACTTGATAGTTCGCGCGACACAACCGAACGAACTTCTAAGCTGCTTCTAGCATACATTGTTCAGTTCCGCGTGTACTTTTAAGCAGCAAGAAACAAGCAACTTGTCGCCATCACCCTCCCCTTAAAATCACTATACCAGAAGACACGCCCGTCGTTTTCAATATTATTTCCGAAGCGACATACTACGAATACATCTCCCATGAGCAAATCTGACCTTAAAACGTTGTAAGTGCGCTAAACGGTCTGCATTAAGGAAATTTTATAAAAGGCCTTCGCTTCAATTGCGATCTCACTATATCTACCTCAACAACCGCTATAAACGACTGAACAGAATGTTATACGATGCTCACCTTCTTCGAGTACGAAATAATCCGAGAATCAACCCTAAGAGATTTTGGAACCACGTGAACGAACAAACGAAAGAATCAGGCGTTCTCGATCACATGTTTCTTGGTGATGTAGAATCATCGGCGATATCTGTTACTTATTTCAACGACATTTCAGCAGTGCATTCACCGATGAAATTCTATCGAGTAATCAGATCTCCAAAGCTATCATCAATGTCCCTAGCCGCTCTCCGACTGGTTCTCACCCCTTCATAACAACCTCTATAATTGAAAAAGCGTGTATTAAGATGAGATCATATTCCAAAGCTGGACCGGATGGTATTCCTTCGTTAGTATTGAAAAAGTGCTCAAAGCAGGCCCGTACCCAGGATTTCATTTCGGGAGGGGCCCAAAGATTACAAAATAATGTTACTGCTTATGTACCTAATTCTCGGTGTGGTTTTTACGGCTGTTTTTAACATACACTTTAACTTTTTTCACTGGAACTGATATTGTATTACATTTCATTACGTTTACTGTCTTGTTATTTCTGTAACACATATCTGAGACATTCTAAATAATTATATGTTTTTGATTTCGGGAGGGGCCTGGGCCCCTCGGGCCCCCCCTCTGGGTGCGTGACTGGCTCAAAGAGTCTTCTAATTCCACTGTCGATGTTGTTCAATATTTCTCTTAGGTCAGGACCATTTCCAACTATTTGGGAAAAATCATTTATTTTCCCAGTGCTCAAGAAGGGAAATAAGGCCGATGTATCTAATTATCGTGGTATAGCCGCACTATGCGCCGTATCTAAATTATTTGAAATTATATGTAGTTCTGGATTTCCTGAAATACAACAGCAACAACTACATTTCAAAAACTCAACACGGATTCAAGCCGAAACGAACAACTGCAACAAACTTACTCTGCTACACTTCTTTTGTCGTGAATACGACTTAACATACTTTACTATGGGGTGCCTTTTCAAAATTTACCCTCTGAGAGAGTGATAAGTTTTTGATCGTGAATATCTCTTGTTGTATCTAACGAATCAACATAATTTTGGCTACATGCCATCGGAAATATGATCACAATTTTATGATAAAATTATCAGTTGTGTGACATAATCTCAAATAATTCAAAATTAAACTTTTCTGAAATGTTTGGTATAAACGAGTATCAAAGAAGATAATTCATAAGGCGTGTTTGCCTTGCTCGTATTTTTAAAGCTCATAGCTCAGTGATCTGTGAAAGGATTTATATAATCTAACTACCAATAGAATCGAAATTTTTCAACTTAAACGTGGATACCAAAAACATTGAAGTATTTCAATAGTTCACTATTGAAAACCTGTCTCATTTGACACCAGCCAATCAGCACGCGTTCTAAGGAAGAGAACAAAATATCTGCTGCTGTACAACAAATCGTTCAAGAAAAATGTTCCGAAAAGTGTTGAATATCGTAGTGAGTTCCTCAATTTGGTCCTTCTGAATGCTAGAAACGAATGCATACAGCATATTGATAGTTTCTTTCAACAAAATTATGCAAATCCGAAATGAAATAATCGACATTAAAATTCTGTATGCCATACATTAAAATTCTGTATGCCATAAAATTCTGTATGCCATAGGACCGCCCATTAGTGAAAAAGCTACAAACGAAATCACATAAAAAGAAAGCTCCTAACAAAAATAGAATCAGTTTGGATTCTATCGCCACTGCGAGCAGATGTGTTTTGTGTCGTCTGCACAGCTAGTTTCGCTCTCGACAAGAGCGATTACGTCACAGCTGCCAGTCATTAGCATTGGTGAAAAAACAACGGTGGAGAGCATTATACAAAATCAGCCGTTCTAATGGCTCTAAAAGTTTTCTAAAGAACTATTACGATTTGTTGTTCGCAAATCGAAGGTAAATATCCTCAGTTTAGTGCAAATCTAGAACAGTTTGGTTAGATTTTTGCACTTTTCGCTGTGTGCAATTCACAGTAATCGAGATCAAGTGAAGCCTTCTTTGTTTTTGCGAAAAATGTGGAGAAGGGGAATGCTTGCATAATTTATACAATTGATCAACTAATTGATATTCGGAAGTGTTAAGGAACATGTCAGTTGTTTTCGTATTCACGATATCCAATTATGTCTCTGACATTACCCACCGGCCTTATATAGTTCGAACTTTACAGGTACGCCTACAGGTTAATGCAATCTACACTGAAACCTATGCAGTCTTTGACAAAATAAACTACCAGATGGCAGTAGAAATACTCAATACACTTGGTTTCAATGGATCGTTGCTAAATTGGTTCGAGTCTTATCTAAATGGTCGTGAAATGTCTGTGAAAATCGAACACTTCATTACAGTGCCTTTCGCTGTCAACTCTTGAGTCCCTCAAGGCAGTCTCTTTGGACCATTCTTATTTTTACTATACCTCAATGATCTCAACTTCATATTGAAATGTCACAAACTATCCTTCGCAGACGACTTCAAGCTATTTTATTTAGTTAAATGTCAAGAAGACAATTTATATTTGCAATCACAGTTAGACTTATTCACAAACTGGTGTCAGGATAATAGAATGGTTTTGAATGTCTCGAAGTGTTCGGTTTTGTTGTTTACTTGTACACGCTCGCTGATTACCTACGACTATAGCATCTCGCACAATATTCTCGAAAGTTTTTCTTCCGTGAAAGATTTGGGTATCATTCTTGATTCCAAGCTGGACTTCAAAAGTCACATCGATTATGTGATTTTGAAGGCCTTCAAGCTCTTGGGTTTCGTCTTTCGCGTTACCAAGACCTTTATTAATGTACACTGGACCCGAACTTCTGAAATTGTTTAATCTGGACATCCATCGACGTAATCTACGCTCTCATTGTTTCTTGAGTTTACCCATTGCCCGAACAAATTATGGTTACAATGAACCATTTTCCAGTATGTGCATAACATTCAATAGCTGCTCTAACGTTTTCGACTTTCATCTATCTCGAAATATGATTAAACGATTATTTCATAGTCACTTGCCAGATTAACTTTGGATCAGTATTTGTATGTAACCGTTTGTATTTTTGTTCAACCATCACTAGGTCTTTCCCCCATCACCGTTGGAAACTAATTAGATTCGCTCACTATGTATGTGTGTGTGTATGTATGTGCACTTTTCGAAGATATTTGAACGCGCTCAATTTTCTCAGAGATGGCTGAACCGATTTGAACAAACTTGGGCTCGTTTGAAAGCTACTGTCGGGCCATTGATCAAGTTCGAAGATCAAATGGCTGTGACTTTTGGTTCCGGAGATATGATTGTATAAGTGACGTAACCGACAAAAAGCGTTGTATTTGAACGCGCTCATTTTCTCAGAGATGGCTGAACCGATTTTAACAAACTTGGGCTCGTTTGAAAGCTACTGTCGGGCCATTGATCAAGTTCAAAGATCAAATGGCTGTGACTTTTGGTTCCGGAGATATGATTGTATAAGTGACGTAACCGACAAAAAGCGTTGTATTTGAACGCGCTCAAATTTCTCAGAGATGGCTGAGCCGATTTTAACAAACTCGGGCTCGTTTGAAAGCTACTGTCGGACCATTGATTAAGTTCAAAGATCAAATGGCTGTGAGTTTTGGTTCCGAAGATATGATTGTATAAGTGACGTAACCGACAAAAAGCGTTGTATTTGAGCGCGCTCAATTTTCTCAGAGATGGCTGATCCGATTTTAACAAACTTGGGCTCGTTTGAAAGCTACTGTCGGGCCGTTGATCAGGTTCGAAGATCAAATGGTTGTGACTTTTGGTTCCAGATATATGATGGTATAAGTGACGTAACCGACAAAACACGTTGATTTTTTCCGCTCTTATTTATATAAGGGTGCCAAAATTTTGGGACCAACTCTATTTTCGTAAAGTTCTAGTGCTCAAAAGTTTAAGCACCACGAAAAAAGCCTTCATGCAAAATTTGACCTAAATCGGACATGCTTAAGGGGTGCTGCCCGGTGGTAAAGGTTTGACAATTTTCGATCTAGAAAAAGCACCATAGGGGGGAGTACATGAAATTTCCAAAATCGTAAATTTTTTTTGATGCCAAAACTCTTAAAACTGCATAAAACATCGAAATTTAGTGTCATCTCAAAAAAAATTTTTTTTTTAAAATCAACTTTCTGGGATTTAGAAAAAATATGAAAATTTTTCCCAGAAAGTTGATTTTTTCAAAAAAAATTTTTTTCGAGATGACACTAAATCTCGACGTTTCATGCAATTCTAAGCCTTTTGGCATCAAAATTTTTTTTTCGATTTCGAAAATTTCATGTACTCCCCCCTATGGTGATTTTTCAAGATATATGAAAATTCCACTAAGTGGACTAAGAAGGCTTTTTGCCTTTCTCTATAGAAAGGTATTAGAATTGCTGGAAAAACCGACTTTCGAACGGAGCCTCGGAGACCCATAGTGTTATATACCATTCGACTCAGCTCGACGAGATCGGAAAATGTCTGTGTGTGTGTGTATGTGTGTGTGTATGTGTGTGTGTATGTGTGTGTGTGTGTGTATGTGTGTATGTATGTGCACTTTTCGAAGATATTTGAACGCGCTCAATTTTCTCAGAGATGGCTCAACCGATTTTAACAAACTTGGGCTCGTTTGAAAGCTACTATCGGGGCATTGATCAAGTTCGAAGATAAAATGGCTGTGACTTTTGGTTCCGGAGATATGATTGTATAAGTGACGTAACCGACAAAAAGCGTTGTATTTGAACGCGCTCAATTTTCTCAGAGATGGCTGATCCGATTTTAACAAACTTGGGCTCGTTTGAAAGCTACTGTTGGGCCGTTGATCAAGTTCGAAGATCAAATGGTTGTGACTTTCGGTTCCAGATATATGATGGTATAAGTGACGTAACCGACAAAACACGTTGATTTTTACCGCTCTTGTATATATAAGAGTGCCAAAATTTTGGGATCAACTCTATTTTCGTAAAGTTCTAGCGCTCAAAAGTTTAAGCACCTCGAAAAAAGCCTTCATGCAAAATTTGACCTAAATCGGACATGCTTAAGGGGTGCTGCCCGGTGGTAAAGGTTTGACAATTATCGATCTTGAAAAAGCACCATAGGGGGGAGTACATGAAATTTCCAAAATCGAAAATTTTTTTTGATGCCAAAACTCTTAAAACTGCATAAAACATCGAAATTTAGTGTCATCTCAAAAAAAATTTTTTTTGAAAAAATCAACTTTCTGGGACATAAAAATTTTCTTATTTTTTCTAAGTCCCAAAAAGTCGATTTTTTCAAAAAATTTTTTTTTCGAGATGACACTAAATCTCGACGTTTCATGCAATTCTAAGCCTTTTGGAATCAAAAATTTTTTTTCGATTTCGAAAATTTCATGTACTCCCCCCTATGGTGATTTTTCAAGATATATGAAAACATCACTAAGTGGACTAAGAAGGCTTTTTGCCTTTCTCTATAGAAAGATATTAGAATTGCTGGAAAAACTGACTTTCGAACGGAGCCTCGGAGACCCATAGTGTTATATACCATTCGACTCAGCTCGACGAGATCGGAAAATGTCTGTGTGTGTGTGTGTGTGTGTGTGTGTGTGTGTGTGTGTGTGTGTGTGTGTGTGTATGTGTGTGTGTATGTGTGTATGTATGTGCACTTTTCGAAGATATTTGAACGCGCTCAATTTTCTCAGAGATGGCTCAACCGATTTTAACAAACTTGGGCTCGTTTGAAAGCTACTATCGGGGCATTGATCAAGTTCGAAGATAAAATGGCTGTGACTTTTGGTTCCGGAGATATGATTGTATAAGTGACGTAACCGACAAAAAGCGTTGTATTTGAACGCGCTCAATTTTCTCAGAGATGGCTGATCCGATTTTAACAAACTTGGGCTCGTTTGAAAGCTACTGTTGGGCCGTTGATCAAGTTCGAAGATCAAATGGTTGTGACTTTCGGTTCCAGATATATGATGGTATAAGTGACGTAACCGACAAAACACGTTGATTTTTACCGCTCTTGTATATATAAGGGTGCCAAAATTTTGGGATCAACTCTATTTTCGTAAAGTTCTAGCGCTCAAAAGTTTAAGCACCTCGAAAAAAGCCTTCATGCAAAATTTGACCTAAATCGGACATGCTTAAGGGGTGCTGCCCGGTGGTAAAGGTTTGACAATTATCGATCTTGAAAAAGCACCATAGGGGGGAGTACATGAAATTTCCAAAATCGAAAATTTTTTTTGATGCCAAAACTCTTAAAACTGCATAAAACATCGAAATTTAGTGTCATCTCAAAAAAAATTTTTTTTTAAAATCAACTTTCTGGGATTTAGAAAAAATATGAAAATTTTTCCCAGAAAGTTGATTTTTTCAAAAAAAATTTTTTTCGAGATGACACTAAATCTCGACGTTTCATGCAATTCTAAGCCTTTTGGCATCAAAATTTTTTTTTCGATTTCGAAAATTTCATGTACTCCCCCCTATGGTGATTTTTCAAGATATATGAAAATTCCACTAAGTGGACTAAGAAGGCTTTTTGCCTTTCTCTATAGAAAGGTATTAGAATTGCTGGAAAAACCGACTTTCGAACGGAGCCTCGGAGACCCATAGTGTTATATACCATTCGACTCAGCTCGACGAGATCGGAAAATGTCTGTGTGTGTGTGTATGTGTGTGTGTATGTGTGTGTATGTGTGTGTGTATGTGTGTATGTATGTGCACTTTTCGAAGATATTTGAACGCGCTCAATTTTCTCAGAGATGGCTCAACCGATTTTAACAAACTTGGGCTCGTTTGAAAGCTACTATCGGGGCATTGATCAAGTTCGAAGATAAAATGGCTGTGACTTTTGGTTCCGGAGATATGATTGTATAAGTGACGTAACCGACAAAAAGCGTTGTATTTGAACGCGCTCAATTTTCTCAGAGATGGCTGATCCGATTTTAACAAACTTGGGCTCGTTTGAAAGCTACTGTTGGGCCGTTGATCAAGTTCGAAGATCAAATGGTTGTGACTTTCGGTTCCAGATATATGATGGTATAAGTGACGTAACCGACAAAACACGTTGATTTTTACCGCTCTTGTATATATAAGGGTGCCAAAATTTTGGGATCAACTCTATTTTCGTAAAGTTCTAGCGCTCAAAAGTTTAAGCACCTCGAAAAAAGCCTTCATGCAAAATTTGACCTAAATCGGACATGCTTAAGGGGTGCTGCCCGGTGGTAAAGGTTTGACAATTATCGATCTTGAAAAAGCACCATAGGGGGGAGTACATGAAATTTCCAAAATCGAAAATTTTTTTTGATGCCAAAACTCTTAAAACTGCATAAAACATCGAAATTTAGTGTCATCTCAAAAAAAATTTTTTTTGAAAAAATCAACTTTCTGGGACATAAAAATTTTCTTATTTTTTCTAAGTCCCAAAAAGTCGATTTTTTCAAAAAATTTTTTTTTCGAGATGACACTAAATCTCGACGTTTCATGCAATTCTAAGCCTTTTGGAATCAAAAATTTTTTTTCGATTTCGAAAATTTCATGTACTCCCCCCTATGGTGATTTTTCAAGATATATGAAAACATCACTAAGTGGACTAAGAAGGCTTTTTGCCTTTCTCTATAGAAAGGTATTAGAATTGCTGGAAAAACTGACTTTCGAACGGAGCCTCGGAGACCCATAGTGTTATATACCATTCGACTCAGCTCGACGAGATCGGAAAATGTCTGTGTGTGTGTGTGTGTGTGTGTGTGTGTGTGTGTGTGTATGTGTGTGTGTATGTGTGTATGTATGTGCACTTTTCGAAGATATTTGAACGCGCTCAATTTTCTCAGAGATGGCTCAACCGATTTTAACAAACTTGGGCTCGTTTGAAAGCTACTATCGGGGCATTGATCAAGTTCGAAGATAAAATGGCTGTGACTTTTGGTTCCGGAGATATGATTGTATAAGTGACGTAACCGACAAAAAGCGTTGTATTTGAACGCGCTCAATTTTCTCAGAGATGGCTGATCCGATTTTAACAAACTTGGGCTCGTTTGAAAGCTACTGTTGGGCCGTTGATCAAGTTCGAAGATCAAATGGTTGTGACTTTCGGTTCCAGATATATGATGGTATAAGTGACGTAACCGACAAAACACGTTGATTTTTACCGCTCTTGTATATATAAGGGTGCCAAAATTTTGGGATCAACTCTATTTTCGTAAAGTTCTAGCGCTCAAAAGTTTAAGCACCTCGAAAAAAGCCTTCATGCAAAATTTGACCTAAATCGGACATGCTTAAGGGGTGCTGCCCGGTGGTAAAGGTTTGACAATTATCGATCTTGAAAAAGCACCATAGGGGGGAGTACATGAAATTTCCAAAATCGAAAATTTTTTTTGATGCCAAAACTCTTAAAACTGCATAAAACATCGAAATTTAGTGTCATCTCAAAAAAAAATTTTTTTTAAAAATCAACTTTCTGGGATTTAGAAAAAATATGAAAATTTTTCCCAGAAAGTTGATTTTTTCAAAAAAAATTTTTTTCGAGATGACACTAAATCTCGACGTTTCATGCAATTCTAAGCCTTTTGGCATCAAAATTTTTTTTTCGATTTCGAAAATTTCATGTACTCCCCCCTATGGTGATTTTTCAAGATATATGAAAATTCCACTAAGTGGACTAAGAAGGCTTTTTGCCTTTCTCTATAGAAAGGTATTAGAATTGCTGGAAAAACCGACTTTCGAACGGAGCCTCGGAGACCCATAGTGTTATATACCATTCGACTCAGCTCGACGAGATCGGAAAATGTCTGTGTGTGTGTGTATGTGTGTGTGTATGTGTGTGTGTATGTGTGTGTGTATGTGTGTATGTATGTGCACTTTTCGAAGATATTTGAACGCGCTCAATTTTCTCAGAGATGGCTCAACCGATTTTAACAAACTTGGGCTCGTTTGAAAGCTACTATCGGGGCATTGATCAAGTTCGAAGATAAAATGGCTGTGACTTTTGGTTCCGGAGATATGATTGTATAAGTGACGTAACCGACAAAAAGCGTTGTATTTGAACGCGCTCAATTTTCTCAGAGATGGCTGATCCGATTTTAACAAACTTGGGCTCGTTTGAAAGCTACTGTTGGGCCGTTGATCAAGTTCGAAGATCAAATGGTTGTGACTTTCGGTTCCAGATATATGATGGTATAAGTGACGTAACCGACAAAACACGTTGATTTTTACCGCTCTTGTATATATAAGGGTGCCAAAATTTTGGGATCAACTCTATTTTCGTAAAGTTCTAGCGCTCAAAAGTTTAAGCACCTCGAAAAAAGCCTTCATGCAAAATTTGACCTAAATCGGACATGCTTAAGGGGTGCTGCCCGGTGGTAAAGGTTTGACAATTATCGATCTTGAAAAAGCACCATAGGGGGGAGTACATGAAATTTCCAAAATCGAAAATTTTTTTTGATGCCAAAACTCTTAAAACTGCATAAAACATCGAAATTTAGTGTCATCTCAAAAAAAATTTTTTTTGAAAAAATCAACTTTCTGGGACTTATAAAAATTTTCATATTTTTTTCAAGTCCCAAAAAGTCGATTTTTTCAAAAAATTTTTTTTTTCGAGATGACACTAAATCTCGACGTTTCATGCAATTCTAAGCCTTTTGGAATCAAAAATTTTTTTTCGATTTCGAAAATTTCATGTACTCCCCCCTATGGTGATTTTTCAAGATATATGAAAACATCACTAAGTGGACTAAGAAGGCTTTTTGCCTTTCTCTATAGAAAGGTATTAGAATTGCTGGAAAAACCGACTTTCGAACGGAGCCTCGGAGACCCATAGTGTTATATACCATTCGACTCAGCTCGACGAGATAGGAAAATGTCTGTGTGTGTGTGTATGTGTGTGTATGTGTGTGTGTATGTGTGTGTGTATGTGTGTATGTATGTGCACTTTTCGAAGATATTTGAACGCGCTCAATTTTCTCAGAGATGGCTCAACCGATTTTAACAAACTTGGGCTCGTTTGAAAGCTACTATCGGGGCATTGATCAAGTTCGAAGATAAAATGGCTGTGACTTTTGGTTCCGGAGATATGATTGTATAAGTGACGTAACCGACAAAAAGCGTTGTATTTGAACGCGCTCAATTTTCTCAGAGATGGCTGATCCGATTTGAACAAACTTGGACTCGTTTGAAAGCTACTATCGGGCCATTGATCAAGTTCGAAGATCAAATGGCTGTGACTTTTGGTTCCGGAGATATGATTGTATAAGTGACGTAACCGACAAAAAGCGTTGTATTTGAACGCGCTCAATTTTCTCAGAGATGGCTGATCCGATTTGAACAAACTTGGACTCGTTTGAAAGCTACTGGCGGGCCATTGATCAAGTTCGAAGATCAAATGGCTGTGACTCTTGGTTCCGGAGATATGATTGTATAAGTGACGTAACCGACAAAAAGCGTTGTATTTGAACGCGCTCAATTTTCTCAGAGATGGCTGAACCGATTTGAACAAACTTGGACTCGTTTGAAAGCTACTATCGGGCCATTGATCAAGTTCGAAGATCAAATGGCTGTGACTTTTGGTTCCGGAGATATGATTGTATAAGTGACGTAACCGACAAAAAGCGTTGTATTTGAACGCGCTCAATTTTCTCAGAGATGGCTGATCCGATTTTAACAAACTTGGACTCGTTTGAAAGCTACTGGCGGGCCATTGATCAAGTTCGAAGATCAAATGGCTGTGACTTTTGGTTCCGGAGATATGATTGTATAAGTGACGTAACCGACAAAAAGCGTTGTATTTGAACGCGCTCAATTTTCTCAGAGATGGCTGAACCGATTTGAACAAACTTGGACTCGTTTGAAAGCTACTATCGGGCCATTGATCAAGTTCGAAGATCAAATGGCTGTGACTTTTGGTTCCGGAGATATGATTGTATAAGTGACGTAACCGACAAAAAGCGTTGTATTTGAACGCGCTCAATTTTCTCAGAGATGGCTGATCCGATTTTAACAAACTTGGACTCGTTTGAAAGCTACTGGCGGGCCATTGATCAAGTTCGAAGATCAAATGGCTGTGACTTTTGGTTCCGGAGATATGATTGTATAAGTGACGTAACCGACAAAAAGCGTTGTATTTGAACGCGCTCAATTTTCTCAGAGATGGCTGAACCGATTTGAACAAACTTGGACTCGTTTGAAAGCTACTATCGGGCCATTGATCAAGTTCGAAGATCAAATGGCTGTGACTTTTGGTTCCGGAGATATGATTGTATAAGTGACGTAACCGACAAAAAGCGTTGTATTTGAACGCGCTCAATTTTCTCAGAGATGGCTGATCCGATTTGAACAAACTTGGACTCGTTTGAAAGCTACTGGCGGGCCATTGATCAAGTTCGAAGATCAAATGGCTGTGACTTTTGGTTCCGGAGATATGATTGTATAAGTGACGTAACCGACAAAAAGCGTTGTATTTGAACGCGCTCAATTTTCTCAGAGATGGCTGATCCGATTTTAACAAACTTGGGCTCGTTTGAAAGCTACTGTCGGGCCGTTGATCAAGTTCGAAGATCAAATGGTTGTGACTTTTGGTTCCAGATATATGATGGTATAAGTGACGTAACCGACAAAACACGTTGATTTTTACCGCTCTTGTATATATAAGGGTGCCAAAATTTTGGGATCAACTCTATTTTCGTAAAGTTCTAGCGCTCAAAAGTTTAAGCACCTCGAAAAAAGCCTTCATGCAAAATTTGACCTAAATCGGACATGCTTAAGGGGTGCTGCCCGGTGGTAAAGGTTTGACAATTATCGATCTTGAAAAAGCACCATAGGGGGGAGTACATGAAATTTCCAAAATCGAAAATTTTTTTTGATGCCAAAACTCTTAAAACTGCATAAAACATCGAAATTTAGTGTCATCTCAAAAAAAAATTTTTTTGAAAAAATCAACTTTCTGGGACTTAGAAAAATTTTCTTATTTTTTCTAAGTCCCAAAAAATCGATTTTTTCAAAAAAATTTTTTTTCGAAATGACACTAAATCTCGACGTTTCATGCAATTCTAAGCCTTTTGGCATCAAAAATTTTTTTTCGATTTCGAAAATTTCATGTACTCCCCCCTATGGTGATTTTTAAAGATATATGAAAATTCCACTAAGTGGACTAAGAAGGGTTTTGCCTTTCTCTATAGAAAGGTATTAGAATTGCTGGAAAAACCGACTTTCGAACGGAGCCTCGGAGACCCATAGTGTTATATACCATTCGACTCAGCTCGACGAGATCGGAAAATGTCTGTGTGTGTGTGTGTGTGTATGTGTGTGTGTATGTGTGTATGTATGTGCACTTTTCGAAGATATTTGAACGCGCTCAATTTTCTCAGAGATGGCTCAACCGATTTTAACAAACTTGGGCTCGTTTGAAAGCTACTATCGGGGCATTGATCAAGTTCGAAGATAAAATGGCTGTGACTTTTGGTTCCGGAGATATGATTGTATAAGTGACGTAACCAACAAAAAGCGTTGTATTTGAACGCGCTCAATTTTCTCAGAGATGGCTGAACCGATTTAAACAAACTTGGACTCGTTTGAAAGCTACTGGCGGGCCATTGATCAAGTTCGAAGATCAAATGGCTGTGACTTTTGGTTCCGGAGATATGATTGTATAAGTGACGTAACCGACAAAAAGCGTTGTATTTGAACGCGCTCAATTTTCTCAGAGATGGCTGATCCGATTTTAACAAACTTGGGCTCGTTTGAAAGCTACTGTCGGGCCGTTGAACAAGTTCGAAGATCAAATGGTTGTGACTTTTGGTTCCAGATATATGATGGTATAAGTGACGTAACCGACAAAACACGTTGATTTTTACCGCTCTTGTATATATAAGGGTGCCAAAATTTTGGGATCAACTCTATTTTCGTAAAGTTCTAGTGCTCAAAAGTTTAAGCACCTCGAAAAAAGCCTTCATGCAAAATTTGACCTAAATTGGACATGCTTAAGGGGTGCTGCCCGGTGGTAAAGGTTTGACAATTATCGATCTTGAAAAAGCACCATAGGGGGGAGTACATGAAATTTCCAAAATCGAAAATTTTTTTTGATGCCAAAACTCTTAAAACTGCATAAAACATCGAAATTTAGTGTCATCTCAAAAAAAAAAAATTTTTTGAAAAAATCAACTTTCTGGGACTTAGAAAAATTTTCATATTTTTAAGTCCCAAAAAGTCGATTTTTTCAAAAAAAATTTTTTTCGAGATGACACTAAATCTCGACGTTTCATGCAATTCTAAGCCTTTTGGCATCAAAATTTTTTTTTCGATTTCGAAAATTTCATGTACTCCCCCCTATGGTGATTTTTCAAGATATATGAAAATTTCACTAAGTGGACTAAGAAGGCTTTTTTAGATTAGCATCACTGTTCTCATACAAATAGGCAACGCAAATGTCAAGCACTAGTTTGGAAAAATGATGCTGACTGTGTGACATAAACACTGAAGCATGCTTTTGTGAACTGCTCGAATCAATCTGAATCAATTGGTGTCAAAATTAGTATCCAAATTTATTTAATAAAAGTATGAAACATATTTTCATGAGACTGTTATGAAAGAAGAGAAAGGCATTATCACACCACTAGGTGGATTAAGAAGGGTTTTTTAGATTAGCATCACTGTTCTCATACAAATAGGCAACACAAATATCAAGCACTAGTTTGGAAAAATGATGCTGACTGTGTGACATAAACACTGAAGCATGCTTTTGTGAACTACTCGAATCAATCTGAATCAATTGGCGTCTAAAATTATTTAATAAATGTATGAAACATATTTTCATGAGACTGTTATGAAAGAAGAGAAAGGCATTATCACACCACTAGGTGGATTAAGAAGGGTTTTTTTCAATTCGATTTTCTGGGACTTGGAAAAAATCTCCCAGAAAATAAAAAAAAAGATTTTTTTTCGAGATAACACTAAATCTCGATGTTTCATGCATTTTTAATACCTTTGACATTAAAAAAAATTTTCGACTTCGGAAATTTTTATGTACCACTACCACCCTATGGTGCTTTTTCAATATCGAAAATTTTCAAAACTTAAGCGCAGGGCAGCACCTCTTACCTATGTCCGATTTAGTTAAAATTTTGCATGGGGAAATTTTTCGAGGTCCTTAAACTTTGGAGCGCTGACGCTTTACGAAATTAGAGGTGATCCCAAAATATTGGCACCCTTTTATATATAAAAGTGGAAAAACAACATGTTTTGTCGGTTACGCCACTTATATCTTCATATCTCCGAAACCAAAAATCACAGCCATTTGTTCTTCGAACTTGATCAATTTCCTAACAATAGCTTTCAAACGGTCCTAGACTTGTTAAAATCGGTTCAGCCATCTCCGAGAAACTTGTGCAGTAAAAAAACAACACGTTTTATCGGTTGTGCAGTAAAAAAACAACACGTTTTATCGGTTACGTCACTTATATCATTATATCTCCGGAACCAGAAGTCACAGCTATTTGATCTTTGAACTTGATAAATGGCCTGACAGTAGCTTTTAAACGAGCCTAAGTTTGTAGAAATCGGTTTAGCCATCTCTGAGAAAATTGAGCGGTAAAAATGTCTTCAAAAAGTTCACACACAAAGACGTAACCGACGAAAAAATTATCGAGTTCCTAGGAGAATACGGCGAAGTGCTCTCGATTAACGAGATTATGTGGGATGAAAAATACGCCTTCGGCGGTATTTCGTCCGGAGTTCGTGTAGCAAAAATGCTCGTGAAAAAAAATATACCATCCTTTGTCACTGTAGATGGGGAATGCACAGCGTTACAGACCAGCACCCAATGATATCAAAAATGATGGTAATGACACAGATCGATCAACGACCTCCACTGGTAGCCGACGCTCTCTCCGTCGTCCACCAGGAAAAAAACCACGGCAAGACGATGGCGACGAATCGCCTGAAGATGATATAGCACTGTGATGGAGAACAACAGTTACAACGTCGCAACTATAAACATAAACACAATAACCAATCCCACCAAACTAAACGCACTTCATAGTTTTCTACGAACGTTGGATATCGACATTGTTTTCCTACAGGAGGTTGAAAACGAGCAACTCTCGCTACCTGGTTATAATGTAATATGCAATGTTGACCACGCGAAAAGAGGGACAGCTATTGCCTTAAAATAACACATTCAGTTCTCCAACGTTGAAAAAAGCCTCGACAGTCGCCTCACATCACTGCGTATAAATAACACAACCTTGTGCAATATATACGCCCCATCTGGTACGGCTATGAGAGCTGAACGAGAAAGGTTTTACAACAACACACTAGCATACTACCTTCGGCACCCGACTGAGCACGTGATCCTGGCAGGAGATTTTAACTGCGTACTTCGGCAATGTGACGCAACTGGTAGCAACACGAGTCCCGCTCTGCAAGCTACCATACAACAGATGCAGCTACATGATGTGTGGGTAAAGCTATGTCCACAAGTACCCGGTTACACATACGTAACACACAACTCGTCTTCAAGGCTCGATCGTTTTTACATCAGCCCGAGTCTTCTTAACCATCTGAGGAACGCAAATACTCTCGTGTGCTCGTTCACGAACCACAAGGCTGTCACGGTGAGAATATGTCTCCCTCATCTCGGGAGAGAACCTGGTCGCGGCTATTGGTCTCTCCGCCCACACCTTCTGACGACTGAAAACATCGACGAATTCAAAATCAAATGGCAGTATTGGACTCGCCAACGTCGGAATTTCCAATCATGGACAGCATGGTGGCTAAAAATCGCCAAGCCAAAAATAAAATCGTTTTTTCGATGGTTATCGAAGCTGGCGTTTGACGACTTTCATCGTGAACACCAGCGATTATACAATCAACTTCGCAGAGCGTACGATTGTTACTACCAAAATCCGAGTATGTTAAAAACGATCAACCAGCTTAAAGCACAAATGTTGGTGCATCAGCGGAAATTCACTCACATGTTCGTCCGCAACAACGAAACGTACATTGCAGGAGAACCGATGTCTACATTCCAATTAGGTGAGAGAAGAAAAAAAAGAACGATCATTACGAAACTGCAGACCGAGAACGATAATATGCTAGAACGCTCCGAAGACATCGAGCAGCACATGTTGGAATACTTCCGAAAAATGTACGCAACGGACGAAACACCAAACGATCGTGACACAGACTTCGTTAGCAACAGGGTGATACCTGAAAACGATGAAGCGAACAATGTTAGCATGAGAGAGATAACGACGGCAGAAATTTTAGCAGCAATTAAAACGAGCGCCCCGAAAAAATCTCCAGGTTCCGACGGACTACCGAGAGAGTTTTACTTGCGAACGTTTAATGTGATACATAGAGAACTCAATCTCGTGATGAACGAGGTTTTGCAAGCAAACTTCACGGCCGAATTCGTGGACAGTGTCATAGTGCTCGTCAAGAAAAAAAAGACAGGTAACTACGCATACTCATATAGACCGATATCTCTTATAAATTATGACTATAAGCTCCTGTGCAGTATTCTCAAAACAAGACTAGAACGAATAGTAAACTCTCATCGGATTTTGGGAAGTGTACAAAAATGCTCCAATTCAGACGGTAACATTTTTCAAGCTACTCTCTCACTGAAAGACCGAATCGCACAGCTGATCGCTCGTAAACAGAGAGCCAAATTAATCTCGTTCGACTTAGACCACGCGTTCGATCGGGTGAACCGAAAATTCCTATTCGGTAACATGTGCTCACTCGGTATCAACCCAAGATTAGTAGCATTACTCGAACGTTTAGCTGAATTGACGTCGTGTCGGCTAATAGTAAACGGACATATTTCGGTACCCTTCCCAATACAACGATCTGTCGCCCAAGGAAACCCCCTGTCGTCTCTATGTTTCTCGCTCTACATTGCCCCACTACTACTGCAACTCGAACGTATCTGTGGAACTGATCTAATTGTGGCTTATGCCGATGATATTACTGTCATTGCTACTAGTGTGGAAAAAATCGAGAGAATACGCAATGTGTTTACACGTTTCTCTCAAGTGTCTGGAGCAGTACTCAACCTCGCGAAAACAGCATCAATTAATGTAGGGCTTATTGATGGAAGATGTCTGGCCGTACCATGGCTACGGACAGAGAATACGGTAAAGGTACTGGGTGTGACGTACGCCAATTCGATCCGACTGATGACTAAACTTAACTGGGATGACGCGGTGAAAAAACTTACACAACTCCTTTGGTTACATTCGATGCGAACTCTTACACTACTACAAAAAGTAGCATTACTGAATACGTTCGGTACATCCCGAATTTGGTATCTTGCGTCCACCCTACATCCGTCAAATGCGCACATAGCTAAGATAACCTCAATCATGGGCACATTCCTGTGGCGAGGATACATAGCCAGGATGCCAATGCACAGTGGTCCGGATCCACAATTTAGGGGGACAAAAACATTTGTGGCTTAGCCTTATACTTTAGAGCTATAATGTCTTCGGAACAAATGATCAGTGAAAGATAAGCCATATTATGAAGCATATGGTATTAGGGTGGTTCTAATTATTAGGGTGATTCAAAAATTATTTTCCGTATGTGTTAAGATAGAGGACTGCATCCTTCGGCAAAATTGTAGGAAAACTTATATCAAGCAACTTTTCCGAAAACACTATTGTAGTATCTCTAACGGTTTTAGTGTTACAGCTATTTTAATAGATCAACTTAGGGTGTTCCTAAAAAAATCAGATTTTTTGCTCTAGCTTTCTTAATATTCACTTCTCGATTTTGGTGTCTTTGAATATCTTTTAGAGTTTGTTGAAACCAATTTTTTCATGACTAGCGCATTCAGGTAGCGTTTTCTGAACCGAAGTTATGAGCAAAACTAGTTCAAAAACAGATCATTTTTAAACTGCTATATCTAACATTGGAGCAAACGAAAAAAAAATCGGTTTGTTTCATTTGATAGAAAATACTTTCGAGCATGTTTATAGAAAAAATGGCGGAGGAGATATTTTTTTAAATTTTTTAAATTGTGTTCAAACATTGGGTTTTTTTATTGAAAAATGCCCTTTCATGTAAGACATTTATTAGCTATACATATTAAAATAAGGTATTGCTGTCTTCTAGCGTGTTAAAATTAAAAATGTTAATTCAGCTGCATAATCGGGAAGATGGTGTACACTCACGTTGGTTGTTACTCTATTCGATAATGCTATTACAGGATCAGACGTTAAAAGAAATCGTTTGAATACATCCTCTAGATTCACTAAACGATTGAAGTTCTGCGGATGGAACTGCCTATACTTGCGAATTGATTTAATTCGACTCTCTTGCGCTTCCTTACTGTACATACCAATAGAAGCAAAGCATGTTTTATAATTGCAGTCCCATGCACCAGAAGTTTATGCACGGTTGGTGACAGAGCATACCATCCATACAGCTCCACAAAACGAATTCTCCTGGAAAGCAGGTACCGAAATCTTCACATTGCTGTTTATCAACGTTAAGATTATAAAAAACCGTTCAAGTATATTTCCATTTAACTCGATGATTTGCGCTACTGTGTTATATTCTTTGAAAAATCTACGGGCCCAGATACCATCAGTCGAGTTGCCGCCTCCAGGTAATGGTTCACCAATGCTAGACCCTATCAGCTTGGAGCGAAATCAATCTTCAGTATAGGAACGCCATCACACGGCATCACATTCAACATATCATGTCAATTGTGTGGGTGCGCAGTGCTGCTATTTTAGCGCGCAAGATTTTGACGTTTATCTTCCCTACTACAATGTACGAGATTCGATGCGGACTCACCTGAGGGCACCATGCTCGCAAAAAAGGATGTTTCCAATGATTTATTCTAGAAATGTGCGAGCTGGATATCTTTTTAATATGATGTCTTTGCTAATACGTAACCCTAGCCGCTCTTTTAATGCCGTTAGAATGTTTGTCTCTTGCTCCTTGACATGCTGATTTTGTCGGGACACGCGCCATGTCGGTTTCTCAATGTGCAAACAATAACTCACTTTTAGCCAAAGTTCCATAGATCGAATCATTGCGTGCAGAAGCGAAATTCCAAATTGATATTTGTTTGGATTATTCTCATTTGTTTCAGTTCTTGAAAAATTCAGAGCTTTTCCTACGTACCAAGCTTGGGAGTGTATGCCTGTTATGTCGTTTAACACTTTCGTATCGTTCAGGCAGAACACTAGCTTCGTTGATACAAATACTTTCCCCAGTACTGTGGGAGAAAGCTCTGCAATTTCTGCATTTACTTTGTCCACTTCCTGCTGTTAGTTCCGTGTTTTCCTTTTGAAAGATTATTATTCTGGGCAGCAAAGGGAAACAGATGAAGGATAATTGTTGTTCCAGATTATCCAGCATTCTTGCTCAACAATCAATCGCAAGGGAACCAAACAGATAGCAAATATTGTACAGTAAGGAAGCGTAAGAGAGTCGAAATAAATCAATTCACAAGTATAGGCAGTTCCATCCGCAGAACTTCAATCGTTTAGTGAATCTAGAGGATGTATTCAAACGATTTCTTTTAACGTCTGATCCTGTAATAGCATTATCGAATAGAGTAACAATCAACGTGAGTGTACACCATCTTCCCGATTATGCAGCTGAATTAACATTTTAATTTTAACACGCTAGAAGACAGCAATACCTTATTTTAATATGTATAGCTAATAAATGTCTTACACGAAAGGGCATTTTTCAATAAAAAAAACCCAATGTTTGAACACAATTTAAAAAATTTAAAAAAATATCTCCTCCGCCATTTTTTCTATAAACATGCTCGAAAGTATTTTCTATCAAATGAAACAAACCGATTTTTTTTTCGTTTGCTCCAATGTTAGATATAGCAGTTTAAAAATGATCTGTTTTTGAACTAGTTTTGCTCATAACTTCGGTTCAGAAAACGCTACCTGAATGCGCTAGTCATGAAAAAATTGGTTTCAACAAACTCTAAAAGATATTCAAAGACAACAAAATCGAGAAGTGAATATTAAGAAAGCTAGAGCAAAAAATCTGATTTTTTTTTTGGAACACCCTAAGTTGATCTATTAAAATAGCTTTAACACTAAAACCGTTAGAGATACTACAATAGTGTTTTCGGCAAAGTTGCTTAATATAAGTTTTCCTACAATTTTGCCGAAGGATGCAGTACTCTATCTCAACACATACGGAAAATAATTTTTGGATCACCCTAATAATTAGAACCACCCTAATACCATATGCTTCAAAATATGGCTTATCTTTCACTGATCATTTGTTCCGAAGACATCATAGCTCTAAAGTATAAGGCTAAGCCACAAATGTTTTTGTCCCCCTAAATTGTGGATCCGGACCACTGTGCAATGCAGCAGCTCGCTCGTGATCGTAACCAAGGCGGGCTAAAACTTCAGCTTCCGGTGTTCAAATGCAAATCGCTTTTGATTAATCGTCATCTAAAAGAGATCGATTGTATGCCGTTTTACAAATCTTTACTAGAAAACATATCTCGACCAAACACTACACCTGCCGACTGCCCCCAGGCATGTCCAAACACTGCACTGCACTGCGTGCTTCATATAACCACCGCCACCGCGTGTATTGAGAATGCCATTGCGTGCCAGTGCACAAAGAGAAACACGAAACGCAATATCCGAAGCCACGGTGCTCGTGGCGCTGTTTTATTTTCGGCGCTGGTGTTTCAAGCTTCGGCATACACCGAAACTATGTGTTTTTAGTTTCGTTAAACACCGGAGCCGAGTGTTATCAATTTCGCGAAGGCACCGAAGAGCACCCATGCTTTGGTTATATTGTCAATCAATTGAATTCAATCAGACGCGTATTGATGAAAAAAGAATTAATCATTCAAACGCATTTTTCGTCATACCGTGGCGCTATAGGTGCTTATAGTACAAGCAACGTATATGGCAAAATCGGAAACACTCGGCTTCGGTGTTTGCCGAAGTCAGGAACACTCGACTTCAGTGCTGCCCGAAAATCCAAACACCGTTGCTTGACAATTACACGACCACCGGTACGGGTGCTTTTTCTACTGCGTTCGGTGTGTGTTTTTCAACACGGGCACGAAGCGTAGCATTCAATACTCCTGGTGGTGTGCTCACGAGTGATGGTGAGTACCGTGCAGAACGGATCCGTGTTTTTGCCATGCCTGACTGCCCCTGTCTTAAACTGATTCAACAGCAACTTCAAAACCTACCCTTAGAAATTCAGCAAAATTCATCCACCGATAGTATACACAAACTTTTCATAAATAGCACTGATGAACCGAAAGTAGAACGAGAAAACCCAGAAGTTGATTGGCGACGGATATGGAACAACATTCACCGCACACATGAACTATCATCACAGCAACGGAGCGATATATACCTCATCGTCAACAGAAAAATCCCTCATCGACATCTGCTTTTCAACATGCGACGAGTAGATGGAGAAAGCTGTCTTCATTGTAATGTAGCTGTGGAAACAATACAACATAAATACTGCGAATGTCGGCGAGTAGCGGCAGCATGGACAACACTTCAAAGAGTGTATACAAGACTATGTAGGGGCTGGAGAAGATTCTCGTTTTCTACACTGATCAAACCAACACTGGAAGGAGTGTCGAGAAACATGAAAGCAATAGTTCTGAAATTATTTGTAACATATATAAATTTTATTAATCAAAGTGAAAATGATGTGAATATCTCAGCTTTAGAATTCAATTTGAAATTAGAATTGTAAATCTTTAATTTTAAATAAACATGACAAAAAAAAAAAAAATAAGCGAAAACTGTGAATTTAGAATAAACTGAGTTCTACATGAAGGGAAATAAATGCTAAAGTTTGGCTCGTTATCAAAATGACGTTATTTTCACAGCTCTAAATACACGCTCTCTGAACATAACTCATGATTTGAGTTGCGATTACTCAAATTCATAAACTGGAACAATATATCAAAATTTGAATATTGATTTGAGCAAAATTTACTCAGGCCATTAGTTCTCTCACATTTACTCATACATTAGAGTAAGCGTTGAGTTTTCAAACATTTGAGTGAAAAAAAATACTTCTTGCAGTGCAGTGCGTTTTCATTCTTGGAATATTCTTATCGAATTTAAGGATGCAAGAATATGTCGTTTTTCATTGCCGTTTCTAAAGTCGGTTTTGGAAACCATGAATCATCAATCATAGATGTTTTCAATAGAACTTTTGTGGTTTCAATTATGCTAAGTGAGAAGTCCAACATAAGGTTAACAAAATCGTTTTCGATTCCAAACCGGTCAAAAGAAAACGGGTTTAAATCACTTTTTTGCGCTTCTGAATGATGAATGGAAGAATGATTTTGTATATGATTACATTAACGTAGAAGCATTTCTTTATTTTGAGTGCAAGGAACTCAAATTTTGCGTTGAACTCACTCGAATTTAGAAAATAATTTTTCCTATCATATGCTGAGCAACTGTTCCCGAAACAAGACACACGAGAGCAACATCGAGGACCTGTCGTCTCACTGTTTCCTGTTCTGTGAACAGGAAAAGGAATTTTGGCAAAGGGGCTGTCCGTACACCGCTGCCAGTAGCAGGTATAAAATGAAATGTGATGTGATGTGAGAAATAGCGTCATTTAAGTTAAAGCAGCTGAACGTACGAGACACCGTCAGAACGATGGCACCGAAAACCGGTAGAAAGGCAGCCAAAAAGTCCAGCAAGGCCCATTCAAAGCACTTTTCAGTGTTTTTCAGACAATTCAAAGCACTTTTCAGTGCTAAAACCATCATAAAGAACTAGTTGAATATTGTCGCTTTCCTACCATTTTCTGAGCAACCGAAACAAGACACACACGAGAACCATCTCAGATCTAAATGCAGATCTTGTTAATTGTGACAATTCAAGGCACTTTTTAGTGCCCCAGATTATCATTAAGAGTTAATTAAACTTTCAATATTCCTACCAAAAGATTCATCAAGATGGAAATTAAAATAATTCGTACCGTCACTAACACATTCAATTACGAACGGCAATGCGAAAGCGAAAGTTGTGATGTTGAACACATCTTTATACTAGTATGGGGTGAAAATATGCCATGCAAAACCATATATACAGATTGCCATATATACAGATTAATCTGTATTATTATTATTATTATTGTTATTATTATTATTATTATTGTTATTATTATTATTATTATTATTATTATTGTTTTTGTTATTATTATCATTATTATTCTTAAAATAACTCTTGCATACCGAAGATCGTCCATTCATTTCAGACCAGGCCATTGCAATTGTCTCGTACTGAAATTTCGAGAAGAATCAGATATCTTCCAACTTCATAGCTTCAATAAAAAATAAACTACAAATTTGTCGTACCTAGCCTCCTATATTAGCAAATTAAAAAGAAATTGTTTCAATTTTGATATATAATTGTAGAATAGTAGCTATTTATTGTAACTAATCTGTACTTTTATGTAGGTGCATCGCTTCAAACTCTATTAGTGAAAAAGGGGAAAGCTTGCACAATTCATACAATCAATCAACTAACTGATATTCGAAAAAGTGATGGGAGCGTGCCAGTTTTTTTCGTATTCACGACATCCAGTTATGTCTCTGACATTACCCACCCGCCTTTTCATAAATTTGAGTGGTCAATGGAAAAATATACCAATATATATCTGCTACAAGTGTTTGGTTCACACTGTCATGCGGTATTTCGATTAAACCTAATTAAACACTATTTAACATGAATTTGATTTATAGAAGTCATAAGCGCGCAGGGTTTTGTTTGTATCGACTCTCGGCATCTCGGGTGTTTGTGTTCACTGTTCGCTAGGCAAGCGCAACCCTACGATCCTGCTACTTCTATTTATAATATTCAAGTACTACTCAAAAATATGACATCCTATTCACTCGTTGTCATATTAACTCAAAGAATTTAGCATAATTTATTTACAAACTTCAATGATGTCTACTTTACTCCAAGATTCGGTGTGGATAATTTTAAAATCTCCTCTGTCTTCGCTATTATGCGAAATTAGTCATGTATCATATAAATATCCGATTTGGATAACTATGCATTCTTAGCCTCTATTAATTTGACACGCATTATACAACATTACTTGACTATTCATAATTATTCCACGAAGCGTGCTATGTAAAGAAAACCATTAAGAACGGTAGTAAAACAAGTCACGAATTCGTTTGAGCGGCGGTGTGGTAGAATTTGGTGCAGATCTTCACAGTAGACATCTTCACAGCTTTAAACGACTGCGGTCTTCCTTCGGATGAAGGTGGGCCAGTCACCGCTCGTTTGAATTTTTGAGAAAGTCCACACAATAAGAAACGTGTTCTGCTTGTGAGTCAACATAATCTAGACTTAGTTTTCTGAGACTAGTTGCGATTTTCTACTTACGTATTATCAGTAAGTTAACAAGTTCTTGCTTACCTTTGACCAGATCCTATTAAGTATGTATTTGTACCTTGCAAGGTCATCGGTCCTGGATTGCACCCGAGAATTCGAATTAATCTGGGTGAAATTTTCGTTACGGGTGGAATTTTTGCCATTCTTAAGAATCTGTAAATATGAATTCATAATAAATTTGATGGATGAGTATTTCCGTAAACATAAATCAAAATCAGAATATATACCAATGTTTGTACCCGTGTGCGAAGGTATGTGCATGTCTGAATGTGTCATGTGCATGACTGAATGTTGTTGTATGTTATGCATGAGAATGTAGGAGTTTTTTGCTACCTGTAATTTACAAGGAATTTAAAATGTAGGAATGTACCAATTTGTTTATTTGTTTATTTGGAGCAGGGAAAAGCCCGGTGGAGTTAGTTTCTTGCTCTTGCTCTCCAACAGGCATAAAACCTCCTCATCTTTAGCATCAACAGATTACAATCATCCAAATGATACATTTCACTTAAACATAGCATTTCTAAGTTAACTAAAACTAATTAGACAGTAACCCTAGGAACAATTTCTTGATAACGTTTCGTGATAGATTAAAGTCGAATGAATTGGAACAGTGGTTGAATATTCGGCACATGCTGGCAAAAGGCTCGTTATACCCATAATTAGTTCTAGCATAGGGGGTCCTAAGAAAAGAATAGTTTCTAAGATTCTGGCGATGGATATCTATTTGTAAAAGCTGTAAGAGCTCGGAGCAGTCTTGATTGGAGGAGATCAGCCACAAAAGTAGCCTTGCTGACGTCGCGATGGACAGATAACAAATCGAGGTCAATCAGTTTGCATCTGACATGGTAGCTTGAGAGGTTCCAAGGGTTTCTCCAAGGAAGCCGAAGCAGAGCAAATCGAACAAATTTCCGTTGAATTGCTTCAATGACCAGACAACCGAGGCGTATTCGAGCGTAGAGCGAATTAAGGCACAATATAATGCTTTCAAGCAATGTACATCATCGAATTCTTTAGTAACGCGGAAAATGGATCCTAGCAGCTTGGAGGCTTTGGAGATAGTAAACTCAATGTTTTCCTTGAAATTTAACTTAGAGTCCAGGAGAACACCAAGGTCATTCACAGACGATGTACGTTCAAGAACAATTTGTGAAATATTATAGTCGAAACTGATTATAGACTGTTAGCGACTAAAAGGGATGATGCGTCAGCTGTGGATTTGATGACATGAAATAATTTGAAGTCATCGGCGAACGATAGTTTCATGCACTTGATCGAAAAAATTAGATCGTCGAGATAAAGTAGAAAAAAAAAACGGTCCAAGGGACTTCCTTGAGGAACTCTAGAGGTAACGGTGAATGGTAAGGTTGTACAGTCTCCTATTTTCACTATCATTTCGCGACCAGTAAGATATGAGTGAAGCCAATTTAGAAATGACCCGTTAAATCCTAGTCTATTTAACTTTGAGATAGTTATTTGATCTTCTCGAACGCAGCGGATTGTAACGAACGTATGATAAAGGAAGGTAGGACATCAAATTTGTAGACGTCGAACGATTCGGCATGAAACCATGTTGAGTCTCAGATATGTAGTTAGAGCAATTATGTGTTATAAAATCCAGAGCTATAATTTCAAACAGTTTAGATACGGCGCACAAAGCTGCTATTCCGCGGTAGTTGGATACTGTACACTTGCTTCCTTTTTTATAAACAGGAAACACATAGGATTTCTTCCATATTTCAGGAAAAGTTCCGGAACGTAAGAAGCAGTTGAATATAATGGATAGTGGAACTAATAGGCTGCCAGAGCATTTTTTTATTACCACAGATGGGATTCCATCGGGTCCAGCGCTAGATGACCGTTTTAACTTGGCACATGCTAAGCTCTCAGTAGCAGTTGAGATAATAGGATGACATCCAATTGGAGAAAGAAAAGGGACATTATTCGCCGCAAGAGATATTCCTTGATCAGTTAGATGTTCGTCATAGAAAACACTATAAAATGTTTGCGAAAAAAAGAGCAAATTCCAAGCGTGGTAGATGCTTCAATGCCGTCGAGTCTCATTGAGGTCGGTAATCCTGATTCTTTCCTCTGTTCGTTCACATAGTTCCAAAAGTGGTTAGGGTTAAGTTTAAAATTTTTTTGGATGCGACGTTGAAACGGGCAATAAAGCGATTTGTTCAGGCATTTGTAGCGATTGTTGAGATGAACATAATGTGATCTAAGAAGTAATGAAGGTTGTTTAGCGAATTTTTTTAGTACTGACCGTTTGGCAATTTTGTAACGTTTTAAAGTTGGATTCGACCAAGGAGGGTGAACAGATTTACGATACATATTTTTAGATACTTTATTTATACAAGTTTTTTTCATAAATACGTTTCTTTCATAAGGCAATATCAGGCGCGAACCCATAAAAAAAATTCGGAGGTAGTTTTCATAATATAGAGGAAAAATCGGACACTTTTAGAAATTAAAAAAAACACTGGGTTTTTATCCAAGTCATCTCTAGCGCGTCATTTCTAAGCGCATTTACAAAGTCAATCCATGAATCGAATTAATTGCAAGTTTATAAGATATTTAAGCTGTCGGGATTTCTATCGAATGTAGGTGATCCGGGATTCCACGAACTTCCGCTGCATAGATATGTCGAAAAATAAAGTTGAGTCAGGGATAACATATGGTGCAAAACGAGGGGAAATTCACTACCATTCAAAAGTGAATTGAAAATGCAATTCTAAAAAAATACACAATAAATGCAAAAATACACACAAGATGCAAAGTTTATCAAAATGCAAAAAAAAACAAAGAAATGCAACAATACACTGAAAATGCAAAAACACAAAAATGTGTTCAAGTTCATAAATTACATCCAACGCACTATTTAAACACAAACAAACAATAAACATAAAAAATACGCCAAATTGGAGCTCAATCCTTCTGGTACACAAATGCGGGGTGTAATACGTTTAAAAATTCTAAAACGTGATATGTTTTAAAAGTGATCATTAAGAAAAAGACAACAAATCCTAACAATTTCTGGGAATTTTCGATTCAAATACAAGAATTCAACTTATACTACAACGATGGCAGCCGAACACGTTATCATCGATACCAATAGTGCCAAGCTGTGCAGATTGATATCGTGCACGTTAGCCATCGGAAGCGAGGTACTTTGGAAGCATGTCTTTGTTGCAGAAATCTTCGTTGTCGCACTATACCTTATGATAAAGATAGAACCGGAATTTTCATTTTAAAATTCCCGCGCTTGTCCAATCGGAAAACTTTTATTCTCTCAACGTTGGCAACACTTTTATACACATTCTGTTAAATTTTGACGCATATCGTACGATTAGTTTTTGTTTGGCGTCTATACAAAGAAGTTGGAAAATTTTCGTGTGGCGATTTTTATAATGGATGGTTTCGGCTCGACTTTGGTCACATCAACACGACGCTGTTTTTGAATGAAATTCAGCTTTTTTGGCACCAGCCAAGAAGCGACGCGTTTCAAACCCAAAACATCAGTTAAAATGTGTTCGGCTAATCCATAAGAGATGCCCAACAATACAGCAATCTCTCTAATCGGTATAGAACGATTTTGCAACACGATTTGCTTCGCCGATTCAATGTTTTCTTCAGTAACAGATGTTGGATCTCATCATGATCCAAGCTTGTACGATCACCTTTGAAGCGTTTATACCACTCGTATGCCTGTGTTTCTCCTAGACACGATTCACCAAAGGCCTTTTCTAACATTTTCAACGTTTCGGAACACTTAAATCCATTTGCAACACAAAATTTGATACACGCACGTTGTTCTAAATTTTCATCCATTCTTTATATAGACACCAAACAAAAACTAATCGTACGATATGCGTTCAAATTTGACAAAATGTGTATAAAAGTGTTGCCAACGTTGAGAGAATAAAAGTTTACCGATTGGACAAGCGCGGGAATTTTAAAATGAAAATTCCGGTTCTTTTTTTATTATAAGGTACAATCGATTTGTCGTGAATTAGCGGAGCTTTTCAATCTGTCCACAACATACCTTTAGCAAATCGCTTTTCTTTTCCGGTGACGTGCATTCGCAGGAACACTTGAGTACTCGTGCTGAAATAGTTTAGTAAATAACAAAAATTGATTGCATCGCTATCGAGGGTGGCAAAAACTCGCTCATGAGGCTCGATTTTTTCTATTCATCGTTGAAGAACAGCAAGAACAAAGTAAAGTCTTGGCATTACATTCCTTTAGTGGAATTTGGCCTTTCTGTTTCAACAGACTTCGCGGCCGATTAATAGTGTACAGCATCATTGCATGGCTACTACTATGACCCTACTGACACTATGAATCCTTCCAGATGAACAAAAGTGAACCTATATTGCTGCCTTGAAGAACTTCTGACAAATTTGAGAACGGAGATGATAAACAAGAGCCGATTCTCAGGACTCTACCACATAAGTAAGAGCTTAGCAAGTTAGTAAACTTTTGTGTTCCGTCCAGCCGCAGCATCTTGCACAAGACTTAACTTAAGATAGTTTTCACTGGAACTTTCGTTTTGTTTCAGAGCTCTGCCAGCGACAATATCTGCGCTGCCAAGCATTCTAATTTCTTTTAAATTTACGAAGCAGTGTTGTGCTCCTAGGAGGCTTATTGGCCGATTTACGAAAGGCGAATTTGAACTTAGCCACTGAATTATTTTGTTACAGAAAAAGGATGCCATTTCATTTACATTGTCAATTTCTTGCAAAGCTCTCCAGTTAACGTTTTGCAAGAATTCAAGTAAAGCAGCAAAATCTATTTTTCTATAAATTGTTTTCGCAGTCAGCAGGCAACGAGATAACTAAAGGTGGGTGATGCGGGTTTACGGATAGCAGTGGAGTAACACTATAGGGACCGTGCACGGTAACAAGTAGCGCCATTAGTGGCGAATAGGCGAAAAAACTCTACCATAGCTTTACACTGTTACCATATGTTCACGCTGAATAAAATAGTCAAAAACCTGTTTTAATACAACATAGTGGTGTAATGATCCTTTTCTCACATCAATCATATCCTCATATATAATACTGTGGTATACTATTAAAAATATTTCTCTCCGATTCTTAAAATAAACCAAAGAGATTGTTTGTGCATTAACTAGTATAACCTACAGAATGAAACAGTTCTCTGACATCGATGAGAAAACGAAGGGAGTTCCACTATTGTAGGTATTTCGGGCACTAGAACCCGAGAACGAATAATCGAAGTTGGTTCGTATGGCCATCAACTAACATGATTTTAATTGCAACCGAAAAATATGCTCAATTTTCGGTAGGAGCATAAGATCTTTCATTTGAACCTAAGATTAGGAATACCGGACTAAGTGTAAAAGTAAGTGAAATCATTTTTTGAGTGTATGACTATTATCTACCGTCGTTATTCGAAAACCGGGAATACTTTCGAGACCAATTTAGACAACTTTTTACTTTTTTCGTTTCGACTCTTCAAGTAACGGTACACAATTTTTAACACACTTTGTCCTATCATTCCGGAACCGAAAGTCGGATCCGGATGAAATTCAAGAATTCCGTGTAGAACCATGAGACCTTTCATTTGAATCTAAGTTGGTCTACATCGATTAAGTCATTTTCGAGAAACACACACACAAAGATAGATTGCTCAGCTCGACGAACTGAGTGGGATGGCATATGACACTTGGCCAATTTTTACTAGTCGATTTTCAAGTGATTGTATAACCTTTCTATATGAGAAAGGCAAAACAGTTCAGCGTTTCAATAAAATGATTATTTGTTGCTAGCTTCGTGACTCGTATTTTCAATATACGTCAAACTGGCTACTCGTGAGATTGCTAGCATTTTTACGATTACAATTTATTTTCTTCCTCCATTCTAAGAGTATGGACCATCCTGTGAATTATTTGAACTTTTAGTTAAAATTTGACAGTCGGGCAGTTATTTTTCATCGACTAGCTAAATTTATCTAAAACTGTGGCCCATTTCAAAGTTTGACGGATGTTTAGTTATTTGGGTTGCTATTTTGTTCTGAAAATAAAGTAATAGCAAGTGGTGTAATAATTGCAATTCAGCGAAAGTAAGAATAACTTCGAGAAAAACTTACTTCATTTAAAAAATATTTAAACTTTTTCTTTGGGTATTTTCTTTGAGTGAAAGTATAAAAAGAAATTACACAGAAGCAATTTTTACTAAAGGTCTGAAATTAGAATGTTTTAGCAAGATATTTTTCAGTGTTTCCGGTCAAGTCGATTAAAAAATCATTTAATGTGCTGAGAATATCGTTTGAGTGTTTGAATTTGAGTGAATATGACAAATATTAGACACAAATCCAACTGCAATGACAGAAAATGACGTGGCCGTATTTAGATACAGAATGAATAATTCGATTCAAAATTTAATAGTCAGTCGATGTTGAACAATCGTTCGCACCACACGCGAATAATTCCATAGGGTTCGGAAAAAAATCCGCAGAGAAAATACGCTAGAAAGTATTTTCAAACTAAGTTTACAAGTTTTGCTATGGTAGCATTATTTTTTCCACTCGCCGCCTCGTGCGCTGTCGTCGCCGGCCACTAAACCACGCCCTATAGGGACCGTGCACGATTACAAGTAGCGCCATTAGTGGCGAATAGGCGAAAAAACTCGACCATAGCTTTACACTGTTACCATATGTTCACGCTGAATAAAACAGTCAAAAACCTGTTTTAACACTCCAAATACCAAGCCTCAAAAAAAGTTGGAACGGTAACTTTGAGCTGTCATAGCTCAGCTGTTTTTCAACGAATCTCAATAAATTTTACACCCTCGAATTTTGTGAAGTTCGTAGATTGATTCCAAAACTTTGTAGCAGACGATTGGCAAAGGAAAACCAATGAAAATTTGATTTTTCCCGTTCCAAGTTTTTTTCACGCGCCTAATATGCCCTATCTGCTTTCAAATTTTCTTTCCTTTGGCATAAACGTCGCATAGAAAATATTGAATACTTCAACTTTACCGAGTTATAACTTTGTTGTTAGTCAACCGATCTTCAAAATTTGTTCACCAATGGAAAGGTACTACTTCCACAAATAAAATGCACTGAAAAAAACTAAAAATAGGGTCGTCTACCCAAAGTTATAATGAAAACTGTAGATAGATGATCTAAGAAAAGATGAGACTTTTTACAATGATCGTAAATATCTCGAAATTCAAAGCGATGACCTATATATTTTTATACATCATTCGATTGCTAGTGATACCAGCTACAATTTTCGCTCAACTACCATTCCAGCCCAATCAAAAGAAAACATTAAACAATCGATAAATTTATAAATATATATGAATTTTTCATTTTTTTTTTTCACATGTTTGTATATAACTCAAAAATTAAAGCGATGACATGTACATTTTTTTGATTCAGAATATTGGAATCATTACCAGAAACAATGTATTGATGATCAAAATTATATATCCGTTCAAAAAATCTCAAGAAATTTGGTACAAATACAGAGAATTTCTATTATTGGGAAAATTTTGCCAAAAAAAAACAAATCAAAACTTTGAAATTTTATGACATATATTTTTTATTATTTTAGTTGGAAATTTATTATGAACAAAATTTACAAAAAAAAACTGAAACTTGGATTTCACTGAAAATCTTAAAAATTTTGGTAAATATACCCAAACTCTAAAAATAATAATGTTTTTGTATTGGACAAAAGATCTAAACAATTTTTATGCACAACCCAAACGGAATTGTTAACTAATAAAATTAGGTTTTTTTGTTTTAGGTTTTCCGAAAAATCTCAAAAAATCGATAGAAGATCGGAAATTTCACAATTTCTGATATATATTGCGTTCCAACGTTTCTGCAAATCAAAGTGAAAATATTGGAATCCGTTTTGATTTCATTTGTTTCAAATAGACGTAGAATTTGTTTCTATTAATAAAATAAATTTTGTGACAACACGAAAATTTTAAATTATTTCAATGGCTTTGTACAAAAAGAAATAGAACGTAAATTTATATGAATTCCATATACTAACCCATGGACAAAGAAACCAACTACAATTTAAAAAAAAAATTTGCTTGATTTTTGTTTTACAAGCCATTAAGAACAAAAACATATATCTTAAATTTTCCGCTATCCTAAACGACATAAATTATAATCGATAGAATATTAGAATTTAAATATCACAAACTTAGAATAATTTCGGAATGTATAGAATTCGAAAATTATTTGAATTTTCTATTAGTAAACAATTCAGAAAAAAGTAGAATTCTGAATTTAGCAAAAAAATCATACGAAATTAAGTAAAACTTGTTTTTATCCACCTAGTTGTGTAATGATGCCTTTCTAATATCTCTCTTATTCTCATATAAAAATGTATTCATCAAACAGTTTTGTTTGATTTTTGAAAAACATGAAAGCTAGTGCATGAACTAGTGTAACCTACAAATTGAAACAGTTCTCAAATCGGTTAGGCCATCTTTCTCAGTGAAGTGAGTTCCACTATTTCAGGTACTTATGAAACTGGAATCGCCCCGAATATTGGTTTTGCAGCAGCCTTTGCGATTAGCACCAACCAACCAATCTATTTGCAGCTTACAGTTGTCTTCGTCTCGAAAAACAACCTCTTCGTTTGAATGCTTTTTACTGAATGAAACCCTGCACCTATGTTATCAGAACTAATTGGCTCAAGTGGCATGCTCCGCTAGTTATTTGGAGATTCGTGCCTTGCCGTAGCTTCTCATCAACTTCCTGATGGGAACGGAATTGAGAATAAGTCGTCCTGCATCCCCGAAAGGATGCTGAACGATCTGCAGGTGCCAAAATGCACGGTTGATAAAACCTCCAACTACCGAGAGGCGTTAGAGATTTTGCAAAAGCGACACAATTCTGCATTCCCCGAAGAATGCAGAACGATTTCTTCCCGAATATGCACTTGAATTAATTTGACACTTCAGAAGACAAAAATACCTTATATAGCTAATAAATGACTGATACGAATATTTTTCAACGAAAAACCCCAATGTATGTACATAATTTAAATTTTTTTAAAAAAATATCTCCTCCGCCTTTTTTTATAAACATGCTCGAAAATAACGTGAAACGGAGAACGGAAAGGATTTTTTTCGTTTTCCTCAATGTTAGATATAGCAGTTTAAAAATAACCTGTTTTTGAACTAGTTTTGCTCATAACTTCGGTACAGAAAACGCTACCTGAACTCGCCAGTCATTAAAAAATTGGTTTTAACAAACTCTAAAAGATGTTCAAAGATTAAAAAACGAAAAGAGCAAAAAATCTGATTTTTTGAGGAACACCCTAAGTTGCTCTATAAAAATAGCTGTAACACTAAAACCGTTGCAGATACTACTATGGTGTCCTCAGCAAAGCTGCTCGATATAAGTTTATCTACAATTTTGCCGAAGAATGCAGTCCTCTATCTCAATACATCCGGAAAATAAGTTTTGGATCACCTTAATAATAAGAGCCACCCTAATACCATGTACATCGACATATGGCTTATCTTCACTGATCATTTGTTTTGAAGACATCATAGCTCTAAAGTATAAGGTTAAGCCACAAATGTTTCTGTCCCCCTAAATTGTGGATCCGGACCACTGTGCAATGCAATTTAACTCGGAAATTTTAAAATTTCCGATCTTTTACCTATTTTTTGAGATTCTACGGCAAACCTACAACAAAATCAGAATTTTAGAAGTTATCAAATGTGTTTGGGTTGTGCATAAAAATTGTTTAGATCGTTTGTCCAATACAAAAATATTTTAAGATTTTTAGGTTATTTACTAAAAATTTTAAAATTTTCAGTGAAATCCAAGTTTCAGTTTTTTTTTGTAAATTTTGTTTATAATAAATTTCCAACTAAAATAATAAAAAACTATATGTCATAAAATTTAAAAGTTTTGATTTCATGTTGTTTGGCAAAATTTTCCCAATAACACAAATTCTCTGTATTTGTACCAAATTTCTTGAGATTCTTTGAACGGATATATAATTTTGATCATCAATACATTGTTTTTGGTGATGGTTTCAATATTTTGAATAAAAAAAATGTACATGTCATCGCTTTAATTTTTGAGTTATATACAAACATGTGAAAAAAAATTAAAAATTCATATATATTTATAAATTCATCGATTTCTCAATGTTTTCTTTTGATTGTGTAGGAATGGTAGTTGAGCGAAAATTGTAGCTGGTATCACTAGCAATCGAATGATGTATAAATATATATAGGTCATCGCTTTGAATTTCGAGATATTTACGATCATTGTAGAAAGTCTCACCTTTTCTTAGGTCATCTATCTACAGTTTTCATTATAACTTTGGGTAGACAACCCTATTTTTCGTTTTTTTCAGTGCATTTTATTTCTGGAAGTATTACCTTTCCATTGGTGAACAAATTTTGAAGATCGGTTGACTAACAACAAAGATATGACTCGGTAAATTTGAAGTTCTCAATATCCGATTCGCAATGCAGGTGCCGCATGAATGCAGATAGGGCACGTTTTGAGCTCGAAAAAAAACTTGGAACGGGAAAAATCTGATTTTCATTAGTTTTTCCTAAAAGATTGCCAATAATGATATACTTAAAATAATGTACAAACTTCACAAAATTCGAGGGTGTAAAATTTATCGAAATTGGTCAAGTAACAACTGAGCTATGATAGCTCAAAGTTACCGTTCCAACTTTTTTTGAGGCTTGGTGCTTCGCGTAACTTTTTTAGGCTTGGTATTAGGAGTGTTAATACAACATAGTGGTGTAATGATCCTTTTCTCACATCAATCATATTCTCATATATAATACTGTGGTATACTATTAAAAACATTTCTCTCTGATTCTTAAAATAAATTATTTGTGCAATAACTAGTATAACCTACAGAATGGAACAGTTCTCTGACATGGATGAGAAAACGTAGTGAGTTCCATTATTGTAAGTATTTCGGGCACTAGAACCCGAGAACGTATAATCGAAGTTGGTTCGTATGGCCATCAACTAACATGATTTTAATTGCAACCAAAAAATATGTTTAATTTTCGGTAGAAGCATAAGATCATTCATTTGAACCTAAGATTAGGAATACCGGACAAAGTGTAAAAATAAGTGAGATCTTTTTTTGAGTGTATGACTATTATCTGCCGTCGTTATTCGAAAACCGGGAATACTTTTGAGACCAATTTAAAAAACTTTTTACTTTTTTCGTTTCGACTCTTCAAGTGACGGTACACAATTTTTAATACGCTTTGCCCTATCATTCCGGAACCGTAAGTCTGATCCGAATGAAATTCAAGAATTCCGTGTAGAACCTTTCATTTGAATCTAAGTTGGTCAACATCGATTAAGTCATTTTCGAGAAACACACACACAAAGATAGATTGCTCAGCTCGACGAACTGAGTGGAATGGCATATGACACTTGGCCAATTTTTACTAGTCGATTTTCAAGTGATTGTATAACCTTTCCATATGAGAAAGGCAAAACAGTTCAGCGTTTCAATAAAATGATTATTTGTTGTTAGCTTCGTGACTCGTATTTTCTATATACGTCAAACTGGCTACTCGTGAGATTGCTAGCTTTTTTACGATTACAATTTATTTTCTTACTCCATTCTAAGAGTATGGAGCAGCCTGCGAATTATTTGAACTTTTAGTTGAACTTTGACAGTCGAGCAGTTATTTTTTATCGAGTAGTTAAATTTATTTAAAACCAGGGCCCATTTCAAAGTTTGACGGATGGAAAATTATTTGGGTCTATTTTGCTCTGAAAATAATGTATTAGCAAGTGGTGTAATAATTGCAATTCAGCGAAAGTAAAAATAACTTCGAGATAAACTTACTTCATTTAAAAAATATTTAATCATTTTATTGGGGTACTTTCTTTGAGTGAAAGTATGTAAAGAAATTACACAGAAGCAATTTTTACTAAAGGTCTGAAATTAGAATGTTTTAGCAAGATATTTTTCAGTGTTTCCAGTCAAGTCGATTAAAAAATCATTTAATGTGCTGAGAATATCGTTTGAGTGTTTGAAATTGAGTGAATATGACAAATATTAGACACAAATCCAATTGCAATGACAGAAAATGACGTGGCCGTATTTAGATACAGAATGAATAATTCGATTCAAAATTTAATAGTCAGTCGATGTTGAACAATCGTTCGCACCACACGCGAATAATTCCATAGGGTTCGGAAAAAAAAAATCCGCAGAGAAAATACGCTATAAAGTATTTTCAAACTCAGTTTACAAGTTTTGCTATGGTAGCATTATTTTTCCACTCGCCGCCTCGTGCGCTGTCGTCGCCGGCCACTAAACCACGCCCTCGTGCACGGTCCCTATAATCAGCTACTAATCGATACTCCAAATAACAATAGACCAAATCGAGCAATCGCCCAGATGATTTCTGTACTGTTCTGTTCATTCAACCTTTACTGCACAGTTTCCAAATAGTTGAAATGTGCGCATCGATCACATCAACGTTTTGGCTATTATCAGAGAGAATGTACACATCGCATAGCAGTAACTTTCTACCCCGCACTGTAGCACTTGCACAGACTTGTTCAAGGCAGTGACCACCCAAGTAACAATTCGAATGCCTTATGGTTTTGATTATAATTTATAGGAGTTTTGTAATTGATTTTTCAATCACTACCTGTTTTATGATAACTATAATAAGTGTCTCTTTTGAAAAGTAATATCATAGTTTTTAAAGCTTCTTTAAAACCCTTTACCTAGACTAACAACTTGGCTGAAAATAAAACAATTTGCACTAGAATAAAACCATTCAAACGCTCTTAATATTGCTTTCAAACATTTTCTTTAAAACATTATTGTCAGTTAAATTCTTTCATAAATCTAGTCTTGTGTGTGTGCGTGTTCATTGGATGACAGTTTCACTCAGAGCAAATTTGAGGGTTCTAAAGTACATTTATGACATATTTGTTGTGGCCTATTTGATTTATTGCATCTTACGTTAAGTGTAATTTGCATTAAAGGAAATTTCATGGCCGCCTTTATGATTTTTCTTGCCGTAGCTTTTATTGACATCAAATGAACTTCGAAATGCAAAAAAGAAGGCAATATGATGAACTTTCATGATTCATTTCCAGGACGTATGCACAAGTTTTAACGCCACGAAATAGTTTTATACAAAAATGACGATGAATCACAGAAAATAATGTTAATAAATTATGGAGACTTTCGCAAAAACCGCATTTATTTCAAGGCGATTAGTTATAATTCATATTTTTATCCATACATTCACGATAAAAATAAAAGCGCATGAAATTTCTACGTTCGGAAAAAGCCTCAAACTCGTAAATAAAATCTAATAAATTCTTACTGATTCCATTCAAAGCAGACATGACAAACACATAGTCAAGAAAAATATGATCAAAACGACAGTTTATTCATAGCGGAATTCATTCCATCCGAATAAATTTAATGTTGATCGTTAAGCTGGTTTCAAAATTTTCTTGAATTTGGAGTTTTAACGCAGGTTTATGCTGATTCTTCACTTTGCTTTATAAACCTTATGAAGAATGGTCCACTTAGCAGGAACATGCTCTTATAGAGATTTTCAGTAGGCTTTCGTGGAGTTTAAAGTTTTAATGCAAGATTTATTATGTAGCATTGAAGACAGCTACAAGTATTTATTAATATTAAAAATGTTACTTGGGCATTCACCGTTTCATTAATAGAGCTGGCATGTTTTAGTGAAATGGCAATTTATACTCCACCAAACGATGCTTTGTCACTATTCGCTGAGCTGCGGTCGCAGCGGAAAACATTAAAGAAGTTCGCAGATATCTGATGCGAGTTGATTCCAGTCTCGGTTAGAATGATAATATCGGTTAGAATGATAATATCGAAGTTGCAGTCACTCGATGCTAAGAAAATATCGTAAATTTTTGTCCTCTAGCCTCGAACATTTTGATAGTATACCCAGATGTCAGCCTCATCTTGTTCATTATTCTGTAACACGGGATAAAACAGATCAGCGGTTGAATGTCTGGGAACTGACGGATACTTGCCAAAAGGAATAGTTAGGAAGCCCCCTTCACCACTCTTACCCACAGGACCAGGACGGCTGATAAACGCTGGCAGCGATGGCACGACTGGGGTAGGAGGATTAGGGACCTCCACAATATCAACTACGGTGCGTCCCAGTATACTACATTGTATTACTGCTGAGCTATTCCTCCTAGCGTTGAAGCAGGCATTGGAGATGGTTCCACAGCAGCAGGTTTCCACAATTTTTTGGTTCATTTCTTCTTAAATTGATGACGTTATTGATATGAGATTTGAATGTTAACTTTTCATCAATTATGACTCCAAGATACTTCATTTCTCTAACGCGATCAATAGTTTCACCATCAATTTCCACATTGGCGTCATGACCGGTGTCAACAGGTCCCGAGGTAGGTAACTGCGAATCTCAAACCCAACGCGCACGAAGGGCAATGTCTACTACCCACCTATTAGGATTAATCTTTTACAATCGTTTGCATTTCTACTGACTCATAAGATCTAGTAATTGGAAGGAGGTTCTTCAACATACGTTCGTATGATCGATGTGCTTTTCGTTATAAACGAAGTCGCCTGAAATCATTTAGCCCTTTTGGGCTTCTTCATACAGACTAGCTGATTATATTCAGAATGTTGCAATTGATCAACTCGTAGAAGTAGACCGTTTCGATACGATAGGTGGTAGTACATCATACAATTACCTGAAACTCGACTATCTCCAGTAAAAAGGTGACATTACAAGTTTTCACAAGGTTCTACGTTATGCAACCCCGTGTATCTATGGTGACATTTGGTCAATATTACGCCGACTGGGAGCTATCGTCTTCTGCATTAGTGGCAGATTGAGAGGGCCGGATTTGTTTGTATGTTGTAGAATAGTTTGTATGAAATTGTGGAAGGATTTGGTATCGCTGGGAGTACGACGCGTTTAAGTGCCCTCTTAGAAGAAAAAAACTCAACGGCTGTCTTTCGTTGGTCCAACAAGTTGGATCGTTGGTCCAATGAACGTCCAATTAATCGTTCAACGGGAGGCCAACCTTCGTTTGCCGATTTTGAACCTTCGTTTGCCGATTTTGAAACAGGCCGTTAAACCGAATGCCATTACATACCTGTATAATACTTCTACTTCACGTAGAATAACAACACATTTTCTCTCTATATAAATGCAACACCTAATTTTCACACTATTTTTGCAAGAGAAAAAAAACAACAAACACTTCCAGCAAACTGAACGATTATTTCGTGGAGTATGCCGTTCAACAAACGCTCAACGACCAACAAAATAATATGAGCGGGTGCTGCTCTCAAATTTCAATGTGTTTTTTGATACGTATAGTTAAAAATTTGGTTGAAACAGTTATTTTGAGTGATAGTGCAGGTGTGGCAAGTGTGTTTTATTTATTGAATGATGTTGATTCGCGAAACTGAAAATGCTCAAGCAGCGGAAAATGAGAATTTACCGCCCCGTATTCAACGATATTATCCGATCACGGCGCCGACTGCATATCATTGTCGGTGTTATCAGATTTCTATGAAATGTATGAAAATTTACAAGTCAATGGTTTTATTCAGGCTGAAGATCTGAAATTGGTCTGCAGCAAGCCCGTTCGCGAGTGTTTGTTTCATTTTGTTTTTTTTTGTCGTGAATACGACTTACTTTACTATGGGGTGCCTTTTCAAAATTTACCCTCTGAGAGAGTGATAAGTTTTTGATCGTGAATATCTCTTGTTGTATCTAACGAATCAACATAATTTTTGCTACATGCCATCGGAAATATGATCACAATTTTATGATAAAATTTTCAGTTGTGTGACATAATCTCAAATAGTTCAAAATTAAACTTTTCTGAAATGTTTGGTATAAACGAGTATCAAAGAGGATAATTCATATGGCGCGTTTGCCTTTCTCGTATTTTGAAAGCTCATAGCTCAGTGATCTGTGGAAGGATTTATATAATCTAACTACCAATAGAATCGAAATTTTTCAACTTAAACGTGTATAGCAAGAGCATTGAAGTATTTCAATAGTACACTATTGAAAAACCTATCTCATTTGACCCATGTCAACACCAGCCAATCAGAACGCGTTCTGAGGAAGAGAAGAAAATAGCTGCTGCTGTACAACAAATCGTTCAAGAAAAATGTTTCCAAAAGTGGTGAATATCGTAGTGAGTTCCTCAATTTGGTCCTTCTGAATGCTAGAAACGAATCCCTACAGCATATTGATAGTCTCTTTCAATAAATTATGCAAATCCGAAATGAAATAATCGACATTGAAATTCTATATGCGGCTATTTTTATAGCCGTTAGGACCGCCCATTAGTGAAAAAGCTACAAACGAAATCACATAAAAGGAAATCTCTTAACAAAAATTGAATCAGTTTGGATTCTATCGCCACTGCGAGCAGATGTGTTTTGTGTCGTCTGCACAGCTAGTTTCGCTTTCGACAAGAGCGATTACGTCACAGCTGCCAGTCATTTCGATGGATGAAAAAGCAACGTTGGAGAGCATTATAAAAAATCAGCCGTTCTAATGGCTCTAAAATTTTTCTAAAGAACTATTAGGATTTGTTTTTCGCAAATCGCAGGTAATTATCCTCAGTTTAGTGCAAATCAAGAACAATTTGGTTAGATTTGTGCACTTTTCGCTGTGTGAAATTCACAGTAATCGAGATCAAGTGAAGCCTTTTTTTGAGAAAAATGTTCCGAGTTTAATATCGTAGAGAATTCCGCAATTTGACCCTTCTGAATGCTGGAAATTAATCCCTACAGCATATTGATAGTTTTTTTCAAAAAATTTTGCAAATCCGAAATGAAATAATCGACATAAAAATTCTGTATGCGGCTATTTTTATAGCCGTTAGGACCGCCCATTAGTGGAAAAGCTACAAACGAAATCAAATAAAAGGAAATCTCTTAACAAAAATTGAATCAGTTTGGATTCTATCGCCACTGCGAGCAGATGTGTTTTGTGTCGTCTGCACAGCCAGTTTCGCTTTCGACAAGAGCGATTACGTCACAGCTGCCAGTCATTTCGATGGATGAAAAAGCAACGTTGGAGAGCATTATAAAAAATCAGCCGTTCTAATGGCTCTAAAATTTTTCTAAAGAACTATTAGGATTTGTTTTTCGCAAATCGCAGGTAATTATCCTCAGTTTAGTGCAAATCAAGAACAATTTGGTTAGATTTGTGCACTTTTCGCTGTGTGAAATTCACAGTAATCGAGATCAAGTGAAGCCTTTTTTTGCGAAAAATGTTCCGAGTTTAATATCGTAGAGAATTACGCAATTTGACCCTTCTGAATGCTGGAAATGAATCCCTACAGCATATTGATAGTTTTTTTTCAATAAATTATGCAAATCCGAAATGAAATAATCGACATAAAAATTCTGTATGCGGCTATTTTTATAGCCGTTAGGACCGCCCATTAGTGAAAAAGCTACAAACGAAATCACATAAAGGAAACTCTTAACAAAAATTGAATCAGTTTGGATTCTATCGCCACTGCGAGCAGATGTGTTTTGTGTCGTCTGCACAGCTAGTTTCGCTTTCGACAAGAGCGATTACGTCACAGCTGCCAGTCATTTCGATGGATGAAAAAGCAACGTTGGAGAGCATTATAAAAAATCAGCCGTTCTAATGGCTCTAAAATTTTCCTAAAGAACTATTAGTATTTGTTTTTCGCAAACCGCAGGTAATTATCCTCAGTTTAGTGCAAATCAAGAACAATTTGGTTAGATTTGTGCACTTTTCGCTGTGTGAAATTCACAGTAATCGAGATCAAGTGAAGCTTTTTTTTGCGAAAAATGTTCCGAGTTTAATATCGTAGAGAATTACGCAATTTGTCCCTTCTGAATGCTGGAAATGAATCCCTACAGCATATTGATAGTTTTTTTTTTCAATAAATTTGCAAATGCGAAATAAAATAATCGACATTAATATTCTGTATGCGACTATTTTTATAGCCGTTAGGACCGCCCATTAGTGAAAATGCTACAAACGAAATCACGTAAAAGAAAGCTCCTAACAAAAATCTAATCAGTTTGGATTCTATCGCCAATGCGAGCAGATGTATTTTGTGCCGTTTGCAAAGCTAGTTTCGCTTCCGATAAGAGTGATTACGTCACAGCTGCCAGTCATTTCGATGGATGAATAAGCATCGTTGGAAAGCATTATAAAAAATCAGCCGTTCTAATGGCTCTAAAAGTTTTCTGAAGAACTATTAGGATGTGTTGTTCGCAAATCGAAAGAAAATATCCTCAGTTTAGTGCAAATGTAGAACAGTTTGGTTAGATTCTTGCACTTTTCGCTGTGTGAAATTCACAGTAATCGAGATCAAGTGAAGCCTTCTTTGTTTTTGCGAAAAATGTGGAAAAGGGGAATGCTTGCATAATTCATACAATTGATCAACTATTTGATATTCGGAAGTGTTAAGGAACATGTCATTTGTTTTCGTATTCACGACATCCAGTTATGTCTCTGACATTACCCACCCGCCTTTTTCGGTTGCATCTCGGGTTGTTAACAGCAATGCGAATAGGAGGCGAAGGATTCTGGTCGACCACAAGACCTTTCATTTGAATCTAAGCTTGTGAAAATCGGTTCAGCTATCTCCGAGAAAAGTAAGTGCACATATTTTCACAATTTTTTGCATATTTTACCCCATAATTCCGGAACCGGAAGTCGGATCCAAATAATATTCAGGAACTTTGTATGGGAACACAAGGCCTTTCATTTGAATCTATGTTTGTGAAAATCAGTTCAGCCATATCCGAGAAAGTTAGTGCAAAAACGTTACACAGACACAGAGAGAGAGAGAGAGAGAGAGAATTTGCGTACTCGACGACCTCCGTACGACTCGACCTCCGGGCCTCGGTTCAAAAGTCGGTTTTCACTGTGATTGCATAACCTTTCTATATGAGAAAAAAGGCTTGAATCGACGACACGACCAGGCACTCCGAAGAAAAATCAGCATTAAAACTGTTCGCTAACGATTCACCGTCAGTTACCACAAATCTAGCGACCCCCTGTAAATGATAAAAATAATCTTCTCGAGCAACACTGTTTAAGTTGCTATGGACTAGTTACCAAGGAACCCCAAAACAAATAAACATGTTTTGAAAGCGGTGGAATAGTTCTATTAGTGTTAAACTTTGTCCAAATTAAGCAGAAATGCATTTAAATGGACTCGATTTTCGGAATTTAATCGAAACTATGGATGAAACCAACGAACGAGGACAATGATCTGCTTCCAGCGATTCATCCGTACACTTCAACTGCTAGCTTTTCTGGGCAGTAGGATTCGGGTAATATGCCGGTGTCAAAATTGTTTTGTGTCGGTTGATTGCGCAGCAGTGGAAACAGTATTTCACTTTGTTGGCCACTATTCGAGGATTACTAGTGGAATTCCACAAAGAAATCATTTTACCGTACGTTATGCAGGTACCGCAGAGCACTAGCTTCGCTCAGCTCGTTGTCGGTCATTTCCATGTCTTCCTTCTCACACAACGGTTCCAAGTCAAGACCTGAATTTTGAATTTGGCTTTATAAAAGACATAACTCATACTCCTCAATTTTTATATTCCGCTCGAGTCAGGTAAATCCATTAAAATGTTCCGTAATATAATAACCGATCTGAAATTTATTTTGTTTACATTCATCTTGCCTTCGATATGCAGTAACCAAGGTTATGGTGACTGTTATTCAAAATCAATAAATATATAAACTTGTGCTGCCAGTTTAAAAAAATTCACTAGCGTTTTCGATTTGACATTTCCAGTTACTGAGGGCAAAGACATCATATTAACAAGATATCCAGCTCTCACATTTCCCGAACAAATCATTGGCAACATCCTTTTTTGCGAGCATGTCGCCCTCAGGTGAGCCCGCATCGAATCTCATACATAGAAGTAGGGAAGAGAAATGTCAAATTCGTGCGCGCCAAAATATCAGGGCTGCGCACCCATACAATTGACATGATATGTTGAATGTGATGCCGTGCGATGGCGTTGTTGAACTGAAGATTGATTTCGCTCCAAGCTGACAGGGGTTGCTGAGGGGTAGTTAAATTTACGATGCAGTTTTGATCAGAGATGCCAGGTCTGCAGATTTGTCTGTAAATCTGCAGATTTAGGGTATAGTGCTGCAGACATTTTTTGTTGTGCAGACTTTTACAGACTTTTGAAATTCTCGCAGACTTTTGCAGATTTTTGAAATTCTCACAGACTTTCGTCTATATTTACAGACTTTTGAAATTTCCGGGACCTTTTTTTTTTTTTTTTTGCTCGCCAAGTCAGTTTTGCGTGTCATACTTTATAGGGAAATTGCTGCCAGCAAGACATACTTCTGACTGCAGATTTTTTTCAGATTTACAGACCCTGTCTGCAGATATTTGAAATTTTTACCTGGCATCTCTGGTTTTGATAGACGAGTGGCAGGTCGTGTCGTCGCTTGAATGCTCTAAAGATTGGATAGTAGAAAAAATAAAACATTTTATAAATTCTACACTACCAAAGTGATAGTTTATTCTGATGAAACTGGTACCACTGAAAACCGAAGTTAGCGTAACTCTGGAAACCGTTATTTCCATGATAATTGCACGATACGAACGATGTTAAGGATTTGTTGATACAATGAAGACGAGTATTCTTTTCATTCTGCGATCGAAGCTTACTTCTAACAGACGTGTCTTTTTTTAGGTGCTTAGGTTTGGTTACGACATGGCGCAGCTGGTAGGTAAGAACATAAATTGAAATTATCTCAAAATATGTTGCAGTAGAAGATTGAATGAAATTAAAATCTAATTAAATCAAGAACACATTCAAAGAAAAAGGCATCAATGCAGAGCGAGTAGGACTCTACATAAAACAATCAAAGCAGTTGTTGAGCGAGTAGGTCTCTTCAACATTCTGGAATATAGAGCGAGAAGGATTCAATGTTTCACATACAGTGAGTGTAGAGTGAGTAGGTATCTATGTTTCACATGCAAATATGATATTCACATAAAAATATGTATTTGTAAGACGCGATTCCAAAATTGTGGTTATCAACCAGACAGGAGTATAACACCCGAGGAATATGAATGAAATTACAAAAAATTATTGAATCTAACAATAATGGTGATTTTCCGCGATTGTCCAGGAATGCTGTTTTGTGGAATGACGCCACTGTATTGCGAGACACTAGGAACTCATTTGAGTAACCCATACTTCTGGAAGCACTAAGTATTGATTAGCCAATACTTCCGGGATTGCTTTTGTTCCTAATGATGAGTTTCGCATGTTCCAACAGCGAAAAATGGTAAAACGTCGTTGATGGGAGCTAGCTTCACGATTCAACTATGAGTGTGTGTGTATCACGCGTTTCGTTAAAATCCTCCAAATGCTCAGATATTTTGTCAGAAATAAGACAAATGCAACGTTCAAATCTTGGCATGATTCATAGAGCTTGTATGAATACGGAGTATTTCACAATTGGCATGTAGTCGCGTACCTTGAATGTCGGTAGCATCGTCTGCGTATGCAAGTAGAATTTAAGAAAATGAGGATTCTTTAATATTTTTCATGTAGACATTCCAAACTCTCTGCCGTATCTAATTTTCATGGGTTGGAAATTTGTCTTAAGATTTTTATGTCATTGGTAGTAAATATATGGTCTTCAGAAAAGGCATGCTCTGCTACTTTTGACATGAAATGCTGTGAAATGGTCTCCGTTCCAAATCCTTGGATGCTTTTCCTATTTCCGCTATGTGTTACTTGAAACGGGTATCTTATGTTCTTTTTGTTTGTCCAATTTTCTCATTTCACAATGAGAACATGAAATTCTTGTATACCCCAGAATTTTTCAATTCATCAGTTGGATCTTTTGTAGGGGCCAAAGGGTTTTAATTTTTTTCAAAAGGTTTTGAATCGTTTAACAATTTCGCCCCTAACTCAAACATGTGTAGATAGGTGATAACTCAAGCATAGAGTACGTGCACTTTTATTGAATTTGAGTGGTGTGTCACTCAATTTTGAGTTATGTTCAATGCGGGTAAAGATTTGGTTACGACAGATCATGGAAGCAAGCCACATATTAGATTTTTTTATCGTGACGTCACAAATGAACAAAGATTCATCCCTGACAGTTCAGCGGTACTGTTTACGAAAACAGCTAGTGAAAAACAATTTAGTTTCGGTTTCCTTGCACTACCACACACTACATCTAATTAAGAAATTTCCATATGGATTTTCACTCACAGATTTTGCTTCGAAATAACGGTTTACTTATATTTCATTAAAATTTCAGCGCCATTTAATATCAAGAAGCCAAATACGGTATGTTGTTAAAGAAATCTATTTTTTCGGAAAACTGCTTTTTCACAAAACATGTTCATTTTTGTTTATTTTGTATAGCGCATTCTAATCATGCTTTACATTTGTTTGAGCATATATTATTGCAAAAATAAAATGTTTCAAATTTAATGGTATATGTGCCTTTGATAAACTAGCTGCACTGAACATAGAAATTCGGTAAAATCAGCATATGTAGCACTGGTTGCATTACATGAGTGTTAGTACCTCATGCTGTAATGCCCCATTTACACTTCTGCTGGCTGCCAGCATGCTGGTGTCAGTGTACCGCCCTCTTAGGAAAAAAACTTTCAACGGTGGTCCTTAGTTGGTCTAATACTTTGGATCATTGGACCACAGTTGAACGTTTTTTCCTAAGAGGGCAGTACACTGACATCAGCATGCTGGCAGCCAGCAGAAGTGTAAACGGGGCATAATGGAAAACAAAGTATCATCCCACCAAAATTATCAGCTGATAGCTGCACCTTTCTTGTCAAATTATTCTGAACGCTTTAAATATAAATTTTGCGATGAAAAAACTGACTGCACTTGTGATACAGTAAAATGAATAGTGTTGAACGGGAATGATTTTAATTAGTTCTTCGTATATCATATATAAAGCACATTACATTACAGGCTTTACATCAACATGCTAGAATGCGCAATTCAATGTTATTGGCCCAAGGTGTAAACATTGCATAATTTATCAATAGAACACAATACACGTAAGCGCGAGAAATTCACGCGTTTTTTTAAACGGCCAATAAGCCACCTTTCAACATCCACTTTTGAAAGAAATTACTGATTTGGACACCAATTGATTCAAATAGTTCACAAAAGCATGCTTCAGTGTTTATGTCACACAGTCAGCATCATTTTTCCTAGAGTGCCTATAACCAGAGTGACGACATCTCATCCGTAATGCTGGCAACAATTAAAAACATTCCATTAACTTTACATTGATTTGCTCGTTTGGAACTGGTAGCTGTCATTCCAAACGAACAGCTGTCGCCATCAGAGATGCCAGGTAAAAATTTCAAATATCTGCAGACAGGGTCTGTAAATCTGAAAAAAAATCTGCAGTGAGCAAGTATGCATCCCCATAAGGTCGCGGAAATTTCAAAAGTCTGTAAATATAGACGAAATTCTGCGAGAATTTCAAAAGTCTGCGAGAATTTCAAAAGTCTGCACAACAAAAAATGTCTGCAGCACTATACCCTAAATCTGCAGATTTACAGACAAATCTGCAGACCTGACATCTCTGGTCGCCACTCTGATTATAGTCACTCTACACTAAGAAAAGAACCATAGTAACCGTAACCTGTTTTTCATTTTCATTTCAACTATACGCTTAAAAAGTGTCAACAATCATGATATATGACTATTCACCATTTACATTGTATAAATTACTAGACAACAAAGACTACGACTTGAATAAACTATTTGTATTTATGACTTTTCTGGCATGGTCATCCTGACAATGGTAGTCATCTCAAATATAAGAACAAATAGTTAAAATCACAATTTCTAGTAAGGTGAAATTGCTCTCGAGCCTTGATATAGATGAGAAGCGAAATAGTTATTGCTACTAGTAAATATGTTCACAATATAATAATGTTACCATAAATAGATACATGGTTTAAAAGACGATTATGAAGTTTGAAAACACTATTCATGTAGTCCATATCAACAGAATTTATGTAGTAAACACATTATCGTATAGTGTTTTTCAACCTACTATGTATTACATTTGTGCTGACTATACAAATTGTCAATGAACGGGTGTACTGTTATTGTCACATAAAGTTACAATTTAGCAAAAAATTTCGTACATGGGTAACACATCAGTGATGGATTTGAACAAAATATTCTATATTGTGACTGTGTACTTTGGTAGGACTTGCAGGTAGGTAAAGTTTGTGACCTTACTAGCTTCCGTCGTTGAAATTCAATTTTTCAACAATTTTTCCGGCAACGGTTATGTTTTCCAGTGAAATTAACATCTCGTATACGGTTTATTATTCATTATCGGTCGCTGTAGAAACAACATCAAGCGATTGATGAAAAGGAAGATTATCATTTGATTCCCGGATTCAATTCGCTCGAATCCGACGGAAAATCGCAGGTGGGTATCGAGGTTTACATCTGGACTTGGCTAATAATTTCTTTCCTGCTGCCAATTCCTGCTTCAGGAAAAACTCGACCGGACAGAGCCTTGGATCAACTGATGCTATCAAGCAATGCTAAGCAATATTTCACCAGGTATAATATCATTTGATTTGATGCGGAAATAAAATAGAGTTATGAATTTGTTGTTCTTATTTTAGAATTTAAATTCATAAAACTTTTCAACATTATCTCATGTTTTGCTGATCTTCAGCATTGTTGAATCAACCACTGCTTTTAGTTTCAAAATAACTAGAAGTGAAATGTCAAAAATACCATGACTCTGGTTATAGCAAAAACTACAATTTAAAAAAATATTCGGTCATGGTTAGGCTAACCATCTCAATCGTATTAGTTATTCATGCAATACACTGTTCAATATTACTATTCTAGAGCCGATACCATTCATAGTAAACATGAACTTGACTATTGTTGAAATCATCTGATTTCATAGTCGGCTGAAAACCACTATACGCTCATGGTCAAGTTGGCCCTCTATATAGTAACAGTTACCATACTATTTTTCTGAGTGTAATTTTTCCAAACTAGTGCTTGACATCAGGGATGCCAGGTCATATTTTTAAAAATCTGATCAAACCGAAAATCTGTGACCGTTTTCCGTACCTCAATAGCAGTCTCACTCACACTCTTTCCTCTTTCCGTACCATTATAGCAGATCGAATTCAATTTAGTGAGCAAAACAAAAAATGTCTCACTACCAACACGCCCTGAACCTTTTGCCTCAACCGATTTTCAAAATCTGTGAAAAACTGTGTTTTATTTAAGAATCTGTGAAAATCTGTGATCATTTTCAGAAATCTGTGAAAATCTGTGTCATTTTTAAAATCTGTGCAGAAAATTCAAAATCTGTGAAACACAGATTAATCTGTGAACCTGACATCCCTGCTTGACATGTGCGTTGCCTATTTGTATGAGAACAGTGATGCTAATCTGAAAAAGCCTTCTTAGTCCACTTAGTGGAATTTTCATATATCTTGAAAAATCACCATAGAGGGGAGTACATGAAATTTTCGAAATCGAAAAAAAAATTTTGATGACAAAAGGCTTAGAATTGCATGAAACGTCGTGATTTAGTGTCATCTCTAAAAAATTTTTTTTGAAAAAATCGACTTTTTGAGACTTAGAAAAAATATCAAAATCAAGTCCCAGAAAGAGGAATTTTTTCAAAAATAAATGTTTTTGAGATGACACTAAATTTCTATGTTTCATGCAGTTTTAAGAGTATGGGCACCAAAAAAATTTTCGATCTTGGAAATTTCATGTACTCCCCTCTATGGTGCCTTTTCAAGATCGAAAATTGTCAAACCTTTACCACCGGGAAGCACCCCTTACGCATGTCCGATTTAGCTCAGATTTTGCATGAAGGCTTTTTTCGAGGTGCTTAAGCTTTTGAGCACTAGAGCTTAACGAAAATAGAGATGATCCCAATATATATATATATATATATATATATATATATATATATATATATATATATATATATATATATATATATATATATATATATATATATATATATATATATATATATATATATATATATATATATATATATATATATATATATATATATATATATATATATATATATATATATATATATATATATATATATATATATATATATATATATATATATAAGAGCGGTAAAAATCAACGTGTTTTGTCGGTTACGTCATATCATATCAATCATATCTCCGGAACCAAAAGTCACAGCCATTTGATCTTCGAACTTGATCGATGGCTCGACAGTAGCTTTCAAACGAGCCCAAGTTTGTTAAAATCGGTTAAACGCGTGAATTGTACAATCTTCTTTTTAGTGGTGTGGGATTTAGATCTATGATACCTAATATGTACGTAATACACAAATTTCAAAGCCAGGAAACATGGTTTACACTCGATACTTAACTTTTCTAGTAGACGACCTAAGCTCAATCGTAAGAATTTCATTCGATTCATGGCCAAATCTTAAAAGATGATAATATATTCAACTTTTCGCTGATATCTCGGTTGATTTTTCATTAGGGCGTATAACCAAGTGACAGTTTCTCTTTAATCACTCTCTCTTTCGATTATTGTGATGTGATTGAAAAGATTTTCTTTGATATCACTATTATGTATGAAAGTCGAAAGTTTCGGGTATCATTTCATGTAGAGTTGAGGGATAAACGTGGAAACCACTTGGTAATTAATAGAAGTGAAAGTAAACAAAGAGAAACTGTCACTTGCTTATAGGCCCTTTTGAAAAATTAACCGAGATATTATTCTATCAGTTTTAGATGTTTGTGCAAGCATCGCTCATGCACAAAAACTTGGTAAAGAGCTCATTTGGGTTTACTCGAGTTTCATATTCTTCTTCACTTCTGGGTGGTGTCACCTCACTTGAGATGACACCGATTGATGGTATAGAAACTTAGGCTATATTGCCAGTTAATTTTCGTTTATAGCCCAATGGGCTTTCTTTTCACGGGACTACAAGTGAAAACCTCCCTACGTGACAAAGTGGAGTCGCCAAAGTATGAATGAAAATCCTTTCTTTCTCGTGAAATACTCAAATTTTCACCGCACTGACACGATACGTGCTCACTCTAGAGGCACAGATAACAGATATACAGGCTCAAAGAAAATTTTTCAAAATCCTGTGTAAATTTAAAATTTGCTATACGTTGGAAGCACTACTGCCACCTACACGATTGTTCGCCGCGATCGTTCAAAACGTTCCACTACGTTCCGGAACGATAACGAAATCCTTTGCCTGTTATAGAAATATTCCAACTACAACAATTTTAGCACTTATCACACGATTTTCCTAAGTTCTTAAGACAAATTTATTTTCATGTCGCTTAAAACACACGAGAATTCGATTGTAATAATACAAAAAATAAAACCAAAATAAAGTTGTCATTTTAACCAACAGCAAAACAAAAATCTAGCGTGAAGTGAATGTTGCATCCAAAATTGTGGCTCAGTGAAAGCGGCACCCAAATCGTGGTGGCCTTGTGTCGATCGTGGTGACATCTGCAAGTGTTCGCCACGCTGATTGAGCAAATTTTACACACAATTTTTCACCTGGCATCTCTGCCAGAGTATTGGACAGTTGATTCAACCCCTTCACTGTTTGTTGTATTGAAAATAATTGACATTAGAGCCACAAGAAAAATTAATCGGCTGGTGGATTGAGGTCATTGCAGTTTCAACTGGTAATATTCCTTAGTGACAAGTGTTATTTCATTGTTCATTGCAGGCATCAACCAATGTATATCTGTCAAAGACGACCAACTTTTTAGAGTGGACTATTTACGATTTTATGTAAAAGTTTATTTTTACAGTCAAAATCCACAATGTTTCGAATATATCACGAGGTTTTGAAGACCAAGGCGTCGATTAATACGAAATATGAATGAAAAGAAAAAATACTAAGCACAAAATAACCATTATGTCAAATAAATAGCACAGGGTTAAAAAATCCGTTGCAAGTTGTAGCCGGTGACAGATCTCATACGCATTATCAAAATGAATTCATTATGATTGAAGTTTACTTAATAATTATTTCGCTAATAGAAATTTGTCATTGAAACGGTGAATTTTACAATTTTTTTTCTGACTCGTGGTCTCGAAGTGGTTGAATCGATGCGGATGACAGTTCCGCTATCTTTGCTGCATTTTGTCTCTATCTAATTGGCACATTGTCGTAAAGCTGATTTGCCGGTAGCGACACCTGCCAATGAAAAATGGAACCAAGAAAAGGAGGATTCTTTCGGAAATTTTCATATCGGCAGTAGTGATTTGCAAAATTTTTATCGTTTATTCAATAAAACAAATAGATATCAGAAATAAAAGTACACTAGGAGTAGAAGAAAATCGATTTCAAAGTGATTACTACTACTTTTTTTTAGTAAACTACAATTAACCATGGAAAATCTTCAGAAATGTGTGAATTTGGGTAAGGTTAGGTTTTTTCGGATCAACATTTTTTAACAGAAACCAGTGTAATGTTGATTTCTCGAGTACTAGAATGTATAGAGATCGAGTACTATTTATTTTGGATACTTTACTTGTTATTTCCAGGCATTTGTAAAATAGTATCAAACCAAGTTTAATGTTCCATTCTGAATAAACGGTAGATTTCGCACAATGAATTAAGATCAACATTACCACCTCAGAGTAAAAACATTTCCTTCAACTCCTACTATGATTTTTCAAATGAAGTTACCCGTTTTCATAAGAAATCGTTGAAAAGAAGGGAGTAATTAGAAATTTTCCTATCGATTTGACAGCTCTTGCTGAAAGTATCATCTCTAAACAAGCAGCGCCTCTACATTTCAGTTTTGCGACAATATGCCAATCGCACCGCAATCTTTTCTAACCGACAGTGGAAATTACAATATAACTCCATTTAACTGTCATTCCTTGCTGGTAACCTGGCGGAACGTGTGAATCGTACTTAAGCTGAGCTACAGAGTCTTCTTCATGGAACTGGGTTAGTACTTACCTTAAATTGTTTGGATTAGATCGTTTTTCATTAATTGTAATTCATATAAAAACAATATTAGAGTCAAATTTGGAAAATGTTTTTGGTCTGTGTTATTCTTATCACTGACGTTTAATGATGGACACTGATGAAAATTTGCACGATCGATTCATATAAGTAAATTGCTAAGACAAGACAGCTCGCGTTACGATTACGATGCAGAGATGCCAGATATTTTCATAAAAAATCTTTATTACACAGAGTGAAAAATCTGTATTTAACTGTATCCACTATAGCACCGAGATATTTATAATGAATATTTGTTGAGGTAATGTTATTCCAAAAATTTATGGTTTTATAATGAGAAATAGAATGAGCGCTCAATATGCATATTATTCTACAGCGACGACATTAAACGCTTTCAAATTTTCATCAAAAATCAACTTAAACTACCAACACCATTTAAAGTTTTTTAGATCAATGTGTGATTCGATTGATTACAAAACTCTCATCTCGTTACTACTACCAAAGAGAGCTCAGACAAACAAAATTATTTCAATCTTTTAATCATTTTTTGAGAAATCTGTATGAATTTACATTGAATTTAAATAATCTGAACAAAATCTGTATTTGTATGAAACAGATACGTATTTCGGAATGCTATTTGCATCCTTCTTCAGTGTATCGGAAGAAGGATGCAAATAGCATTCCGAAATACGTATCTGTATTATAACGTTTGATACACTTTCGAAAAAGTAGTGACTTTGTGAGAGTGTAATGACGTGATATAGTGGAATTCAACGGTACAACAACAGTACTATTAGTGAGAACATTCTACTAACAGCTCAAACAGAAATTTAGTATTATGACGTCATGCTTCGTCATACATGGTTGGTGAACGACTGGACAATGCGCAGGCCCCAATGTGATTCTTAGCCTTTAGTTCTTTAAGTTTAGTTCCTACCTCCCTGCGGTGCCGGCTGGGGTACGAGTAACCATAGGAAAGATCAGGTAACCAACTCCGGTGGAACCTTGGTCATATGCTGTTAATGAAGGGGGCGTGCCTTCTTTTCACCGAGAGCGAGCCTACCCGGGCGTCTGTTCTCCATTTTGGGGTGGCTCGAAACAGCGTCTGTTCCCCATTTTAGGAGCGGCTGATTACCGTCCTTGTGTCAGTGTGGGACTCTAAACAGTGCTGACACGATGGCCCTCGGGCGAGACAAGAGGTTGGTGCAGGCCTAACAAGCCGTCCGAAAAACACATGTTACGCTCACTCAAAAAAATAAATACGAATCGGAATAATCGGCAAAGATCTACGCAACGAAAAAATAACTACGATTAGAAGCTTGGTCAATGAAACTACAAATCGCTTGGCTCATGATGAACTTTTAATCCGCGGCTTCGATGTCGTAGCACTGCAGGGATTTTGTTGGACGGAACAGAAGGTGTGGAAAAGTGGGCATCGAGCGGCTACATTCTATCAGATCTGTGGCACAACCAGCGTTCTAGGAACGGGATTTATAGTGTTGGGCAAGATGCGTCAGCGCGTGATTAGGTGGCAGCCAACCAGTGATAGGATGTGCGTATTGAAGATCAAGGGCCGTTTCTTCAATTATAGCATCATCAACGCGCACTGCCAACATGAGACGAGACCCGATCACTAGAAGGAAGCATTTTACGCGCAGCTGAAACGAATCTACGACAGCTGTCCACGGCGGAATGTTAATTAGGGAATCCTTTTATATAAACATTAACGAAGAAGAATTTATTTATTTTGACTGCGAAAAACTCAAATTTTGAGTTAAATTCACTTATATTGTGAATAAAATATTTATTCTTTATTCAAAGTACTGTTTATTCTTTATTCAGTGTACTTGCACTTTTTAATGTATTTGAGTGGTGTGTCACTCAATTTTGAGTTATGTTCAATGAGAGTGTACACGCTCTTTGAACATAACTCATGGTTTGAGTTGCGATTACTCTAATTCATAAACTGGAACAATATATCAAAATTTAAGTATTTATTTGACTAAAATAAACTCGTTGCCATGAGTTCTCTCGCATTTATTCATATAATAGAGTGAGCGTTGAGTTTTTAAACATTTGAGTGAAAAAATACTTCTTGCAGTTCAGTGCGTTTTCATTCTCGGAATATTCTTATCGAAATAAAGAATACGTCGTGTTCCATTGCCGTTTCTAGATCCGGCTTTCAAAACTTATAAAACCGATACACTGAAGAAGGATGCAAATAGCATTCCGAAATACGTATCTGTATTATAACGTTTGAAACACTTTCGGAAAAATAGTGACTGTGAAAATAGTGACTTTGTGAGAGTGTAATGACGTGATATAACATAGTGGAATTCAACGGTACAACAACAGTACTATTAGTGAGAACATTCTGCTAACAGCTCAAACAGAAATTTAGTGATTTTTTTCTTATTTTGAGTAAAAATTACTCAAGTTTTGACAATTTCGTCCCTCAACGCAAAAATGAGTAGATAGGTGATAACTCAAGTTTAGAGTACGTGCACTTTTTATGAATTGGAGTGATGTGTCACTCAATTTCGAGTTATGTTCAATGAGGGTGTATACACGCTCTTTGAACATAACTCATGGTTTGAATTGCGATTACTCAAATTCATAAACTGTAACAATATGTCAAAATTTGAGTATGGATTTGAGTGAAATAAACTCGTTGCCATGAGTTCTCTCGCATTTATTCATACATTAGAGTAAGCGTTGAGTTTTTAAACATTTGAGTGAAAAAAAATACTTCTTGCAGTTCAGTGCGTTTTCATTCTCGGAATATTCTTATCGAAATAAAGAATACGTCGTGTTCCATTGCCGTTTCTAGATCCGGCTTTAAAAACATGAATCAACATCAATCATAGATGTTTTGTGGTTTCAATTATGCTGAGTGAAAAGCGCAACATAAGGATATCAAAATAATTCAATTTGTACTCCAAACCGTTCAAAAGGAAACGGTTTTGAATCACTATTTTGCGCATTTAAAAGCAAGAAGAATAATTTTGTATATGAGAATTAACGAAGAAAAAATTCTTCATTTTGAGAGCAAGGAACTCAAATTTTGAGTTGAACTTACTCAAATTTTGAACAAAATATTTTTTTCTTATTTTGAGTAAAAATTACTCAAGTTTTGACAGTTTCGTCCCTTATCGCAAAAATGAGTAGAAAGGTGGTAACTCAAGTTTAGAGTACGTGCACTTTTTATGAATTTGAGTTATGTGTCACTCAATTTTGAGTTATGTTCAATGAGAGTGTAAGACTTTACCTCTTGAGCAGGGATGTCAGGTTCACAGATTAATCTGTGTTTCACAGATTTTGAGTTTTGTGCACAGATTTTTAAACTGACACAGATTTTCACAGATTTCTGAAAACGATCACAGATTTTCACAGATTCTTAAATAAATCACAGATTTTCACAGATTTTGGAAATCGAGTACAGTTTTTGTTCCAAAAAGAACGGAGCGTGTGGGTATCGAGACCTTTTTTTTTTTTTGCTCACTTAATTGAATTCGATCAGCTGAAATGGTACGGAAAACGTGTGGTGAGACCTTTTTTTTTTTTTTGGTCACTAAATTTGGTTTTAAACAGCTATTGGAGTACGGAAAACGATCACAGATTGATTTTCACAGACAGGTTTTGGGTTCGCTCACAGATTTTTGAAAAAATTACCTGGCATCTCTGCTCTTGAGCAATTTGACGTCTCTGTTACTCACACCGATGCAGAGTGCATAGGTCTATTCATATACGAAATTAGAATGTGTGCGAACCGAAGTCAAAGTTTGTCAATCTTACACTGAGGTAACATGTTTGACTTATAATCATACACTGCGAAAAATGCATATAGAGTTTCGTAAGCTATGAACTTATGAACTAAGTAGAAGACGTGTAATAGAGTTTTATAAACGGTTTTATGCTTTTCTCAACTGTTCTCTTGCAGTTTTTTTTATTGCATATATGTATTCAATAATTGGCACGATGCGGCTCGACAAAATTCATTGGATTATTTCGAGATACTCACTAGCATTCGACACACAACTGCTGAAAATAGCCACACCAACATATTCACACGTGGATTGGACCATAGAGGTCAAAAAATCTGTTTAATTCCGAGAAATCGGTATACCTGGCAACATTGCTGGGAAGGAATAATAATGAACTATTCAGAGGTACCGTCTTCTTCCGTCACCTTCACCGGGACGTCAGCATCCATCAAAATTATTTTGATAATTTCTTTACCGGAACGTTCACTTGAATGTCTCCATAAGAATGCATGTAATTAATTTTGACGGTGACGGTGACGAAGGTTGACTGTGACGGTAGGCGACGGACCGTCTGAATCATACTTAAGAAGTCTGTTGTCAGGTCTTGCCTTAGTCAAATACCAGATAAAACTAGGGATGTCGGAATTTTCTAATTACTCGATTATTTAATAATCGAGTATAATTTTGGAACTAATCGATTGAAATTTATTTGATTATCTGGGTTATTAATCGATTACACAATTATTCATTCAATTATTACTATGGGATTTTTTTAATTATTCGATTAGCTCAATAATCGAATATTAGTTTTAATCTAATCGATTATATATTACTCGATTATCTGGGTTATTAGGGTAACAGAGGTATTTTGGCCCACTTTAGGATTGATTTTATTTTGGCCCACTTTGTAAAAATATCCACCAAATGCTGTAATATCTTTGAAACCCCCTTCCGCAATAGATAATTTAATGTGATTAGCTTCAAATTGATGCAACATGGGTTACTTAACATCGATTAAATCCATAAAGTTTGGTCGATAAAGTTAGGTGGGCCAAAATATATGAAGTGGCCATAATACCTCTGTTACCCTATTCGATTACTTGATAAATCGACAATATTACACGCTCGTTCAATGTTACTCTAAAGTGAGTACAATTTCACTCACTTTCGTTAAAAGTGGAACTACTCTATAGTGAGCAAAGCTTGTTTACTCACTTTTGAGTAAATATGGTATTTGTCAAATTCTGAGTAACATTTACTCAGTGCTACAAATGGTAAAATTAGCTCGAGTGAGTAAATATTACTCAATATCAAGCGAATTGAATAAGGGATTCGAATAAGGAATGCTTTGCTGACTTACTTCCAACGAATGAAGGAAGCCGTTACCTGTTCATCGCTCATTGGAAAGGATCCGTCTGCCTTCCTCCGTTCCACCTCCGACAGAGGGAAAAGTTCCGCCTTCCGACAAAGGGAAAAGTTCAGTGCACGTAAATTTTCACACAACGTTTTCAAAGCTCTGTGAGTAAAACTTGTTGTCAATTTAGAAACTGAGTCGAAGTTACTCATTCTTATAAATCAATATTACTCACTTTTTGACATTTGAACCAAATAAGCAAAAGTGAGTACAAATGACTCACTTGAGAGTAACATTGAATGAGCGTGTACTACATCCCTAGATTAAACTGGAACATTGGCAACTCTGGTTGTCAGATCTTGTTTTCGTTATTATATTTGTTACCGGTAATTTTGTCTGAAAATGTTTAATTCATGCAAATTGTTTCATGGATTTCTTCAGCGAAGTACTACATTGTCGGTTCAAGTAGGAAGGCCCGTACCTATATATTCTAATTTGGCTTTTGATTTTAGGGTACACCAATTGCGGAATAAAAATTATTTGAATCGTCCTCGTTTACGAAATCCATTTTGGTTTGTTAGAAAGGAAAGAACGGTATGACATTACATAGCATATGTTATTTATTTACTTTAATATATATATTTAAGGTACACAACGAGTTCCTGACAACTGAAAATTCTTCATTTGTGAATGCGGTGTTGCACAGTAAATTTGGATTCCCTGCAATAATTAAGGGAGTACTATCCTACGATCAGGTGAATCAATCTGTGTTAGAAAGACATGCTTTAACGAATGATCAATGGAAATTGGGTTTGAAGAGAACGGGTGTTATAGCCAAAAAAATAGGACAGTATCCGTTATGGAAGAAGGATGGTACAAAAATTAGGACGACATTATTGCAGGTTTGTATGTTTCATTTGTTATATAACGATTGAATCAACCCCGCATAGCGTTTTGTCTACCTGGGCAGCCATGGCTACCAGACGGCTACCAAAATTGATTCAGTGACGGTTGTCAAATCCAATTTGACAAAACAAAGTCGCTTGTATCTAAGTTAGCCGAGCGTTTTCATCTTCTCACCTTCGCTGAAAATGTCAAAGATTTCAATGTGGAAAAATCCTGGTGGATACGGTTGTATCGTTTGAGTTGTATATCTGGCAGCGGTGAGGCAGTCGGTCACCAGAATGCAGAGATGTCAGATATTTTTATATAAAATCTGTATCACTCTGAATAAAAAATCTGTATATATCTGTATTCACCTGCTCCCTGCTAGGAAGTCATGTAACTTTGGTCAACATTCTTCTGCAAAGACCAAAACAATGATGAAGAATGGCTAACAAATAACTGGATATTGCTACTTTTTTCAGTACCCTTTACCATACTCCCTCACAAATTATCGATCAGAATATTATCTCTACGATAAGGAAATTAAGACTACTGGATTTGAAATGTTCTATTGTTTGTTTACTATACTCTGAGCGCTCTGATTGCCCACCAAATGACCCAGAATTTTTTCGAATCCCTAAACCCCACATGTATACGCACCTGATTCTAGTAGATCCTTTTCTGGTAAAATATCTGTTCCTAAGTTGTTTCTGTATTATTTTCCATTCTGAGGAAACAGTTTCTAGGTATTTGCTTCTTCTGGGAGATGGCATTCTGGGGAAAACATAAAACGTAGCATGCTTGAATTTCGGTAGTAAAAGCTACATGTGGATCACGTTCCTGTCAAAAACAGAGACTTTACTACACAACAACTTTCGAACATGAAGTATTTACTACAATTTTTCGGTAGCTAGCTCCATAGGTTGCTACTCGTGTGTTTGCTGATAAAGTGAACTAGAAAAATAAAATAAAGTGGTATTTTTGCAACAGCAAGTACGTTTCTTGCTTTGTGCATACTTATTCCAGCTTTTCCGGCTCCGATTCGATACGGCATGCGGTAAATGCTCATAATTGAAGATAGCATTAACTACTTGTTTTTTTATTCATATCAAACGCGTTTTGCTCTGTGGACTTTGTTTTTGAGAAGATACTACAAACAACAGACTTTACTACATTTTATTCATACGGCCCATTATGTTGGGTGTCTTTCCACTAATTAGTACCTTCGTGAATATGGTTTTCTGGAGAACGGTACATTCTGGGGAAAATACTTCGTTGCTTCAATTTTTGGGGAATGATTTTCGGGAGAAAGTCGTACAACCTCTCAGGGGGTAAATTTTGAAAAGGGCTCCCCATAGTAAAGTAAGTCGTATTCACGACAAAAAAACTGTTTGTTATAATTGAAATTAAGTTAATATTCGGTCATTTTTTAATTACAGATTTATGATAATCATGTCGTAAAATATATTCCTCCTGAAGAATTTGCTGATCTACGAAAACAAAACCTGAGTAAACCATACGGTTGCCTACTTATCGGTGCACAAAGTAGAGACCCATCAGTGTTCACTAAAGAGTATTGTGGACTGTTCAAAGACTCTGGCGTATTACCAAAACAACACTTGTGCCGATTCATTATTTCACCAGAAGCCCGACTGCTACCAGGCACCCCTTTGAATGTAACACACTTCAGAGTAGGTGATTATGTTGATGTACGAGGTAAAACGTAAGTTTACAAACACGGTGATTGGAACATGATTAATTATAATGCATTTATAATATTATAACACGCCTTAAGGTTTTTATTTTTATATTGTCCCGTGTGAGCGGTTCAATGCATAGGACGCTGGTCTTAGTATGTTCGAGCCCGGGCCTGGAAGGATTCTCAGTGTCAGTAGGATCTATAGTACTAGCCATGCAATGTTTCTGTACACTAAGAATCGGCTGCGAAGTCTGTTGAAACAAAAAGGTCAAATTCTACAAAACGAATGTAATGCCAGGACCTTGCTTACGCTTTTTAAATATCATTGTAAATTCTAATTCGAAGTTATTAAATTTGAATAACCCCACGTGTGGATGAAACGCACAACCCCATGTTTGCATTAAATTTGATTAGTTTCTTGTATTGCTATGTGAACAAGGTAACAACAGATTTATCTGTGCACAGACTTCTTGGGTTAGATTCTTGCATTGTTTTGGCATGTTTACTTCTCATGTGGATGAAAATATGCGAGCAAGGTAGACCTCCCGAATAAATCGGAACCATAGCTTTACGTTCACAGGAATGTTATTTTGAGGATAAATTATTGATCCTTATCATTTCCTCTTATTGTTTAGAAAACGATAAATTCTAGATTCGGGTAATCTTCTTGACTATATACCTTATGGTCAGGCCCGATTTTACAATATATCGAATAGGCTGTTAACTAACGTGACAATTTTCCCGAAAAATCTTTTTGCGAAAACGATGAAAGAAATGGTTTATAATCCTTTTTTGCATTATCTCGCTCAGTGCAACATCCCCACATATTCAATAGCACAGTCTATATACACGTCTGTATACAAAGCAAAGTCCTGACACTACATTCATTTCGAGGAATTTGGCCTTTCTGTTTCAACCGACTTCGCAACCAATTCATACCGTACAGAATCATTGCATGGCTAGTGCTACGATCCTACTGACACTAAGAATCCTTGCATGTCGAGGCTCGAACATACAACAACTTGCTTGTGAGACCAGTGTCCTAGGCATTGAACCGCCGACCCGGGACTCTACTATGGGGCGCCTTTTCAAAATTAGCTATATGGAAGAATGGGCAGAACTTAATCGTGAATGAGATATTCACGATTAAGTTCTGCCCATTCTTCCATATAGACCATATAGACTTGTATTAACGAAAGCAACATCATTCTTTCACTATTTCATTAAAAATATGATCAGGAATCTAGGATAATATGTTGAACAGTGTGAGATAGCCACAAACAACTAAAAAATTAAGTTTTCTCCAACTTTGGAAACAACACGGAAAATTCTTTGCTATCGCTTGGGTTTTTCGTGCAAGGACGAGGATTTTGAGGTCAGATACATATCTTCAACTGAACGTTATAAAAGGGGAACCGTGGTCGAAAATCGATCATTTCTCCTTGTGTGTTGGATGAAAGCAGACGTCGGGGCGAGCAGACGCATTCAAACAGCGCGTCGGAGAGCGCACCTTCTGCGTGGTTAACAACCTTAAACGCTCAGGTCGTAGTTTTCATTTGCCTTCCAATCGTCAAGGCGAGAAGACGCTTTAAACCAGTTTGGCATCATTTGGCACTGCGAGCGAATGTGTTGCGGTTTGTTCGCAAAGCTAGTTTCAATTCAAACGAGAGTGATTGCGCCAGACAGCAGAGTTGCTGATCGTTTGCATTGGAGAGAAAGAAAACGAAAAGTGGACAACATTATATAAAATCAGCCGTTGTAATGGCTCTAAATGTTATCTAAAGAACTTTTAAGATTACTTCTTTGCAAATCAAGATAAAAATCATCAGTTTAGTGAAAATCCAAAATAATTTGGTTTGTTTCGTGCACTTTTCGCTGTGCGAAAATCGTTCGAGAAAAATGTTCCGACCTGTGCTAAATATCGTAGAGAATCCCATAATTTCCCTCTAAAAGGCAGAAATGAATCCAGTACAGTATCTTGATAGTTTCTTTCAATGAAATATGCAAATTCGGAATGAGATAATCGACGTCAAAATTCAAATAATGTGCGGCCGTTGGAACCGCCCATTTGTGAAAAGCTACAAACGAAATCACGTAAAAAGAAACCTCTTAAGAAAAATTGATTGACTTAAAAATATTTGATTATTTCGAACGAAAAAAAAAATAACCTCATTTTTGCGACCGCAATATAAATTTTTGGTTTCTAGATTTTTTATCATTAATTTGATAGACTGTTTTTATTTTTCCTCAGTTTTGCAGAGAATAATGTAATTGAGACTATCGGCTATAGATTTAGAACCTAATTTTAATCGCTTGTATCTCGGTGATTTTTTGATGGATTTGACTCATTTTACTTGATTCGAAAGCTTCAATATTGTACGCCTAAATATGTTTTAATTTGTCAACGGGTCGTGTGCATACTGAAATCTCCATTCACATACGAACAACACGGTGCGCGCAAAAAGATGCAGTAATAAGTTGTGTTATTATGATATTCAAAGATACTTCTTTTTCATCAAATGTGACTAAACATAATGAACTATCTATCAGCATAATCCCTCAGGCACTATTATTGAACCAAACAATCGTGTAACCTAATTGAATAGTTAGAAATTGATTTAGTCTTATGAAGCAGGATATTTTGGTCTAATCTTGCTTCCAAGAAACTAATAGAAGGGATACAGACTAAGTGTAATAAAAACAGTGTAATGCAATGCAAATCGTTATGCAGTTTCAATTTGAACAAGTTACAATACAAATAAGTTGCACAGATTCACATATATAGAATTATTAGATGCAATATAGATAAGATGTCGTTTATTTGATCTCGGTTAGATGCAATATAATATAGCATCAAGTATAAACTGCGATTCTACATGTATCATTTAAATAGGACCCCTCACTGATTTCTGTTAACCGCCAGTTTCAGTTCAACTATCATTTGCATCAAAACAACAAGCGTCTTATTACTACATGCGTTGTAACTATGGCAATGTTCGTTCATGTTCAACAATATGTTAGTTACAATAGCTACAATATGAACACAACAAGAATTTGTTAGCGTATGTATTGGTTCCTAATATGCATAAGTGAAAATCAATGAAAGTAACAAAATATTTTGTGCGGACTGTTTCACATGTTTTCTTCCTTGTATTGTTGTCATTGTATTTTCAGACATTGTTACTGTTTAGTGCATCCACCATCATCTTTATTTTTGTATTTATTATGGTTACCGTATAATTATTTCATTTTTTAAGTAATCGTTCTCGGTCGCGCCTTGCATATAACACTTTAGTTTTTTTTTCATTTTCATTAGCATTATATTGTGTGGAATTTTTCAAGTACCTATCATTTAAAGTTTAAAAAAAAATGTTGAAAGAAAAATGGCTCAAGGCTGCCGACTCTCCCCGGTCGTTTGAATTTCGGATCACCGCTTTAGTTAAATTACTATTTGCATCAAAATGACAAACGTCTGATCGCTAAATGCGTTGTAACTGTGAATGAATCTATGCATATGCTATGAATTCAGTGGTTTTAAAATGCGAAAGTGAAAATTACTTAGAAACATTATTTAGAATTTATTTAGTTTATTGTGGTTAGCATTAAAATAGAAGCAACAAAATATATTGTGCGGACTGTTTACAATGATCATCGGAACTATATAACGAATGATCAATAAAATTACTGAGCTAACTGGATCATCCATCATTTTTCGATAGATCGTATGGATATTGAGTTTATCTCTGAGAGTATTATAAGTAAAATTCGACAAAATTTGATGCGATCTTCGATTTACTGTTTAGAAAATTAACAAGGTTTTCTTCTGATCACAAGACAAGTAGATTTACAAATTATCCTACAACAAAATTCACAGTAAATGATTTCTTAATAACAATAGCTAAATAACTTGATCATGTACACTGAAAATCATTTTTACCTATTTTTTTTTAGGAGAAATCACTCATTGTCGAGCTCTTCTATAAGCTACCTAAAATTAGGTCGAGATGGGGAGATGCACTTTATTTGATGTTGGGTAGGTTTTGACCCAAAATTAGATAGCGGCTGGTAAAAGTGAAAATATAAGAATTGAAAAGTCTTAATGAATACTCATTGAAGATTGTTTTACAATATGTGTATTTCTAGTGTAACGCATACGTATCGAAAATTATTTTTATTAAATTGTTTATTTTGTCCTGGTTTATATCTTGAGTTTAGTCATATCTAAATTTGATTTTCAAAATCATATACGATGACTTCCAGTTAAAGGAACTAGACTTAAACTAGAATTAGTTTTTTTTATTAAGCGCATCTTCCATCATCTTAATTTTTGCGTTTATTATGTGAACCTTTGAATGGTTTCATTTGCATTTGCACGATAGTGTCTTGCATACAATACTGTATTTTTTTAAAATTATTTTCAGTGTTGATCGTGGTTTCCAAGGTGTAATCAAACGGCATGGTTTCAAGGGTATGCCTGCATCTCATGGTGTGACAAAAACTCATCGTCGACCTGGTAATATAGGCGCTGGCGGTAGTAAGGCACGAGTGTGGCCAGGTACTAAAATGCCGGGGCATATGGGAAACCGTTGGCGGAATCTTAGAGGCTTGAAAATCTGGCGCATTAACACTAAGTATAATGTCATGTGGGTACAAGGCAGCAATATCCCAGGAGATACTAATGGTTTAGTGTATGTATATGATTCAATATTACCAACGAGGAAGCATGTTCAGGCGCCTGCTTTTCCTACGCATTTTGAATCGGAAAATGATATGGATATAGGAGATATTTGGAATGAAGATATTCACTGTTTCAAGAAAAGTTCCATTACATTTGAAGAAACGTAAATAAATGGCTAGTTATTTATCTTCAAATCTTGTTTTTTTTTTAGAATACAGAATAAACCATGAATAACCGAATCTATGGGTAAGTGGTCATCAAATGGTGAGATAACTAAGTCCTCACAAGTTCCTATCTCATGCCTCCCCGTGTGTCTATGATGACATTTGGTCAATAGAACGGCGTCGACTGGGTGCTTTCGCCTTCGGCGTTAGTAGCAGAATGAGAGGGTGTGAAATTGCATATAAGTTAAAGCCCATCCTAAAATGCAATATTTATCATAGTTTATTGCAACATATAATTCTGTTGTTTTTTTATATTATTCATTATATGTTGAATTCACCCTGCACCCTTCTTACAAACAAACCATCAGGCGGGTTTAAGCTGGTACATTTTGGCCATTCTTAACAGCAGTTATATGAAAGCTATCTGATAATCAAATTCGGATCTACTGTAAGTTTACCCGCATACATTGGCAATGTCTTGAACTGATGGTGGCTTCACATATACATACCTACATATACAATAACCGAATCTATGGGTAAGCCATTACGTTGAGTGATTATCACAAAAAATATCGGGCATTTTGTGAAGTGAAATATAAAATTATTCTCACATACCTTTGTATTAACTTAATAATCCCTTTGCTAATTTTCATGATGCTAATGTATCGCTATAGAAATAATATAGAATTGCTAGAAAACCGACCGACAAGATCGGAGCCTCATATCCCTAATGTAATATACCATTCGACTCAGATGGACGAGATCGAAAAATGTCGGTGTATGTATGTGCATCATTCAAAGGTTTTTCTCGACGCTCGATTTTCTCGGAGATGGCTGAATCGATTTCAACCAGCTCGTTTGGAAACTATTGTTGGATCATTTATTAAGATCGAATGCCAAATGGCTATTGCTTCTGGTTCCAAAATAAGTTACGTAACCAAAAAAAACGCACTCTTTTGACTCAGGACTACATCTTTTCTCTACTCACCTCAATGCATTTGCAAAATTTCAAACTTCGAGATTGCTACGATTTTTTTTTCAAATTTGATTTCCCAATAATTTTTTCCTGGTTGAGTGATTATTACATTATTACATTCGTTCACTAAACGAATGGAAGAATGTGTAAGATTTGTTTATTTGTTTATTTGGAGCAGGGAAAAGCCTGGTGGAGTTAGTTTCTGTCAAACTTGCTCTCCAACAGGCATGAAACTATAATGTATAACACCTCTTAAATCATTTGTACAATTAAAACTTTATTTCACTTTATAATTTTTTTATTAATATATAACACCGACTATTGGCACTTCCGACACCATTGACGTGTAGTTCAGAACTGAGAGCACACTCTCAATAAAGCAGTAAACTGAGTGCTCTCATATTACGCGTTATGTACTAAATGCTTAAACAATTCTCCTGACATAACAGTTCTCCCCTCTGAAGAATTAACTAACTCTTAAATAAATTCAAACGATGTTTGAGATTAAACTTCTTATTATAATAATGAACGGCAAAATTCGTGTAAATTCAAAGATCATCCTTTCGATTGCAGACTTCACTGCTGTTGATGATCATCCTTTCGATTGCATTACAATGCGTTTTCCAGTGCTCTTTTTTGACGGACTACGGTTCGTTTTTGGTAATTTTTCTTGAGTAGGTTTTAACAGTTCGAAGTCAGAGAATCCTCTGAAAGGCCCTGTAGACGAACCAGGTATTCCGTGTTACGGTTCTTCAAAGTCATCCTTCCAACTGCGCTTCCTACCATGTGGTGTGTCTTCTCTAGTCCCAGTCTGGACGTTTGCATCACATTGTTTGTCAATTTTAATTGATTCCTGTGAGCCATAAGTATGTTCCTTGCAATCAACAACCATGCGAATATCTTGATCCTTCTTCACGACAACAATAACCGGCGAAGCCCATTCGCTGGCTTCAATAGGCGTTATTACTTTTTGCTGTTCCAGCATGTCCAAATGCTCTAGCATTTTATCCTTCAGTTTAAACGGCACAGTGTACGCTTTCTTAAATATCGGCTGTTCATGCTTCAGAATTAGCTCACCTTCATAGCCCACAATAGGTTCGGAAAAATCTTTATTAAAAACTTGTTTATATTTTGATTTCAAACAATCCGTAACTTTTTCAATACCTTTCTCATCAGTCAAGCTATTAACTGAAGACACGGATACGAAGCCAGATCTCCAATCAGGGTAAAAGCAATCAAGCCAAGAACGACCAATCAAGGGAACAAATCGATTACGGCATTCCAAAACCACTAGCATATGCTGGTGCTCGAAGCCATTCAATTTCACCTTGACATCGATCTCCCCCAAGATTTTCAATCGTTTACCGTTCACCACAACAAGCTGTCGCTTGCTGCTGACTAACGGTATGTTACTAAACATTTTTTGGAAATCCGCTTCACTTATAACCGATACCGCTGATCCTGAATCAATTTCCATACTCAAGACACAGCCTTGAACAACAGCCTCCACCATGCATGGATCATTATTTTTTTTATTGTAGATATCATCATGCACTCTAGGCCATCAGTCTCAACAGAAGAATCTCGTTCTTTAGACCTTTTGAAGTTATAGCTTTCTTCCCTAGTATAATTTTTTAAAAATCTGACTGAATTTCTGTTTTTATAACTATAGCAGTCTCTTCTAAGATGGCCCTTCTTTTTACAATAATTACAAATAGCACTAGCATATGAGTTCCGATTTCTACTGGCAGAAGCCGATCTTTTCCTAAAATCGCGCCTAAAACTAACACGATTTTCATTATAACCGTACCCACTTTTCCTATGCTGTCCACTAAAACGTCTATCATTATAACGATCATTGTCAAAAATTTCTCTCCGTCCCAAACGGTTCTTTATTGCTAACACAGCATCGACATCTATTTTATTCGCATTAATTAACCTAGCTCTTTTTCCTGCCAATTCACTGTTCACTATTTTTCGCTCTACTGTAGCTAAGGCCAAATCTTCTTCCAATAACAAAGATCTCTGCAAGTCCTTATCAAAAACACCCATAATCAAACGATCTCTAATAGCTGTATCTTTGAATTCTTTGAAGTCACAATGCTCAGCTTGTAGCTTAATCGCTAAAATAAAATTTTCAGCTGACTCATCTGACCCCTGGAATCGGTTATAAAAACGGTATCTTTGCATCATATCAGGCTCTATTTTATCGAACCTCTCCTTAAGCTTTTTAACTATATCATCATACTTTAATGTTTTCAGTTCAACTGCTGGAAATATCAACTTCAGCTCATCGTAGACTACAGAACCGGACAGAGCGATCAAAATTGACTTTTTCTTCTCTTCCGCCCATCCATTCAGTTGACTCAGGAATTCAAGTCGTTCAATATAATTGGAAAACGACGTTCCTGCTAAATAATGATCCAAAGATCCGATCATTGCCATCCTTCTATATATATATATATATATATATATATATATATATATATATATATATATATATATATATATATATATATATATATATATATATATATATATATATATATATATATATATATATATATATATATATATATATATATATATATATATATATATATATATATATATATATATATATATATATATATAATTTTTTTTAAATCAATAGATACAAAAAAGAGAAAATTTATTTATTTATTTATTTACTATTATTGTGTCCATCGGATACAAGATCTAAATGGACAATTAGAGTGGGAAAAAACCCATTTGAGTTGAACTGTTCGTTTGTCATTCTCAAACGGGCGCAAAAACCACTATCTTTTCAAGAACATAAACGAAAGTAATGAAACACAATGTAACTTAAAGCTAGTATCACAAATGTCACTAATAAAATAACTTAAAAATTCAAATCACAGTGGATCGTTTCAGTTTTTTCGCGAAATGACTAGATGATTCACCAAACTCGAAAAGATCCTCAACAGCGGTGAAAGTTCGAATGGAAGCAGTAATCGGTTCATTAAAGCCAAAACGAGTCCTGTGAAATCTCTGCTGAAGCAGTGATGTATTCCGCAGTGTCCTATTCGGTATCCGAAAATTTACTACAGAGCGTAATTCAGGAGCATCAATTTCCCCATTGATCAGTTTTGCAATTAATAATGCTTGTTGGATTTTTCGGCGCCGATGAAGCGTATCGATTCCTAATAGTTGACATCTATCCTGATACGGGGGCAGATTAGCAGGATTTTGCCAAGGTAAGTTTCTTAATGCCAGACGAACGAATCGTTTTTGAACTCTTTCCAAACTACTGAAACATTCTCTAGAATAGGCCGGACAAGTGAACAATACAAAGCTTTCAAACAGTGAGGATCTCTAAAATCCTTGGCGATTTTACTGATAAAGCCTAATTGACGTGATGCTTTTGAGATGATCTGTGATCGTTGTAAATCAAATGATAATTTTTCATCTAGCAGTATTCCCAAATCGCGAACCTGGGTAACTCTAGTCAAGACTGAGCCATCGATGCGATAGTCAAATTTAACAGGTCTCAGAGTACGGTGAAACGTGATCACCTGACATTTTGCGACGTTGATTATAAGTTTGTTTCGACTACACCAATCTACGAACGATTCAAGTGCATTTTGCAACCGCCAACAATCCTCCACAGTGCGAATAACGAGGTACAATTTCAGGTCGTCTGCATATGTCAGTTTGCAATCAGTTCCCAAAGCAAATGAGACATCGTTGAAATATAACACGAAAAGCAAAGGTCCTAAATTACTGCCTTGAGGAACTCCTGAGTTGTTAGAGAAAAGTGATGATGAACTGTTGCTCAATTTTACTCGTAGAACTCTCCCGGAGAGATATGAGCTCAACCAGGACACAAGATGGGCGGAAAATCCGAGACGAGATAATTTGCTTAGAAGTATTGTGTGGTCAATTTTGTCGAAAGCAGCTTTTAGATCCGTGTAAATGACATCCATCTGAGCTTTAGCTTCCATGCTGGCAATACACTTTGAAGTAAGTGTTAGCAGATTTGTTGCAACTGATCTTCCTGGCATGAATTCATGTTGATCGAATGATATATAATTTCTTGCTCGATCTAATATAGCACTACTCACAATAATCTCGAAAAGTTTCGATGAAGCGGAAAGATTAGTTATGCCACGATAGTTTACAACATTACGACGATCGCCATCTTTGAATATTGGGCAAATGTAGGATTGTTTCCATATCCGTGGGAATTTAGCTTGCTCAAATGATCGAGTGAAAATAACACTTAGTGGTCCAGCTAAAGCGCCAATACAGCGACGTAAAATAACAGCAGGTAAGCCGTCGGGCCCAGGAGAAAATGAACTTTTTAGTTTTTTGGCAGCGCTTTGGACCAACTCCGGGGTAACGATGAAAGTGTTTAAGTTTATCATGTCAACTGGAACATCCGAAACAGCAGCTTCCGTATCGCTACTTGAAGTGAAACTGCTCGAACACTAGCGAAATGCTTGGCAAACAGCTCACACGATTGCGAAACTGACACAGCCGTCTCATCGCCAAGAAATACATTCGAAGGTATAGATGAACTTTTTCTTTTTGAGTTAACAAAACGCCAAAAACTTCTTGGGTTGCGTTTCAGTTTAGTCTGCGTACGGAGTACATATGATTTGTATAAACTTGCATTGAGAGCACGGTAGGCATTGGCCGAGTGATGAAAATTACGAACGTTAACAGCATTTCGTAGACGATGCATTTTTCGCTGATATGAGTTTCGCTTACGTTTTAATTGTCGTAGTTCCCAAGTGCTCCAAGCTGGGGTGACAGATGGTCTGAGGCGAGGTACATTTTGATCAAGCCAGCTATTTATTTCAAAGCAGAAGATTTCTGCCATAACATCAACTTCCCTGGTAGCAAACAATAAATCCCAATCTACATTGCTTAAATAAACGGACAAAGCAGAAAAATCCACCAACCGGTAATTCAATGGGCGCATGGCACCGCTATCATCATTCCTTGTCATATCGGTGTTATCGGCAATTGTGTTGAAATGAATTTCAAGCGGTGGGTGATGGGTGTCCACGGGAAGCAGCGGGGTAGGACTACGATCGACTACACAATCTTTCGAACAAAACACAAGATCAAGTGTACGGCCAAGTGAGTTATATACAAGATTCTTCTGACCAAGACCTAGAAATTCCATCCCATCGAGTAATGTGTGGCTAGCATATGGCAACAGAGAACTACTGCAAATAATACTAGTATCGTTTTTTACCCAATGCATTCGCGGCTGATTATAATCCCCACACACGAGAACTACATCCTTATCCGAACATTTCTCATGCAAGTCGTTCAAAGAGACAATATGCTCATTGACTACGTTCACATCCTGGCTTCGATCTGGTGGAATGTAAATTGCGCATAGGACTAGATTTGTACCTTTAATTTTTGTAAAAAGAAAAATTTGGAGACTTACGAGTTGATGCACTATACCAAACGAACAACCTTTGACGGTAAAGCAATGCAGCTGCACTTTTCAGTTCGGTTTGACCTTGACCTAGTGCTTGAGGGCAACTCACTTTCGTTGGAAAATATGCCGATGACAACAAATTATAGCAGCTTACTATTTTCGTCTCACTCCCGCACTCACTGATCAACCGTCTGTATCTCAGCCTGCGTGAGTTATTCTATCGGTGAGAGGTAGATAAACTTGAGACCGTACCGGTTCGCTCTTTTTTTCAATTCCTACGAGCTTTTCTGAGGACGCTACTTTTCAGGAACACAGAGTAGGGGCTGAAAAAGAGGAACAAAATGGTTGTTACAATTAAAATAGAATGCACACAGTTGTTGAAAATTTAATGCTTCCTCTATAGGTCTTCACATTCAATTTATTCTTCGCTCAAAAGTGGCCTGAATAGAGATCTGCACTTTTTTTTACACTATATCACCAGCACACTTTCTTCGGCTCAAGATTTCTGGCTTGTCGCCTGCAAAATCTCTAAATACTTACGCTTCTCACTCTAGATTTTAAACATCCGTTTGAGATCCTTTTCCTCGTCGCCAACTATAATGTATAACACCTCTTAAATCATTTGTACAATTAAAACTTTATTTCACTTCATAATTTTTTTATTAATATATAACACCGACTATTGGCACTTCCGACACCATTGACGTGTAGTTCAGAACTGAGAGCACACTCTCAATAAAGCAGTAAACTGAGTGATCTCATATTACGCGTTATGTACTAAATGCTTAAACAATTCTCCTGACATAACAGAAATCTCCTCATCTTTAGCATCAACAGATTACATCCAAATGATATATTTCACATAAACATAGCATTTCTAAACTAATTAAAACTAAATCTAATTAGATAGTAACCCTAGGAATAATTTCTTGACAACGTTTCGTGATAGATTGAAGTCGAATGAATTGGAACAGTGGTTGAATTTTCGTCTCATGCTGGCAAAAGGCTCGTTACACCCATAATTAGTTCTAGCATAGGGGGTATTAAGAAAAGAATAGTTTCTAAGATTACGGCGTTGGATATCGATTTGTAAATGTTGTTAGAGCTCGAAGCAGTCTATTCTTCACTGGAGGAGATCAGCTACAAAAGTAGCCTTGCTGACATCGCGACGGACAGATAACAAATCGAGGTCAATCAGTTTGCATCTGGCATGGTAACTTGGAAGGTTCCAAGCATTTCTCCAAGAAAGCCGACGCAAAGCAAATCGACCAAATTTCCGTTGAATTGCTTCAATGAGTTGGATATTGTTTTGATAGTACGGTGACCAGACAACCGAGGCGTATTCGAGCGTAGAGCGAACTAAGGCACAATATAATGCTTTTAAGCAATGTACATAATCGAATTCTTTAGTAACGCGGAAAATAAATCCTAGCAGCTTGGAGGCTTTGGAGAGGGTAAACTCAATGTTTTCCTTGAAATTTAACTTAGAGTCCAAGGTCCTTCATAGACGATGTACGTTCCAGAACAATTTGTGAAATATGATAGTCGAAACTGACTATGGACTGTTTGCGACTAAAAGTGATGACGGAGCATTTGGAGGCATTCAAAACCAGTTAGTCAAATTATTCAAATGTTCGTGTAGGAACTCTGCGTCAGCTGTGGATTTGATGACATGAAATAATTTGAAGTCATCGGCGAACGATAGTTTCATGTACTTGATCGAAAAATTTAGATCGTTGAGATAAAGTAAAAATATAAACGATCCAAGGTGACTTTCTTGAGGAACTCCAAAGGTAACGGCGAATGGTAAGGTGGTACAGTCTCCTATTTTCACTATCATTTCGCGGCCAGTAAGATATGAGTGAAGCCAATTCAGAAATGACCCGTTAAATTCTAGTCTATTCAACTTTGAGATTGTTATTTGATGATTAATCTTGTCGAACGCAGCGGAGAAATCGGTGTAGATAGAATCTACTTGTAGTCGTGATTGTATCGGACGTATGATAAAGGAAGTATAGGATACTAAATTTGTAAAGACTGTCCCAGAAAGTATGGACGCACTTTGATTTCGCCGTAAATAATTTACAAGTGTTAGATATTCAAATTTTATTCAGTATATTGATAATATTAGACTACAACAACAAGTGGCAAGAAGAAAGATCTGCCCAGAAGACAACAGAATCCTTGTGGCTTCAAATCATGGGTAGAAGTCGTTTTTGTAAACATTCCTTGATGTATATTTCGCTGTTCATTGAAGCAGTGGTGACGAAGGGTTTCGAAATCTTACTGCAGCTACAAATTGCATTCTTTATTCCGTTCGACTTGTATGATTCGATCGACTCTCGTTCGGGAACACTTGAAGTTTCGAACACTAACCATCAAAGCTGTCAACACTACTTACACGTTCTATATTATTTATATTATTCATTTCTTAGTAAACGAAACCGTCACACTTGTACAAACAAATTAGAACGATTCTAAACCAAACAGAAGTAGTACGTACCCAAGTCGATCGAGTAATGTTCGAAAATTGAACCACTCGAACGAATGATATTCGAGTTCATACCCAACTTGAACGGAATGCAGAATGGAAATTGCACATTCGATCGGAATATTTCGAATCGATCGACGTACAGAATAGTGGTGAATATTGTGGTCCCGGCAAGGATTTGTAATCGAGTTTCACGTAGGTTTCGTCGTCCATGATTATGCAGTTCAAATTTCCAGCAAGAATCGTATTGTACAGCTTTCGGACCCCTTGGCCAGATCGATGCTTCTTGTTTCGGACTACGTTTTGGTTGTTTCTGCTTCTTATAGGTTCGAAGATTCGAACGTTCTTTAGCACGAAGAACATTTGACTTCGAAGTGCCCACTTTTTTGGTCACATCCCGAACTGAAACCTCATTATTTTGCTCGAACGCTTTCAGTATACGTTTATCCAACTGAGGGTTAGCAGGACCTTTTATTCGACCCGTTTTCGGTCTACCCTCAAAGGTGTTATCCTCACCGAATTTCCTGATTGCATTTCGCATGACTTTTTCACTTAATCCTTCCATTTTTGCTATCTTTCTCAGTGACAGTCCGCGTTCTGTGCACCATTTGTACACAATTTTTCGACGTTGTTCTGCTGTAAGGAGCAGTTGAATATAATGGATAGTGGAACTAATAGGCTGCCAGAGCAGTTTTTTATTACCACAGATGGGATTCCATTGTGTCCAGCACTAGATGAACGTTTTAACTTGGCACATGCTGAGCTCACAGTAGCAGTTGAGATAACAGGATGACATCCAATCGGAGAACGAAGAGGCACATAATTCGCCGCAAGAGATATTCCTTGATCAGTGTTCAGTGTTCTTCAGAGAAAGCACTAGAAATCGCAAATTCCAAGCGTGGTAGATGCTTCAATGCCGTCGAGTCTCATTGAGGTCGGTAATCCTGATTCTTTCCTCTGTTCGTTCACGTATTTCCAAAAGTGTTTAGGGTTGAGTTTAAGATGTTTTTGGATGCGATTTGTTCAACTCGACTGTTTGCGACTATTCAACTCGTTTCGGTCTTGCCTATACACGGTATAATGGTTACCGAAAATCCGTTTCGAAAGAGTATTGCTATTCAGCCTCGTTTCGGTGAATACATAAAGGTCATATGCACCGGCAGAACAAGCAAGATGGTAATCAAAGAGAGAGAGAGAGAGCTGTTCATTCCACCGACATTCGGTTGTTGTCAATATCACCTTCATCACGTAAACTTTATCACGTTTATTACGTAAAGGTTAGTGCAAAACTTGGACCAACTAAACATCAACCGAACCTATTAATACCTGCTCTAGAGAACCGTCCAACGTTGAACCAAACGAGCACAGTAAATATACATTGTTTGTTGCTGAAAAATTCAAAAATTGGAATAGCTCCTGGAACCAAAATTATTTTTTCTCCTTCGGAATATATATATATATATATATATATATATATATATATATATATATATATATATATATATATATATATATATATATATATATATATATATATATATATATATATATATATATATATATATATATACCACATAACCGTAATAGAATTGGAACAAAGATAATTGCCTGTATTTCAGTTATTTATTATTGAATTCAAGATCTTTTTTATACAAATGTAGCGTTTTCTTCATACTTTTAAGAAAAAATACGGATAAAATTATTCGTCACGGTTTCGAAGGAATTCTCGAATTTTTCCTGTAACACGGCTCATTAGGCGGCGCACACCTTCTTCGTCCATCGTTTTAGCTATCTTATTCCACTAGGTTGTCATCTGATTGATGACAACCTTTCCCTTTGCTTTGAGTTTCCTCGTCATGATTGCCCAGTATTTCTCAATATGGCGGAACTGGGGGCAGTTGGGTGGGTTAAGGTTTTTTGGAACAAACTGGACCCCTTTCTCTGCATACCATTCTTGAACGACTTTGCTGTAATGACAGCTTTCCAAATCTGGCCAAAACATTACGGGATGGTCGTGGGATCGAATGAATGGCAAAATTCGTTTTTGGAGACACTCTTTTTGATATAGTTCCGATGTCATTGTCTTATTTGTAACGAAAACTTTCTTTTTTTTTGCCACAGCCGCAAATGCCCTGCGAAATCATAAATTTTCCTGCAAATTTGTCGACGAAAATAAATTTAAATTTGGCTGAACATCCCCCCGAGCGGTTGCCAAGTAAAATTTTTGACCTGGGATTTGCACGAAGTCAGCCTTGACATAGGTTTCATCGTCCATCAGAAGACACCCGTCGAACTTGGTCAGCACCTGGTCATATAGTTTTTGAGCACGAATTTTGACCACACTATTCTGTTTTATGGTCCGATTTGGCTGTTTGCTAGCTCGATACGGCTTGATTCCTTCCCGGAGTCGAGTTCTCCTCACGGTACTATGGGCAGCACCGAATTTTCTGGTCAAATCACGGTCCGACAGATTAGGATTCCTCTTAATCGTCTTCAAAATCTTACTACGCAGTTTCCGGTCGACAGTTACACTCCGACGATTGACTTGAGGCTTCCGAATCGTCGTCAATGTTTCCTTATACCGTTTGATAACGCGCCATACGGTATTTCTGGGTAATTTCTGCTGTCTAGCTAGCCTAGATGTAGACCACAATGGATTTTCCAAATAACTGTGCACATTTTTTTCCCTTCTTTCGGCTTCCATGTTAATTGTTTACAAAGTAAAGTCGATTTTCGGAATGTCAAAAATCATACGTGAAGCTGACAAAATTCCCGACACGTAGGCGCCAAGAACTTTCAAATCCGTCCACCAGGAACGCCACAATATGAGCAAAAGTTTGTTCCAATTCTAAATGAAGCAAGCTTTATGTTCACGTTTCGTCTTTGGCTCACCAGTGCATAGCAGTTCGAATTGAACTGCTTAATGAAAAACTCAGTAGTTAAATTTGAACCGCTAAGCAGACGTAAAGTTTCTGCTATATGCAGAACACGTTTTTGTTTCGCATCGAAGTGCAAAGTATTATTTAATCTAGTGTGATGCGTATTGAGAATGATTTCTTCCGTTTTATCTGTTCGGCAACGGATGTGCCTTTTTTTTATCTCTTCGGTAAGGTGTCTAAAATCTAGAAGCAAAAACATTTGATTGTTCTTAAACATCGAACGCTTTACGATTTGTGAAAGTATTCATATAACTGCTAGAAAACTAGTATATAAATTCTATTTTGTGCCTTTCTCGTATAGAAAGCTTATGCAATCACTTGAAAAATCGGTTTTCTCGGAGATGGTTGAGCTGATTTTGACAAACTAGGATTCAAATGAAAGGTGTTTAGTGACAAACTAGGATTAGTGGTCCCATACAGAATTCCTGAATTTCATCCGGATCCGACTTCTTCTGTGATTTTTATGAATATTTCATAAAAATGGCAGATTTTCAAAATGTCTTTTACAGATTTTCACAGATTATGATCGAAAATATGCAATACAGATGGTACACAGACTTTTCAAGTTCAAACATAGATTTTGAAATGGCAACTACTCAAAACTACACAAATCGTTAGCCATTCACCCCGATTCTGCAATCCGACGGATTTGTGATACGAACGAATCTACACTTTCGTTCGAGTTCGAATTTTGCATTCTTTATTCCATTCGACTTGTATGATTCGATCGAACTCACGTTGAAATTTCGAACACTAATTATCAAAGCTGTCAACACTACTTACACGTTCTATATTATTTATATTATTCAATTCTTAGTAAACGAAACCGTCACACTTGTATAAACAAAATAGAACGATTCTAAACCGAACAGAAGTAATACGTACGCAAGTCGATCGAGTAATGTTCGAAAATAGAACAACTCGAACGAATGATATTCGAGTTCATACCCAACTCGAACGGAATACAGAATGGAAATTGCACATTCGATCGGAATATTTCGAATCGATCGACGTATAGAATAGGGGTGATTATTAGTAGACAGCTAAACAAACCGATTCCGGCTATTCTGATTCCCGGTTTCTGGTTCCGCGAACGTCGGAAATAGTGGCCATATATTCCAAAATGAAACTCACTCATTTTTCTCAGTGATGGTTTGACCGATTCCCACAAACTTAGATTCAAGTGAAAGGTCTCGTGATCCCATACTGTAATTTTATTTTGCCCGGACGCCAAATTTTTTCGCTACGCCACCAGCACCACGACATAACATAACGAAAAGCGCAAGTAACCAATTTATAAAAGTGACGTCACTTAGGTAGTAGTAATGCTAGCTTTAGGTTAAATTATGTTAAATCTAAAGCAAGTACTCAGTGAAATCAGATCATTCTAGAGATAGATATTTCCAGTACATTCACCCGCCTCGTTAGTACGATTTCCGAACTCCTTGGTTTTGCTGTTAAGTATATGTCGAATATCTAGATCTTTGGTTGCCCCACCTGGGTTAGTAACAGCTATTGATGATTCGTTTCCATTAGTTCCCAAACACAATAAGTACCGTGGTGAGTATCGGCGAAGCTCGGGACATGTGTCTGTAAGAGTGAGCATAGACTGATTCCCACCATCCACTCCCTGAGTCAGTCCTCGAGGGAAATTCCTGAATTTGATCCGGATCCTGCTTCCGGTTTCAGAGTTATAGGGTAAAGTGTGTTAAATATACTTGCCCAAAAATGGAACTCACTCACTTTTTCAGAGATTGCAAACACAATATTCCCAATCTTAGGGAAAACAGAAAGGTCATATGGTCCCACCAAAAATTACTGCATATTTTCTGACACAACAAAAATTCACATAGTCGTTTAGAGTACTATGTAAAAATCGTATAAAATCTTCAAAATTTCAATAAAAACTGGTAGAGTTCGTCGTGTTAAAGATGGCTATACGAACCGACTTTGAAAATACCAGTTCTCGGGTTCCGAATTATCTACAATAAGGAACTCACTTCTCTTTCTCGTGTTTCGTTCTCATTGTTATACTAGTTAATGCATAAACAATCCTTTGGCTTCTTCCAAGACTCGACGAGAAACATTTTGAATAGAATATCACAGTATTATATATGAGAATATGATTGATATGAAGAAGGCATCATTACACCACTTGGTAGATTAGAACAGGTTTTTTTTGCTTGTTAGCATTCAACCGATTGGTGAAGGAACAAAATTGGACCTGAAAAGTCTGTATATTTGCTGGTAATGTTTACAATGTATATAGATTTGCTACTTAAAAAAATTCTATCAATATAAGGTTTCCGATGCAAATACCTCTTACTAGTATTATAAGTCGTCAAATGATGAGATTACTAAGTCCTCGCAAGTTCCTATCTCATGCTTCCCTGAGCGTTTATGATGACATTTGGTCAATAGAACGGCGTCGACTAGGTGCTATCGCCTTCTGCGTTAGTATCAGAATGAGAGGGTGTGAAATAGCATGTAGTTTGAAGCCCATCATAAAGTGCAATAATCATCATAGTATATTGCAACATGTGGTTCTGTTGTTTCTTGCATTATTTGTTGTATATTGAATTGAATTATATTACATTGTATTATATATTGTTGTTGTTATTATTATTATTATTATTATTATTATTATTATTATTATTGTTATTATTATTATTATTATGATCATTATTATTATTATTATTATTATTATTATTATTATTATTATTATTATTATTATTATTATTATTATTATTATTATTACTATTAATATTATATTTCCTCCCTCCCGTGGTTGATGGGCTTGACGGTATTGCAAACATCATCAGATACGATTAATTATTGTTACAATTTAATATAAATATGTGTTATAACTTTTAGTTTAATTATTGAGCTTATTTGAATAAGATGTTGATTGCAATACGCTCCAACATCCGGGGTTGGAGAGGCCGGTAGGGCTTAACTGAGCTCTTTTTTATGTTTCATTTTCATACTACCAGCCCTTATTACCAGTGTGAAGTGGAAATTAAGTGAAATGAACGTCAGGTTTCACACGATAACGGAATAGTTGAATGGTGAATTAAGTTCATCTTTGACGTTTATTCTGTGAGGTTGTGTTGTGCTCGTGTGGGATCTGATGGATGAGGTGATATGTGAGTGAAGTGTAAGTGAAGTGGAATGCAAGAACGGTAATAAAGGCCACCGTTTCAGCTCAGGACCAACGATCGACCAATAGAAGAGATAGAAATTGGGTGACGGCACCTCCATTCATCTCAAATCCATTAGTCATTTCATGTATGAAAACCATTAGTTAGAGCGAGATCTGTTGTGTTTGTTCGTTAGATTGACTTCGAGAGTAAAATGAAATTAGAAGTATTTCGCGTCGCTATAACAGCAATATCGTACATATTCTGAACTACTTTTATGCGGTATTGCTTATCAGAGATGAAGCAAAGATTTTGTATTTGATCTCATTACAATTCATTTATTGAAAGTCGAGTAATCGGTAGAATAATATGGTGACTCTATTAATGAAATGACTATTGGCACAATGAATTTAGTTGAAATCTATTAGAATAGAAATAGTAAATCAATGTTACAATGTTTGCGTGTGAAATACATATTTGTATATATGTATATGTATGTACACATGTGTGTGTATGTATGTATGTATGTGTGTATGTCAGTATGCCTTGGTGCCTGTATATATTTATACATGTATGTATGTATGCGTTGTATCAAACCGTATATTGTGATACCTTTCGATTGTGAGTGAATAAGATGTTGATTGCATTACGCTCCAACATCCGGGGATGGAGAGGCCGGTAGCGCTTAACTGAGCTCTTTTTATGTTTTATTTTCATACTACCGGTCCCTATTACCAGTGTGAAGTGGAAGTTAAGTGGAGTGAACGTATCCCAAGTGGGTTTCACACGATGACAAAGGTGAATCGAGTCCATATTTGACGTTTATTGGTGGTTTGTGTACAATGGATTACTGTGAAATGAGGTAGAATATTGTAGAATAGAACGAAATAATAATAACTTAACTAATGGACAAACCACTGATAGCTGTCAAACGATGTTCATCCAGTTTGTATTGTGAGGATGTATCGTTTGGGACCTGATGGGTTCGATGATGTGTGAGTGAAGTGTTTCAGCTCAGGATTAGCGATCGACCATTAGAAGAGTTAGAAATTGAGTAACGGTTCCCCCATTCATTTCAAATCCATTAGTCATTTCATATACGATAATCATTTGTTATAGTGACATCTGTTATCTCTCTTTGATAGATTAACTTCAGAAGTAACATGAAATTTGGAACATTATGCTTTGCTAAAACAGCAGTATTGAACCATTTCCGAGCTACTACTATGCGTTATTGCTTCTTAGAGAAGAGGCAAAGACATTGCATTCGGTTTTATCACAATTCATTTATTAAAAGTCGAGTGATCGCTAAACTACCATGGTGACTCCACTAATGAGATGACTATTGGCACACTAGTTTTAGTTAGGATCTATTAGAGTAGAAATAGTAACTCAATGTTGTAATGTGTGGAATACATGTGGGTATGTATGCATGTGTGAATGTGTGTAGCTGTGTGTGTATGTATGTGTTTTTGTGTGTTTGTACAATATACATTTTACCGTTCCTTTGAGTGCGTTGTATCAAATTGGTAGTGATACATTTCGATTAGGAGTCTAGGTTTACTTGCTGCTCAAAAGCCTGAGTTTATGGTAAACACAGATAATGAACAATCGAAGATAATGAAATGGAAACATGTTCTAGGGGTGATAGCTAAATAATTAAAGAGTAAAATTATATTTCGTAATAGTAAAATATCACTGAGCGTTAGCGTCATGTTTACATTTCCTTATCCGTTGAACCTTTCTGAGTGGCAAAACACACATAATGAATATACAGTACACTAACCCTTGATTTCTCTATCTTGCTTGCATGACACGCCGACAATGAGAGAAAGAATCAGATGAAGCAGAAGCGCTTCTAGAACTGAACAGAACAAGAGGAGAGAACAGAATGGAATGATAAAGAAAGAAAGGAATAAAAAAAAGAAGGAAGGAAGGAAGAAGAAAGGAGAAAAAATACCATACTCGTCCAGAGCAGCGCATCAAAAAAAAGAAGGAAAAGGAAAAAAGAAAGAAGGAAGAGAAAAAGAAGAAGAGATATCGAAACACAACGAAACTCAGTTGAATTGAACAATGGAGGATAAGGTAACACAAAACTAAAGGTAAGGAAATCAACATTATTAAAAAAATGCTGGGTAACAATGTAATTCCCTCATATTGAAAGAGGCGTTTATATGGCGCGCATGCGCTAATTCGGCCTGATACAAATTAACGGGGAGGGCAATACATTTTGGACAGGGCTGTAAAAAGCTGATTGGAACCCTTTCCCCACCAAAATGTAATATAAGGAAACTATAAGGATATTACTATTAATATTATATTTCCTGCAGTACTGCGACGAAAGAAGAGCATAATTACTATTATTACTGCGACATCAACTATTCATCTGTAAGTAACAGAAACTTTGTGTCTGCCTAGCGATTTATGTTGAGCTGCTAGGTTACATAACAGTTCAACATAAACTGTTATGTACTGACGACTCGAAGACGAAACATAAATTATAGAAATCGGTTATGTGCCCTATGCACAAAATAGGTTCACCCCTAAATCACAGACTAACAGACATGACAGTATGAGTAAATTATTATAAAAATAATTTTTCGTGATGTACTAGTTCCATCTACATTGTACTGCGCGAAATATTTACTATCTGTACATCCCTTGTGTTATGTAAAAGTTTTTTTACTAGTTGGTTTCCCCTCGTTTGTCAACACCGATCAGCTGCTTGCAGGGATGCCTGATTTTATCAAAATATTCGAAAATGAATCGAAATGAATAAATTATTGGATTACGTTGATAATATATTTAACTTATTCGCGATGTTGGAAGGTAACCATTTATTTGACTCAACGTTGTTCATATAGATCTATTTTTTATTGTGTTGGTAGTTTTCACCTGAAATTGAGTGGCGGCAGACCAGAAGCAAGTAAATATTGTAACAAAACGGGTTCGATTTTGAATTGCGTTGGAGGATGAGAAGTAGGCACAATTATGTATATAGTTTTGGCAATATGTATTAAATATGTATCCTGCATGAAATTCGCATGGACGTATACAAATCAATACATTAAAGGTAATTCTGTATGAATGGCAACTCTGTTGGTAAATGGAAAAAATAAACACAGTCTAGATGACAGACAGAATGTTTTTGATAGGGTAACGTGGCGCCATCATGACACATGTGAGTACTGTCCCAAATAAAGGAATATTCGAAATGATCGTTAAAATAATTGAAGAATCTAATTTGAGTGTCCTGTCTGTTAGTCTGTGCCTAAATGACCAAGTTTATTTGGTTATCGACTATCCAAATCTGCAAACCCGATAAACCTGATAAGTTTATGTGATATTGACATTTTTATAGTAATCACATTGTATATTCTAAACCGGAAGTCGGATCTGACTAAAAAGCAAAGTGTTTATAGGATAGGATCTTATCTTTCATTTGAATCTTAGATTTAATTTGAATCTTAGATCGGTTCAGTCATCTACGAGAAAAATGACGTTATTTCAACTTCGTTTCACAGACCATTCTTTAGTTCCGGAACCAGAGGTCGGATCCAAATGAAATTCAGGATCCTTGTTTGGAAGTATAACAGTTCGGCTGAAAAGTTCGTATCGTTTAATAGAAACACACATTTTTTTGCCAAAATTCGTTTTTATTATTCAACATAATTGCCATCTGAGGCGATACAGCGATTATAGCGATCTTCCAACTTTTCGATACCATTTTTGTAGTACGATTTGTCCTTTGCCTCAAAATAGGCCTCAGTTTCAGCGATTACCTATTCATTGCTTCTAAATTTTTTACCAGCGAGCATTCTCTTGAGGTCTGAGAACAGGAAAAAGTCACTGGGGCCAAATCTGGAGAATACGGTGGATGAGGGAGCAATTCTAAGCGCAATTCGTTCAATTTCAGCATGGTTTTCATCGACTTGTGACACGGTGCATTGTCTTGATGAAACAAAACTTTTTTCTTCTTCAAATGAGGCCGTTTTTTGAAATTTCGTCCTTATAACGCTCTAATAACTTTATATAATAGTCACTGTTGATGGTTTTTCCCTTTTCAAGGTAGTCGATGAAAATTATACCATGCGAATCCCAAAATACAGACGCCATAACCGACGACACGACCTGCCACTCGTCTATCGAAACTGTATCGCAAATTTAACTACCCCTCAGTAACTGATAATGTCAAAATGAAATCGTTGGAAAAACGATTGAAACTGGCAACACAAGATGATTTTGAATAACAGTTATATCACCTTGGTTACTGCATATTGAAGACTTGAGAAATGTAAACAAATACTAACTACCTCGAAGGGATTAGTTGCAAACGTACGCCAGTATTCGTTGAAAAATTCGAAATTATAATGAGTGTTTATTGACACTCTCAAAGTTACGTTCATAAATGAGTGCGTTCAATGCCATTATCCGTGTTGCTAGTTGCGATTTTTGACAACTCGACATGATATCGTACATGATATCCCGGATATCATGCCAAAATGATAATACGCGTTGACATCAAATTGTATGGGATATCAAGTGATATCGCACATGATATCATCGGATATCAAGTATATCCGTATATCACTTGATATCAGCGCTAATGTGAACATACTATTATGTGCGTTTACTCACTTTCACGATTATGATTTTGATGTTTTTTAAATGTTTGTCTGTTTTCTCGATGAATCGATGTATGATGTTTATCGTCACATTTATAGCAACCTTTATTTCGACAATTTTCTGCAGTGTGATTTGACTTTGACAGTTGAAGTATAAAGCAAATCGTTTAATTAATTTCACGTTCTCTTCTAAAGATTTTCGCTCGAAACGATAACATTTTCCATCAAAATGTTCTGCACCACAGGCAATACATCCTGGAGTATCAGCTCTAATAGTCATCGTTATGACTTCTGGTGTGTACTATTTGTGATGTGATTTTTGTTCTGTTGTTATTTTGCGCTTTTTACCTTTTTTTTATAAATATAAAAAACTAGCGGACCCCTGCACACTTCGTAGCGCAATAATATTAGATTAGATGTAGAAAATCAAAACTACTCATCAATTTTAATGATTATTGACGAAAAATATCATTATAATGCTCTATGATAGTGACTCCAACCTTTTTATATCGCGAACAACAGTACAAAATATAAAAAAAAAAACGATGGTTTGCCGAAACACAAACAGGCAGCGTACAATTTACTATCTGAAAAAACTCTAAATTCACGCTACAGACTCATAACGATTATTGACGGTAACAGGAAAGTTAAACGGATAAAGCTGTTTTTGTCGTGAATACGACTTACTTTACTATGGGGCGCCTTTTCAAAATTTACCCTCTGAGGGAGTGATAAGTTTTTGATCGTGAATATCTTTTGTTGTATCTAACGAATCCACATAATTTTTGCTACATGCCATCGGAAATATGATCACAATTTTATGATAAAATTTACAGTTGTGATAAAACTTTCAGTTGTGTCGAAATTTTTCAACTTAAACGTGTATAGCAAAAGCATTGGAGTATTTCAATAGTACACTATTGTAAAAATCGGTCTCATTTGACCCATGTCAACACCAGCCAATCAGAACGCGTTCTGGGGAAGAGAACAAAATATCTGCTGCTATACAAAAAATCGTTCGAGAAAAATGTTCCGAACAGTGCTTAATATCGTAGTGAGTTTTACAATTTGGTCCTTCTGAATGCCAGAAATGAATCCCGTACAGCATCCTAATAGTTTCTTTCAATGAAATGCAAATCCAAAATGAAATAATCTACATTAAAATTCTGTATGCGGCTATTTTTATAGCCGTTAGGACCGTCCATTAGTGAACAAACTACAAACGAAATCACGTAAGAAGAAACCTCTAAACTAAAATTGGATCAGTTTGAATTCTATCGCCACTGCGAGCAGATGTATTGTGTGTCGTTTACAAAACTAGTTTCGCTTCCGACAAGAGCGATTACGTCATTGTCAGTTGTTTGCATTGGTGAAAAAACAACGAAAAGATGATAATGGTGGGGAGCATCACACAAAATCAGCCGTTCTAATGGCTCTAAAAGTTTTCTAAAGAACTATTAGGATTTCTTGCTCACAAATCGAAGGTAAAAAACCTCAGTTTAGTGCAAATATAGAACAGTTTGATTAGATTTGTGCACTTTTCGCTGTGTGAAATTCACAGTAATCGATGTCAAGTGAAGCCTTCTTTGTTTTTGCGTAAAATATGAAAATGAGAAATGCTTGCATAATTCATACAATTGATCAACTAATTGATATTCGGAAGTGTTAAGGAACATGTCAGTCAGTTTTCGTATTCACGACATCCAGTTATGTCTCTGACATTACCCACCCGCCTTTTTTCAAAGGCGAATCTAACATTGACAGCAAATGGAGTAAAACATCGATGAATGTTACGACTTTGGTTTCAAATTGTATTTAGAACTTATCGTATATTCTCAGAACAGTTTATGATTAGATGGATTGCTGGTTTATCTTTAAAAGGCATGCAAATTTTACCACTTTTCTTCTATATCCACTGAATAAATCAACAAAATAAAAGTTTCGCCCTTAATCTATTTGTTTACTTTTACACTGAAAATAATTTGCACGCTAGCATCATGTGCAAAGCATTTGGTCTATCACTGCCTGTAGAACACATGAAATCCATGAAAATACACACTTAACTCATAATATGAGTGTAAAAACATATTTAGTGGAAATCATTCTACGTTTATATGAAATGCACTTAAAAACGATAAGATATATCGTTACCTCTAGATCATATATGCATTTCATTTGAATGTAACATTGTCTTTCACATAGATTTCAATTGAAACAGAGTTGACCGATTCAAGTGTTTTGCACATACATTTGTGCTGTAGTCATTTCCTCTAGAAAATGAAGTGTTTAACACATGTAGTTCGATTCAATAGCAAAACACATCACGTCCAAAGGAAAAAACACCAAAGCTAAGTGAAAAATAATCCAATCTCGCATCTTAGTGAATTTGCACATAAAATCTTGAAACGAATCGCTTTGGTTATGTATTGAAGTGAAAAAGCATATTAAATTGAAGTGGTGTTTACATATGAATCGATCGTGCAAATTTTTATCAGTGTATGCTTCCTGTGTGAATTATAAAGATACGCCCTTGCGCATTGTTCGTGAAATTGGCTGTTGCCTTTGACCAGCGTTGTCAGATCTGCGGAAATCTCCGTAGACACGGATTCGAAAATTTTGTACTGATGTAGGGATCCGCAAATAAAATCAACGAAAATTGAACTATTTCTACGAATATCTACGGAAATTGGTATTTTTATATGGAAAACTACGGAAACTGTTTGCCTGGCGTCCCGGAAAAAAGTTGTTACCTGTTTGCACCACTGAAGTTTCTGAGGAAAATGTCAATCTACGGAAATGACATTACAGCTATCTGGCATCGCTGTCTTTGACAATAACGAGTTTAGTGTAAGCTTTGTGCAATATTTGCCAGTTTAAACATTTCACATAGTTTTATTTTGCAGGATTCGTGCGTAAGATGGATGACTCTAATGAAATAATTGATCTTTGTGATATAAAATCAGAAGACACTAGTGACACCATACCATTTGATGACAATGCTCATACGTCTTCTGCATTGACAAAAGAACAAGATTGTAATCATAACTACACTGAGCAGTGGGTTAATTGTCAGCAAATATCTGAGGATAACATAACTCTGAACATAGAAGAGCAGAATGTTGTGATTCCATCATTTTTCAATAGTGAAAATAGCGTTTGCCTCCAATTCAATGACTCCGTAATACCATCTGATGTTACCGGGCTCATAAATAAGGACAGTTTTATAAAATTAATCAATAATTTGGTAATTTATGCTATCAACAAATTCACAGAAACTAACCTACTCGACAAAGTTTTGTCAGTTTCCCCTGATATTGATCCACAGATAAATTACCGTATTAGCATAGGATTTCAGAATATCTATGAAAGATGCGTAGTACTATTTTACGAGGCTTTGATGGATTTGACAGAGATTTTTGCACAATTTACAGTATCAACCCGAGATATTGTCGTATTGTGGATTTACAATATGGTAGAGGATATGTGCAAAGCACACATCATAGATGGAACGTTTTTACGTAGGGAACGTTATTTAGAGACTATCATGAACGATTTTCGTGAAGGACAGCGAACAACGCCACTACCAGAAAACATTTTTTTTGACATTTATCAAAAATCGTTACCTACATCTGTTGAAGTATCAAATGGACGTCTATCAAAGGAATTCAGAAAAAGAAGAAAACGGCAACTTGGTACCAAAAAGAAATAATTCAATAGTTTATTATGAAAACACTGTTGCCTCATAATGATTTTCAGATATCGAGCTCAAAAATAATAAATATGCAGTTTCGTCTGACAAATTAATATCCATCGGAAAATTATTTCATGTTTCCATACATCAAATTGAATATGAGAAATTTGTGCCAAAAATAAAATGTTTCTACAAAAGATTAGACCAGTATTTACATTGAGTTTTTAAAAAAAATAATATGGTTGTTTTTCCCATCTGAGAACAATCTATCTGAAGCAAATATTTTTACATTTATTCTTACTGCTTATTTAACATAAATTCGATTTACTTCTAAATTTATAAATTTTGGCCCATCAATTATGTTTTCGCTTGCAAAACAATGTTGGTACTACATTCCGACGTGACAATTCAGTCGCTGTTACATTCGTTGTCGATAGTTACCTTTGACGTTTTGTGCTTCTGCGTGTGTTAACCTATTCCAAGACAAAGTACCTGGCAGCTGCCTAAAGAAAAATATGTAGTAAATATCAAGATACAATATTAATAATAAATATATGGTATAAAAAGTTTATTCTGAATTTCGTTCGAATCGAAATATTCCGAACGAATGCGAAATTTGGATTCTGTTCTTGATCGAATTCGTATTTTCCATACAAAAACATTATTCGATCGAAATACAGAATGCAAATTTTTACATTCGAACGGCATAATCCGATTCGATGGAAATATAGAATAGGGTGATTATCAGTTCCAGTATTAACCTTTTGGAACAATGTGTTAACGAATAATATTAAAAATGACATTTGTATTGTTCGCCGGAGCACATGTGTATGTTTACACTTGCAAATAACATAAATCCTGGAGTTAAGTAGACATTAGCTGAACATAATTTCGATTATCGAACACGTTTACAGAGCAAGTTATTTGTACATCGACAAATGGATACAAACATTACAGAGAGACTTTAAATCTCTTGTCTCTGCACCTGTGGCAACGGTTATCATGACATCGAGCATGTCGTGTGGTCGCGCGTGTAGGATCGCGACGCAAGGTCGAAGCTACTGGAATCCCTTAAGGCCCGAGGTAGACCATCTGAGGTTCCGGTTCGGTATGTTTTGGTGAGTCGGGATAGTTCATATATGCTTCTCATTTACCATTACCTAAAATACAAGTGTAATCTATTATACCTCGCTCAGAAAGTATAACCTCCACCTACAGGCTCGACACTAACATCCGCCCGATTCTTTCGATCCCCGTCCCTGTTCACCATCTTCATCGGAAATAACAAGATCTTTTTTTTGTCACTAACTTTTTCGTCCCCCCTTCCCCTGTCTTTTCACCATCTCCATTACAACTAATTAGATCTCTGTCGTTTTTAGACATCTTGTTTCCACACCCCCTTTATACCCCGTTTTCCACAATATTTACTTCTCTTTCATTCTCTTATGTTACATCACCGCCCCCGGAAGACCGTTGCATGCGGGCCACACACCGGGCCTTCGTAGCCTGGCACTGTTTCCCACGGACCCACACGGACCGAAGGATGCGGCCAACATAGATATTTACCAACACCATCTGGAAGACTCCATGCTATATTCAATTCACCGGCCACTGCCGCTCGCCAGCTGAAATCTGAATTTTCGAGAATCCGCGAATCCGATACAAAATTACTTAATGATACTATTCTAGTTTTAAGTTAGTCGTTAATTATTATTAGAAAATACCCTTGGCATCTTAGAGCTTGAGCAGTGTCTTAAAATTATATTATATTATTGAATATGAAAATATGATTTTAGGTTAGATGCATCATAAATCTAATGAGTATGAGTATTTTCTTCTCATGCAAAGAAATAGAGCTTGTTTAAAATAACAAACTCTATTAGTAGATTTATGTCGGTTTAATTCTGCTTTACCTTTATGTTAGGAGAAAAAAAAAGATTTATTCTATCTTTGACCTTATTTATGTAATGATAAAACAAAATTGAAATGTTCAAATGAACAGTATAAGTACTTATAAAGCAGAGCAATTTTTCCACCCGTCAATGACCAGAAAATTTGGCGCGCGTTTCATGCATGAAATTTTATTTGAATACTAGCTGACCCGTCGAACTTCGTCTCGCCCAAAAACTATTTGTTCGCATTTATGTGTTCGAAGAGCAGAATGGTCAAACGACTAAGTGGTTAACGTTTTTCTCCAATATTTTGCTGATTACTTAACTGCTGATTACAATCAAAGGAATTCGACACACATTCGCTTTAGCCCAAAAAAAGAAACATCACTCAAAATTAATGTGAACATGTGTACAGCTTTTAAGCATCGATAATGTTTTCTAAAAACTTGTTCTGTACGTTCAAGTTGCCAAAAAGTACCACACGTACTTTAGAGTTCTAATAAAGTGGATATTTTTAGATACGAAGGAACTTCTGGTGCCTTGGAGAGACGACGCTTACATTTTAAGTTGATATTGAACTTACCAATTTTAGCATTCTTCTCAGCAAGAATGGCTTTTATCGTATCAAAGAACGCTCTCTAGCAACTCTTCACACGATTCAATCAGTGCCATCAAAGAGAGACGAATATCATCTCAGTAACAAAACACCTAGCAAAGCAAAGTCCTGGCATTACATTCCTTTTGTGGAATTTGGCCTTTCTGTTTCAACAAACTTCGCAGCCGATTCTTAGTGTACAGAATCATTGCATGGCTAGTACTATGGATCCTACTGACACTAAGAATCCTTCCAGGTCGGGGCTCGAACATACGACAACTGGCTTGTAAGACCAGCGTCCTATGCATTGAACCGCCAACCCGGGGCGCACACCTGCATGGTCCATTTAACACAGAATGGACACCAGTTCGAAAACGATTTTCTCTCGACATTTTCTGAACATCACGGGTTAGCACGTTGAGGTAGGGATTCGCTCTGAAGCAATTCTCGAAATGGAGATGGAGCGAAATAATGTAGAAAAAATCTTTCACGGTTCATGCATTGAGAGGCAGAGAGTTCTTGTAGCATCATCTACCAGATTAACGATGTTGTATACAATTTAGAGAAATAGTATCAATCCATCTTGAATATTGATATCTAATTACCACTTATTATGTGCGCTTCGTGTAATCTAAATCATTCGAAAGCAAAATTCATAAAAATCTCTTAGTTTGACTTCAGCGCTTCTAGAGCACAAACTTTTTGTTGATTCCCAATGACCAATAGTATTCATCTGACTCCATTACACACATTCAGGAATTCCACTAGTCATTTAGTAGGCAACAATGTTGATACCCAATTAAGCACGTGGCTCGGAATGACGAACCACATGAATCAAGCATGCACTTCACACAAATCAACTCGTTGCGCGCCAAAAGATTCTTTCAACGATCTAGTATTCCTTTCTTCGACGGCCAAACACTTATGCAACTCGTTATGCGCCAAACACCTATCAATGATCTAGCAATCATTGGCGACTTTTCCGGTGGAAAATTCCATTGTCCATACAAAATAACTTTATTGGTTTTTCCCACTTTTCCGGTAAGTTTTCCTAATTTTTTTGATGTACGAACCCGATGGGGGTAAAAACTGATCAAACAAAAAAAAAAGCATCTCAATCCGTCCATCCGTTTTTACGTGATGCGATTACAAAGAATGATCTCTGCATTTTTATATATATAGATTTATTTTATTGGTGAATTCCAACAATTCAAGCTTAAGTATTGATAATTAATAATATTAGATACTGCACTCAACTACAAATAAAGGGCACTGACTCATTGGATACTATAAAAAGTAATATACCAGGGCTTGATTGTGGTGTGTAAATATTCGGAATATTATAAATGCGAGTGCTAAAAATGGTAGTGCTAAAATACATAAATCGAGATAAAAATATTTATTTAGTATTTTGAAAAAAAAAAATTGAACAAACAAAAGTGTAAGTTGATATATTAATCACTCTAAGTTACGATTTACGATTTAAATGTTTGTTGCATCAGAAAATAAGCAGTAATTTTTGGTAGGACCATAAGACCTTTCAAGTGATTCTAAGATTGGGAATAACAGTTATGGTTCCAGTAGAATCTAAGTTTGTGGAAATCGGTCAAACCATCCTTGAGCAAAGTGAGTGAGATCCATTTTGGTATATATGACCACTATTTCAGGAACTTCCGGAACCGGATACCGGGAACCAGGATAGCCGGAATCGATTTGTTTGCCTACTGATAATGACTATCGTTTTGTGTAGTTTTGATACCAGTTTAGAAAATTTTTTACGTGTTTTGTTTCGCCGGTTTAAGTGACGGTGTACAATATTGAACACACTTCACCCTATAACTCCAGAACCGGAAGTCGGATCCGGATGAAATTCAGGAATTCCGTATGGTACTACGAGACCTTTCATTTGAATCTAATTTTGTCAAAATCGGTTCAGCCATCCCCGAGAAAACCTAGTGAGATTATTTGACACACACACACACACACACACACACACACACACACACACACACACATACACACACACACACACACACACACACACACACACACACACACACACACACACAGACATTGCTCAGCTCGATGAACTGAGTCGAATGATATATGACACGTGGCCCTCCGGGCCAATTTTCACTAGTCGGTTTTTCAAGTGATTGCATAACCTTTCTATATGGGAAAGGCAAAACAAAAGCTGACAACTAGTCCATTGCTTTCGGGGCACATCACATCTGAAAACATGGTGTCAGAAGTACACTACACTTTCCATAAAAATTATCGTACGAGCATAGTACGGAAAATTATTATAAAGTAATTAGTCGGTATTACGACGGAAATGATAACAAACCGGATCCAGTGAAAGTAGCGTTACTAAAACAATTCTTGGGATTAGATGCAGTGAAATTGCTTAATACACTGTTACCAGTGAAAGGACAAATCACACCGGTGGCGATTTTTCTGCTTTAGAAGCATTTTGTTTACCGTAGATAAACGAAACGTATGAGATATTCGTTTCATAAACTAAATTTGTGAGAAGATTGTAAAAATTGGTAAAAACGTGTAATTCTATGAAAGATGCGTTGATTAGAGACTGAATCGTAATCGGAATACAATCCGATGAAGCAAGGAAATTCTAATTGAAAATAAGGAAGACGCAATCGATATGCGTCGTTAACAAAAGTTTTTAGATTAGTGAAAAAACGTTTACATAACACAAGGGGTGTACCGATAGTAAATAGTTAGCGCAGCGCAGGTGAAGTTAGTGTCCCACGAAAACTGATTTTTATAAGGATTTACTCATAGTGTTATGTCTATTAGTCTGTGATAAAACGACAATATACTTTGATTTGAAATGAAATAAAATCTCAGATCTACCTGTTAGTCGTGTTCTGCTTTCCACAGGTACTCGACGTGAAGCTCCAACGATTTCTAGGTTTCAGGATTCTAGAATCGCTATCTCTTCTTTTTTTGTTAATCTAACGTCGTGGTCTTCGCTGAGCTTGGACACGACCTGCCACTCGCCTATCAAAACTGTATCGCAAATTTAACTACCCCTCAGTAACTGGTAATGTCAAAATGAAATTATCTGAAAAACTATTAAAACTAGCAACACAAGTTGATCAATTATTAGTTTTGAATAGAGGCGTGAAAAACAGCTCATTTTGGTGAACAGCTCCGAACCGATCAGCTCACCAAAGTGAATCGATTCGATGTATCAGCTCATCAGCTCTTTCAGTTTGAACTTAAGGTTCATTTTGTGCGCCGCTTTTCTTATGCACCGGTTTTCTTTCATATGCATGATCGAAATTGAATCATTGATTTGCAATGATGCAATGAATGCAATGCGAATTAGTTTATCTTTAATTGATGTCGACTAAATTGAATCTCTTAAAGAGCCGAAGATCCGATCAGTTCGTAGCGTGTTCCCTTCGTCATAATGCAGTGAACTGGGTAGCAAATGAGTGAGCTGATGAGCTGCGGTTCTTTTGAAAAGAGCTGTGAGCTGTCAGCTCACTTCAATGATTCGATTCACTGGAACAGCTCAGGAGCGAATTGCCCATCTCTAGTTTTGAATAACAGTTACCAAAACCTTGGTTACTGCATGTTGAAGACTTGAAGAAAAAAAAACAAAACAAACTGCCTCGAGAGGAAGATCCTTATTTCGCGGCAAGTTTCAAATTTTGCATCATCATCACGCGTTAGATTAGTAGATCGATAAGCTCAGCTAGGGCTTGAGCATACGAAAAATTTCTTTTAATACCAGCGCAATCGGGTTGCCGTATGCGACTAAGAACTTTTGCATTGGGTACTGCGTTGTTGGTACGACGCAACGTTTCAATATCCACCGATGCTACTTAAATAGTTTAACGTAATCAGACTTAGATCTATGACGGCTCTCCGCTATGTACACAAGTTACAAAATGGTAACAAACTCTGCAATCATTAAATTCGTCATATCACCCAAGCTATGTGTAAAACGCCCCATAGATCCGAGAAGGATCCAAAGGATGCTAAGCGTCTGAAGCCAAGTGATGTACAGGTAAACGACCGTTTGCTGAGTAACAACCAATACACTGATCTGCCAGTTGATGTCGAAGAGGAACTGCAGAAGAAGAAAAAAATGTCGCCTTTCTACCTGATGGGCTTCCCCCCAACTCTAAGCTCGGATTTCAACACGCTGATCAACAAAGGACTACAGGCAACAATCCGTTTATGTACTGAAGGCTACAAAATAACTGTTCCGGCTTTCAATCACTACAATTCAGTGGAATTGTAACTGAAGCAGAAATTGCCGCCAGCAAACGATATTGCCGCCAGCAAACCTATGAAGGTTGTACTTCGAGGACTACCCGACATGATGAAAGCTGAACTAAAGCAGGCACTGTCGGAGACTGGACTAAAGCCTGTGATGGTGTTTAAAATGAAACGACATAGCACGGACAAAAAGTATCGAGATCAACTGTACTTGATTCATCTGGAGAAGAGCTCCATCACCACGAGTCAACTGAAAACGATAAAATCGTTATTCCATATCCAATCCAAAAGATTCAGCCGCTGGATCACAAAAAGATTCTTCCTCCAAAATCTCTCCTGGGTGGGGCAATAATCAACCACAAGCAAAGGATGACTCTGGTGACTTATTCTTTGCTGAACAACTGATCGTCATTTTTGAAACAATGACAATAAAACTACGAAACTGCAGAACGCGGTTAGATCAAATCAACGCCTTAGGCAAATTCATCATCAAATATGCAATATAATGAGTTGGTTGTAGTGAATTGGAATGCTTGCTCACTCAGGAGCAAAACTGCTGAGTTATCTGACTTTCTTCAAGAGAAGAATGCCGATATTGCTATTTTAACTGAAACTCATCTTAAACCTGAAATTTCTATTTTTATTTCCAATTACAGGATTAACAGGCTCGATAGGACAACACCAGAGGAGAGGGAGTTGCCACCCAAGCAGCAAACATTAATCTAGCATTATATTTATTTACTCTTCTCGTAACGATTGTGTGATTGAAAAAGCGTATCTTGCTTGTATGATGTGCAACAAGTTTCGTGTCTGAAATGTTTCATAGCAGTAATATTTTCAAGCAGAAACCGGAAATGAAACTACTCAAATGAACTTATTGTAGAGTCAGTTGAAAAAACCGATGTGGAACATAATCCTTTCAGGTTTTGAGTTGGTTTCATAAGTAGTAATTCGAATGATTTTCACAACTGTTTCAGCCTTTAAATTGCAACTTATAGAAGCCATCGGAATTGAGATTACAACGACGATGGAACCCATCTTCATCATTGCAGCGTACTGCCCCAAACAAACCAATCTTCGAGATGGTACGTGTGCATCATTGAAGCGTGATCTGTCTCTGCTCACACGACGACAGAACAAATTCAACATTGCTGGGGACCCGACAACCGAAACGGATTAGTACTTGCCGAAGATTACGAAGCTGAACAGTACAATATCCTCACTCCGGATCAACCAACGCGACTTTGCAGATCGGGAGTTCATTCATTTTGGATATATTCATCAGTAACATCGCCATAGACAGCTCTCCGGTTGTCTTCAACGAGCTCTCTTCCGACCATTTTCCAGTAATATTGACGTTGGGATCTTCACCAGAAACAGTGCCTATTCAACCCCGTAGGAACTATTATCGCACCGACTGGGTCCAACTTATTAATATCGATTTGCCACTAGATTCCCCGATGGAAATCGATGCGGCCCTATCTTCAGCATCACAGTTCGCTTCTGGCAGGTTAGCTATTTGTTTCTTCCCCCTCTTGCTGATAACGTAGGGGTATGACCAACTGTTTATTTTTCTCAGTATCGCAATCTTCACGAAAAGAGAAGCACATCTCATTGAATTTTACATCACGAGCAATGAACACCTTCCTAGATGTGTGATCTTCAAGACGATATCCGTTCGGCGTGTACCCAATCATCTGTCTTTATACTCCTTAAAGCGTTCGAATACTTCCGATTTCTTACTAATTTGCTGTATATAGGCGAAGTGAGTAAAGTCTTCGATGAACGAGACAAAATATCTAGATCCGTCCCAAGCTGGAGGATCGATTGGTCCGCTAACGTCAGAATGCACCCGTTTTAACGGACGAGTGGCTCTCTCTCGAGGACTATAGAACGATTCTATGCATTGCTTACCTTGCACACACGTGTCGCAGAAACTAATTTGTTTCGGCTTCGGTTCAAGTCCTGTTGCCATTTCATGCTTGCCCAGGGTGTCTATGGCTCACATACTCACCTCCATCGTGCACCTCCAGGTTCACAGAACCATCGTTCATCTGAAGCTTTAGTTCGAGTTCGTAAAGATTCCGTTTCAATTGGACAACTGCAATTCCAGGTAAGTATACAACATGCTGCATTTCAAACCGCACACCATGTTTCGTGAAACCCTTCACGATAATACAGACTAACAGACATGACAGTATGAGTAAATTCTTATGAAAATAATTTTTCGTGATGCACTAGTTCCATCTATATTGTACTGCGCGAACTATTTACTATCTGTACACCCCTTGTGTTATGTAAAAGTTTTTTTACTTTTTGATTTCCCCTCGTTTGTCAACACCGATCAGCTGCTTGCAGGGATGCCTGACTTCATCAAAATATTTGAAAATGAATCGTCACAATAAATTATTGGATTACGTTGATAATATATTTAACTTTTTCGCGATGTTGGAAGCACAGACTAACAGACATGACAGTATGAGTAAATTTTTATAAAAATAATTTTTCGTGATGCACTAGTTCCACCTATATTATACTGCGCGAACTATTTACTATCTGTACACCCCTTGTGTTATGTAAAAGTTTTTTTACTAGTAGGTTTCCCCTCGTTTGTCAACACCGATCAGATGCTTGCAGGGATGCCTGATTTCATCAAAATATTTGAAAATGAATCGTCACAATAAATTATTGGATTTCGTTGATGATATATTTTACATTTTCGCGATGTTGGAAGGTAACCATTTATTTGACTCAACGTTGTTCATCTAGATTATTTTTTATTGTGTTGGTAGTTTTCACCCGAAATTAAGTGGCGGCAGACTAAAAGCAAGTAAATATTGCAACAAAACGGGTTCGATTTTGTATTACGTTGAAGGATGAGAAGTAGGCACAATTATGTATATAGTTTTGGCAATATGTATTAATTCTGTATCCTGCATGAAATTCGCATGGGCGTATACAAATCAATACATTACAGGTAATTCTGTATGAATGGCAACTCTGTTGGTAAATGAAAAAAATAAACAGTCTGGATGACAGACAGGATGTTTTTGATAGGGTATCGTGGCGCCATCATGACACATGTGAGTACTGTCCCAAATAAAGGAATATTCGAAATAACCATTAAAATAATTGAAGAATCTAATTTGAGTGTCCTGTCTGTTAGTCTGTGACGATACCTTCGTATTCGCCAACCAATGACACACCATCCTTGGCAACGTCAACAACAAACGGTTGTTTGTGCTTGTGCACCGATTGTAGGTATCCTATGTTGTTCACCATGTGGTCACTGCATCCAGAATCGACAATAAATATTGCATTATTTGTGTTCACGACTGGACTAGCTTCATAGCTTTCCATATGACCGGTTTTACCGCAACGATGGCATTTCCGGTAAACTTTCTGATACCGTTTTCGTTTATTGATCAGAGCAGCCCGAAAGCTGACCCAGAGTCGCCCAAACAACGTTTAATATGTTTGTTTTAGCAACCTGAGGTCGCTCTAGAGCGGACTCCAATCGTGTAGTTTCGCTCTGAAAATTTTTTCGGGTCGCACCACGCATCCAGCCGAGTTTGTTTATTTTATCTTTTTTTCATGAGTTGTTGTTTAGGGCGCGTAAAACGTGTTCGTTTTACTCGGAGTCAGAGTAGCCCGCGTCTAGGTTCAAAAACGAAAACGGTATGAGTTTCTTACTTCGACCTCCAACAAACGCAGCATGCTTTTCTTCAGATGAGTCCGCTCTATCAGCGCGTTTTGATTCCTCTCTTTGCAACCGTTGTGTCACGATCTCCAAAATCAGTTCTTTTTCATCAATATTTTCCAGAGCAGTTACTAAGGGATCATAACTGTCTGGAAGCGTCAGGAATAGCAGGGAAACCAGATTGTTTTCCTCCAGTTCTGCTCCTGCAGACTTGAGCTGTCGTACCAACTCGTCGAATGTCGAGAAGTGATTTCGCATAGGTGAGTCATTCTTCATTCGTAACCTTGACAGTTGCTTGCGTAATAGAGTCTGATTTGTCACAGATTTCTTTGCAAAACTGTCTTCTAACGCCTTTCACATTGCTTGAACACTTTCTTTGTCTTGGACGATTCCCAGGCATTCATGGCCGACAAATTCTACCAGCAACGATTTCGCTTTTCGGTCCATCTTCAAGAACTTGTTTCTCGGTTCACCTTCAGCAGGATTTTTTTTTCCGTAAGCGCTTCCGGAACTTCAGCAGCTTTCAGAAAGAGCTCGGAACCGTCAGTTTTCATAGTTGCTTCCGTTCAGCTGTGGGATTCCAGCACCGTTTCACCGTCACTGAAGAGCCCATAACCTAATGAAATGACCGGTCGGAATGAAAGATAAAAAACTGGTAAGAACAATTTATTTCTAGTGACCGTTTGCTTCGTGAGTCTTAATTGGAATGAATGAAAATTTTCATGTCAGCGATCGCTTCATTATTTCAAGGGTTGCTTCGCTTACAATTTCCAACAGAGATGCCATTTCGAAATCTGTGTTTCAACTTTAAAAATCTGTGTTGCAATCTGTTATATATATATGTATATATATATATATATATATATATATATATATATATATATATATATATATATATATATATATATATATATATATATATATATATATATATATATATATATATATATATATATATATATATATATAGATATATATATATATATATATATATATATATATATATATATATATATATATATATATATATATATATATATATATATATATATATATATATATATATATATATATATATATATATATATATATATATATATATATATATATATATATATATATACATATATATATATATATATATATATATATATATATATATATATATATATATATATATATATATATATATATATATATATATATATATATATATATATATATATATATATATATATCCCAAGTTAGTGTTACATACACATACATACTAGATCGCGTAAGCCTATTTTCAAATCCGAACCCGAATCGAAAATGAAAAAACCCGACCCGACCCGAACAAACATATTTTTTCTGTACCTGAACTCAACCAATACCCATCGGGTTCGAGTTAGGGTTGGGTTTCGGGCACAAATACCCTAAAACACATACACACACAGATACCACTTAACTTGATGATCTGATTGCATTTATACATTAAATTTTCTGGTGGAGTTTTCAAGCGATTGCATAGCCTTTCTGCGCGAAATAGGAAAAAAGACAAGTATAAGCAAAAATAGGCTTTACAGTATAAAATTGAAAAAGCCTTATGTATTGTAACATATGTTATATCCGTTATATCAAGACAGGATGCTCACAATTTCTTGATATTTTTAGTACGTTCAAGTGTATTGGCATGAATTTGAGACTCCAAATTATTTGTTTTAATATTATTTTAATTTTTATATATTGATCAACAACAATAATACGAAAGAAAGCTGTGAAGATGACATTAACTAAGGGATGTCATGTTCACCAAATCCTTATCTAATCATCCCTTATGAACAGTGAGTACATCAAAAATAAAAGATAGTTTGCTGTTGCTATAAATCTGAATTGTATTACCTGTTGATTAAGTATGCTTCTAAGCATGCGCTGGTTTTCCCCTTTGTATTGAAAGTCATGCTCTATTCCAGTAGGTTTCAATGTTTGCATTTCCTGTGTGTACATAATGAGAGGAAAATCTAGTCAGTCAGCAGGTATCTCTCGATTTGGTTGTATCCGTTCTGAAAATAAACTAAGTTAATTGACAGAAAACAAGACCGTCTCAGTTACTAATTGTTTTAACTGTTGCTGACTTTCTAATGACAGCAGTTTGTATTGAGTGTAGTAAAAGTTAAACCGCTTTTTAAGGATTTTGCGTAAAAGCAGTGCTTTTTCGAGTTTAGTTGGAGATGCGATTTTCACCAGCATTCGAAATTTCTGTAAAGAGTGCTCAGTAGCTGTGAAAATAAGTTCACTATTAATATCAGCAGTATTGGATTGGGATTTTCTTCAACCTCGTACTGTAAAGAAGCACCATGTAAGTATATAATTGAGCGCTCATCGACTCACAGTTTACATCCACCTCAAATTCTTATAATCGTTCGTGATTCACACTTCTATCTGAGCAGCTATCTTAAATAGCATTTTTCCTTCACTCATCAGAAGAAAATTCAGATACACTATTTAAATCATCAACAAATGTCGTTAGTACTTTGATTACTCATGTGCGATTTAGAAACCGTAGATAATTGTGGATAATGAAATTATTCACTGTTATACTAAGAATGTGTTAATTATTGATCAGAGATTGACGTATACAAATGTTTGGTTGGAATTCGTAATTAAAAAGGAAAACTAAAGAAAGTTGTTTAATGATTTAGAATTGTGTGGACATATCAAAGAAAATAGTCGGAATCAATGCCATCTACTCGACTATTTGCCTTTACGTTACAAAACGTTCCGTTTTCGACGACAAAGTTTTTTTTGGGTAATATCAGGACCGCTTTTACAGAAGGGCACGGTCTTAAGGGGCCCTTGACGGGACTAAAAAGAAATTTCATTCAGTTTGTTAGGGGCACAAAAATAAATCTTGCCGCGGACCCATTAAAACGTAAAAGTAATATACAATTTTTCTAACTTCAACCATTGGAGAGCATCTCGCACAATTTCCACAAGTTTAAATGTTGAGTTTCACTGGGATCGAAAAAATGTGGTCGGATAATGTTAAAGACGTTGCCACGATCATGTGAATGTGACTAAAGATTTCCCGGCTTTTTCCCTTTTCCACATTTTGATAAACTTGTTAGTCGTTTGATTGTGTAAATTAAAAACAAAACCTGTTTCAATCCACTTAGTGCACAGTGGTTTGAATCGATAAAAACTATAAAAAACACGAACTTAATTCACTAGCGCTAAACAGTTGATCCAATACACATAGTTTCTTCGGAGAACTTATTCACAAAAATATATCTTGTAATTTGATCATAATAAAAAATGTGCAAAGCCCACCATAATAAAAGTTCATTGCAACAACTTTTTTCCATTGAGAGATAGAAAAAAACGATGTTTTCTACAATGTTTTAGACTTTCTAACGAGGAAAACTTTGACGTAGAATCTGTAGTCTTACACAAAAAGTTTCGGATATATGAAGCATTTTCGTTTGACACTCCTTAAAATCCATTTTTGGTACGTTGATAAAGGTTGCTGTAATTCGCTTCATGCAACTCATTAATGTTCACCTCCTGCGAATGATTCAAGAACGGCGATAGCAAAGCATGTAATGCCTGAAGAGTTAAAAGCTATGCATAATATGTGTCTGCCTGAGCGACTCGCGGAAGAGAATAAATCTGGCTTGTTTTTGCTGGTTGCTATTCCGCCATTACTTATCATTGGAAATTTGCGCAACGATTGGGTTGGATGGATGAATAAAACTGAACTCGCATTCGGACGGGCCAAATTGCGTAATTCTACGATATCAAACACTGTTTGTATATAAACGATAATTAACACTTTTGCAAATTTTGCACTGCAAAAATTACACAAAGCCAAAATTTGCACTACACTGATGGTTTTAATTTCTGATATGCGAAGAAGCAATCTTTATAGTTCTTTAGATAACATTTGGAGCCATAAGGATGGCTGATTTTATATAATGGTTTTCATTGCCCATTTCTCGTTGTATTTTGCTCCAATGAAAACGACCAGCAGCAGGATAATGCGATCGATCTTCTATGAAGGAAAACTGGCTCTGTGACCTGAGCGTTTGAGGCTTTATAGTACGCAGAAGATCTGCTTTCATTGTCTCCTGCTCCTCCTGATGACCGAAGTCCAAATAAGAGCACGACCTGAATGTTTGAGGTTTTGTGCCACGCAGAAAGTCTGCTCTCATTACTAGCGGTGACTGCTGCCTCCGACGACCGAATTTCAAATGAGAGGACGACCTGAGCGTTTCACGCTTTATACTTGGTTTGTTCTTACTGATGTTTGTAGGAGAATTTCACCTCGACATCCAGTTCCGTCTATAGCAATATAAGAAATGATGAATTTGATTTTTTTTTGCATTTTTTTGCCTAAATATCTGTTTATTAATCTTAAACATGTGATCTGAATATCATATGTCTGTCAAAGGTGAGTCCTAGATAGATAACTTCGTCGGACCATTGGATGACCTCATCGCCGAATCGTATTCGGCATTCGTCTGATGAAACAAGTTTTGGAGATCTTGTATGTGGAAACACGACCTTTGTAAATAATGACAGTGTCATCAGCAAATTGTGACAGAACACCACCACTCGGAAAAGGTGGGATGTATGATGTAAAAATGTTGTATAGGATGGGATAGGATACTTCCTTAGGCTACACCAGCAGGAATAGTAAATCTTTCTGAAAGTGCATTGTTCAGAGAAACCTGGAATGCTCTATCTGCAAGATATTTTTAATAAGATACATCGGAAAATTATACCGATGCAGTTTAAACACCAGGCCATCGTGCCACACATTATCGAATGCCTGTTCAATATCCAATATGGCCATGGCAGTCGTTCTGGACACTGATTTGTTTTGATGGATGACGTTGTTTACCCTTGTGAGTTGGTGGATGGTGCATCTTCCTTTCCGGAACCCAAACTTTTCTTCCAGTAATATGTCCTGTTCATCTGCGATAGCAAGAATACGCATTTGTATTGATTTTCCAAACAGCTTGGATAGGGCAGAGAGTAAGCTGATGGACTGATAGCTCTTGGAAAAGGAAGGAATTTTCCCCGGTTTAAAATCTGGGATAACTTTAGCTAACTTCCACATTGAAGAGAAGTAGCCAAGCTCCCAGCACCTGTTAAAAATTTTAGCTAAAAAAACAAATGAGCGAATACTCAAATGTTTCAGCTCAATGTTGAAAGTGTTGTCAAACCGGGGGCCTTCATATTTTTGGATATTCGTATTCATTCGTAGTGACTCTACTCTCTACCAAGCTGTCTGATTGGTCAACCTCAGCTACGCTATCAGCTACGGCTCTTTAATGTGGAATAACATTATTGAGTTCTAAATTGTGAGAACACACAAACTGCTGGCCTAGCGCATTTGCCTTCTCTACTTGTGTGATCGTAATCTTCGGCAAGTACGAATCTATTTAGATTCTGTCTTTTGTTTCCCTACAGCGTGCTGTGCGTTCAGGTCCCTAGCAATGATGAATTTGATCTCGCTTCAATGATGCACACGTACCATTTCGAAGATTGTCTTGTTTAGGGCAGTACGCTGCAATGATGATGATGGGTCTCATAGTCGTAATCTCAATTCCGATGGCTTCTATAAGTTGCAATTTAAAGGCAGGCCGAAGCCTGTGCTGAACGGATCGTTTAATGGCAATGGCAACTCCCCATCCTCTGGTAGTTGTCTCTTCGAGCCTGTGAATTCTGTAATTGGAAATAGAAATGGAAAATTCAAAATTAAGATAAGTTTCAGTTAAAATAGCAATATCGGCATACTTTTTTTATTTAAAAGATATTTTATTCAGGCCTGTTTGCATACAAGCTTTACGTGGCCAATTGAGCTGAGTTTTTAGATATTTTTTTTTGTATTGGATCTCGTTGTCACCCTTTTTCTAGGGGGAGAGGAGCTTTCATTTCCCACCTGCGAGGATTGAGGAGCAGTTTGTTCGCGGTTCGTCTCGTCATCCATTGCCGCATCGGTGGTATTGTTGTTGATTTTGTTGCATAAATTGAGTGACATAACTCAAAATTGAGTGTCACACCACTCAAATTCATAAAATGTTCACATACTCTAAACTTCAGTTACCACCTTTCTACTCATTTTTGCGATAAGGGACGAAATTATCAAAACTTGAGTAATTTTTACTCACAATAAGAAAAAAATATTTTGTTCAAAATTTGAGTAAGTTCAACTCAAAATTTGAGTTCTTTGCTCTCAAAATGAAGAAATTTTTCTTCGTTAATTTTCATATACAATGTTATTCTTCTTTCTTTTGAATTCGCGAAATAGAGATCAAAACCGTTTCCTTTTGAACGGTTTGGAGTCTAAATTGAATTATTTTGATATTCTTATGTTGCGCTTTTCACTAAGCGCAATTGAAACCACAAAATATCTATGATTGACGTTGATTCATGTTTTCAAAACAGGATCTAGAAACGGCAATGGAAAACGACGTATTCTTGCATTCTTTATTTCGATATGAATATTCCGAGAATGAAAACGCACTGAACTGCAAGAAGTATTTTTTTCACTCAAATGTTTGAAAACTCAACGCTTACTCTAATGTATGAATAAATGCGAGAGAACTCATGGCAACGAGTTTATCTTACTCAAATCCATACTCAAATTTTGACATATTGTTCCAGTTTATGAATTTGAGTAATCGTAACTCAAACCATGAGTTATGTTCAAAGAGCGTGCTGTAGATGAGTCTTGTTGTACATTGTTTGGAGTTGCTGGTTGGTTGGATGGTAAGTTGTTAACTGCAATTGGTTTACTTTGTTCTATAGGGGATACGTTGAATGGTTTCGTTGAAGGGGGTGCTTCACTGTTGTTGGTGACTGTTACAGGTGAACTGGGGTTGCTTTGGGTTGGTGTGAAGGAAGCACCGTTGTGCTTTGGTGTGGTTGTCTCCTTGTCCAGTTTATCACATGGCTTACCGTAGTGAACAGCTTTTTGGCAATATTGACATGTGGCCATCTGATTGTCATAGGTAACAAGTGATTTGCACGGGATTCTTGTATCCTGACCGTCACATAAGAAGGTATAGGCCTCCTAAAGCGCATGCGTAACAAACGTACGTCATTTAGAATACCGGGGAAATAATTCTTCCACTTTTCTTTTTCGATAGAGCGAATCTCTCCGTATTGGGACATAGTTTTGCGAATATAAGGATCGATGACGCTTGAGGGAAGATCATGCACACGCACTTCTATAGCACTATCTTCTATATGTTATATACTGGAATGTTGTACTTGATATTTTCATGTTCCACCTAGTGCACATTATTATTGTCTCTTGCGAATTGAATTGCATCCAACTCTGTATAAAACTCGATTATTGGTCTTATTGGATTGAAGTAAATAAACACGTTTAATGCCACGATGCATTTGCTCCTTAAACAAACCTTCAAGTTCTCGTATCGAAGGTCGAATTTTGCTCTGCTTGAAGTCAACAATAATTGTATTCTTTCGTGTCGGTGGTAGCTTTTGTTCGTTTGGTTAACTCATTTTCGAGGTCTATTGTTCACTACACAATACTGTACTTGGTTTCTTCTGTCCCCAACGTAAGCAGTTTTGTTTTATCGACTGACTTGGATGAGATGTGAAAGCGAACTGGATATCGGCAATCTTCTATTGAAGACAGTCGGACAATTCAGCAGTTTTGCTTCCGAGTGAGCAAGTATTCCAATTCACTACAACCAACTTATTCTATTGCATATTCGATGATGAATTTGCCTAAGGCGTTGATTTGATCTAACCGCGTTTTGCAGTTTCGTAGTTTTGTCATTGTTTCAAAAATGACGATTCAGCAGAGAATAAGTCACCAGAGTCAGTCAGCAGAAAATAAGTCACCAGAGTCATTCTTGTGGTTGATTATTGGGATTGGAGGAAGAATCTTTTTGTGATCAAGCGATTGAATCTTTAGGATTGCTGTGAGGAAGTGGCGAAAAAGGCGTCATTATTTCCAAAACTTAAAAAAATGTTGTTTTGTTATTTATTAGTACTTCACGTTGTTGAAAATTATGTTTCTGGAGTACAGAGTAGAGATATTCGCGATAAAGTTTTGCCCATTCTTGTTCAGGGTAAATTCTGAAAAGGTGCTCCATAGTAAAGTAAGTCGTATTCACGACAAAACTAATTACGGGACATGTTTTATTCTGTTTGATTTTCGGAGTAGGAAGATATCAGTTTATGAAGATTGCACCGAATACTATTATTACATTCGCACTCCATGCTGCTGAGATTTTGCGGCATGTAATTGCAGATAGATAATGATATTCAGATGTCGGAAGTCCAACAGGCAATATTAATATGCAATGCAAATACATCGAAAAAACCATTCTGAATATTGATTTTAGGGACAATTCTTTTCTTTTGATTCCAGAGAACATTTATTTTCTCGTGGTTTTATTAGATTAAACCCATTTTAGCATAGATTGGATTTATAGAAGTAATAGGGGTGCAGGGTTTTTCACAACGTCTGAACCAACCCTGTGCTGAGAAGCCATGTTACTGTGGCAAGCATCCTTCTGCTAAAATCAAAGAAATTAAGGCCAACAAAAATTGCCATTGCTAACTAAGAAATTCATTCAAAACCATTCATCATACTTCTGCGCAAATTGTCGACCAGAATATTTTGACTATGATCAAGAAATGAAGGCTTTTAAATTAGGGATTACGGTTATGGTTCCGGCCAACTGCTACAGGATGTCGAAGCAACAGAACGTAACAGATGGTTGAAGCAATAAATGTTACATTGAAATTTACTTTTGCATTTTAATATCACCTTGTTAAATTAGCCCTATTTTAATGCTTTCATTAAGGGGGAAGTAAGGGATAATTTGAATCAAAAAACGCTTAAGAAAAATTATTCAAACTTATTTTAACATTATAAAGCATAATATTTAGTTATATTTCCGCACATAATTATTGAAAAATAAGGCGGTAACAGAGCATTCTCCAAAACCTTTTTGAGAATCACGTTGCGCGGTAAACACGATAACTCGCCGTAGAATTATCTGAAATCAAAAATGTTCTTAAATTTACTTAAAGTAAAAATTGTTTCGACGAAGGGGGCTTCTTCGTTCTCAAGTTATTATTTAAATTTTTTTTATAGGTTGTGGCATATTTAAGCAAAAAACGCGATCTTCCGCTAAATTTCCCGCCAATTTTAAGGTGAAAAACTACCATAATATGAAAATGGAAAAATTCCAGAATCGTAGGGGGAAGGCATTTTATACCAAGAATGTATGTTCCAAGTTTGAGAGAATCGGTTCAGTAGATTTTGCTGGATCGTGTTAACGGACTTCGAAAACTTGTGTTTTATAAAAAGTGAGCAAAAAATATTTTTGGTAACTTACACTGAATCATTTAATTGATATGAATTTTTGACACAATATATTTGAAATGTTAAACTACAAGAAAATGTAAAAAATCGATTTTTCGAAACTGTTTATTCCCTATTTTTCGAAACTGTTTATCCCCCCTTAGGTTGTTGCTTTTAATATTATCATTTTTGAAGCTCCATGAAACAATTGCCTCGTAAGTCTTTTCTCCAAAAGCAAACAGCAAAATGATAGCGTAATGTGAAAAAATGATGATGAAAATCACTTTATTAAAAAGTCTTTACTACTAACTTCACGAGATAGTAACAGATATTTTTTTTCATGATTGATTGTATGATACTTGATTTTTTGAAATATTAGCTATTTTATTATTTCGTTATTGGAAGCAGCGGATAGTCTTCATTCCATGATTATCCAGTATTAAACAAGTAACTGTAGTTCAAATTATTATAACTGATTCAAATTATTATAACGCGTCTTGGGGATAAAATGATAAAAGATAACCAAGATTAAGATGAATTATGTTTATGCATTTCTCATATATAAAGGTTATGCAATCACTGTGAAAACCGACTTTTTAACCGAGAGCCGAATGTCATATACCATTCGACTCAGCTCGACGAACTGAGCAAATGTCTGTGTGTGTCTTTATGTGTGTATGTGCGTTTGTAACAAAAATGTGCAAAACAACATTTTTAGGACGCTTCTTAAAAATCATGATTTGCGGTGTCCACTGTATCTCAGCGCAGACTAATCAGAAGTGAAAAAGTCAAAGCAGCATAGATAGAATAAAAGTTTTTCTAGAACAAAAGTTACTGTTTGAATTCATTTTTGATTTTTTTGATTTTTCGGTGGTTGTTCAAAGTGAAAACTACGACTTTTAACGAACAAATCCGCCATTTTGTAGCTGTAAAACCTCCCAAAAGTAACAAACAACGAAAAAGAAAACGTTGGGGTCTGGTTTTGCCTTTCTCATATAGAAAGGTTATGCAATCACTGTGAAAAACGACTTTTGAACCGAGGCCCGGAGAACCGAGTGTCATATACCATTCGACTCAGTTCGTCGAGTACGCAAAATGTCTGTGTGTGTGTATGTGTATGTGTGTGTGTGTATGTGCGTATGTGTGTATGTAACGTTTTTTTGCACTAACTTTTCTCGGAGATGGCTGAACCGATTTTCACAAACTTATATTCAAATGAAAGGTCTTGTAGTCCCATACAAAATTCCTAAATATTATTTGGATCCGACTTCCGGTTCCGGAATTATGGGGTAAAATGTGCAAAAAATTGTGAAAATAAGTGCACTAACTTTTCTCAGAGATGGCTGATCCGATTTTCACAAACTTAGATTCAAATGAAACGTCTTGAGGTCCCATACAAAATTCCTAAATATTATTTAGATCCGACTTCCAGTTCGAGAGTTATGGGGTAAAATGTACAAAAAAAAAAGAAAATATGTGTTTTAACTTTTCTCATAGATGGCGCGACCGATTTTCACAAACTTAGATTCAAATGAAAGGTCCTGTGGTCCCATGCGTTATTTCTGAATTTCATGCGGATCCGACTTCGGATCCGGAAATATAGGGTAAAGTGTGCTAAAAATTGTACACCATCACTGAAAATGGGGAAAAACCTTAAAAAAATTTCTAAATCGACCTCAAATCTTTTCCAATTTGATGGTTTTTATCAGTAGACAGTCAAACAAACCGATTTCGGTTATTCTTTTAAGAATCGAAGAAAAATTTTGTTTTTCGCCTTTCTCATATAGAAAGGTTATGCAATCACTGTGAAAACCGTTTGAACGTTTGAACCGAGGCCCGGAGGGCCGAGTGTCATATACCATTCGACTCAGTTCGTCGAGTACGCAAAATGTCTGTGTGTGTTTGTGTGTATGTGTGTGTGTGTGTGTGTGTGTATGTGCGTATTTGTGTATGTAACGTTTTTTGCACTAACTTTATGGGGTAAAATGTGCAAAAAAATGAAAATATGTGTTCTAACTTTTCTCATAGCTGGCGCGACCGATTTTCACAAACTTAGGTTCAAATGAAAGGTCCTGTGGTCCCATACGTAATTCCTGAATTTCATCCGGATCCGACTTCCGGATCCGGAAATATAGGGTAAAGTGTGTTAAAAATTTTATACCATCACTGAAAAGAGCGAGAAACCGTAAAAAGTTTTCTAAATCGACCTCAAATCTTTTCCAATTGATAGTTTTTATCAGTAGACGGTCAAACAAATCTATTTCGATTATTCTTTTAAGAATCGAAGAAAAATAATTTTGAAGAATACCACAGTATTATATATGATAGTTTGATTGATATGAGAAAGGCATCATTACACCACTAGGTGTATTAAAACAGGTTTTTTATATGTGGAAAGTGTGGGTAAAATTGAAAGCTCATAGCTCAGTGATCTGTGGAAGGATTTATATAATCGAACTACCAATAGAATCGAAAATTTTCAACTTGAACGTGTATTGCTACAACATTGAAGTTTTTCAATAGTACACTATTGAAAAACCTGTTTGATTTAACCCATGACAGCACCAGCCAATCAGAACGCGAGATGTCTGCATCTATACAAGAGCATCCATACAAAAGTTGAGTGATTCATTTTTCCTACCATATGCTGAGCAACTGTTCCCGAAACAAGACACACGAGAGCAACATCGAGGACCTGTCGTCTCACTGTTTCCCGTTCTGTGAACAGGAAAAGGAATTTTGGCAAAGGGGCTGTCCGTACACCGCTGCCAGTAGCAGGTATAAAATGAAATGTGATGTGAGAAATAGCGTCATTTAAGTTAAAGCAGCTACTCTGAACGTACGAGGCACCGTCAGCACGATGGCACCAAAAACCGGTAGAAAGGTAGCCAAAAAGTCCAGCAAGGCTCATTCAAAGCACTTTTTAGACAATTCAAAGCAGCTTCTGAGCAACTGTTGCCGAAACAAGACACACACAAGAACCATCTCAGATTTAAATGCAGATCTTGTTGATTGTGACAATTCAAGGCACTTTTTAGTGCCACAGAAAATCATTAAGAGTTAATTAAACTTTCAATATTTTCTACCAAAAAATTCATCAAGATGGAAGTTAAAATAATTTGCACCGTCACTAACACATTCAATTACTAACGTCAATGCGAAAGTGGAAGTGATGATGTTGAACACATCTTTATACTAGTATACAAATATGCCGTGCGAAACAGAGTTGCCACGTATGCAGAACAATATGTATTTTTGTCGCGAATACTTTGATTTGCGCATTCTACTTTCCAGGCGTATCAGAACTGGCTAAACTTAAAGCAATATTAAATATTTCTTTGCGCATTCTACTTTCCAGGCGTATCAGAACTGGCTAAACTTAAAGCAATCTTAAATATTTCTTTATCGCATTGATGTGGTCTTCCTGAAAAGGACGGGGTTTTTGTTCAACTCCTCGTCATTACGGATGGCGAGTTGCAGATGGCGAGGGATGATTCTCGTTTTCTTGTTGTCACTGGCAGCGTTACCGGCCAGTTCCAACACTTCGGCAGCCAAGTACTCCATCACTGCCACTACGCTCGGCGTAGTTTCCCTTCCGGAGCAGACGATGGATTTTGCCAACTGGGAACTGCAGACCAGCACGGTTCGAGCGGGACTTTGCCTTGCCCTTAACTGCTCCTTCTGTGTGCGTGTTTCTGCGTAAAAATTCCATGGAATGCTGTTAACAGCTAGACAGTCAATTCAGTATTACTGGTTACCGCTCTACTAACTCTCTCTTTTATGTCGTCACACTGTTCCCCGTTCTGTGAACAGGAAAAGGAATTTTGGCAAAGGGGCTGTCCGTACACCGCTGCCAGTAGCAGGTATGAAACGAAATGTCATGTGAGAAATAGTGTCATTTAAGTTAAAGCAGCTGTTCTGAACGCACGAGACACCGTCACCACGATGGCACCAAAAACCAGCCAAAAAGTCCAGCAAGGCCCATTCAAAGCACTTTTCAGACAATTCAAAGCACTTTTCAGTGCTAAAGATCATCATAAAGAACTAGTTGAATTTTGTCGCTTTCCTACCATTTTCTGAGCAACTGTTGCCGAAACAAGACACACACGAGAACCATCTCAGATCTAAATGCAGCTCTTGTTGATTGTGACAATTCAAGGCACTTTTTAGTGCCCCAGATTATCATTAAGAGTTAATTAAATTTTCAATATTTCCTACCAAAAGATTCATCAAGATGGAAATTAAAATAATTCGTACCGTCACTAACACATTCAATTACGAACGGCAATGCGAAAGTGAAAGTTGTGATGTTGAACAAATCTTTTTACTAGTATGAGGTGAAAAAATGCCATGAAAAACAGGGTTGCCATATATACAGATTAATCTGTATTATTATTATTATTATTATTGTTATTATTATTATTATTGTTATTATTATTATTATTATTGTTGTTATTATTATTATCATTATTATTATTAAAATTACTCTTGCATACCGAAGATCGTCGATACATTTCAGACCAGGCCATTGCAATTGTCTCGTACTGAAATTTCGAGAAGAATCAGATATCTTCCAACTTCATAGCTTCAATTAAAATAAATTACAAATTTGTCGTACCTAGCCTCCTATATTAGCAAATTAAAAAGGAATTGTTTCAAGTTTGGAATATATAGTTGTAGAATAGTAGCTGTTTATTGTAACTAATCTGTACTTTAATGTAGGTGCATCGCTTCAAACTCTATTGGTGAAAAAGGGGAAAGCTTGCACAATTCATACAATCAATCAACTAACTGATATTCGGAAAAGTGATTGGAGCGTGCCAGTTTTTTCGTATTCACGACATCCAGTTATGTCTCTGACATTACCCACCCGCCTTTTTCAGAACGGCCAATAAGCCACCTGTCAACTTCCTCTTTCGAAAGCAATTGCAAGCGAGCTATGAAAGATAGAGTATTAAATTTAACACCAGACGAAAGAGAAAACTTTTCTCTGCCGTTTACTATTATGACTTACTCTCAGCGAGTGCCGATTTTTTTGGCAATAAGCGCTGATTCAAAATAAAATATCTTGAAATTCAAAGTGTAATATATTAAAATTTGAAATAAATTTTTCTGCGTGTAGCTCAATCGGACAAGTTATCTAGCAATGATTTTCGCAGATCAACAGCTTTGGGTGCAGTAACTGAAACCACGCCATCTGTCAATGTCATTCACGTTAAAGATATAGAGGAGCGGACCCAAGTAGCAATCCACAGCTAGTTCTGATACGACTAAGTCCAAGCTATGTTGCAACAAGAGCACGAATATGTTTTTTTGTTATACTTTTTAAAAAAGGGGACAGCAATGCTTCTTCGTAACATTACTAGTTACGAAATAGTTATTTAGGTTTCTAATCACCACATCTTTTAGTAATATTGAATTAATTATAATTTATAAGCCATTGTTACTTAATCGAAACATATCTTTAATCACAACTATACTTCTAGCTACTAGTTGAAAATATGTTTATTTGACTTCATTAGTAGCAACCCGTAACTAGTTCTGATACAACTTAGCCCAACTATGTTGCAACAAGAGCATGAACATGCTTTTATGTTATACTGGTTGAAACAAGGTGACATCAGTGTTTCTTTGTAACACAAACATTGAACTAACTTATTTGTAAGTTATCGTTATTTGATCCTGACATAGCTTTAATCACAGCTATGCTTTTAGCTACTAGTTGAAAAAAGGTTAATTTTCTGTTGTGAAACCATTATAAAAATGTTAGTGTTGTATCTTGTGTGTGTGGTTGGACAGCAGAGAACAGTATTTGCGTGTCCTTACAGACAAGTAATAAATAGACACATTTTAAAACTGAACCACTATACTTTAATACTTAATAAAGACATGTTACACAAGACACAATAAAAGAAGTTGTCTGTCCTGTTAGACAACTGTTCTGAATCTCTCTCTAGCTGGACTGGCGGTAATCTACTGACTGCAACATATGCGTCAACGCAGTGGCAGCATAACTGTCACTCGAGAGCATAATGGCAGTGTAGCCAGTATTGCCGTTTGGTTGGCTGCAACAGTTAGCGTATATGTCAATCGATACTGTGAATTAGCAATAAAATGATACATGAATGAAACGGGTATTGTTTGGATATTTTCGATTTCATTAATGCGGTTCGAGTACTGAAAAGAAGGAAAATGTGTGTAATACGAAATTTTGTTTGGAATAATATGACTACATTTCTGCAATTTTTTGCAACTGATATGCCGATACGTTTTAAATCCTTTTGAAAGAGTAAAGAATTGTTTATGTGCGAGCTTGTAAACAATCTATAGATAAACTACTAGATACTAAGGGTGAAGCCAGAGTGAGCGCGACACGCGACGCGATGCGTAATGCGAAAGTTTTCCAATGAGAAATAGTAGCGAGTGTCAAAGTGACAGTAGTAACAAAACAATATAATTTAATTATATTCCTATTAATCAAAAGTAACATTCTGATCAATCACTACAACTCTATCCGAAGTTGTAGCTTTTTTGCAGAATGCAAATCTTTCTCACGCGACAATGTTTTTTCTCCAGTAGTTTCAACTTTTAAAGTTCTATTTCCAGAAGTAGTGCCGATTGGTTATTCTATTCGAAGTTCTCTTCCACTTTCTTGCTGAGAGGCGGAATAGAAGAGCAACTTGGCTAGGTCGAATATTTCAATCTGGCTGATTGCCATTTCAAATGACCCTTCTTCGACGGTATCAATCATGTCGTTCACGTTGTAATATACAGAAGACTTTATATTCCTCGAAGATTTTTATGGATATGCTTGATGGCGTAAAATGCCTGTTGAAATAAAGCCTCTTAGCATTTTCAACTAAACATTTATAGAAAATGTATAAACTTTTTCCATCGAGATAACTCGAAATATTCTCAAAACTTACTTCCCCTTTATTGACTGCACATGCCAGTAATTTTTAATATTTTCGAAATCTCTTTCCAACACTTGCGCATTCTGTTAAAACTGCTCAGATTAGAGCTTTGATATCAATAAAAGTATCTTCTTCCGCCATAACGAAAAATAATTTAATAACCTTTGGTCGCTCGTTAATCGCATGAAAAACTGTGCACGTGCTGCTTCGTTGTTTGTCGCACCGAAAATCGATGTCACTACGCAACGCTTCGTGTTTATTTTGAAATACATATTGATTTTTTGCTGTAAACAAATAAACGTAATACAGAACTTTAATGGTCGCATCGCATCGCTTCGCGTCGCTTGTCGCTCCCACTCTGGCCTCACCTTAATACTAGATCGTTGAAAGATTCTTTTGGCGCAAATACTAGATCGTTGAAAGATTCTTTTGGCGCGCAACGAGTTGTTTTGTGTGAAGTTTGCACATGCATACTTGATCCATTCTTCATTTAGAGCCACGTGCTTAATTGTGTATAAAAATTATTGCTTGCTTAATGACTCAATGACGGAATGCATATGACTGTTCTCAAAAAGCCACTGTAGGCAGAAAGAAAGTTCTGATATTTACCAGTTGATGAATTGTGTTCAATGGAGTCAGATGAATAGTATTGGTCATCGCGGTCGCGAGTTTAACAAATCATAAAATTTTTGAATGAATCAATGAAAAGATTTTGCTGTAGAAGCGCTAAGGCCAAACTTAGAGATTAATAAATAAAATATATTCTGTGTTTATCATGTATTGTTACAAGTTTAATACATTTACGTCGTCTATATGTGTGTCCATGCATTCGGAACCGAATGTTCGAAGTGAACACAAGCGTTTTTCTTACAATCGACATCGGCAAAACGAAGGTGCCTATCACAGCAGAGGCTGTAGTATAGGCATTACACCGTAGTGATAAAAAGCAGCATCCCCTCAAGTGAGTTCTGCCTGTGCACCGACTTTGCATTGGTATCGACAGTGGACGTTATTGTGTTATACTCGGGCAGCAGCGGACAGTACTTCATACCCATTGTTTGTTACCCGCATCGCAGCAAACGAACAATCCTGAGTCAAGGTCACGCTGAGACACAACGAAGGACTGAAGGAGTAACTCACCTAACAGATGGCCGGGTCATACTGTTAAGTATTTTTTCTAACCTTTTCTTTTTACTTTTACTATTTATATATTTTCTTTTTCACTTTTGTTTTTCATTCTTATTACAAATGCGGGAGACTCTTTTACTCCCGTACTAAAAATATAAATATTGATGACATTGGGGATGTCCCGGAGGAAGGCGAAGCTTCAATAAACGAAGAACATGTAGAAGCTGAATTTGAATCCGAGAAGCCGTCATCTCCCCTTCTGATACCTCCATCTCTTTCTGAAATAGTGCCTTCTCGCCGAAAAGTTTAACAAGACGATGCTTGGGGGGGGGGGGGGGGGGGGGGGGGGGGTGGTGTCCGTGGGTCTCTCAGAGTCCTGAATATTTTCCGGGACCTGACAAAACATTACTCGGTAATAAAATCTATCGACAAGGTTTCGCCAAACAAGTTACGCGTTGTTATGTCCGACCTGAATCAAGCAAACGGGATTGCTACCAGCGAGTTGTTGACGAGGGAGTACCTCGTGTACGTCCCGTATCATGTGGTGGAGATCGACGGTGTGGTCTGTGACGAAAGTCTGACGATCGAAGATCTGGGGTGGAATCATGTAAGGTGATAAGTGACTATCACCTCCTGGTGACAAAGAGGTGATCACCAGAATGTTTGGAATCACCGAAGGTGATCACATTTACTATCACCATCACCGGTGATTGAGCCAACTTCACTCCATTTATCACCTGTCAAGAAAATCAATGTCACAGTCAGTTCTTAGGGTAAATTTGCTAACTTTGAAATGACACGAATTGTTAGATCTTCTTGATGGTTCACAACGGATGGCATTCCTCTCGAATGAGAAAGATCCGTTAAATAATTTTGTGTAAAGTTTTCATTCACTGTACGATTATGGCATTTCACAGAGCTTTCGAATGCTAGTTCCATTTTGGAAATTTTACCCACCGGTACTACAAATATCCACTATGATTAGCAGCAACTAATTGTCCAAAAATATTGATTCAACTCACAAGAAGAAAATTAGGAACGCAGTTTAATCTTTTTTACTCGTTCAGTTGAACGAGACTGATATGTCGCTCACTAAGTCACGACCATCAAATTCTACTGAAAATGTTAGCATAGATTATTTATGTTGTTACGTTATGTGCAACAGGTGATGTCTACATTCATAAACTTATCACTTTTCCAGAAAGCAATTTATCTTTGATTTTACGAGTACCCCAATGATATTTCTTCAAATAATAATTACAACATAAATGAATTGATTTAATTGATAAATACTACCGTTGATTCTATGAATTCTTTAAACTATACAAACTAAGTTACTTTCCATTTCGGTATTTAACACAATATCAGTATGAATTTTATTAAAAAATTATCCTTTGCGACTAATTTTGGAGGGTTATATTTATATCAGTGGCTTAAAATTCACCTAACGGACAATAATTTATAAAGCCACTTCTCAAAAAATCAAATCACTACTGAAAGTGATAACTAAATTGCTATCACCTCCATCTTGACATGAAGGTGATTAAATCGTGGTGACTATCACCTTACGTAATGCCAACATTTGATAGTGATGTTAGCCTTTCAGCAGTGGTGACAGAACTTGGTGATTATCACCTTGCATGATTCCAAATTTTCAAAAGTGATAATCACTTGGTGATAATCACCTTACATGATTCCACCCCTGATGAAGGACGGGATAGGCCATTTCATAAAACCTGACCTTCAATTAGTGAAAATTGCACTCCAAATCGGTAGATGGTAAATTTTACCAATCGGACACGTTTCGCGTGACTTTTGCACTTTCAAATTATTTTGTAGTGAGTGGAGTTCGTCTACCTGTTCGGCTGTATGTACCACGGGTAATGCACTGTTTTTTTTATTTTTTTATAAGGTGAAATGCATTTACGCACGGAGTGTGGTACTCTCCACAGGATTACATATATACACGTTCTTACGGGTTATACACGTTCTTACGCGAAAATCTTAAAAAGAACCACTCCATCGAACACTAAGAACCCGTTTGCACTCTTGCCAGTTGAAGAGGATACCTCTGACGACCCAGGCGAAAGACCTTCCTACACGCAGGTTGAAGGAAGCAGGAAAAGAATGTCCTCTTCGTCACAAAATGATCAAAGAAAAACGAAAAGTGCTGACTCAAAACTGAAGCAAAAACTCCTAGTTTCAAAAAACTTACAGATGATAAGGAGTACCCAGCATTTCCAGGGGCATCAAAAAATCCGAATGACCCCAAATCACAACCAGAAAATCAAACAAACGCTGGATTATTGAAATTTTCTGATATCGTTGACTGGGTATTAACAGCCTTCAATATTACTGATACTCTAAAAAGCCTAATAACTGCTTTACTGCCAACAGTAAGGACATTTTTAAAACAGTTAACTGAACAATGGCCCCTCCTTGCAGCGATTGTATCTTTTGGTGGTTAATTTACCAATGAGAATCGAAGATGAAGACGGTCCCAGAAAGTATGGACACAACCAAAAACCGCTGCAATTTTGCAATGGTTCATAATCTGTCAATTTTTATGGCTGCGTCCTGTTGTTTACACTCTTCTCTAACCACTTGTGCAGTTGTTTATTCGTTTTCATTAGTTTGTTTAGAAAAGCGTAGACTTTCAGCAGAACAACGTCTAAAATTTGTGTACAAATAGTGCACAGAACGCGGACTGTCGCTGAGAAAGATAGCAAAAATGGAAGGAAAGAAAAAGCCGTGCGAAATGTGATCAGGAAATTCGGTGAGGATAACACCTTTGAGGATAAACCGAAAACGGGTCGAAAAAAAGGTCTTGCTAACCCTCAGTTGGATAAACGTATACTGAAGGCGTTCGAGCAAAAGAAGGCGGTTTCAGTTCGGGATGTGGCCAAAAAAGTGGGCACTTCGAAGTCAAATGTTCTTCGTGCTAAAGAACGTTTGAATCTTCGAACCTATAAGAATCAGAAACAACCAAATCGTAGTCCGAAACAAGAAGCATCGATCAGGCCGAGGGTTCGAAAGCTGTACAATACGATTCTTGCTGGAAATTTGAACTGCATAATCATGAACGACGAAACCAACGTGAAACTCGATTACAAATCCTTGCCGGGACCACAATATTATACGATGCGAGAAGGGCAACTGTTAAACCAGTCCGAGACATCGATAGAAGTCGAAAAATTTGGTAAGAAATGGCCACTGGTTTGACACCAATATAGAAAAGAAAAAATCAATTCGCTGTTGTTTCAACTCGATATGTATTTAGTGAAATGTGCAGAGCTGGCAAAACGGAAACCGCGTTGTACGAGACATCACAGTGCAAAACTATTTGAGCATTTCATGAAACACTATTAAATTATTGAATTATATACAGTCACTTTTGAAACTGTAACGAAATTTTCATTCTTTCTTTCATTACATCCATCAGCAACATGTGAAAAACTGACACCCGCTCTAGTCTTGACTGCCGTAACCGAATTTCATATGTGTGATACTCATCATTTACTGCCAGTGAAAGGATATATTTGAAAGAACGATTAATTATTATAAAAGAATTCAATTGTCGATTTTATCATTCGCAAACAATCTAACCGTTTCTAATCGGTCACTTGAATAAGCTTTTAGTTTAGTGCATCATCTTTATTTTTGTATTAATTATTAATTGTTTCATTTTTAATGCAATTGGTCGAGTCTTGCATACAATCCTGTAATATTTTGTTTAGAAAATAATTGATTATAAATTGAATTCTTCTTTTGTTTTATTTTCAGTGATGGACAGCATTTGAATAGCTACATTATGAAACAAATGGAATGTTACCGTTAAGTTTGGGAATAGGTTCCATTTTCATTGTGTTGATTGGAATTGTAGTAAACGTATACATCATACTTATAATAAGCCTGACGAAACAGGTAAGTTCATAGATAATGTTTAACGTTATAGAAATAAATAAAGTTAAATGTTAATTATTCACTTTCAACGTGAAGCTCATTATTTGAAGAAGGAGCTGGGATTCAATAGGAGATTGATAGTATCTATTGTCTTTCTCCGGAGAGGTTTAGCATTGTAGGATCCGGCGGGAAATAAATGTAGTTAAGAGTAGATCCACTGGGTTTATGCTTTCATGTAGTAAAAGGGTACAATAGCAGGAGGTTCTATTTTCCTACTTTCAGTTACCAACACTTTTTGCCTTTCTCATATAGAAAGGCTATGCAATCACTACACCATTCAACTCAATTAGTCGAGATCACAAAATGTCTGTGTATCATGTGTGTGTATGTATGTAGATGTGTGTTTGAAAAACAAAACACCAGATGTATGTTCAAGATAAGTAAGCAAACCGTTGTAATCAATAACTATATTAAAAATATATACCAAACATTATAGAAAAATTTACCATAAACATACCATATCGGATTTTGAATTCCGTTCGCTCACAACGCTTTCTAAACAAATATGGATTTTAGTGGTATTAAGAAATTATTTCCTTTCGCAACATTTGAATCTGTATTTTTCAGGATAAATAAAACACAGAATAATCTGTATATATGGCAACCCTGTTTCGCATGGCATATTTTCACACGACCTCATACTAGTATAAAGTTGTGTTCAACATCATCACTTTCGCTTCGCATTGCCGTTCGTAATTGAATGTGTTAGTGACGGTACAAATTACTTTAATTTCCATCTTGATAAATCTTTTGGTAGGAAATATTGAGATCTGAGATGGTTCTCGTGTGTGTCTTGTTTCGGTGTAACAGTTGCTCAGAAAATGGGAGGAAAGCGACAAAATTCAACTAGTTCTCTAAGATGATCTTTACCACTCAAATGTGCTTTGAATGGGCCTTGCTGGACTTTTTGGCTGCCTTTCTACCGGTTTTCGGTGCCATCGTGCTGACGGTGTCTCTTGCGTTGAGAGTAGCTGCTTTAAATTAAATGACGCAATTTCTTATATCACATTTCATTTTATACCTGCTACTGGCAGCGGTGTACGAACAGCCCCTTTGCCAAAATTCCTTTTCTTGTTCGAAGAACGGGAAACAGTGAAACGACAGGTCCTCGATGATGCTCTCGTGTGTCTTGTTTCGGGAACAGTTGCTCAGTAAATGGTAGGAAAAATGAACCACTCAATTTTTATATACATAGATGCTCTTGTATAGATGCAGATATCTCGCGTTCTGATTGACTGGTGCTGTCATGGGTTAAATCAAACACGTTTTTCAATAGTGTACTATTGAAAAACTTCAATATTGTTGCAATACACGTTCAAGTTGAAAATTTTTGATTCTATTGGTAGTTAGGTTATATACATCCTTCTACAGATCACTGAGCTATGAGCTTTCAAAATACGAGAAAGACAAACGCGCCTCATGAATTATCCTCTTTGATACTCGTTTATTCCAAACATTTCAGAAAAGATCAATTTTGAACTATTTGAGATTATGTCACACAACTGAAAATTTTATCATAAAATTGTGATCAAATTTCCGATGGCATGTCGCAAGAATTATGTTGATTCATTAGATAGAACAAGAGATATTCACGATCTAAAACTTATCCCTCTCTCAGAGGGTAAATTTTGAAAAGGCGCCCCATAGTAAAGTAAGTCGTATTCACGACAAAATTATACTGACTATTTTTATTTACTGTAAATAAAAAAATGCTTTTTTCCATCCTTGCTTTAAACCAAATACTTTTCGAATATCATATTAGTATGTTGGTATTCATTAGTTAATCTAAACACTTTTTTTATCAAGCGAGTTGTTATTTTAAATTACATTAAATAAAATACATTCATTTTTTACATAATCTCATAACTATTTAAGGTTTGTTTGTATCAGTACATCACTTTTATTCAATATGATATAGTTTGCTATTGGTTGAACTCATGGAAATGAAAACAGTCTAACATAAAATAAAATTTAAATTGGAACTCCAGTGAATTTAATGAAATGATAAAGAAGTTTCATGTATGTAAGGTCACGACAAGCAAGACTGTCGCGAACTGGGACATTGGATAGTCTACGTTGAGTATGCAAGGAATTTATTAGTTGAGATCTGACATCACGATACTCCACGCATGTCCAAACGACATGATCAATATCGCGATAACCTTCGCCACAAGCACAATGATTAGTTTCGGAAAGTCCAATTCGATGGAGATGTGCATCTAATGTGTAGTGATTGGACATGAGTCTGGACATCACACAAATGAAATCCCTACTCACATCCAGTCCCCTGAACCATGCCTTAGACGATATTTTAGGAATAATTGAGTGCATCCACCGACCCAGATCATCTTTATCCCAAGAAGCTTACCAGCTGGCAAGTGTTCTTTGGCGAGATGCGCTATAGAATTCGTTGAAAGCAATCGGTCTCTCATAAATTTCACCCTCAATAGCACCACGTTTGGCTAAAATATCGGCTCTTTCATTGCCTGGAATGGAGCAATGAGCCGGGACCCAAAGTATTGTGATTTGATAATTATTGTTCAATATGTCGTTCAGGTACTGTTTTATTTTGCCCAAGTAAAACGGTTCATTTTTGCCAGCAGCGTTTGAACGAATGGTTTCAATTGCACTCAGACTATCTGTGAAGAGAAAATAATGGTTTGGAGATAATGTGACGATTACACTCAAACTATAATGAACTGCTGCTAACTCTGTTATGTAAACAGATGCAGCCGAAACATTATTGTTGAATATACCAAACCCAGTAGCCTCTTCAATTCGTGATCCGTCATTGAAAAACATTTTCTCAGAGTCAATATGCCTGAACTTACTTAAAAATATTTTTGGAATTTCCATCGAGCGTAGGTGTTCCGGAATTCCACGCACTTCGCGCTGCATGGATGTGTCGAAAAATAGAGTTGAGTCAGGGACATTTAGGAAGGTGTCACGGATAGGAATATATCTTGAAGTGTTGATTTCCTATGACATATGATGAAAATATACTGTCATAAATCTTTTTTTTTTATTTACGATATTTTTATTCAGGCCTATTTGCGTACAAGCTTTACGTGGCCGAATAGCCAATTTTTTAAATAATAAATTTTTTGAAGTGGATCTCGTTGTCACTTCTTTTCTAGGAGGAGAAGAGCTTTCATTTTCCTCCAGCGAGGATTGAGGGGCACTTTGTTCGTGGCTCGTCTCGTCATCCATTGCCTCATCGGTTGTATTGTTGTTGGTGTCCGTCTTCGTTTCGTTTTCCTTGTTGTTCGTAGTCTTGAGCTCGTTGCTAGTTGCTTTAGATGGGCCTTGTTGTACATTGGTTGCAGTTGCTGGTTGGTTTGATGGTGAAACATGAGTACTGCGCTCACTAGTTTTCGTTGTTGAACGGTTGACCTTGTCTTTGGTTGAAGATGTCTTTTTCGCAGTTTCAGTGCAAGGTTTACCGTGGTCTGCAGGTTGTTCACAAAACGGGCATGCAACCAGCTGATTTTCATAGGTAATCAACGTTTTACACGGACGTGTCCCACTTTGATCACAAATGATGTAAGAGGGAATTGCCTTACGTAGTTGCATACGCACAACTCTTACGCCATTCCGGATGCCGGGGAAAAATTCCGCCATACTTCCATTTCGATGGAAACGATTTCACCGTACTGCGACATATTCTCCCGAACGTACTGATCGGTGGCCTGCGAGGGGAGGTCATGCACGCGTACTTCTATGGCATTGTCCACCATGTGCACAGGGATTTTGTATTTAATGTTGTCACACTCAACGCTGTGTACCTCGTTGTTAACCGAAGCGAATGCAAGTGCATCGCTTTCACGTTTAAACATAATGTATACACAGTTAGATGCCTTGTTGAATTGAATCTCACTTACATTATTAGCGTCTAGATGCATTCGTTCTTTAAGTAAGATTTCAATTTCATTTGCTGCTGGTCTAACTTTGCAACGCTTGAAATCTATACGAATTGAATTCGGTCTTGCAGGCCAAGTTTCAGGCTTTGTTACATCATATTTGACCATTCCGTACACTCTATTGTTCACTGGCGTATTGTCTTTGTTTCGGGGAGATGCGAGCACGAACTGAGTCATGAATCTTGTTTGAGATTGAAGCTCAACTAGCCTTTCGAAGTTATTAATAACTAGGGGATTCAGTACCTCACATCTTATTAGCAGCCGCGACGAAAGCTCCCAAAAACGATCCTTCAATGGAAGAACTCCCGCCAGAACTTCAAGACTCATTGTGTGTGTCGAGTGCATGCAGCCTAAAGCAATTCGCAAACAACGGTACTGAATTCGCTCCATTTTAATAATATGAGAGTTTGCAGCGGAACGAAAGCAAACGCATCCATATTCTATCACTGAAAGTATCGTTGTCTGATACAATTTTATTAGATCTTCCGGATGAGCACCCCACCAAGATCCTGTTATTATTCGAAGAAAATTTACTCTTTGTTGGCATTTTTTTTTATCAGATACCTAATGTGTCCTCCCCACGTGCATTTGGAATCAAACCACACCCTGAGGTATTTGAAAGTCAAAACCTGTTGGATCATTCTTCCCATCATATGAAGCTTGCGCGGGATCATGCTTTCTTGAAAAGACGACCAACTCTGTTTTCTCCGCAGAGAATTCGATACCCAACAGCCCAAACGGACAATTTATCTAAGGTATGTTGCAATGGATTTGGCAGATCAATAGCTTTGGATCCAGTAACTGAAATCACGCTATCATCTGCCAATTGTCTTAGTGTACATTTGGTTACGAGACAGCTGTCAATGTCGTTTATATAGAGATTATACAGGAGCGGACTGAGGCATGAGCCTTGCGGGAGACCCATGTGGTTAATTCTGATTGTTGACAAATCGGTATGTAAAAAATACATGCACTTCTCTGACAAAAGGTTGTGCAAATAATTATTTATAACCGGTGGATGTTCATGTTGGTGGAGCTTGTCTGAAAGAACATCAATGGAAACTGAATCAAATGCTCCTTTAATATCTAAAAATACAGATGCCATTTGTTTTTGAGCGAAGACAATTTGGATATCAGACGAAAGTAATGCAAGGCAATCATTCGTCCCTTTATTTCTACGGAAACCAAACTGAGTATCGGACAACAAACCGTTCGTCTTGATCCAAGTGTCGAGACGTCGTAGAATATTTTTTTCGAACAATTTTCTGATGCAGGACAACATTGCAATGGGTCTATATGAGTTGTGATTGGAAGCTGGTTTCCCCGGCTTTTGAATGGCGATAACTTTCACTTGCCTCCAGTCAGGTGGGACAATATTTGCCTCAAGAAACTTGTTAAACAATTCCAACAAACGTCTTTTTGCGCGATTCTTCACCAAGTTGAATTTAATTCTGTCCAACCCAGGAGCGTTATTGTTACAAGACATGAGTGCTATGGAAATTCTATCATTGAAAAGTGGCTATCAATGGAATCATCATTTGGAGAAGACTCCCTAATAATACTATGCGTAGAAACATAACCTGGACAAACTTTCCTCGCAAAATCAAATATCCATCGATTTGAGTATTCCTCACTCTCATTGCCTACGTTACGATTCCTCATTCGTCTGGCCGTATTCCAAAGAGTGCTCATTGAGGTTTCTCTTGACAAACCTTCGACAAAATGTCTCCAATAGCTACATTCCTTGGCCCGAAGTATGCTCTTATACTTGGTTTCTAAAGTCAAGAATTTTTCAAAATTCTGAGGAGTTCCTCCTCTGCGTTTTAAAAACGTCTTGAAAGCATTTTGTTTTGCGTGTTTAGCATCTGAGCATTTTTTGTCCCACCAAGTTTGGAGGCCTTCTGTTAGACGATGGATCAAGAAATCGTTTGGTTTGGGCTTGTTCTGCGGCCTCCAGAATCGAACAAACGATGAAGTCATATTCTTCAAGTGGGGGGAGCTCTTCCATTGAGTTCGAGGTACTTGAGATACTATTTTGGTATTTAATCCAGTCTACATTTTTTGTCAAATCATATGGAATATTAACTGAATTAGCAATGCCTTTGTTACTGCTAATTGAGATGATGATTGGTAAATGATCGCTACCGTGTAAATCAGGAAATACTTTCCAGGTGCAATCTAGTCGAATTGAAATCGAGCACAAAGATAAATCTAATGCACTTGGACGTGCAGGAGGTTTTGGAATCCGTGTCATGCTACCCATATTTAATACCGTCATGCTAAAATTGTCGCAAATATTATATTTTAAAGATGATCTGCTATCATTGTAAACGGAACAAGCAACAACTTCTATACTAGAAGTCGAAGGAATGTTTAATCTATAAAAGGAATACCATTTCTTAATTCCTAAAAGCACTCCACCATACGGAGAGTCTCTATCGAGACGTATAATGTTAAAGTCATTAAAATTTAAGGCTATGTTTGATGTAAGCCATGTTCCGCACAAAGCAAATAACTTTGGACGGAATGCCGTTATGATGTTCTTTAGAGGCTCAGAAATATTGAATGCTGCGAAAATCCATTCTACAATTTCCGAAAACTTAAGTAATCCTGATGGTGGCTGTGAAACGGAGCCCACTGGATTATTGTCTTTTCTTGTGCTAGTTCCTGGATTTGTTTGCGAATTTGACAAACCAGGAGGCTAAGTTTTTGGTTTTAAATTTGGCTTTTTAGATATAACAGTTTTTTTTTTTGAAGGTGTAATTTTAGGTGTCTTTTTTGGTATTTTGTGGTTTGTTAATCTCCTCTTAATAGACCCTTGAGGAGTGACGAACGAGGTATCTTCACTACTTCCGTCAGAGTCAGATTCCTCTGGCACGGCAAGATTTGAAAAACCGTTTTCGGTTTCCAAAGGGGAGACATGTATGACCGTTTTAAACATTTCTGCATATGCGCACTTAGACCGTGCTTTTGAAGAAAGCTTCATTTCGTCTTTACGCAACTTAAATGCAGCGCATACTGAAAGATCATAATGAGGACTCTCCCCACATTAAACACATTTTTCAATATCTTTATCGCAAAGATCATCCTTATGAGGCCCTTGACATTTTTTGCATTTAGATTTATTACTACAATAAGTAGCTGTATGTCCGAATTTTTTACAGTTCGTGCAATTCATAACATGCGGTACGAAAAGCCAAACAAGAAGACGAATTTTATCGATATAGACATGGCTAGGCAACGCAGATCCGGCAAATGTTCCTCGAAACGAATCTGAGGGACGATAAGACTTTTTTCCATCGACAATAGATGCTGAGTACAATTGCTTGCACTCGAGTATCTTAACTACCTCAAGCATGGAGTTTTTTAATCCGACCAACTCCATTTTTAAGTAAATCATCGGATATCAGACTTGCTTCAGTGACAACACCGTCAATTTCCACCTACTTCTATGGAATGTAAACTAAAGAATATTCAACAGAAAATAATTTAAAGGTTACAATTTATTTCGGCTGTTTCAAGTCGTTAATAACAACTCGAATTTTATCTCAGTTAACTTTAGAGATTTCTTCAACTTTTAAAAATGTGATGTTAATTCCTTTGCAATTTGCATCAAATTTAATACCTTTTCGTTTTTTCGAAAATAGACTATCCATGGCCCAGTGGTACCCTCTGGATAATGTTTAGCCCTTGTAGTATTTAAGATCTTACTAGTATCCGGAATCGGATTCGGATGATCTTCCATGAGATCATCCATTACATTAACTGTTTTTTTGTGAATTAATAATATCAAAATGAAAACGAAATGAAAATGAAAACTCATGTATAGTAAAATTTCAGTTATAAGATAAATTAAAAAAATTGAATTGGAGGCTGACGTGGAGGCTTGCTTGAAAGGTGACAATTTTTCCTTCACGACTGGGTTGCTATTCTTGCAATGCTGCAAGTTCAATGAAATTCAATGAAAAACTTGATGGTGCGTTTTTCGTATTCACAACATCCAGCTATGTCTTCGACAGTACCCACCCGCCTTTTTTGTCGTGAATACGACTTACTCTATAATGGGGCGCCTTTTCAATATTTAACTCTCTGAGAGAGTTATAAGTTTTCAATCGCGAATAATTCTTGTTGTATCTAAAGTATCAACATAATTTTTGCTACATGCCATCGGTAATATGATAATAAGTTTATGATAAAATTTTCAGTTGTATGACATCCCAAATAGTTCAAAATTAAACTTTTCTGAAATCGTATCAATGGACATCAAAGAAGAAAGCTAATGACGCCTTTATTGTACCTGGATAGGTAGAAAAGGTTAACACTCGATATATTTCGTTCATTATTACCTGCGCAGTTGACTCAGCAGGAAATAAAGCAATTGAATTATTCCAGTTGGTTCAGGTCTAGAGCTCCGTTACAGTTCCAGTATTAAGAATTCAGTTCAGTATGAAATCAATTGCGGGACGTTTGCAGAGCTAGTTTCGAATTCGTTGTGAGACTGGCGTGAACGAACGTGGTGATTGGATTTGTTAATTCCTGCTGTTGTTCGGAATGCGTCGTGTAGGATGCTTTGTAACAGGTACCGACAATTGTCGATAAGGATTGCGATTTAAAAGAGGAGCGATTGTAGCGCACTGTGGTCAGAAATCCGGTGAAATTATTTGATGCTCCATGAAGGCAGGAACAATCAGTTTAAATGAGATGAAAGAAAGTGGTCGTTCTTGATTACGGTTTTGGCGTGTGAGTTTTAAACATTTGATGGATTCACGATTACAATTGGTTCGAGCTTGGATATAGCGGATAGTATTGTCTTCGGATTCACGAGGTGAAAATCTTGTTAAGTAGTACCAATTGTCGGTATTGTTGGGTGATGATTCTTGTGCAGTGGGAGCTACTAACAGCGGTTGAGTTTTTCTATTGATTTGGGTACTTATATGATAGTTATCTTTGGACAATTGTTGAGAAATATGACTAAATCTCAATTGTTGTGAATAAGTTTGTGGCTGATTAAGAGCATTATAAGGTACATTAAACATAACAGTTATGTTTGCTTGCCTGATATTATTGCGGTGGTGGCAGGATACGTGACGAGTTTGTAGCGATTTGAGTGATGTAGCGAGCAGGTGGAGTAGAAGTGTTGGATGAGCCATTGATGGTTGAAATTTCACTCTTGTCTTGTGGTCAGTGGCGTCATCTATTATTTTGCCCCGGCGCCAAATTTCCTCTTCCGCCATTGCTTTTGGTTGATGAATTTAGCGCGATCGTAGGTAGTCATGATAGTAGGAACAAGTATCAGTGGTTCTTACCAAGTTGTATCAGAACTACGATGAATGCATGTTGGTGGTAAGACAGAAGAAAGATGAAATGGTCCCGAAATACTGGTATTGGTGGTTGAAGTGGAGGTAGATTCGTGCGGTGCGGTAAAAGTTGCATATACGATGTTTGAGATTGCATTGATATTGCGATCAGTTGGGATGGAAGAGCAATGTTGTCGTTGGCAGTAATGACGAGATTTGTTGATGGCGGCATTGTTATGACATTGGCTATATTTACTTCGGCAGCGGTAATAGTCGGATTAATGTTTTCGTTGGTATCTGCAATAAGCGGTACTATAGGAGTTGGAGTAAATGAACGTCAACTTTCGGTATTTTATCAGTCTCAGATAAGGGTGGTCTACTGAAACTGGTACGGGGCCGTTTATTGTTGTCTTCGAGTATGGATTCGAACAGGTTCGTTAAATCAATCGGGTACCATCGTTGATCGAACGTTCGGTTGGCTCACGTAGCGTAGGACGATGGTTGCAGCTAGGTCGTGAACAGACATTGGAATACATACGACAAAAAACTTGTGAAGTATTCATCTAGTCGCCAATCAACTTCAAGGCTGAGGTGGTACGCTGGAGGATTAACTGAAGAGTTTCCTAATGAAAATGCACTACATGCAGAGAAATGGAGCTTGTTTAAAATAACAAATCGGTTAGTAGATTTTTAAATCTTATTCATGTTAATTTCAAGCTAGAATATGATTGTTTTAAGCCATTTTCTCCCTTTAACATCAACAAAGATCTCTTTTCAATGTGAATAAATATTTTGGTCTTGCCAAAAAAAAATAATTGTTCAGCTGATTTTATTATTGAAATAATTCATTAATGTATTGCGTATCAACAAAAGCAGAGTTGATTTAATTCGCAATATCTATGTTGATTAAATTCTGCTTCATCTTTATGTTAAGAACAAAATTTATTCATTTTATCTGTTGTCTTATATGTGTAATGATACAACAAAGTTTATTGTTCAAAAGAACCGTATCAGTCCTATTTCTCATATACCAGAGCTGTTTTTATCTTTTTTATAAATATAAAAAATAGGTATAGAATTCGTTCAAACTTTAGAAAAATTTTCCGAGGCCTGGAGGGCCGAATATCAAATACCACTCGATTCAGCTCGACGAACTGAGCAAATGTCCATGTGTGTATGTGTGTGTCTGTATGTGTGTTGTCAACTAAGAGGTCGAGATCTCAGAGATGGCTGAACCGATTTTGATCAAACTAGTCGCAAATGAAAGGTTTCTCCGTCACACAGAACGCTATTGAATGGTTTTGAGATCGAATGTTTACTTTTTGAGTTATACGGAGTTTTATGTCAAAGTTTTCAGTTTTTTGACAGTATCTGTCACATTTGACCTTGAAAACAGAATATATTTCCAGACTTAGATTTGGCACGGTAGAAGCTATCCAACAAGCCATAAATTGTTAAATTCCTTCCATTTTTAACGGAGATATCGAAATTTTTGTGTAAGCGGCGTTTTCCCCTATTTCAGCAGTAGAAGTTCTGAGCGCTGACTGGCAAAGAAATGCTTGAGATCTACATTAAACACGATTTTTTATACTGTTACATACATTTGTTTCTAAGTACCTGTGTACAGCATCCTTTTTCATGACATTTAGCCTCGGACCGATTTTAGCACGGCTCATTTTTGGCAACATAATCGTTCGAATATAACATATATAAACCACTTGTTTCGTTCGAGACGTCAGTTTAGACGTTACACTTCTTGTGTACAAAAAAAGTGTCTTGCAAATAGCATTAACTTTACGTCTGCTCAGCGGATTATGTTGATCCGGGGGTTTGCGTCAGCATAATCTGCTGACGCACTGATGAGTCGAAGACGAAACGTAAACTTAATTTAAAATGGTTATGTGCACCTAGCATAAATTTGGGGGTAAAAGCAAGCTTTTTCCCCTTCAAATTATCACTATCTGTACGGCCAGTAAGCCGAAACTTGTTTCGTTCGAGACGTCAGTTTAGACGTTACACTTCTTGTGTACAAAAAAAGTGTCTTGCAAATAGCATTAACTTTACGTCTGCTCAGCGGATTATGTTGATCCGGGGGTTTGCGTCAGCATAATCTGCTGACGCACTGATGAGTCGAAGACGAAACGTAAACTTAATTTAAAATGGTTATGTGCACCTAGCATAAATTTGGGGGTAAAAGCAAGCTTTTTCCCCTTCAAATTATCACAATCTGTACGGCCAGTAAGCCGAAACTTGTTTCGTTCGAGACGTCAGTTTAGACGTTACACTTCTTGTGTACAAAAAAAGTGTCTTGCAAATAGCATTAACTTTACGTCTGCTCAGCGGATTATGTTGATCCGGGGGTTTGCGTCAGCATAATCTGCTGACGCACTGATGAGTCGAAGACGAAACGTAAACTTAATTTAAAATGGTTATGTGCACCTAGCATAAATTTGGGGGTAAAAGCAAGCTTTTTCCCCTTCAAATTATCACAATCTGTACGGCCAGTAAGCCGAAACTTGTTTCGTTCGAGACGTCAGTTTAGACGTTACACTTCTTGTGTACAAAAAAAGTGTCTTGCAAATAGCATTAACTTTACGTCTGCTCAGCGGATTATGTTGATCCGGGGGTTTGCGTCAGCATAATTTGCTGACGCACTGATGAGTCGAAGACGAAACGTAAACTTAATATATAAACCAGATGAAGGCAGAATTTATTTTAATTATATTGTTTTAAACTACTTACAGCAATAAATGCTGGAAGAACATAACATCCATATACCATTCGAATCAGTTCGTCGAGATCAGCAAATGCGTGTGTGACAAATAATTTCACTCAATTTTCTCGGAAAATTACTTTTCTACAAATTCAGATTCATATGAAAAGTCGTATGCTTCCAAACAAAGTTCCTGAATTATGTTTGGTTCCGACCTCTGGTTCCGGAACTACAGGATGATATGTGAAACTAAATCAAAATTGTGTAACTACTTTTTCTCGTAGATGGCTGAACCGATCTATGATTCAAATGGAATCTAAGAATCATCTAAGATTCAAATGAAAAGTTTCAAGATTCTATAAAACATCTTGTTTTTCAATCAAATCCAACTTCCGGTTTCGGAGATACAGGGTGATTATACTAATGTCTATTTCACATAAATTAATCAGGTTTATCGGATTAGCAGATTTAGATAGTCGATAAAAAAATAAACTTTTTTCAGTTTTAGTCGTATTCAGTTTTCGATTCAGAAGGCACCTAAAAATTTAATTCGTGCTATGATTTCTCAAAGATGTTTACACTGATTTTCAAAAATTTTGAAACAAATGTAAACTATACAGCTACTCAGGTGAGTTTGTCTGACTTCGGCCATACCGATTTTAGAATTCCGATTCCAGTATAAAATCGTTTCTCAAAGCTCAATCGTTTTCTCAAAAAATCCTAATCGAATTTCAGAAACAAAAATTCAAATTAAAATAAACTTATAGTCCCACACAAAATTAATTAATTTTATCCAATTATGATTCTCGAATTACATGATAATGAATTTTTAAAATTCAAACCGATATAGAAGATGACAATCCCGAAAAGCTTCAAAGTTGGACTCAAAACTGTTGTAATTTATTCGTCATATGGCCACACGAATCGGTTTGGGTTATGCTAGTTCCTGAATACCGGCTCTGGAAGTACCTTAAATTACCCTAAACTCTAAAGTGAAACTTACTTCGACATATCATGGCATGTTTAATCGATTATCACACTTTTAGATTCATATTCGATCCGAATTTCAGTTTCGACATTACGGAGTAATGAGTGATTGAAATCTCAAATTGTCGCTTAAAACGACGGTCATTAAAATAATGTCATGAAAACTTAAACACCGAAGAATATTCATGCAAAAAACACATGCGGATTGATGAAAAAAGGTATCATCTCACTGCTAGGTGGATTAAACACGTTTTTTCAATCGTAAATGAACAAAAATGTTTCTTACGCGTTTCAAAAGTAAAATTTTGTCTGCTTATATATTTTTCATCGGACTTTTCATCAATCCAAGCGTAAGTATTGATAGTTAATAATATTAGAAACTGCAATAATACGTTTTCTTAACAACATATATTTGATGCAGGTTATCTCTGTCTTCACCGGAAGGGCACCGGGAAAGGGTACCGAATCATTGGATACTATAAAAAGTAATATTGGATTGATTGTGGTATGTAGATAAATATTTTAAATGTATGGAATATAAATGTAATTGGAATTTCTTACAAATATATAAATTGAAGAAAAATGTACCAAAAACAAGCCTTCATATTATTTCGAAAGAAATCATTTTACTCGTAAAAACAAAACAAAATGAATAATTTTTACAAACAAAAACTTAAGTTGAAATATTAATCAATTCAAGTTGATATCCAATCATTTATTTTAATTGCCAAGTTTGTAAATTCAAAACACTAAAAATATTACCTTTATCCAAAATTAGTTTATTCTAATCTGATTTTGCAAATTGAATTTACTATGAAATTGTTTGTCAAGAAATTGACAGGAACGCACAGGTAAAATATTTGTTGGTATTAACGAAAAAATATTTATAGAAACAAACTACTCCACTGAGCAAAATCAGTTGTTTCAAATTTTGTTGTTTCAAGCAACAATATTTGCTATATCAAACCAATTTTTCTTTTGTTACTATTTCCACAAAATAAATCGTTACGTGAAACCCACATTAAGGTACATTTACAATATTTTTCTCTGCGTGTATATGGTTGATGGAGCAGATTGGGTTTATTTCCGGAATGAAAGTCACTTTTAATCACTAAAAACAATAATTTTATATTGTATGTATTGGTGATGGTTTACACTATTAAAAAAAGATTTTTTAGAGCGCAAATTTTAGCTTGAACATACACTGAACCAAAAAAAAGCGTCGAAGCCCTATACAATGTTTAAAGTATTACTATAATGTGTACAATCAATGATCATTAATATTTTTTATTCAAGATTGATGTCAGATAGTATAAAACGTTTAACATTTTAACGTTTTAACATTGAATAAATGCGTGATTCTAATTTTTTTCTTGTTTTCAGATTGCCTATCTTAATAAGATTTTGCTTTTACATTTGGGTGTAGTTAACACGTTAATATGTTTCACGTATCTAATCTTCTACGCCATGAGCTTACTGAAACTACTCGTTTCAGTGGATATCGCATGCATTCTGTTTGGTTTGAGCTTTAATATTATGCATTCGGTCGTTCTATGGAATCTATGCGCAATAAACTTTGACAGATATTTTGCAATAGCATCACCACTGCACTATGGAACACTTATCAATACGAAGAAGGTAAGTGAAAGTCATCGCAAATTATCTTTATAATATCAATCATAATCTTTTCTTAGTTTTACTCCTTGTTTGAAAACCTGTGCACTAAAATTTTGTAGCGGATTTCTTCTTTTCGATATTATTAAGATAAATTCTGTAATGATATTTTACCAGTCTAATATTTTATAAACAAATTTGATATTATTTATACAGTTCCAATAGTTATTTCTATTATGTTATAATAGTTAAGTGTTACTATGGAAACAAGTATTGTACATAATTACTGTTTTTGATGTTATATTACTCTAACTTGGTATCTTTTTCAAGTACGAATCCATCAACCGATTCAGTTATTCGCGATTTAAAAATGCCTGTGTGTATGCATGATTGTATATGTGATTGCGACCAAAATTTTCCCGGCTCTTAATATTCCGAAAAAGGGAGCTTCACTCTACCCCAGAGGATGTAACTGAATCTTTTGTGTATCTTAGTCTTGGGTTTGGAGTTTGAGGCGTATGAGGCTTATATATATATATATATATATATATATATATATATATATATATATATATATATATATATATATATATATATATATATATATATATATATATATATATATATATATATATATATATATATATATATATATATATATATATATATATACGAGGTCTGTTCAAAAAGTTCTCGGAATTTTTTAATTGCGCGCGTCTGGAGAGTCCGGTGGTCAAAATTTTGTTTTATTGTGGTGGTACATATGTCCCTAATGTATGGTGAAATTTTCAGCTGTATTCATTGTTTACATTCTGTCTTGTAGCGGCTGGTGTAGACGTGTTTTTTTGAGCTCGGCGATTTTTGTTAGTTTAAACAATGGATGAATTGAAGAGTCAAAGAATTTCTATTAAATTTTGCGTGAAAAATGAAATAAAGTGTAACCAAGTGTGCGAAATGTTACAGAGAGCCAACGGTGAGTCTGCTATGAAAAAAACAAGTGTTTACGAGTGGTATAAGCGTTTCCAAAATGGCCGCGAAGACGGTCGACCCAGCACATCAATAATCGATGAAAATGTGGGAAAAGTGGAAAAAATGATTATGGATGATCGCCGAAATCTCATTTTTCTAAAAAAATATTTATTTATTCGTCTACATCTATATGGTCCCCTTCCAAGTAATCCCCCCTAGATATAATACACTTATGTCAGCGTTTTTTCCAGTCTTCGAAACACCCCTGATAGTCACTTTTTGTAATGCTCTGTAGCACTCTCAACGATTCTGCCTTTATCTCTTCAACGTGGACGATTGTGCTTTTGTTTCGACATCATAACCGTACACCCATGTTTCATCACCAGTTATGACCCTTTCAAGTAAATTTGGATCGTCGTTGACGTCGTTTAACAGCTCCTGAGCGATGGTTGTTAGCCTTCCTAACAAATTTTATATATATTTTCTGTGGAAAGTAGTGAAAAACTCTACTTTATCTGCTGACCAGGACACCGGTCACAAGTACTCAGGGCAATTCAGAGGTGGATGACGACAGATTAACACTTACCCGTTCATTTGAGACTACCGATTCACAAAGATTTCTTTTTTAAAAGTACACAATAGCGATTTTAATATCCTAACCATAATTTATTCAAATTTAAACAAAAGAAGAACCTTAAATAGAAACTACGGAATTAAATGTATATTCAGTTTGAAGATATTAATTATATTTATAACAATATAAAAACAATGTTTCAAGGTGCGATACGTTGGCTAGCATGCTGCGGCCGGGTTGGGCGCCTTCGATGGTCCCATGTGGACTGACGATATAGTGCACGAGGATTTCGGGAGCGAGAGTAAAACGGTTTCACATACCTTCGGCTGCGACGCGCCGGTCGCTCGTGGTCTGGTAGTGGTGTGGAGAATTGCCAATACTTATCTCCGAGTACAGCTTCGTATGCTGTGGGTGCTGCTGGGGCCACTGCGGTGATCGGTAATGGTTTTTTTTGAGCAAGCACTTTGTGGGTTCGGGATCGCGGGACCGTATGTTGATGAACGGTCGTGACGGACTCGGACGGACACTAGGTTTTCAGGGGGTATCACAGTGCACTATAGTATTGAGTGGATTTTTTATTAGAGGGAAAGGCGCACTTAACTATATCGGGCATACGCTACCGATAGGACCCACTAACGAGTTTCCATTATCACTTCCGGGTCACTATGGTACGTTTTCGGTCCCAGAGGACACCACTCCGCGACCATTCCCTCCATTCTGTCACACGCGTTCACGCACAAACAGTTAAGTCGTGATACACTTCACTTTTTGCCCGATGTAACGTTTATCAAACCCTTCTGGGCTGATCTTGTCCGAGTATCCGCGATTCCGAGTACTAGTGTCGACTCTATAGTAGAGTATATAACAAAATAGACCCGATCCATGTGCCGGGGGTCCTTTTATACCTCTCGCTCTCGCTAAATCCTCTCTCTTTCGCTCGCCTGATCTTCCGGAAACGGACATCTGAATTCGTTATCATCCGAACGCAACGATGATAGCAGTGTAAATCGATCATAACGACGATCGAACTAATCAATAATTGTAATACTATTTTAACCTAGCTAAAGAAATAACTAAATGACTGAGAGCGATGGTAACCTCCTATCTAGGCACCGAACGGGAAGTAAACATTTTGTTTATGGTTTAAGAATCCATGTCCATGAATATGTTGCCGTTTTTGATCTAAGATGGTATAACATATTTATTAATTGGTCGCATGCATCACCTACATCGACAAAATTGGTTTAAAGAATTGCCCCGTAAAAATTCGTTTGGTTTCGATTTATTCGGTGCTAATAATAATCGCTCTCAGGGCGTTAATCGATTATCTACGATATTGATATATTTTAATTACATTGGAAATGCGCCTGATCAAGCGATATGATCAGTTCTGCCCGATAGTTAGATAATCGTTTACCGTCAACTTCATTTTATAGCAAACTAGAAATGGTGAAAACAATATTTTGATGCAAAAATAACATGGTAGTAACTGTTGTTGTAAAAACTATTAGTCTCTAATGAACCATTGTAACATGCAGGTTACAATACTCCCTGGGTTGGGTGAAAAAAAATACAGACGTATTTTTTTTTAGTCAAATGCCTAGTTCCTCGGCTAGAAGGTCATCCGAACATCGCATTCATGGCACTGCACACCGATGTGCCGCAAAACGGATTAACACCAATTTCATGGACTCTACTCAGAGTACTGTGTCGAGATCTCAGGATTGCAGTCGCGTAGATTTCTGTTCCACTGTTTGAAATGGGAATCCACGCTCTATATTTTGTTTGAGAGCGTATATTTTTTTTTCTAATATACCTAGAAGCCAAAAGAGATAAATCCATTCACTGTCTTCTAAGGTAAATTACTTATATCTCATCTATCTTTTCCTATACTACTCTGTTCCTATACTAATCCGACAATCATACACACAATCATTCTATCTCGTACGTACCAGTTTGAGAACTGTACTCGCAATCATTCTATCCCATACGCACCAGTTTGAGGACGGTACTCACAATCATTCGATTCCGTACATACCAGTTTGAGGCCTCAATATTCAAATCACTTTCACTCTTTTTACATTCATATCTCACACACATTCTCATACGAATTTGCAATCTCTTATCTATTCCTATAACTAGCGCGCAAAGGTTTTACTACCCGAAAGTAACTATCGTATGATCGATCTCCGCGTCCGGAGGATACGATGATGATTTAAATGTCTGGTGTAACAACTACCATGACGGGAGCTCGGGTTTTAAATAGAGACAGCAAATACCGTCTTCGGCTAACTTGTAGGAAGACTGCAAAAGAAGCTGTAAAAACCGATTTCAGGAGAGTTTATCTATCATCAAGACCTACCTGTTCGTCTGACAAAAAAAGTAACTCTCTTATCAATTTTCCCCATGGGGTGGAAGTTTTATTTTCGCTCAAAGGAAACGTATCGAATTTCCCGCGTGAAATGGAGGGTTCTTTTCTTTTTTTGTAATTATTTATATTAGAAGGTGCATGAATATGCATTATCGAATAGATTATCACTGTGTGAAGTGATTGATATACCATTAATTAATAATTTTGTGTGTTTGCTTTTTTTTTTATCCTGGCTTAAGGTGGGCGGCTGGCCATATCCCTAAAGATTTACCATCTAAGGACACTAGGTCGTAAGAGGACGATCCTAGTTTGGCCTTGACCCTGCAGGGCAGATATTACGGGCCATATTTTGCTGAATAATTCTCGACCGCGCTAGATAGGCGCATATTACTTCGATACACGTGTTGACCAGGCTGAAAAGCTTTAGAGAAATTACGATGCCGAAGATTATACTGCTTACGGCAGGCTTCATTCGCTTTGGCAAGATTTTGCTTTACTTGCTCGTACAACTTTGGGAAGAATTTTTTTCGAGTTTCTTCTTTTTCTTCTTCATTTAGGCTAGGATCAGTTCGCCGTTGTAGCTTATGATCGGAGCCCTGGAGAAACATTTCATGACCGTGAGTTGCGTAAAACGGGGTGTGACCCGGGGAGCTGTGAAAGCTGGTGTTTAGAATATACTCTACCTCCGATAGCTTGGTGTCCCACAGACGTTGATCCTCTTTTATATAGGTTCTTATAGCAGCATTTATTGTTCTATTGGTCCGCTCTACGGGGTTGGCTTGGGAATGGTAGCGCGAATTCAACCAATGCACTATTCCGAAGCGTTCCAAAAGACTTTTAAAATCTCTCGAAAGGAAACTAGCTCCATTGTCAGTGATAATTATTTCTGGGGTAGAGTTTTTAAAAAACCACAGATCACGTAAAGTTGCACATAAATGAGAGCTTTCGATTCGTTTCACCGGGTGTAAAAGTGTCCATTTACTAAAAAGGTCGCTTACGACTAGGATGTGTTGGTTTCCTTTCTTGCTACGGGGAAGGGGTCCGATAAAATCGGCCGCGATTATTTGCCATGGATGATCGGCCACTCTCATTTCCCCCATTTTGGGAACTACCGGAACACAGGCTGCTTTAACCTCCTTACATATTCCACATTTCTGAACATGTTGGCGCACTTGTTTCGCCATTCCTGGCCAGTAATAGCGTTGTTTAATCCTAGCAATGGTTCTATCAAACCCTAGATGCATTGCCTCGTCATGGTTAGACTGAATAATCTTAAATCGATCATCGGTGGGGGGAACTATCTTCCACTCATAGCGAGTATCATAAAAACCATCCGAGGCAGACACGAATTTGAACAATTGATCGTCTATTACTCGGAAATCAATGAAATCATCAGGATTGTCTCTCACTCTTTGCTTCATGGACAGATACCACGAGGAACCAGGGTGTTGAGATAGCACCGCCACACTGCGCGACAATGCGTCCGCTACTACGTTCTCCTTACCCTTACGGTGAACAATCTTCATATCATATTGCTGTAAATTTAAACTCCATCTACTGCAGCGTGACCCTACTTTCCAAGAGGTGGTGAGTATATGGGTAAGAGCAGATGAATCTGTGACAAGAGTAAACGGGCTACATTCAATATACCCCCGAAAGGCTTGGATTGACAGCTGCGTTTGGTAGTTGCGTTGAGGAGTAGTGAGTTTTTTGGAAAAATAAGCAATAACTCTCTCTTGGTCATCCTGTATTTGAGTCAGAATGCCTGCTACGGCCACGTCCGAAGCATCCGTTTGCACTACAAACTCCGCTTCGAAATTAGGGCTACATAATACGGGGGTGGTAATTAATCGCTCTTTGATATTCTGGAAGGCAGTCTCGGCCTCGGGTGACCATTTAACAATTTTACTTTTAGTTTTGAGCATTTCAGTTAAAGGAGACACAATTCCGCTAAAATCCGGTATAAACCGGCGATAATAATTCGCCATTCCTAAAAACCTGCGGAGTTTAGTGATGGTCGTCGGTTTTTCGTACTCTACGATCGGTTGCACTTTCTCGGGGTTCGGTCTTAAGCCGTCTGTTGAAAGAAGATATCCCAAAAAAGGCAACTCAGAAACACCAAAACGGGATTTTTCCAGATTGATGGCCAGGTTTGCGTGCCGAAGGCGTTTTGAGACTTCGGACAACAGTCGTATATGATCTTCAAACGTTTCGCTCACCACGACTATATCGTCGAGGTAGACAAAAACGTAAGGTTCCAGTTCACCGTATCCCAAGACGCGGTCTATCAGTCTTGACAGTGTCGCAGGGCTGTTGATGAGTCCGAAAGGAAGTCGGGTGAACTGGAACAGACCTTTGCCTTGTACGCAGAAAGCTGTATACTTTCGAGAATGGATATCCAAAGGTATTTGGAGGAAGGCTTCCGATAAGTCTATCGTTGACAGGTATTTGGCCTTGGGTAATTGGCTTAAAATTCTTCCCGGGTGCTGCAAAGGGTAGGAGTCTCTCATCGTTCTCTCATTAATCCGTCGAGCGTCTAGACATAACCTAACCTTACCATTTGGTTTCACGATCGGAACCACATTGGAGGCCCAATCCGAGTTTGTACGCTCGATGATGTTCAGAGCTAACATTCTTTCGAGTTCCTCGGCCACCATTCCCTGAACGCGAGGTGACATGACGTACGGAAATTGGCGTATGGCTGCTTTATTTTTCCATTCGTCTTTTATGACAATGGAGTGACTTATCAGAGGTGTTACTGAAAGGTGACCACTCTCAGCCACTTTGAAGGTTTGTTTTAGCTGCTCAATTCTGCTCGCCTCTTTACCGGAGAGTGTTGAAATCGGGACGAGTGTAATTGATTTTAATTCTTCCGCAAGACAGGTATATTGTACTACTGGAGCAATATTGAACGTGTGCCAGAAATCCATCCCCAATAAACATTCGACACTAAGCTTGGGAACTACTAAAGTTGGTATTATTTTTGTTTGACCATTAAACGTGAAAGGCACAAAAACCTGTCCTCGTATCTCAAGAGTCTCGTCACTGGCGGTCTTTAGCACAATGGGTCGATCTAGCGGTCGAATGCGATTGGATTTAATCTTAGTATATAAATGAGAATTGATCATAGTAGATTGGCTTCCACTGTCTAGCAAGGCTCTAACAGTGAACCCGTAAAGTTTTAGATGGGCATAAGGTCGATTGTCGTCGTTATCAGACAAAGTTATCTGATTAGTCTCGATGAGAGGGGAATACATGCCTTCTGTTGCCGTCTCCCACATGGAATCAAGTTCTAAACTTTGGTGCGCTGTGGGGTATTCGACGAATCGCGACTTGCATCCGTCTGAATCCCGTTTTTTTTGCAATAGGGGCAATTTATGGATTCAAATCCCTTAAAACCACAAATAAGACACCATACCTTTCTTGGTTCTCTACACTCGTCATATCGATGAGAAGGGCTGCCACAATTGTAACAAGTATTAAGATCAGGTGGCCTGTGGGCTTCGACTAGACGATCGAGGGTCGATGCCGAATAGGGCTGTCCCCGAGAGGTATTGTTATTCAACTTCCCAGGGAATCTACTAGGAGGTTGTCTGGATGGACCCGCTAATGTTTCATTTGAAGGGTTTCGATTAGGCTGTGCTCTCGCGAACGGCGGCGGTCTGGGCTGATTGTGCCTATTCGAGTTGTTATGGATTATTGGAAGATTTTCAGAACGGTTCTTAGCTGATTTATCAGATATGTTATCCTGTTCTGTAATAATGTTGGCCGATTTTTCATTGCCAAACATTTTATTGTAAAGTGAAAAATTATTTGCATCAACTCGTCTACCGGCTGCTAACAGCGACGGAAGATCGTAAATAGGTATGAAAGTTAATTGCCGACGATAGTCAGATCGCATATTTTGATTAACAATTTTCATTTTTTCATTTGCGGGAATTTGAACGGTCATTGAACGGAATAATTTCTCTAGATCGTAATAATAGGACTGAAACGACTCGTTACGTTGTTGTTTGCGTAGATATATTTTGACTTTTATCATATTGTCTAAATCGGGGTGTACGAAAGCATTTCGTAGTTCGAGGACTAAATGATCCCAATTATATAAGCGACCAGTGGATCTCATAGAATGGTACCAGTTCAAGGCTGGTCCGCTAAATAAATGTAAGGCTGAGTCGAAAAGTTCTGCCTCGTTAACGCGTTCGGAAAGTGCCAGGTTTTTCACTTTGAAGAGAAACTCGTTCAGATTTAAACCCTGATCTTCTCCAGTGTATTTATCTATTGCCCATCTGGAGACAGGAAGAGTATGATGTTGTGGAACTGAAGGTGTGTTGAAGTATCTATTCGCAGCTTGTCGCGTGCAAAAAGGATCATAATTTGGAATGAAAGATGGTGGCAGTGAAGGACCTGGTATAAAAGCAGAAGAATGTGTAAACGGTTGGCCAGGTATGAAAGCTGAAGATGTTATGATAGGGTTACCCACTGAATATGTTTGGGTGGTACATGGATTAAACCGAAAGTCAAACACGGATGGCTGTACTGACACTGCTGGTACAGGATTGGTGAAAATTGTGGACGAACCTGTTGAAACTGAAGGAACCGTGTAGTTAAACGTAGGTAAATACGGTACAGGGTTGTATGTTTCTGTGATCGTATGGCGTGTATTAAGATATGGTTTAGATTGCCCACTATCGGTTGTGGTTTTAGAAAATAAGTTCGCATTGAATCGTGTATTCTGACTGTAACTAGTAGAAGGAATATAACTATTAGTTAAATTATCTGTTTGAATTTGTTGATCCCAAGTTTCACTAATTCGCAAGGAAGTTTGTAATTGCTTTTCAAGATTAGTTTTCTCTGCTCTGAGATGGTTTTCTGAATCCTCTGCGCGTTTACGTCTTTCTAATTCGTTAACTAGGGTGGCCCTATTTACTAGAATAAATTCTTTATCGTTCGACTCTCTTTGTAGTAGTTCTTCTAATGTAGGTAAAATGGGTTCTGGTGATTCTTCTTCCACCGGATCCAAATCTTCAGTTGGAAATTTAACATGTTTGTAAAAATAATAATACAGATGATCAACGGTGATACTGAAAATTGTATCTAAATCATCTTTCAAATTGCTTGGTACATAATTTAGCAATAGTTTAGCTCTCTCACCCAAATGTAACAAACGGTCCTTGCATGCCGTTAAATTATCTCCCTTTCTCCTGAGGACTGATTCAATTTCCTCAAGCTTCTCTCTGCAAATTTTCACTTGTGCGACGGGATCGGAATTAAAAGTTTTTACTGGTAATGTCTGTTCATTACGTTCACTACGCAGTATAGCCCGTAAACATCTACGCAACTGTTGTCTGTCACCTTCTAATACAATGTTTCGAACTGTTAGCTCAAACAATAATTCTTCCTCTGTTAATAGGTCTACTCTTAAGTCATAGTACCATGTTGTAAAAGCTTCATCCCTATTCATAGACTCTGGAAAGCTATTATATGAATCCATCGTGAATTTATTATCACTCTATATCACGCTATATCTATATCAAAACGGACCAACACAATCAAACTCTCATTTCAGCGAAAACTAAGTCAAACCAATGAATGTTCTCTGCTAAATCAAATCGACTTGTTCCATGAATAGAGTCCAATTCCATCAAGTGTTTCACCGGCTCGACATGCACAACTATATACAATACGGGAATGCAAATGAATCGAACAAATATCATTTAAGAAACCAAAGCAGACAATTCGCGATAAATTAATTGTTAATTTGTCGTTCCTCCCCTTCACAAATGAGAAAAATATTTTACTCTGAAATATTTTTTTTTCTTTTACGTTGGGCGCCAATTGTTAGTCTTTAAACAAATTTATATATATTTTCTGTGGAAAGTAGTGAAAAACTCTACTTTATCTGCTGACCAGGACACCGGTCACAAGTACTCAGGGCAATTCAGAGGTGGATGACGACAGATTAACACTTACCCGTTCATTTGAGACTACCGATTCACAAAGATTTCTTTTTTAAAAGTACACAATAGCGATTTTAATATCCTAACCATAATTTATTCAAATTTAAACAAAAGAAGAACTTTAAATAGAAACTACGGAATTAAATGTATATTCAGTTTGAAGATATTAATTATATTTATAACAATATAAAAACAATGTTTCAAGGTGCGATACGTTGGCTAGCATGCTGCGGCCGGGTTGGGCGCCTTCGATGGTCCCATGTGGACTGACGATATAGTGCACGAGGATTTCGGGAGCGAGAGTAAAACGGTTTCACATACCTTCGGCTGCGACGCGCCGGTCGCTCGTGGTCTGGTAGTGGTGTGGAGAATTGCCAATACTTATCTCCGAGTACAGCTTCGTATGCTGTGGGTGCTGCTGGGGCCACTGCGGTGATCGGTAATGGTTTTTTTTTGAGCAAGCACTTTGTGGGTTCGGGATCGCGGGACCGTATGTTGATGAACGGTCGTGACGGACTCGGACGGACACTAGGTTTTCAGGGGGTATCACAGTGCACTATAGTATTGAGTGGGTTTTTTATTAGAGGGAAAGACGCACTTAACTATATCGGGCATACGCTACCGATAGGACCCTCTAACGAGTTTCCATTATCACTTCCGGGTCACTATGGTACGTTTTCGGTCCCAGAGGACACCACTCCGCGACCATTCCCTCCATTCTGTCACACGCGTTCACGCACAAACAGTTAAGTCGTGATACACTTCACTTTTTGCCCGATGTAACGTTTATCAAACCCTTCTGGGCTGATCTTGTCCGAGTATCCGCGATTCCGAGTACTAGTGTCGACTCTATAGTAGAGTATATAACAAAATAGACCCGATCCATGTGCCGGGGGTCCTTTTATACCTCTCGCTCTCGCTAAATCCTCTCTCTTTCGCTCGCCTGATCTTCCGGAAACGGACATCTGAATTCGTTATCATCCGAACGCAACGATGATAGCAGTGTAAATCGATCATAACGACGATCGAACTAATCAATAATTGTAATACTATTTTAACCTAGCTAAAGAAATAACTAAATGACTGAGAGCGATGGTAACCTCCTATCTAGGTGCCGAACGGGAAGTAAACATTTTGTTTATGGTTTAAGAATCCATGTCCATGAATATGTTGCCGTTTTTGATCTAAGATGGTATAACATATTTATTAATTGGTCGCATGCATCACCTACATCGACAAAATTGGTTTAAAGAATTGCCCCGTAAAAATTCGTTTGGTTTCGATTTATTCGGTGCTAATAATAATCGCTCTCAGGGCGTTAATCGATTATCTACGATATTGATATATTTTAATTACATTGGAAATGCGCCTGATCAAGCGATATGATCAGTTCTGCCCGATAGTTAGATAATCGTTTACCGTCCGATTTTATAGCAAACGATACCGACTTCATTTTATAGCAAACTAGAAATGGTGAAAACAATATTTTGATGCAAAAATAACATGGTAGTAACTGTTGTTGTAAAAACTATTAGTCTCTAATGAACCATTGTAACATGCAGGTTACATGGTAATGCGTTTGTTTTTCTGATCAAAATTCAGCAGTTTTGGAACGAATTTTGCTGCCACTCGTTTCATGCCCAAAACATTTGAAAATATATGATGGCATGAGCCAACTGATATGCCAACTTCATCAGCAACTTCACTATTAGAGAATATATATATATATATATATATATATATATATATATATATATATATATATATATATATATATATATATATATATATATATATATATATATATATATATATATATATATATATATATATATATATATATATATATATATATATATATATATATATATATATATATATATATATGTAATTGTGAAAAATTGCAAAAAAAAACTCATTTTTTCAGTGCTATTTTTAATAAGACTCGGAAAATCCTCCGAATTTTCCGGCCATTTTCACCCTGTAGATAAATAAAAGTATTTCAAAGGTCTGTATGTTTTTGGTTTTGTCAAATTTTTCAAAATTTCCATCGAAAATTTCCTAAAACCACCCGCGCGCATGGTACTTGGACGATGGCCTTAAGTTAAACCGTTTGAAGGCATCTTTTTCTTTTTTACTCATATTAGGCAAAATTTATTAATTTCTTTAATTTACTCGCCCCTCCGTGCACTTTTGCTGATCACAACAGAAATGTAGGCATTTTTTTCGACCTTCAAGTAATAAGATTCTCAAATAATTTAGCGCAGCATTTTTGAAGAGCATTCACGTTCTTTGGCCTGTAATATAAAAATAAAATAATACTTACAATAATAATAATAATAATAATAATAATCATAATAATAATAATAATAATAATAATAATAATAATAATAATAATAATAATAATAATAATAATAATAATAATAATAATAATAATAATAATAATAATAATAATAATTATTATTATTATTATTATTATTATAATTATTATTATGAATATAATACTAATAATAATAATGGACAAATGGCAAAATTTTATAAAGAATTCTGCTATAATCATTCTAAATATCGATTATTCAGCGCGGATTCAAGCTAATCACAAAATGGAAAATTATTGGAATATATCAAGAACTTCATCTCCACTCTCAGTAATATTATCACTAGCACTTCATAATTAAATAAAGTATTAAATAATCTGGCACGAATTTAAAATGTAGGAAAACCAACAATGATAATAACAATATCTTAATATTGTTATGATTATTATTGTTGGTATTATTATTAGTATTATTATTTCATTAATCTTATAATTTTCTTGAAAAACAGATAGCATCAGAAGTTTGTTCAAGATAAGTAAACAAACCGCTATAATCAATAATTATATTTAAAAAAATATGCCAGAAATCATAGAAAGATTTAGCAAAAACATACCATTCGGTTTTCAATCAAAACGATATCCATACTAGTATAAAGATGTGTTCTACATCAACACTGCGCAAACTTTTCAACTTCCGTTTTAATGCTTTTGTTAGGAAATGGAGAAAATTCAATTAATTCTTAATGATGATCTGTGGAACTGAAAAGTGCCTCGAATTGTCACGATTAATAGGATCTGCTTTTAAACAGGACTGTGATGGCTCTTGATGTGCACACTCGGTTAACTCGTCCGAAATTCGATTAGGAATTCATTGATTTCCAATTGGATTCCAAAGAAGATGAAACATTTCATTTCGGGCAGAATCAATTGGTGCATTTGGAATTTACAATGAAATCTGGCTCTATTTTCGGATAATTTAACTGATTAGCGTTTCCATGACGACTGACGACTTCCACTGGCAGGCTTTTGTAGTGTGCCCAGCGGCGACTGCGACTTCTTTGGCACAATTTTGCTATTTGGTGCTCGCTTCATTCTAAAAGCGTGAGGTCTTCTATGTTTCTTTCCCGTATGTCTCGCTTCGGCAAGCTTTGCTCAGAAAATGAAGCGAAAAAGTTTTTTTTTGCATAAATATCTGTTTATTAATCTTATTTTTGTGTATTACATCAACATTTTACAGTACAAGTGTTTTAACCCTTTGGCCTTTCATCTTTGTTGTTCATACGATTCGTTATTAATAATAGGTGTTTTAGTTAATCTTGTTTTACATACTAATGTTTAATCATAATATGTATTTTAATTATTAATAAAATATCTACCTACTTATAACTATCCCTAACCTAATACGTACAAATTTTGAATTATTTGTATTTCAGAGATTGAGCACCTCTCTTCAAATTTCGGGCAGTATTTTTCGAATTTTTGTTCTAGTATATCCAGGGAGGCCATCTCATGTACTTCACTAGTCCTTGTCCAAGGGGGTAGATTTATAATCATCTTTAAGGTCTTACTTTGAATGCGCTGAAGCCTAAGTTTGTGCGTTCGTGCACAGCCCCGCCAAACAGGGACTGCGTATTCAATTGCGGGGTAGATGATTTGTTTATAGACAACCATCTGATTCTTCAGGCATTTAGATGTTCTACAAATCAGCGGATACAGAGACCTAATGAGTATGCTGCATTTTTGAACGATTTTGTCAACATGATGTTACCTGAATATCAGATGTCTGTCAAAGGTGAGTCCTAGATAGATAACTTCGTCGGAACATTGGATGACCTCATCACCGAATCGTATTCGGCATTCGTCTGATGGAACAAGTTTTGGAGATTTTGAATGTGGAAACAAGATGAGCTGAGTTTTTGTTGCATTGATCACAATTTTCCAATTTTCCTTTGTAAAGAATGGCAGTATCATCAGCAAATTGTGACAGAACACCACAATCCGGAAGAGGTGGGATGTCTGATGTAAAAATGTTATATAGAATGGGACCTAGGGTACTTCCTTGGGGTACACCAGCAGGAATAGTAAATCTGTCTAAAAGTGCATTATTCAGAGAAACCTGGAATGCTCTAGCTGCAAGATAATTTATGATCTTTTTAATACGATACATGGGAAAATCATACCGATGCAGTTTAAACACCAGGCCATCGTGCCACACATTATCGAATGCCTTTCAAATATCCAATATTGCCATGGCAGTCGTTTTGGACACTGATTTGTTTTGCTGGATGACGTTGTTTACCCTTGTGAGTTGGTGGATGGTGGATCTTCCTTTCCGGAACCCAAACTGTTCTTCTATGTAATATATCCTGTGTTTGTGCCGCCGAGCCATCTTGGCTTCGGTTATGTGGCTGCGCCACATCAGTTATACAGAAGACATTACGTGCATGAGATATGACCGTTTCGGCTAAATGACCCTTTCGGCGAAATGATTCTTTCGGCGAAACGACTTTCGGCGAAATGGTATTCGGCGATATGAACCGCTCCCGGAAAGAAGATAGGGCCGCATCGATTTTTATCGGGAAATCAAGTGGGAAATCGATATTAATAAGTTGGTCGGCGATTTGTTGAAATTGGACCCAGCCGGTGCGATAATAGTTCTTCCGAGGTTGAATAGACACTGTTTCTGGTGAAGATCCCAACGTCAATATTACTGGAAAGTGGTCGGAAGAGAGCTCGTTGAAGACAACCAGAGAGCTGTCTATGGCGATGTTGCTGATGAATATATCCAAAATGGAATGAACTCCCGATCTGGAAAGTTGCGTTGGTTGATCCGGAGCGAGGATGTTGTGTTTTCCAGCTTCGTAATCTTCGGCAAGTACGAATCCGTTTCGATTCTGTCTTTTGTTTCCCCACAGCTCATGCCGTGCATTCAGGTCCCCAGTAATGATGAATTTGTTCTGTCGTCGAGTGAGCATAGCTAGATCTCGCTTCAATGATACACACGTACCATCGCGAAGATTGGTTTGTTTGGGGCAGTCCGTTGCAATGATGATGATGGGTCCCATCGTCGTTGTAATCTCAATTCCGATGGCTTCTATAAGTTGCAATTTAAAGGCTGACAAAAGCCTGTGCTGAATGGATCGTTTAATGGCAACGGCAACTCCCCCTCCTCTGGTTGTTGTCATGTCAAGCCTGTGAATCCTGTAATTAGAAATAAAAATAGAAATTTCAGGTTTAAGATGAGTTTTAGTTAAAATAGCAATATCGGCATTCTTGTCTTGAAGAAAATTGTATAATTCAGCAGTTTTGCTCCTGAGTGAGCAAGCATTACAATTTACTACAACCAACTCATTATATTGCATATTCGATGATGAATTTACCTAAGGCGTTGATTTGATCTAGCCGTGTTCTGCAGTTTCGTAGTTTTGTTGTTATTTTTTTATAAAATGACGAGTTGTTCAGCAGGGAATAAGTCACCAGAGTCATCCTTTGCTTGTGGTTGATTTTTGCCCCACCCAGGAGGAGGAAGAATCTTTTTGTGATCCAGCGGTTGAATATTATGGATTGCTGTGAGGAAGTGGCGACAAATTTGGAATATCCCTCTTCGTGAGAGCCGAGGGAAATTAATTTTGTCCTTCTGTGGAACATTCTTGCGTGTTGATTGTTTACGGGCCGCTTGTCGAATTTTTGTGAACTCAGCACGTTTGGGACACGATTTGCTAGTAGATGGATGGTTGCCATCACAGTTCACACATTCTACAGTTTACCTGTACATCACTTAGCTTCAGACGCTTAGCATCCTTTGGATCCTTCTCGGATCTATGGCGCGTTTTACCCATAGCTTAGGTAGGTAGACAGCTGCGAATAAAAGATAAAACAAAACCGAAATTAGTCGTAGTAGGCTATTCGTCTATCTACATCGAGTGTTAGATGACGAATGAAGTGAAAAAGTGTTCATAATCATCTTTTATATCGATGCAGCCTCAGATATTTTGTTCTCGTATTCAGAACGCGTTCTGATTCGCTGGTGCTAACATGGGTCAAATCAGACTGGTTTTTCAATAATGTTCTATTGAAACATTTCAATGTTGTTGCAACAGTATATGCCGATGATTTGAAATTATATCTTGTAGTTCGCTGTATTGACGATTGCATCCGGCTTCAAAAACTTCTTGATACTTTTGTAGCCTGGGCTGACATTATACATCTCGATTCGAGTTGCTGGAAACGATTATTTTTGAAATCGAAACGTATTCGAAAACTCATAGTCGATAGTATGTTAATAAGGCTTTCGACCATTTCTTATCGAGTTCAGTCGTTTACGATCTCGATTGTTTTGGTTCCATAATGCCAAAACTTCTCGATAATCTAATACTTCTTCGAGTGAAGTCGAACATAGCTCGATGATCGACGTCGAATCGAGAACCATAATACGAAACATGGTCGATAAAATTTTAGTCGAATCGAGATACATAATGCCACCCCTGGTGTCGTAGTTTGGTTGATTGTCAGTATTTCAAAATGCCAAGTCATAACGTTTCACCGAATACTGAACATAATTCGATTCGATTATGACATTGGTGGACAAACGCTCCAGAGAGTTGATCATGTTAATGACCTTGGTGTTTTGTTAGATGCCAAACTTACCTTCAATCTGCATCGTTCATCTATAATTTCAAAAGTGACACGGCAACTTGTTTTTATTGCAAAGGTCGGGCGGGACTTCAAAGATCCGCATTGCTTGAAGGCGTTATATTGCTCTTTGGTTTGTCCAATACTGCAAAATGCTAGCCTAATTTGGAGTCCTTATCAACTTACATGGAACTTACGCATTGAGCGTGTTCAGAAACGATTTGCTCGTCTTGCTCTAAAAAACCTTCCCTGGCGGAACCCACTTGAGCTTCCACCGTTCCCCAATCGCTGTCGACTGATCGGACTCGACTCATTGGAACGACGCAGGAAAATTCAGCAAGCTACTTACGTGACAAAACTGATCAACTGGGATATCGACTCACCGAAGATTTTGTCTCAACTCGATTTTCGTGCTTCACAACGATCACTGCGCTCTACCAGTTTACTTCAGCCGAGATTTTATCGAACGACGTTCGGGTATTACGAACCGATAACATCATGCTTGAGGACATTTGGCGTTGTTGAACATCTTTTTGAATTTGATGAACCATCGCACAAATTCGCGCAGAAAGTACAGCGATCTACAATTTTATGACTTGACTAATACATATTCATTAAGACCTATTTATTGTCAGATGAATAAATTTAATAATAAGTAAATAAATGAATAAATAGATAAATGAATAAATAAATAAATAAATAAATAAATAAATAAATAAAAAAAAATAAATACATATATGAATAAATAAATAAATAAATAAATACATGTTCAAGTTGTAAAATTTCGAATCTACTAGTAGTTAGATTATATAAATCGTTCTACAGATCACTGCGCTATGAGCTAAATTCGAGAAAGGCAAATACGCGTCATGAGTTTTTTGGCACTCGTTGATACCAAACATTTTAGAAAAGTTTTATTTTGAATTATTTGAGATTATCCCGATCAACATATCGTATCTGAACTATTTCTCTTTTGTCGTGAATACGGCTTACTTTACTATGGGGCGCCTTTTCAAAATTAGCCATATGGAAGAATGCGCAGAGCTTAATCGTGAATATCTCGACTTGTATTAATGGCAGCAACATAATTCTTTCACTATTTCATCAAAAATATGATCTGGAATTTAAGATAATATTTAGAACAGTGTGAGATAACCACAAACAACTCATAAATTAGGTTTTCTGAAAATTTGAATACAACAAGGAAAACTCTTTACTTTCGATTGGGGTTTTCGCGCAAAGACGACGATTTGGAGGTAGTCAAGCACATATCTTCAACTGAACGTTATAAAAAAAGAAGCGTGGTCGAAAATCGATCATTTCTTCTTGTGCGTTGGATGGAAGCAGGCGTCGGGGCGAGAAGACGCATCCAAATAGCAGCATCGGAGAGCGCATCTTCTGCGTGGTTAAAAACCTCAAACGCTCAGGTCGTAGTTCTATTCGTCATCTTACACTCGATGTGGATAGATTTTGTTTATCTTTTATTCGCAGCTGTCTACCTACCCAAGCTATGGGTAAAACGCGGTTGATGTCGAAGAGGAAAAAATTCCGCCTTTCTAGATGAAGGGCTTCTCACCAACTCTACGCTCGAATTTCAACACGCTGATCAGCAAAGGACTACAGGCAACAATCTGTTTATGTACTAAAGGCTACAAAATAATTGTTCCGGCTTTGAACCACTACAAAGCAGTGGAATGTTACCTGAAGCAGACAAAAGCGAAATACTTCACACACGATATTGCCGCCAACAAACCTATGAAGGTTGTACTTCGAGGACTACCCGACATGATGGAAGCCGAACTAAAGCAGGCACTGTCTGAGGCTGGACGTTATTTCATATAATCATCGAATGACAAAAGTATAAACCGGTACATCAGGATTTCACACATTGCACGAACTGTTTTAACTACGGCCATGGAGCGAGGAATTGCCACATGAAAAGTCGGTGCGGGAAATGTGCCGAATCACACAATACCAACGATTGCCTACTAGATGACATCGCTGTAAAATGTGTGAACTGTGATGGCGACCATCCATCTACTAGCAAATCATGTCCCAAACGTGCTGAGTTCACAAAAATTCGACAACAGGCGTCCCGTAAACAACCAACGCGCTAGAATATTCCACAGAAGGATGAAATTAATTTCCCACGGCTCCCACCGAAGAGGGATATTCCAAATTTGCCGCCACTTCCTCACAGCAATCCAAATGATTCAGCCGCTGGATCACAAAAAGATTTTTCCTCCAAAATCCCTCCTGGATGGGGCAATAATCAACCACAAGCAAAGGATGACTCTGGTGACTTATTCTCTGCTGAGCAACTGATCGTCATTTTTGAAACAATGACAACAAAACTACGAAACTGCAGAACGCGCTTAGATCAAATAAACTCCTTAGGCAAATTCATCATCGAATATGCAATATAATGAGTTGGTTGTAGTAAATTGCAATGCTTGCTCACTCAGGAGCAAAACTGCTGAATTATCCGACCTTCTTCAAGAGAAGAATGCCGATATTGCTATTTTAACTGAAACTCATCTTAAATCTGAAATTTATATTTTTATTTCCAATTAAAGGATTCACAGGCTCGACAGGATAACTACCAGATTGGGGGAGTTGCCATTGCCATTAAACGATCCATCCAGCACAGGCTTTTGTCAGCCTTTAAATTGCAACTTATAAAGCCATCGAAATTTCCATTTTGGATATATTCATCAGCATCATCGCCATAAACAGCTCTCCGGTTGTCTTCAACGAGCTGTCTTCCGACCACTTTCCAGTAACATTGTGTTTGGGCTCTTCACCAGAAACAGTGTCTATTCAACCTCGGAAGGACTATTATCGCACCGACTGGGTCCAATTTCAACAAATCGCCGACCAACTTATTAATATCGATTTGCCACTTGATTCCCCGATGGAAATCGCTGCGGCCCTATCTTCCTTCCAGCATTCAATCACAGTCGCTCGTGATAGGACGGTTTCAGTACAACATATGCCGAGTTCCTCTCTTCAAATTGACAGTATCACCAAGAAACTCATCCGACTTCGAAATATCTACCGGAGGCAGTGTCAACGAGCTGGGATCCTAGATAAGAATACCTCTTATAACAACTTAACTAGGATAATACAGGAAAGGATATCTGAGCTTCGCAACAGGAACTTCCAGCAAAAGCTTCGAGAAATTCTCCCACATTCAAAGCCCTTCTGGTCCTTAAGAAAAAACCGAAGCCTATTCCTCCTCTGATGTCACCCCAGGACGCAGCTAAAGGAATACCTTTAATCACACCAGTAGAGAAGGCAAATGCGTTAGGCCAGCAGTTTGTGTGTTCTAACAGTTTAGGACTCAACATTGTTAGTCCACACGAAAGAGCCGTTGCTGATAGCGTAGCTGAGGTTGACCAATCAGACAGCTTGGTTCCTATGGAAAGTAGAGTCACTGCGAATGAGCTGATGGCTATTGCGAAAAAATTCAAAAATATGAAGGCCCCCGGTTTCGACAACACATTCAACATTGAGCTGAAACATTTGACTGCTCATTTGTTTTCTTAGCTAAAATCTTTAACAGGTGCTGGGAGCTTGGTTACTTCCCTTCAATGTGGAAGTTAGCTAAAGTTATCCCAGTTTTGAAACCGGGGAAAGATCCTTCCTTTTCCAAGAGCTATCGACCCATCAGCTTACTCTTTGCCCTATCTATCCTATCCCCATTCATTTTTACATCAGACATCCCATTTCTTCCTGGTAGTGGTGTTCTGTCCCAATTTGCTGATGATACTGCCATTCTTTACAAAGGTCGTGTCATTAATGCTCTGAAGAATAAACTACAGACAGGTCTGGACGCTCTAACTGAATATTTTACAAGCTGGAAAATTGTCATAAATGCAGCAAAAACTCAGGTCATTTTGGTTCCACATTCAAGATCTCAAAACCTATATCACCAGACGGATGCCAAATACAATTCGGTGATGTGGTCATCCAATGGTCCGACGAAGTTATCTATCAAGGATTCACCTTTGATAGACATCTGATATTCAGGTCACATGTTGACAAAATCGTTCAAAAATGCAGTATACTCATTAGGTCTCTGTATCCGCTGATTTGTAGAACATCTAAACTGTGCCTGAAGAATCAGATGGCTGTCTATAAACAAATCATCTACCTCGCAATTGAATACGCAGTCCCTGTTTGGCGGGGCTGTGCACGAACGCACAAACTTAGGCTTCAGCGCATTCAAAGTAAGACCTTAAAGATGATTATAAATCTACCCCCTTGGACAAGGACTAGTGAAGTACATGAGATGACCTCCCTGGATATACTAGAACAAAAATTCGAAAAATACTGCACGAAATTTGAAGAGGGGTGCTCAATCTCTGTAATACAAATAATTCAAAATTTGTACGTATTAGGTTAGGGATAGTTATAAGTAGGTAGATATTTTATTAATAACTAGCTGACCCGTCGAACTTCGTCTCGCCTAAAAATTATTTGCTCGAATTTATGTTTTCAAACAGCAGAATTGTCAAACGACTAAGTGGTTAACATTTCTCTCCATTATTTTTCTGAATACTATCACCAACTGAGAAATATCATCAAAAATTAATGTGAAAATGTGAAATACTCCTAATAAGCAAATTCACAGATTGTCATCTCATTCTTTAAGTCAATGCACTGAACAGAGTTCCCTTTCTAAGGGCTTCGACATAAACGATATAAGGTGCCACGTTTTCTCTTCACGAAGTTCGTAAATGAAGATTTGGCTTATGAAGCATACAAAGTATTTTAAGAAATTACTCATACTTGAATGTTCACCCGATGCAGCAGAACAAACTTCGAAGCGGTCTCTTGTACAGCTTTTAAGCAGCGAGAAAGTTTTCCCAGAAATTTTTCTGTGCGTTCAAGTTGCCAAAAAGTGCCACACGTACTCTATAGCTCTAATAAAGTGGATATTTTTCAAGTACTGTGAAACTTTTGGTTTCTTGGAGAGACGACGCTTAAATTTTAATTGGATAATTATCATTCCAATTCGAACATTCTTCACAGAATATGAAATATAAAAATGCAGTCTCAATTCATTATGGTAATCATCTTGAACATTGTTGTAATTACCACTTATTATGTGCGTTTAGTGTAATCTAACTCATTCTATGGCAAAATGCAAGGAATGTCTCTTAGTTTGACCTTAGCACTTCTACTGCACGATCCTTTTGTTGATTCATTCAAAAATTTTCTAATTTGTTAAACTCACGCTCACAATGACCAATATTATTCATCTGACTCCATTACACAGAATCCATTAACTGGTGAACAATATCAGAACTTTTTCTCCTGCCTACATCGGTATATCTAGAACAGTCATATACATTCCGCCAATCATTTATGTCGTTTTCGTTTGTTTCTGAACCTAACCCAGTTTCCACCCTAACTGCTGTCAAACCGTTTGTTTGAAGCTAATTTCGAACCTAGTTTCAACATTGTTGAGCTGAAAATCGAATCTTTTTCAAACATATTTTGTGAATTTACATTTATTTTCATGCAAATATTTGGAGCAGGCAATTAAACATAGACTTACTTTACAATGCTGTACGTTTCAATATAATTCAATCGTAAAGCTAAGCGTTAATTGAAAGATACAGTTCTATTCATTGAAATTTCAATGCAATCCAGTTTAGTTTAACAACGATGATGGTTTTTAATCAAACTTTCGATTCAACCCATGTCTATTCCATGTTGCTATTGATTTGCATGTCGTGTAAATTACATTATATTTTTCTGTGAGGTTTGCTCAGATCCCATACACTAAATGCGAAACCAACACAGCTTCGTTAAAAGTGTTTGATGAAACTACCCTGGGTCAGTTTTAACTTTCTGAAGCGAAAACGTCATTAGGAAGCAATAATTTTGATACCCAATTAAGCACGTGGCTTGAAATGAATAATCACATAATTCAAGTATGCATATTCACACAAAACTACTCGCTGCGCGCCAAAAGATTCTAGTATTCCTTTCTTCGACGGCCAAACACTTATGCAACTCGTTATGCGCCAAACACCTATCAATGATCTAGCAATCATTGGCGACTTTTTCAGTGGAAAATTCCATTGTCCATACAAAATAACTTTATTGGTTTTTCCCACTTTTCCGGTAAGTTTTCCTAATTTTTTTGATGTACGATCCCGGTGGGGGTAAAAACTGATCAAACAAAATAAAAAGCATCTCAATTCGTCCATCCGTTCTTACGTGATGCGATTACAAAGAATGATCTCTGCATTTTTATATATATAGATTAAAATACATATTATGATTAAAAATTAGTATGTAGAACAAGAATAACTAAAACACCTATTATTAATAACGAATCGTATGAACAACAAATATGAAAGGCCAAAGGGTCAAAACACTTGTACTGTAAAACGTTGATGTAATACACAAAAATAAGATTAATAAACAGATATTAATGTAAAAAAGTCGTAGTTCTCATTTGCCATCCGGTCGTCAAGGCGAAAAGACGCATTTAACCAGATTCGCATTATTTGGCACCGCAAACGGATGTGTCGGTCTGTACGCAAAGCTAGTTTCAATTCAAGCAAAAACGATTGCATCACCTGCATTGGAAAGGAAGAAAACGAGAAACGAAAAGTGGACAACATTATATAAAATCAATCGTTCTAATGTCTCTAAATGTTATCTAAAGAACTATTAAGATTAAGATCGAAGGTAAAAATCATCAGTTTAGTGAAAATCCAAAATAATTTAATTTGCTTCGTACACTTTTCGCTGTGCGAAAATCGTTCGAGAAAAATGTTTCGAACTGTACTACATACCGTAGAGAATTCCACAATTTATTCCTTCTAAAAGGCAGAAATGAATCCTGTACAGCATCTTGATAGTTTCTCTCAATGAAATATGCAAATCCGAAATGAGATAATTGACGTCCAAAATCGTGTAAAATTTTAGTGGTGAAAAAGGGGACAGTTTCGCAATTCACACAATCGATCAACTATCGATTCGAATTCGAAAGTGTAAAGAAATCGTGTCAGTTTTATTCCTATTCACGACATCTAGTTATGTCTCTGACATTACACACCCGTACTTTTTCATGCTTATTAGATAATTTTGATATTTTAACTGCTAAAGAGACCAGACTTATAACAGCATTTGCTACGAAAACAAGCCGTGTGGTGGTCTCAATCACCCGATTAGATATTTATTTTTAGGTTACCACATCTGTCAATAATATTCTATCAAATTTTCAGCTTGTTATCTGGACAAAGGTACGCTGTATTGAGTAAATCTGCGATTGTGCGTGTCCTTAATTTTGAACAATTTTCAAAATGGAATTGAATTTGCATTTTTGCAATTTTGCGTTAAAAACGGTTTCAATGGTGCGACGATATTGCATATGTTAGAAAAGTGTTTCGGCTACGATACTCTGTTTCAGAAGTGGCCTTGAATCTGTGAGCAGCGACCGAAACAACGACGTCGTTTTCATCAGAAAAAGAAGACGATGCTCACAGTTTTCATTGATTACAAGGGTGTTGTGCATCATAATTTCCTTCCACAAGGCCAGACCGTCAACAAGGAGTCAATTATTTGGGCGATCTAAGACGTTTGCGTAAAGCAATTCGCCGAAAAAGAGCAGATTTGTAAATCTTGTACCATGATAACGCACCGTCACACAATGCCATCGTTATCCATGAACATTTGACTAAAAGCGTAACGAATACCATTCAGTAACCACCGAATGCATCTGATTTGACTCCCTGCGACTTTTTCTTATTCGGTCGAGGAACGAGTTTCTGCACACGAGATGAGATTATGGAAAAATCACATATGGCTGTGATGGCCATACCGAAAACTGGATATACAAAATGTTTCGAGGATTGGATCAAGCGCTCTCCTGCGTTTTGCAGGCACTTTCCAACTGCAACAATATGAACATTTTCCATGACTTAAACACGGTAATTCAACCGGAATAAAACTAAAATAAACTTGTCATTAACTAATAGTCAATCAGAAGAAATTTTACGCGAAGTGAATGTAGCACCCAAAATAATGTCGATCACAGTGACATCTGCATGTGTTCGCCACGTTCAATGAGCAAAATTTTACACACATTTCACACAGCCTCTGTATCTGTTTTCTGTTCCCATAACTTTCGGGCAAAATGATTGATTTATTTAAATGGTTTCAGCTGAGTTGCCTTCTGGGGATTGGCCCGTGTTTCATCGATGTTGTGAAAATTTATAGAATTAGTTATTATCACGAATATTCCAATACATTTAAAACTGATTTTAATTTCTCTTAACTATTTTCAGGTTCTGACCAGTCTTGGATGCGGATGGCTTATAACAATTTTATTTGGTTTCCCGCAGCTATTGCGAATATCACCATATTATTATGACTCATACTACGAGTTGTGTCTCCCCAATTTCAAAACCATTGGATCATTACTGTACAATACTAGTTTGACAGTTTTTACTGTTTTTCTTCCGATTGTATTGATTTTTGGATGTAATATGAAGGTTAGTATCACACAGGGATCGTATGCCGATTTAAATCCATAAGTATTACTTACAATATTACACGTTAAATAACAAGATTTCGAATAAGACACACACACTTAAATTTTATTGCTGAATCTCGGTAAAAAAATGCCGAGATTTGCACAGCCGAGAGATCGGTAATCATCTCGGCAAAATAATAATTACTGAGAATCTCGGCAATACCAAATTTGTGAACTGTCAATTATTGACGAACTTCTCAGCAGCAATTTTACTGTTAGCTTGGCAAAAGCGATTATGATCGAATAATGAATTGCCGAGTCATCAGTAATCGAACGTAGAAAGGATTTTTCTTTATTATTGTATGAAATAAATATCACAAAACCTAAGGTTGGGGAAAGGGGGTGTTTTACTAATGTCAATTTTAATGCAATATACAAAAAGCAAAGCAAACCTCAAAAGAAAACATCACATCATCAAGGCTATACAAAGAGTGATATTAGAGTGATTAAGAAATTAATCAGCCTTTTTTAAGGCTAGCTATTCAAAAGAACTATTATTCAAAATTCAAAATTCCATTCATTTCAAAAATGCCTGCGTCCAACCGGAAAGGCAACAAGCCTAAGGCTAAAAATAATTCAATACGGAATAAATCACAATCCGTTATTCAACATTTTCCTAATAACATTCACGATCTTCTAGAATCCGAATGTAAAAATAAAAGACAACGGACGGATTTCCCTTCCGTTGACCCTATGCCGTCTAACAATATTTACGAGATTCTTCTTGAATCCGATTGTAGCGACATAGAAGAAAATTTTTCAAAAATTCCCAAAATGGACGCTTGTCGTTCTGGGAAGAAACAACAATCTATGCCACCAGTGACGGTGATGATTTCCGATTTCCAAGCATTCCGTACTGAACTTTCTACTTTTCTCCCGGAAGTAAAAGTCTCATTTCAAATCGGACGAAGAAGAGAATGTCGAGTCTTGATTGATGGATTGGAAGATTACGAACGTCTTATCCGATATTTGTCCGAGAAATTTCATAAATTTTATTCATATTATATAAAATCAGACAGACCCTTCAAGGCTGTTTTGAAAGGCTTAAAGTACTAAAGAAATCAAAAATGAACTAAAAGAATTGCTTGGTTTAGCCCCTTCCCAAGTAATACTTATGGAAAAATAAGCGAATGGTACTTCTAAACCACGCTCTGGAATTTCCCATGAACTTTACTTAATACACTTCAATCGAAGTAATGTTAACAAATTCATATCTTTAGAAAAAGTACGTTTCATTTCCCACATTAAAATTCATTGGGAACATTATAAACGGCATAATCGTATTGCAAACTTAACGCAATGTCGTCGTTGCACAGGCTTCGGTCATGGAACCAAAAATTGTCATATGGATATACGGTGTTTGAATTGTGGTAAATCGCATTCGAAAGACGTTTGTCCAATGAATGAAGCCACTGATAAATTTTCATGTTCAAATTGCCATGGAAATCATAAATCCAATTATTTGAAATGTCCTGTCAGGAAAAAAATTTTAAACGCTCGTTCGCTTAGACAACAAGTCAAATCAACGACCTTTAATTTACAGAACATACCTGAAAATCAAAAAACCGTTACAAATGCCACGCCTAATTCTTCTAAGGCACTTATTTCCTCGAATTTAAAACAAAAAACAGGTACGCCTGCCAATTCGTCTTCTAACGAAAACAATTTATTGACAGGTAGATCGACCTCGTCATCATTTTCTTCTAATGTCACTTATGCTAGTATAACAGGTAGAAATCTACCATTTAATTCTTCTAATGTAAATTATCAAAACACAGGAACGCCTTGCAGTTCATCTTCTAACGAAAACAATTTATTAATAGGTAGATTGGCCAAATCATCTTCTTCTAGCGGCAGTTCTAATGGCAGTCTACCTACAAATATTCCTTCAATGCCATTCGGCTCTTTAAATGAAGTTGATTTAGGCGATATAACGGAAAATAAAATGATCTATCTACAAGATCAACTTTTACAAATGATCATCCGAATTAATTCGACTTCATCACTTTTTGAAGCATTTCAAATCGGATGGCAATTTGCAAATAATATTATAATGAATTTAAAATTTAGCAGTGATGGTAAATAATTATTTGAATATTTTAAATTGGAATGCTCGATCTTTGAAATCGAGTGAAGATGAATTTTACAATTTTCTCAAAGTTCACAAAATTCATATTGCCATTGTGACAGAAACTTTTCTTAAACCAAATGTCAAATTGAAAAGCAATCCACATTATGTGGTTCATCGATTTGACAGGTTTACTGGAATGGGTGGTGGAGTTGCCATTTTTGTACAACGCCAAATTAAACATCGAATTTTACCTTCTTTCAATACTAAAGTTATTGAAACCTTGGGAATCGAAGTTGAAACCATTCATGGAATTTATTTCATCGCTGGAGCATATTTGCCTTCCCAATGCACCGGCGAACAATGAAATTTCTTTTAAGGCGATTTGCAAAAACTCACAAGATATCGACCGATTTTTACTCTTTTGCGAAATGAAAATTTCGCTAAAGAAGTTGAACAAATTAAACCATCTTTCTAGAAACTTTTCTAAGGTTCTTAAGAATCCTCAGAAACCAATTCCTGCTCTCAAGGAAGGAAATCAAATACTTCTTACAAATGGCGAAAAAGCTCAAAAACTTGCTCAGCAGTTCGAGAGTGTCCACAATTTTAATTTGAACGTTGTGAGTCCTATTGAAAATGAAGTCTCACTGAAATATGATCATATTTCAACCCGAGTGTTATCACAAGATGACATTATTGAGACGAATTTTGATGAAATTAATTCAATTATTAGGAAACTTAAAAACAGCCTTCAGCTCCTGGTAATGATGGAATTTTTAATATTCTTATTAAAAATCTTCCCGATGTTGCCTTGAGACTCCTGGTTAAATTTTGCAACAAGTGTTTTTCATTAGCTTACTTTCCAAGAAGATGGAGAAACGCTAAAGTAATTCCTATCCTCAAACCTGATAAAAACCCAGCAGAAACATCAAGTTATCGTCCAATTAGTTTACTTTCTTCTATCAGTAAACTTTTTGAAAAAATTATCTTGTTGAGAATGACGTTTCATATAAAATTCAATTGAGAATGACGTTTCATATAGAATTCAATTTTTTTACCAGAGCAGTTTGGATTTCGTCATGAACATTCAACTACACATCAACTTGTCAGAGTAACGAACATGATAAAAGCAAATAAATCTTCTGGGTTATCCACTGGAGTTGCTCTTCTAGACATAGAAAAAGCCTTCGACAGTGTTTGGCACAAAGGATTAATATCAAAAATGTCTGATTACCAGTTTCCTATTTATTTGATCAAAATGATACAAAACTATTCAATTGATCGTACTCTTCAGGTTAGCTATCAGAATTGTAAATCTGAATTGCTACCCGTACGAGCCGGTGTTCCGCATTTGAAATTTTGCGCAACTTACTTTTGCAATGAATTTCACCTTAATACTCTTCCTACAAAACATTTTAGAAAACTTCAAATTTGAGTTATTTGTGGTTATCACATACTACTGAAAACGCTATCATCCGGGCCGTCAAATAGTGAGATAACTAAGTTCTAGCAAGTTCCTATCTCATGCCTCCCCGTGTGGCTAATAAGCCATTTAGTCAATAGAACGACTTCGACTAGGAGCTATCGCCTTCTGCGTTAGTAGCAGAATGAGAGGTTTCGAAATGACTTATAAGGTAAAGCCCATCTTAAAGTGCAATATTTATCTTAGCATATTGCAACATACAATTCTGTTGTTTATTGCATTATTTATTATATATTGAATTGAATTAGATTACATTATATCATACATAATTATTATTATTATTATTATTGAAAGAGAAATATTGTATTTTTAGCAGTACTGCGACTTATTCCATATATTACTGTCGTATTATATTATATTATATTTTATTGTCTTACGATCAATTATATCGAAAATGAGGAGGGGCAGGGAGTGCATCAGGGTATCTTACAAGTGAATGACTGGATGATGAAGTTGATTGCCAACCTGAGCCACGTGGGGGAAGCTTTGTGTTTCTTCCTGAAAGTCAGAAATAAGTCAGACGCAGCCTTCTTACAAACAAACCATTAGGCGGGTTTAAACTGGTATAGCGAAATTCTTTATTATATGACCAGATGTTCTTGCTCGAAGGCGCCGGGTCCTCAAAACCCGTTTCGGCCTTCTTTCTATCATAAATTGCTGAATATATGTTCGATGGTATGAAGAAAAGTCTTGCTGGGTTAAACACAACAAGATGTATTTACGATAAAGTTATATACTTTCTTGTAAAGAGTGAATTTTGATAAGGTGCCCCATAGTGAAGTAAGATGTATTCACGTCAAAAATTGTAATATGATCCGAAAACCAAAATGATTTATATTTTTATATAAACCTCATTATGTCTTTTTGATCGAAAACCTTCGTGAACTTGGCACGTAATTTGTTTTTATTGATAATTTAAACTTTTATTCCTTGTATTTTTAGGTATTAATGATCGCCCGCTCTCAACGTCATCGAATTGCCTCGGCTATACTAGAAGTTACACTATCCGCTCAACTGACAATCACTCATCAGCGAAACCCATTTTTCATAACAAGTTTATATCACCCAAATGTTACCAATCCTGGGAGTCCACGGATTAATACGCATAGTCCGGTTTCTAGTATAGTGCAATTAGTTGGATCAGTCATAACCGTTTATTTCCCATACTACGCTTGTATTTTATGGAACAACTTGATCGAGATAGTACAAAGAGAAGAACAATTCATGAATGAAGTTAAACAAAACGAGCGGGCACTAATACCTAAAGTTATTTTACAAACTGCGACAGTTTTGTTATTGATATCTCCGTTTGTAAATGCCCTGTTTTATGGCATTAAAAATAAACATACTCGAAAAACCTTCCATAATATATGGAGAAAACAGAAGTCAAGAATCGAGATTCATTATGAAATACAAGCCCGAACACCATCTACGTGTGGGTCAAGAAGACCATCTATTACTGGAGCAAATTCAACCCAACCACTATTGAATAAACAACTATCCGAAACGTTTCTAGAAATTAGTAATGCCGACACAAACAATAAACAATCAGATAATAAGCTTGTATCAGAATCGCGGTGGACATCAAATTCAAGGATCTCAAACTATTCAATGTTGAATAGTCCAACAGGTGACATAGAAAATTCAACGCCTAGATCTCTAACTTCAAGTGAACCTAATGCTTTGGAGTTATCAGCTCCCGGTATCAGTGTAGAACCGACCAAAGTAACCTGTACTATTAGAAATGCTGTTAAGTATTATTCCTCATTAAGTACAAATCCGAAAATAACAATTACAAAAACATTTTCGGTAGAAGATCCAAAATCACCTAAACATGAACAGCTGTTTAGTACGGCAACAGCGGAAATCAAATCTGTTGATTCAATTGAAACGAATGACAATCTCCTGCTGGTAGGACCCACAGAAAGTTTTCTCGAAACAGAAATATTTAACAGTATTCTCCTGACAAGCAAAGTACAATCATCTACTTTTAAAAAGTATTCGTCATTGAACGATATTACTAGAACTGCGGCCACAATTTGTGATATCCTGAAATAGTGAAAATACTATTAACAGTCGCAAAGTCAACAAAGAAACCCCAAAACAAACAATTGAAAACAGTTGAAGAACCATGTTGCTAGCATAGAATAGAGTATAATCATATATCAATATGTCAATAGATTTTATGTATTGGAGTAGGAACAGTATTTATAGAATTTATTTATTTAATTATATCACTGTCCTTCTGTGGGAAGCTAAGAGAACAAACACTGATAAAAATTAGCACGATGACTTCGTGTGCAAAGTACATAAACTATCACCTCATGTGGAACAAACAAGATTCTTGAAAATTCCATTTAACTCATTAAATATGTGTAAAGTCTACGAAATTTTGATAAAACTCATGCTACATGCATTCCACATTCACATCAAACATATTAGTAACTACTATGACGCGAAATTCTATATCAGTCATATGTCAGTTTGTTTCACATATTGATTTCAGTTGCTTCACGATTCATCAAATCAAGTGTTTTACCTTTTTTAGAAATATAAAAAATAGGTATAGAATTTGCACAAACCTTAGAAAAAATTTCCGGGACCCGGAGGGCCGAGTGTAACATACCAATCGATTCAGTTCGACGAATTGAGCGAATGTCCGTGTGTGTGGCTCTAGCTGTGCTGACAACAAAAGTGTCGAGATCTTAGAGATGACTGGACCTATTTTGACCAAATTAGTCGCAAATCAAAGGTCTCCCAGTCACTCTGAACGCTATTGAATGTTTTTGAGATCGATTGTTAACTTTTTCTCTTAAACGAAGTTTCACGTCAAAATTTTTCGTCATAATTGTCTTTGTGAACAAAACATGTTTTGAGATTTGGATTTCACACGGTAATAGCTTTCCAACAAGCCATAGTTTGTTGAAATCCGTTCATTTTTAACGGTGTTATCGAAATTTTTGTGTAAGCGACTATTCCCCCTATTGCAGCAGCAGGAGTTTTGAGCGCTGTATCAAAAAGTGAAGCTTGAGAACAATGTGAATCACGATTTTAATACTGTTACTTGGAATTGTTTTTAAGTATGACTGTGTACAGCCTCATTTTTTTTGCCTCGGATCGATTTTAGCAAGATTCAACTTTGGTAACATAATCGTTCGAATATGACAAATGTGAACCAGAGGATGGAAAAGATGGGAGCATTTTTGAGTTGAAGACAATTCCATAATAATATTGATTCAAGCTACAGCAATAAATACTGGAAGAACACTATACTTATATAACATTCGAATCAGTTCGTCGAGATCAGTAAATGCGTGTGTGACACATAATTTCCTGAATTTCATTTGGATCCGACTTCTGGTTCCGGAACTATGTGAAACGAAATTAAAATAATGTAATTAATTTTTCTCGTAGATGACTGAACCGATCTAAGATTCAAATTAAATGTAAGAACCATCTAAGATTCAAATGAAAGGTCTTACGATCCTATTAAACATCTTGCTTTTTAGTCAGATCCGGTTTAGGAGATACAGGGTGATTAGTATAAAAAATGTCCTTTTCACATAAATTATTCAGGTTTATCGGGTTTTGCCGGTTTGGATAGTCGATAATCAAATAAACTTATTTCAGTTTTAGCGGTATTCAGTTATCAATCCGGAAGGTACCCAAAAATTTAAATCGGCCTACGATTTTTCAAAGATGTCTACACTGATTTTCAAAAAAAATTAATCTAATGTAAACTATATAGCTCCTTAGGCGAATTTAACTGACTTCGGCTACACTATTTTCGAATTCCCCTATCAAATTGTTTTCTCAAAAAAAATCATAAACAAAAAATCAAATTAATTAAATTAAAAGACTTTGGCCTCATTCGAAATTGATAAATTTTATCCGAATCTGACTTCCTATTCTGGAATTACAGAGTGATGACTTTTTAAAATTCCAACTTATATAGAAGACGACAATACCTAAAAGCTTCTAAGTTGGACTCAAAACTATTGCAATTTATTAGTCATATTAATGTATGGCCATATGAACCGTTTTGGGTATTGCTGGTTCCTGAATACCGGCTCTGGAAGTACCGTAGATAATAACGAGAAACTATAAAGTAGAACTTACATCGACATCTCATGAAATGTTCAATCGATTGTCACACGTTTAGATTCAAATTCGATCCGGTTTGCAGTTTCGACATTACAGGGTGATTAAAATTTTAAACTGCCGGTCAAATTGACGGTCATTGAAATAATGTCATGAGAACTAAAACACCGAAGGACATTTATGAAAAAACACATGCGGATTGATAAAAAATGTATCATCTCGCTACCATGTGAATCAAGAACGTTTCTCATATACAATACAAGCGAAGTCATTGTTATTTTTTGTCGTGAATACGACTTACTTTTCTAGGGACACCTTTTCAAAATTTACCGCTTGAGAGAGTGATAAGTTTTTGACCATGAATATCCCTTGTTGTATCTAACGAATCAACATAATTTTTGCTATATGGAATCGGAAATATGATCACAGATTTATGATAAAATTTCTTGTTGTGTGACATAATCTCAAATAATTTAAAATTAAAGTTTTCTGAAATGCTTGGTATCATTGAGTATCATTTTTATTTTGAAAGCTCATAGCTCAGTGATCTGTGGAAGGATTTATATAATCTAACTTGCAATAGATTCGACATTTTTCAAATTGAACGTGTATTGTAACAAAATTGAAGTGTTTCAATAGTACACTATTGAAAAAACTGTATGATTTGACCCATGTCAGCACCAGTCAATAAGAACGCGTTCAGAGTACGAGAACAAAATATCCACTTCTATACAGCTTCATCGATATAAAAGTCGAAAATTTCACTTTTTGTATAATTTCATAAGAAACATTTGCCGAAACGAGATATACGGCGGAGAGTAACACCGAAGAACTTACGTGGCTTACGCTTTTAGAATTAAGTTAGCGGCGAACAGCAGAATTGTTCCGAGGAATTCGCACACGGATAAAAACCTATTACCGGTACCATGATTTTTTAATCATGAAATCATGAACCATGCCCTCTCATGAAATTTCATAAGCAAAATGATTGATATCAAGAAAATTTTCATGAAAGGTGTGTTATTGTGCATGACACCAATCATTTTGCTCATGAAATCATGACTTATTATTCATGATAGACATGATTCATGATTTCATGATTTGTAGTCATGGTACCGGCAATGGATTTTTACCCGTGCAGTCGCCGCCGGACACACACACACACACACACACACACACACACACACACACACACACACACACACACACACACACCAAAAGTCTACCAGTGGAAGTTGTCAGTCGTCATGGGAGCGCTGCTCAGTTTATTTGTCCGGAATTCATTGTGTTCCAAACGCACCAATTGATTCCGCTCGAAATGGATTGTTTCATCTTCTTTGGAATCCAATTGGAAATCACAATGAATTCCTAGTCAAATTTCGGAGTACACGCCAAGTACCTTTTCTGTCTAAATGCAGATTCTGTTGATTGTGACAATTCAAGACACTTTTCAGTTTTTAAAGATTTAATTGAATTTCAAAACCAAAACCATCGGATTCATCAGAATGGAAAGTTTTCGCCGTCACTAACACATTCAATTACGATGGCAAGGATCTCTCGCAATGCGAAAATGAAAGTGGTGATGTAGAACACATCTTTATGCTAGTATGGGTGCCGTTACGAAATATGCCGTGCGAAACACGGCATATTTCCTGAAACATACAGATTATGATGTTGCGAAAGGAAAGAATTTCGTAGCACTGCTAAAAATCCACATTTGTTAAATAAGTGTTTGAGGTGAGCGCAATTCAGAAGGGCGGTTAGTCATGAACAAAATTATATAATCTGACAAGCATACCCAGTAAATCCGAACATCGGACGCATCGTGCAAGAAAGCTTTTGATTGCGTTTCGAGCTTGCATAGTGTATCGGTAGAACAAAAGAGTAAAGATATACCAAAGCAGAGAGCGGATGTCTGATTACTCAGGTGATGAGATATATCGGGGTTGGATTTCCAACCTTAAACATAGGGTCAGAGTTTTTCTGGCCCTAAGAGGCGAATGACCTAAAGGTTAAAGCCTCTATGATCGAAACAACTATACCTAACCTATCGGGGAGACGTCGGCTCGAAAATGCCTTGTTTGATGTTCCCTCGCTCTGTTTCTCTAGCGATACATAATGTAAAAATAAAGCTTTCTTAGGTCGACGCGGTTGATGCAAATGGTGCAGAATTGTCCGATGACGGGCCGATGGAAGCGCTACGATCGGCCCCATATCGTGCTCAATCGGTCCGATAATCGGGCCGATGATCGGACCGATACGGGTCGACAAATTTCATAGGGTAAGGGTAATAAGGGCCTACAAAAAGATGGGTGTAATGTTTGCAACGGTACAACTCCGGAATTTCAGAACGGGTTGCCACCAAACTTGGCACAGGTACATCTTGCTCCTCAGAGATGGTCATAGGGGTATTATTATAGGGAAGGGAGTATTGCAAGTGTCCTTAACATATGACAAAATTTATATAATTTGACGAGAATCGATAGTTATTGAAGATACTTTTTGCATTACTTAGATATGATTATAAGAGGGTTCGGGGTGGTACTAGCCATGCAATGACTCTGTACGCTAAGAATCGGCTACAAAGTCAATTGAAACAGAAAGGCCAAATTCCACAATAGGAGTGTAATGCCAGGACTTTGACTTTGGGTTCGAGGTGGGTGTAGTGAGTGCCCCTAAAAGGGGAGTGTAATGTTTGCAACGGCATAACTCCGGAGCTGCTGATCAGATTGTTATCAAACTTGGCACAGGTACTTCTTGTTATTCTGAAATGGTCTGGAGGTATACCGTTACAAAGTTATATGTACTTATAACATATATATATATATATATATATATATATATATATATATATATATATATATATATATATATATATATATATATATATATATATATATATATATATATATATATATATATATATATATATATATATATATATATATATATATATATATATATATATATATATATATATATATATATATATATATATATATATATATATATATATATATATATATATATATATATATATATATATATATATATATATATATATATATATATATATATATATATATATATATATATATATATAATTACGTTCGTGGTTCGCGGGAGCAAATTTTAAAAACTTATTTTATTATTATTATTAACAAAGGTCCCTTCTTTGTACGCTTCTGATAAAAGACTAAATGAAAACTGCCTAAGCTACCTGCCGCTAACCTTACCTGTTGGGACCAATGATGATGCAGATAATATGCCTGGTCTCTGGTCTCGTTGCTAGCCGGGATAGTGCTTACGTTGTTTCCTGCCACACTGAGCTAAATTCTCATTTTCACATTATATGATATTCTAATGATTTTTCACTATTAGCATTTCTATTGATAGTCTAGGAGTTTGCAGCTTTATTAACTAAAGTATTCAACATATTCTATTTGAGAAAAATACTAACATACAGAAGTATCCAAAGATTAAGTGCTATTCTCAACCAACATATTCAATATTCTCGTCCATATCACACTTCGTGATTTCAGACTTTCTCTTTGTATCATCCAGTGATTGTTAAATGTACTCGTATACTTTCCGCATTGACAGGACTTAAAAACAAATTGAACTTAAATCATATTGAAATTAATAATTTTGAAAAGATGATCCGAAAAATAAAATATCCAATATCAAGCTACATTGTTACCGACGATACTGACAACACTTTTTCTACCACCTTGCAGTAATATTGATTTCAACAACTTGTACTTGCTTATGTCAATTTTAACCAATCACGAGCTGGTCCGAAACTGGTCCTAGAAGTGGATTAGCAATTGTCAGGTCCTGTCCTAGTTGATAGCTACAAAGTGTATTCAACATCATGTCAAATATATAAGATAATCTTATGAAACATAAAACTCTTCGTAACGTTATTTTTACAAGATTTTCATATATTGAATGAAATTTCCAGTCTGAGTCAAATTTATTGGCACGCCCTATAACCATTACTAGATATTCACACAACATACATTGAAACAATTTATGAAGCGCATATTATATTCACTTCGAATTAATATAGATAGGTTTATCTATACCATATGACTTGTTTCATAAAATTTATATATAACTTTTGATGGAGGTCATCCCAGTTCTATATAGCAGTTATATATAGATCAAATGATTGCTATTTGATTGAATAAGTGATACATATAAGATTCAAATTAATTAAAATACTATTATGCTTAAGGGAATCAAAAACAATAAGAATAATTGTCTTATCAAAAACTTGTTATATTTTTCGAATGTAAAGAGTTTCATAATGAAAATTTATTTTAAAATTTCAACTACACTTACTTCTTTGGAACTGGCTGATTTCATCGGATATTTACTGTTACCAGACGAATCAGATGCACAACGAATCGGAAACTACATCTTTTCTCGAGGATTTGAGCTAAACTAGTCGTTAGTTTTGTAAGGGAGCTCCTCCTGATATTTGCGAAGGAGAAGTAGGATCCCGAAACTATAAATAAATAATTTAAACCCTCTTATTAGACAGAAAGAATGATGAGACGTACCGTGTAATTATTTCATAATCCGTTAGGGCATATCCTTGAACGAAATTAAATGAGCTGTCTTGTCAGCGATTTAAAATAACGGAACTTCCTAAAAAAAACTGTCTGGAGCAGTTGATGAATATCGAGGACACAACTCCTTCTTCAGCTTCAACTTGTATATGATATTCTTATCAATATCATAAAGATTATGAAGATATAACATTTATTGAACATCATTTAGATTTTATGTATAGTTCCATTAAAGGTCATAAGTTGTCATATGTGTTTTGGGAAATACCATCTGCGTACGATTCATAAGACATATCCAATGAATATAATATTTAGATTTAACGTACACTTAAGATTATAAGTTTCCATATAACTTCTATAAATTATGTTCTGCATATGATTCATGTGACAAATTTAAATATTATAAATAAGATTTTCATTTCAGTGTATATTTCAATGTTCTACTTTCGTTTAAAATTTTCCAACAAGAGAAGCAGAATATCCAATTCGGCAAGCAGAATGTCAGCCATTTTGATTTTGATTTTTTTTCGTACAGAAAATTCACTTAACTTCCCAGTATGTGTTTCATCACATAAAAATTATGGGCAAATCATATAACTTGCACATGAATCCCATTTGTTACACTCAAGCAAATTGAGTAGTGAAAATCATAAGGCAAATCTTATGATGCATCAAAAATCTCCAAAATCATAATTTCATAAGATAAATATGAAAAATATACCTCTGCAATATACATCTTATCTATCACTATTATAGTTTTCATACGAACAACTTATGAACTTCACAAGATATGAGAGAAGTTATGTTTATCATAGAAATTTCGCATAATGTTCCTAAAAATTCCGTATGAATTTCATAAGGCGTTTTATTGGAATTCCTATTTTCGGGATTTCATAAGGCGGTCTTATGGTTCGCTTACGATATTCTTGTGGCTAAAAATCATACGAAATCATTATGAAATTCCATATATTTTTTGCCTGTGTGTATATATAGGAATCACGTAAAGTAGCAAAAATAAGTCAAACAATGCATTCACGTGAATAATCCAATAAAACTCAAGTGATTTATTTTTTGAGTGTACGTAGGCAAGTCGATCGAGTAATGTTCGAAAATTTAACAATTCGCACGAATGACATTCGAGTTCATACCCAACTCGAACGGAATGCAGAATGGAAATCGCAGATTCGATCAGAATATTTCGAATCGATCGACGTACAGAATAGGGGGGAAGATCTCCCTAGAAAAAAACACAATAGTTAATAGATCCCTAATTTATTATAAAAGCGCTGCAGAATGTTCTCAGAAACTTTTCATTTATATCCTGTGAGATTATTCCAATTGTTGGTCTGTATTCTCACGGAGAACTGCAACAGGGCACTAGTTTATTATTCCGATATTCTGTGTCGATTATGTTGCATGCTAAGTTCTGTTTTTGATATTGTCCTATGTGAAGTGTTAGATGAAATGATTGCTGATTGAGCCGTAATACTCGAAAGAAAAAGTAAACAAAGAGAAAATCTCATTTGTACTTAGAACATTTTCTCTTGTTTGTCTTCATTTGTCCTTATTAAGTTTATAAACCTTGTATATAACACAGCGTTGCCTAATGGTTTCATACTAATGCTCTATATTGAAAGTGAATTTTATTTTTTTATTATAAAATATTAATAAAACTAAAATTCATTATTCTATGGTCGGGCTTTCCCTGAAACCTTATCTAAAAACATAGGTATCATAAAATCGACAAAAGTAACACCCATTTACCGATACACTAATTATGTTATGCGATAACAGCTCTCTTGCAAATCCGTCTGTTTGAAAAGATAGGAATGGGAAGCACTCATTTCATTTATTAAGCTTCAATGTTACAAGAAATCCACTCGTAAATCGGAAACAAGCTTATCTCTAAAAAAAATAAATATATGACGCAACAAAGCGGTGAATGAATTACATAATGTTTAAAATAAAAATTTCCAAAAACATGTAAATTATCTGTTTTGAAGTTTAGTTCTTATCGTTTCCTTGTGTAGACTATAGCTTTTAGAAACGTGGTGTTCCACACGCTCATACTGTGACTTTTACGTAGTTCGATTTTAACTCGTGTCTTTTCTAGGTACACCAAAGGGCAAAATTCTAATTGAACTCTCGGAAGTAGTGATAATCAAAGCAAAATGCAAAGGTAGGTTTGTTATCTTACAATCACAATTCATTTGTTTGAAGTGTACCAAGTAGAAACCGTCAGGGATGCCAGATCATTTTTTCAAAATCTGCGTTCATCACAAAAATCAGTCAATGCAAAATCTGTGTACATTTCCCTTTCCAAGTAGCAATCTTAAACTAATTCTGATACAACGAAGTCTGAACTATGTGACAACCATAGCACGAACATATCATGTATATTGATTGAAACAAGGTGACAGCAATGTTTCTTCATATCATAATTATTTTCCAAGTAGTTATTTAGGTTTCCAAGCACAATATCTCTATGTTTTTTTTATCATATACTCAATCACAACTATGCTTTTAGCTACTGGTTGAAAATAGGTTTATTTGACTATACGAAACTATTATGAAGACGAAAGTGTATATGTAAATCGTTGTTGTGCAGAAAGTTATTTCAAACAAGTTTGCTGAAGGTACTATTCCCGTAACTTTATTGTAATTCATGATATAATGTGTTTTCTGAAAAGGGAGTCCAAAAACCAGTTTTTGTAAGAAAACACCTATATTTTCAATTTATATGAGTTTTTCATGTTATACAAAGTTTTTCATCTTTAAAAACTACACAACTTTCTCAAACATACTATGCTGCTATCATTTCAGTTTAACGAAATAGAGAAATTTTTCATGTTTATGTTTATGAAATTCTAACTTGTCTATTATCAAAAGGCGCAGGAAGGTGCAGATGAGACTACTTACATCTTAAACTAGTTTCAAAGAGCTTTCATACCGTGGTTGAGTTACTCATCAGCGGTCGTTTGCAGATGAGATATGTTCTTTTCAAATATCCTTGTCCTTGACATTTGCAATGATTAGGTTCATTGTACTTCAGATCAGATTTCAGTATATATTCATTACTATGGTAGGGTAACAGAGGTATTTTGGCCCACTTAGGATTGATTTTATTTTGGCCCACTTTGTAAAAATATCCACCAAATGCTGTAATATCTTTGAAAACCCCTTCCGCAATAGATAATTTAATGTGATTAGCTTCAAATTGATGCAACATGGGTTACTTAACATCGATTAAATCCATAAAGTTTGGTCGATAAAGTTAGGTGGGCCAAAATATATGAAGTGGCCATAATACCTCTGTTACCCTACTTGCCACAAAATATGATTTTTTTTGTGCACATTGAAGTCTATAAATTGAATAGTCTAGTAACTGTTTTGTCACGATTTTTAAAAAAGCCATCATCAAATCGAATTAAGTTATGTCATCTTCTGGTAAAAAAAAGTATTATCAAAACTAATTTTTCAATTATTTGTATTTATTTTATGATAGCTGATATACTTCTTAACCAGCTAAAAGACTCTTAGCATCGTTCGACAGATTCTTCTTGGACTGTTTGGCCATTCACGAATATTTGTAACCAAAAGATACAATGAAACTAATAACCAATTCATAGTATCCCGATTCGTAAGTGATCTGGATTACTCGCGTGTATAATACTCCCGACATCTGTATAAAAGAAATTTCCTTATCTTTATGAACAGTATAATATAGCAAGCGTTTATCGATCTCCACTTTAATTGATGAGTAGAGGATATTTATCCGCAGAGCTATTCTATCGAAATCTTACCAAAAAATGACATAAAATAATTCGACATGATGATTGCCTTTTTTCTAAGTCGTGGCTTTTTATCTCACCTGCAAAAAACGTCGAACACTTACTTTCAAAAAACGTCTGTAATTATTATTAAACTTTTCTATTTGTAGACTTCGATGTCCATAAAAACCTTTTATTGTGAGAGTTTCCATGGTAACGAATATATACTGAAATCTGATCTGATATACAATGAACCTTATCATTGCAAATGTCAGGGACAAGGATATTTGGAAAGAACATCTCTCGCCTGCAGACGATCGCAGACGAGTAACCACGGTATGAAGGCTCTTTGGAACTAGTTTAATATGTAAGTAGTCTCATCTGCACCTTCCTGCGCCTTTTGATAATAGACAATTTAGAATTTTATTCAAAAAACACGAAAGCCTGCTCTATTTCATTAAACTGAAATGATAGCAGCATAGTATGTTTGAGAAAGTTGTGTAGTTTTTAAAGATGAAAAACTTTGTATAACATGAAAAACATATATAAATTGAAAATATATATGTTTTCTTACAAAAACTGATTTTTGGACACCCTTTTCAGAAAATACATTATATCATGAAATATACTCAAGTTACGGGAATAGTAGCTTCAGCAAACTTGTTTAAATAACTTTCTGCACAATTTTGTCGAAGTAACTTAGCCCCTATGTTGGCCCTGAGCTAAACTAAAATTTTTATCTCACTTTTAGGGGGATTAATCACATAAATAATTTTTTCCAAAAAATGGCGTCTATCATTCTGAGCAACTTTGCTGAAGATACTGTACCTCAAAACCACGATCCTATGAGTTATCAATTAAGGGCGTGAAATTGCGCTTTTGAACCACTGTGCGGTGAATTGATATAGCGGTAACATAGATATTACTAGATTATTACATACAATACCAATACTGACTCGTATGACATCAGAACGTACTGAATTCAAACCAAAAACTACAGGATAACTTTTTTTTTTCGAATTGTTACAATATTTTTTTTATTTTTTCTACTTATGTAGGATTAGATACAGGTGGATAAATTCTATGTGTTTCTATAATAGACTGAGGGCATTAAATTTATCAAACGCATTAAATACAGAAACGTGTAACATATTTTACCAAATGGATTGAATCAGAAACGTCATTTTTCTGGTTATAGTATTACCATAATGGATTTTGTCAGTTTCAAGAAAAAATTTCAAGAAATTCTAAACAATACTACTCTATAAAAAATATTCGATAATTATTATGTTAAATTACGCCACACAATATGTAGTCTCGATGTTGGGCTTAGTACTGTTACAATATTCTCTTGCTTTATGAGTTTTATTGGAAGAATTTTGTTTCAATCGTGTTCATGAATTTACCCAGGGATACTATAAAGTTCAGTGAATAAAAGGTGGGTGGATAATGTCAGAGACATAACTGGATGTCGTGAATACGAAAAAACTGGCACACTTCCATCACTTTTCCGAATATCAGTTAGTTGATTTATTGTATGAATTGTGCAAGCTTTCCCCTTTTTCACCAATATAGTTTGAAGCGATGCACCTACATTAAACTACAGATTAGTTACATTAAACAGCTACTATTCCACAACTATATATTAAAACTTGAAACAATTCCTTTTTAATTTGCTAATATAGGATGCTAGGTACGACAAATTTGTAGTTTATTTTTATTGAAGCTATGAAGTTCGAAGATATCTGATTCTTCTCGAAATTTCAGTACGAGACAATTGCAATGGGCTGGTCTGAAATGTATCGACAATCTTCGGTAGGTAAGAGTCATTTTGATAATAATAATGATACTAATAATACCAATGATAATAATAATAATATAATAATAATAATAATAATAATAATAATAATAATAATAATAATAATAATAATAATAATAATAATAATAATAATAAAATAATAATAATAATAATAACAATAATAATAATAATAATAATAATAATAATAATAATAAAATAATAATAATAATAAAATAGATTAATCTGTACATATATGTACGTATAAATAAAATTCAGATTAACCTGAATATATGGCAACCCTGTTTCGCATGGCATATATTCACACGACCCCATACTAGTATAAAGATGTGTTCAACATCATCACTTTCGCTTTCGCATTGCCGTTCGTAAATGAATGTGTTAGTGACGGTACAAATTATTTTATTTTCCATCTTGATGAATCTTTTGGTGGGAAACATTGAAAGTATAATTAACGCTTAATGATTATCTGTGGCACAAAAAAAGTGCCTTGAATTGTCACAATCAACAAGATCTGCATTTAGATCTGAGACGGTTCTTGTGTGTGTCTTGTTTCGACAACAGTTGCTCAGAAATGGTAGGAAAGCGAATAAATTCAACTTGTTCTTTATGATGATCTTTAGCACTGAAAAGTGCTTTGAATTGTCTGAAAAGCACTGAAAAGTTCTTTGAATGTGCTTTGCTAGACTTTTTGGCTGCCTTTCCACTGGTTTTCAATGCCATCGTGCTCATGTCATTTCGTGCGTTCAGAGTAGCTACTTTAACTTAAATGACGCTATTTCTCACATGACATTTCTTTTTATACCTGCTACTGGCAGCGGTGTACGGACAGCCCCTTTGCCAAAATTCCTTTTCCTGTTCACAGAACGGGAAACAGTGAGACGACATAAAAGAGAGAGTTAGTAGAGCAGCAGCCAGTAATACTGAATTGACTGTCTAGCTGTGAACAGCGTCTCGTGGAATTTTTACGCAGAAACACGCACACTGGAGCAGGGTTGCCACATTTAAATCTGCATTTTTCAGAAGAAAAATCTGTAAATCTGTATCGGGAGCTCAAAAACCTGTATTGAAAATCTATATATAGAAGTGATAAGAAATCGAAGCACAACGGAATGAAAAAGTCCCAAACCCAAATTTAAAGAAACTAAAACTTTTCTTAGTCTGATTTTTATGATTTTGTAGTTGAAAAAACGCTGGAAGTTGTTTTTGCGTTGGAGCCTCTCGAAATAATGATTTGACGAAAAACTTTCAAAATCCAATCTGAAAGTGAAACTTAATCTGATTGATCAATTGGCAACCTTTCTTCTTTACTACCTTACACACAATCAGGATAATGATTTCACTTTGAAAAAATAATCAATACCATTATTTAATATATTTTAACTTGAACTTTTTATTCAATTTTTAATCCATGCCATCAAAAATCTGTACAAATCCGTATTTTTTGCCAAAAATCTGCAATCTGCATATACAGAATCTTGGTCACAAATTTATCTGAAAAATCTGTAAAATGCAGTTTAATCTGTATATGTGGCAACCCTGCACTGGAGGAACAGTTAAATCCAAGGCAAAGTCCCGCTCTAGCCGTGCTGGTCTGTAGTTCCCAGTTGGCCGAATTCATAGTCTGCTCCGGAAGGGAAACTACACCGAGCGTGTACCAACGATCGAACTTTATCCCTGTTCTTCGTTCTTAGTAAAAATTGGCCCGGAAGGGCCATGTGTCATATACCATTCGACTCAGTTCATCGAGCTGAGCAATGTCTGTGTGTGTATTGTTTCTTTTTAACGTTTAACATTGAAGAAATGTCTAGTAATGCTTTATCCGAATATTGTTTTTTTTTGTTATTCTGACTCTGTAAAGATTGTAATTAGCTTAATTTTTGTTGGAGTCAAAAATTGTATTTTTGTGGTTTTACGCGACCTACTGGCCTCAGCCCTTAACGAACAATAACTTCTATAACCAAAATATCATCCTAAACGATAACATTTCAGTCTACATCCCTAACTACAAAACAATCCATTCACAACACGACGAAATAGAAACACAAGTCAGTAAAATGATGAACGACAAAATTATAGAACCTTCTGTATCACCCTCAGGGTTGTTACGAAAAATTTCTAAATCAAAACCCGTGAAATCCGCGCAAAGTTGAAAACTAAAACGCGTGATATCCGCGCAAAATCGAAAACTAAAACGCGCGATTTATTTTATGCAGGGCATAATATCCGCAGAATTTGAAAATCCACATAAATATAATTTAAAAATCTGTATAAGTTTGTCATATAAACATAATGAATAAGCCCGCATACAAAACATCATCTTGAAAAATCCCATGAAAACGATTTCATTTTTATTCTCCATCTTTCTTCTTAGATGTCAATATTTAATTTAATTTAATTTATTTAATTTAATATATATTGTTTTCTGAGACAGCGCCTTCTCCTGTTGTCAGATTTGACTCTGAATGTGTCTGAATGAAAACGATTTCATTTTTATTCTCCATCTTTCTTTTTAGATGTCCCTATTTAATTTATACTCTCTGATGTACAGAAAATGATACATTAAAATTTAAATTGCTTACAATTGTGGTTTTGAAAGAAGTTACAGATTTTAGCGAAGACCATTTTTTTACTTCAACACTTTCTTGCTCGATCAGCTTTTCCTTCACGGTAAAAAGAATTTTAAAGTAGACCACATCAGGATGATCTGATATACTTTTTTTAAATTTCACGTTCGGACGAGTTTACCGAGTGTACTCGCCAAGAACCATCTCAGTTCTGTTTAAACGCAGATTTTATTGCTCGCAGAATTTCAAGGCTCTTTCCAGTCCCACAGATCATCATTGAGAATTAATTAAATTTCATCCATTCTCTACCATATCATCAGATTTATCAAAATGGAAGTTTAAAAAGTTTGTACAGTCACTAACACATTCAATAATTACCGCAAGGCTCTCTCGCAATGAGAAAATGAAAGTATTGATGAAGAACACATGAGAAAATGAAAGTATTGATGAAGAACACATCTTTATACTAGTATGAGTGTCGTTTCAAAATACGCCGTGCGAAACAGAATTGCCACATCTACAAATTAATCTGTGTTTTATTTCTCCTGAAAAGGACACATTTAAATGTTGCGAAAATAATGAATTTCTGAACACCGGTAAAATCCACATTAATTTAATCAAAATATATTTCATGTTTCTATGCGGATGAAGAAATCAAGTACGACCCATTTTTATATTCTTGTAAAAAACGTTGATGATAGATGTGGGGAATTTTAATATAGCTGCCTCTTATCAAGATAATATTAAATTCATTGATTCCATTAGAAATTATATAAAGTTGAATATGAAATCTGCTCCTTCACAAACTATTATGCTTGGAGGCACAGAATCACCATTATTTTGTTTTAAAGAATGCAATACCTTCCGCTGGTTGGCTGGCCGTTAAAATAATGCTGTTTATAAGGTTTAATAATCGTCTTTCGTTCACTCCTGCACAACTGATCTCAGCCAACTCAATTCCTCAATAATCTGTCCCGTTGTTCTCTGTTATTCAGACCCGCGCTCAGGTACCACATCTTCTTTTATCTATTAACTGATGCTTATCCAATGTAATCTTCATATCTAGATGTTTTTTTTTATAACGCGTCGTTGTCGACTTAACGGAGTCAATTCAGACCTTTCGTTGTCCTTCAGCTCAAGATCGAATCCGTAGAAATCACCTTCTGAATTGATAGGCTCTGGAAACTGGTTTTGCTCGTCGCTGTTTTCTTCTCCAGTTGTAGGTATAGTATCTATTTGTTCTATCACATTTCCGGACTACCTTTTCAGATGTGCAACGTGCGATCATAAAATCTGCCTGTAGCTGTGTCCTCAACAGTAACGCGGGTCCCGAGCGCTGCGTAACTACGTACTCATTCGGGCTGGACGTCGTTGATAACTTGTTGCTGGTAAAAGGTTCTGCATTAAAACTGTATCGCCTACCGCCATTGAGGATTTTCTTGCCCTTTTGAAAGCTCGATCTCTGTCGTGAACCTCACTACTGGTAGGAGCTATCTCGATATCATTTAATGCTGGTATTTTAGATCTAATAGTTTGTCCACACAGTAATTCAGTTGGAGATTTCCCAGAGATCATATAAGGTGTGGTTTAGTACATCAGCAAATATTCACAAAGATCTGGAGGCTTTTAAAAGGGAGCGGTTTTGGCGCTCAATCAAACCTTTTTCTTGTGGCCAGTATAAGATTGAGTGTCGAAGAGTGATTCCTTTCATTTTGCTTAATTCCTCGAGCTCTGTTCCTACAAACCGTTTCGCATTATCTAAAGTGATTGTTTGTGGGTAGTCGAGTCGGCTAAATATTCGGTCAAGCCTTTCTACAGTTTCTCTCGCAGTTATCATCATCTCCACTTCTTTGTAACGACTGAAGTAGTTGATTATTACGAGTAAATATGTTCCTCAAGGCAAAAGCCCGAGAAAATCAATTGCCACTTCAATCCATGGCTTCGAAGGCATTTCACAGCGGTTCATGGGCTACTGTTTATTGGCAAGCTCACTAATCTACACCCGTCACATTGCTTTACCCTCTTTTCGGCATCCCGATCCATTCCGGGCCACCAAACCCGCCCCCGCAACCGACACTTCATCACAGGTTCGCCCGGATGGCCCTCATGAGCTAAGTCTAGCATACGTCACCGTAAACAATCAGGAATCACTAGCTTGTTCCCTCAGACAATCAGGTCACAGACGAACCCTAATTCGTTCTTGAAAAGAACGAATAGCCTAACTTGTTGCGCATCCCAGTTTGTGGTATACAAGTTTTGCCTTCAAAGTAGGTTCTGTGCCGGACATCTCTTCGAGTTGTACATCGATTGCCGCTAATTCGAGAACTGCTAGCACCATAAATTTGCTTTCTGCGTCAAACTCTTTCGGAGGTTAGTGCACAACCAGTCTAGATAATGGATCCGGGATATTATTTGACCCTTTGCGGTATTTAACTGTGAAGGAAAACGACTGTAGCCTAGACACCCATCGGTCAATTCGCGAGCATGGTGTAGATGTTGGCTTGAAAATCGCCTCCAAGGTTTGGTGGCCTGTTTCTAGCTCAAATTTGCGTCCTAGGAGATAAATGGAAAATCGCTCCACTGTCCAGACTAGAGCTAGTGCTTCTTTCTCCGTTTGACAGTAACGTTTCTCTGTCTATGTCAGGCTTTTGCGTAAGAAATTGGTCGAGGATAAATGTCGGTGGGTCCTTAAAACTGTATAAGAACTGCCCCGAGAGCAACATAATAGGCGTCAGCAATTACCCTATTACCAACAGCGAAACCCAAGGACACTGTTGAAGGTGCTCCAACAGGTTCTATGATGCCAGTAGCTAGTAGTGCATTAATTTTTTCTTCGATCTTCGTTAGGAGCGCAATAGGTGACCGCCTAGATTGTTGGCAAACTGGTAGCACAGATTTATCAATCGGTATCTTCATTTGAATACTCTGTATCTTAGAAAACGGCTGAATTCCTGTAGTATTAACTGCATTTACCCCGTGGTGATTAGGTAATCCGATGAACACAACGCCTAAATCTGTAGCTGTGAGCCGACCTAATAAGCATTTTTGTCCACTTTTGACTACGTAAAATGTGGTGACCTTTTCAAGAATCCTGCTGCCGTCGTCTATTGATACGGTTGTGTAAAACTTTCCTATAAGTGTCAACGACTTCGCATTTTATCCATAAGGTAGGAAAATTTCATTGCAGTTCTTCCACAGACTAACAGACAGGACACTCAAATTAGATTCTTCAATCATTTTAACGGTCATTTCGAATATTCCTTTATTTGGGACAGTACTCACATGTGTCATGATGGTGCCACGCTACCCTATCAAAAACATCCTGTCTGTCATCTAGACTGTGTTTATTTTTTCATTTACCAACAGAGTTGCCATACATACAGAATTACCTGTAATGTATTGATTTGTTTACGTCCATGCGAATTTCATGCAGGATACAGATTTAATACATATTGCCAAAACTATATACATAATTGTGCCTACTTCTCATCCTCCAACGGAATACAAAATCGAACCCGTTTTGTTACAATATTTACTTACTTCTGGTGTGCCGCCACTTAATTTCGGGTGAAAACTACCAACACAATAAAAAATTGTCTTTATGAACAACGTTGAGTCAAATAAATGGTTATCTTCGCGAAAAAGTTAAATGTATTATCAACGTAATCCAATAATTTATTGTGTCGATTCATTCTCAAATATGTTGATGAAAGCAGGCATCCCTGCAAGCAGCTGATCGGTGTTGACAAACGAGGGGAAACCAACTAGTAAAAAAACTTGTACATAACACAAGGGGTGTACAGATAGTAAATAGTTCGCGCAGTACAATATAGGTGGAACTAGTGCATCACGAAAAATTATTTTTAAAAGAATTTACTCATACTGTCATGTCTGTTAGTCTGTGGTTCTTCGTTTGGTTCCATATCTTTGCTCTATTCACTTTTATGTAGTTCCAAGATCGCTTATCGACAATGATTTTCTGGCACCCGGAATCTACGAGCACTTGAAACACTACTCCACCGAGCTTTATCGAAATTAATTTGCCCCATTATGCTGAACAGAAATTTTCCTTCCGTGTTTTCTGAAGTGTCAATTTCGTTTACTTGGTGCGATTTAAAGCGTTTGTTTGGCCAAGCCATTTCTTTCTTTGGAGTTTGCGTTTTTGTACAGCAATTGATCGGCATTGAGCAGCGAAAAGCTCGAGGAGATCTCTCTCTCTCTCTCTCTGTGTGTGGATGTGTGTGTGTGTACGTGTGTACGTGTCAAATAATATCACTAGGTTTTCTCGGAGATGGCTGAACCGATTTTGAAAAACTTAGATTCAAATTAAAGAACTTACGGTCTGATACAGAATTACTGAATTTCATTCGAATCCGACTTCCAGTTCCGGAGTTATAGGGTAAAGTGTCTTAAATATTGTACCCCGTCACCTAAACCAGTGAAATAAAAACCGTAGAAATCTTTCTAAACTGGTCTCAAAACTACCTAAATCTCCAAAACATGAATAAAACTAGTAGAGTTTGTACGTCATGTTAGTTAGTGGCCGGACGAACCGACTTCGATTATACCAGTTATCGGGTTCCGGTGCTGGAAGCACATATAATAGTGAACCCACTTCGTTTCCAATGGATGGCCTAACCGATTAGAGAATTGTTTCATTCTCTACGTTATACTAGTTAATGCACGAAAAATCCTTGGTTTCTTTCAAAAATCAAAGAGAAACATTTTGAATAGAATACCACAGTATTATATATGAGAAAGGCATAATTACACCACTAGGTGGATTAAAACAGGTTTTCTCGTTATTTTCATCTAAAAATGTACAAAAAAGTATGAACTTACTTCATCGAGATAACTCGAAATATTATCATACCTCACTCTCTCGAGTAGATCACATCACCACCTGAAACCATTTTTCCAATGTTAATGTAATAGAATTTTCCAATGTTTTCGAAAGCTCTTTCGTACATTTGTTCACACGAACCTAGTTCGGATAGCTACGGGATTGTAGATCCCAAAGCGCATTCCGTTGAAAAACTGCTCCGATTAGAGCTTTGATATCAATCAAATTAGCCGTAACGAAAACTAATTTAGGACATTTTTGTTCGCTCGTTAATCGAATGAAATGCTGAGAACGTTCTGCTTCGTTGTTTGTCGTACCGAAAATCGCTTGTCACTATTATGGAATGCATGCTAATTTTTTGCTAGAAACAAATGATCGAAATTCAGTTCCTTCAATGTTAGCATCGCATCGCTTCGCGTCACGTGTGGCGCCCATTCTGGCTTCACTCTAACCGAGTAAAATGTGCAAAAATTAAACAAAGCGCACTCGATCTTTTAAAGTACCGCACAACTGATTTTCACAAGTTTAGGTTCAGATAAAAGGTCCCAAAATCCCAAATGGCCCTATCAAATTTTATCCGGATACGATTTCCACTTTCGGAATTACCGTCTAATAAGTCTCTCAACAATCTCGATTGGAAACTAACTTGATTCGATCGTCGAAATTAACCCAGTCGTCCCTTTCACGTCGTTTTCTCTGTCTTCTGCCTTCTTTTTGGTCACTAATTAGATCTACATGCCGTTTCTTACACCGTCGTTAGCCCACGCACCCACGCTTTCATCTTAATCGCTTTTCTCTGCTCCCAAATAAATAAAAAATGGCTGCCATTTTTCGGTTTTCGATCATTCTTTGCATTTTTCCAAATAACAATGATTATTTTTGGGTGCTGTTGTCGTATGTTAGAGTCTTAACTAGGAAAGATTCTTAGTGTCAATAGGATCGTAGTACTAGCCATGCAACGATTCTGTGCACTATGAATCGGCTGCTAAGTCTGATGAAACAGGATGGTCAAATTCCACCAAAAAATGTAATATGGGTAATAGCCTAATTGTAATTGAAGTTTTTTTTTATTTTCCAAAACTCTTTTCTTTAGATATAAAAGTGAAATATAAAATGACCTCCGCCCTCTTGAACTAAGTACATGGAAATTGGCAACCATGTTTCCCGCATAGCGTTTTGGCTACCTGGGCAGCCATGGCCACCAGAAGGCTACCAAAATTGATTCAGTTACGGTTGTCAAATCCAATTTGACAAAACAAAGTCGCCTGTATCCAAGTTAGCCGAGCGTTTTCATCTTCTCACCTTCGCTGAAAATGTCAAAGATTTCAATGTGGAAAAATCCTGGTGGATACGGTTGTATCGTTTGAGTTGTATTCCTGGCAGCGGTGAGGCAGCCGGTCACCAGAATGTCTGCCAGCCATATTTTTCCAGCTGGCAGCGTTTAGTCAGCCATCTGTCAGCCATGCGTATGCGGGTTGTAGTTTTCAAAATCGAGAAGATGTCATTTTTGAATTGTCGCACATGCGCAATTCCTATAAATATATGCTTTCGATTTAATTTTATATAGATAAAACTGTAATATAGCATTGTTTTCAAAACAAATCATATAATTTTCGTGACATTGGTATTAGTACATGGGGTTTAAATTATTTGAAAAATACATATTCTTATTTAAAATGGATTCAGTGCCTTACAATAGCGAAAATGCGGGATTTGTAAGTACAAACGATAAAGCATTTTTTATTATTTCGTGGATGGCATTGTAAAAGTCAGCTGTTTCTGCTTTTCTAATGAATAAATAACATGAAGAGAATTGTCAGTTGAATAACTACCCTTGTCATTAACATATACAGAACATATTACTAAGTACGTTAAATTCTAGCTATTAGTGCTAGCAATCTGATTTTTTACTAAATAAAAAAAATACTTGCAAAGGCGGATTCTGTATGAATTACAATAAGGCCTCGTAAACAAATTAAACATTCTAAATTATTAAAGAAAATCACCTATACAATTAATTCAAAATTTTGAATCCATAAAAAAAAATTTTGAAAAATCATTTATTATTTTCTTTTTATGTTCTTACAATGTTTTACTGTAATATTATCAATAATGTTCTGTGAAATTTTCAAGCCTATCGAAGCGAAACTCAGCAAGTTATGGGCCTTTATATTTACATATCTCATACTGCGAAGAGGTAAGAGCTCGGTACACAGGTCCAAGAATTCTACTTCGATTGACTTCAAAACTTGACAAAACATTCTTGAAATGTTTCATTATGATAAATTATAATAGAAATTGAAAATGTTAGACACTGCTCCCTGGAGTAATGAATTGTTTCCATTGATGTTGATGTTGACATCTTTATTTTCTATATAGGGGTGCAAATCAGAAACTCAAAGAAAAATACACGTAGAAATATGGTCAGGTTTTAAACACTTACAGCTTAGTATGTTTTGTATCAATTATTAATATTATTTCATTATTTGATTGGAAATATTTCTAAGATTCGATTTGAGTGTATCAAGTCGCGTATTTTCAATTCTAAATGATTGAAATTTTGATTAGTAGCGAGCAGTGTCGTATTTTGTCGGCTAAAAATCTCCGGCATATCGGATTTCCCTGCCATAGACGACGGTTTTGAAGCAGTTAGCGATATATCAAAGTGAAAGCATCGCTCTGATTGGTCAATCGATGCAAAAGCGAAACTGTTGGAAGCACGCGAATTTATAAATAAAAGCGAAATTATAGTTAACGTTTCAGTCCTACGCGTAGTATGCTTGAGGTAGGTTGTTGCTAGACAGCAAGACAAAAAGTGCCATAGAATGATTTGAAGCTTTAATTGGTATGCCCTCTCTTGTGTCATGCAAGCTCGGATGAAATTCCATGTTATGTCGTGAAAGAAGCTTAAATATCAAAATCGTATCGCAAGCAGTGCGGTGAAGTTTCATTTTCAATCGAATAATATAAGAGGAAAATGAAATTTATGACCGCTGACCGTCAGCGTATCCCTACTAGGGTAACAGAGGTATTTTAGCCCACTTTATGATTGATTTTATGTTGGTCCACTTTGTAAAAATATCCACCAAATGTTGTAATATTTTTGAAAAACCCTTCCGCAATAGGTAATTTATTGTAATTAGCTTGAAACTGACCCAACATGGGTTACTTAACATTGATTAAACCCATAAAGTTTGACTTTTGCTGCCATTTTCAAGTGAAGCTCCCAGAATTCATCGTCAGTTGAATAATCGTACCTAGTCATTTGAAGTTTTGCTTGCTCAGTTTCAAGCGCCAAGTAGTATAGCTGCTTCATTGTCTTCGCTCTTGGTAGTAAGCAGATTCGAACGAATACAATTATAAATGGAGTAAAATTTTAAAAATGAAAACTGAAGGAGGAAACAATTAATTTATGTGTATTCTGTGATTGATATTTCACCTATCTGATTAGTCTTTCATCTATTATCTTGAACCAATTCGAATGTTTACATGAACCTCATTTGAAGGCCGCTCTCACACTATTGAAAGAGATATTTTGTTACTTCAAGAGATCAACTGACGGTGGTTAAACTGAGCCTCGATTGAAGAGAAACGAGTAATAAACTGAATGCTACTTGTTTGGGCCGTCAGCAAACATTGTGTGTGTCAGAGAGTGAAGTTTACTGCAGTGGAGAGATCGTCAATGTGTTCCACATTCAGTATCAATTGAATTGAATGAAGTTTTACTGCACTGATCGCAAGTATGGTCAAAGATATAATGGCATACATTTGGGATATTGGTGTAATTTCGTCGGCTATAAAACAAACAATGTTCGGTTTTGGTTCCTAATCAAGATCAATCTAGGCAGACTCTCGTGCAATTGCGGATTCAAAAGTGTGACGATTGATTGAACTGTTTGATTGTAGATCATTAGAAATTTTTGTTACCTTGTTCCACATCAATGGCTCGAACAACCCCATGGGACTGATCCTTGTAGTTTTATAGATAAAAAAAAAAACTTTAAACGCGATTTTCTCGAAAGCAGGTCCATCGTCATTCAAAAACTACTGCAGCAATTTTTTTTCAAATTTTTCACACACTTTCTACATATAAAAAATCAAACCCCAACGTTTGCCTTTTTGTTGTTTGTTACTTTTGGGAAAGTTTTACAGCAACAAAATGGCGATTTTTGTCGTGAGAAATCGTAATTTTCACTTTGAACAATCACCAAAAATTAAAAAAAAAACAAACAGAAACGTTGGGTTCTATAAAAACTTCTACTATAACAATGCTACATGGTCCGGCACTCGAAGTGTAACCAATTAAAAAGGCCATAAATTCAGTTTGGAAAATTACTTTTACTTAATTCAAAGTACAAAATGTGTAAAAATAATACAAAATTCAGAATCAATTCACTTTTGCTCGACATGACCACCTTTGACCTTGACTATGGCCTTGAGACGGTCAAAAAACGAATCGCAAGCTGCCCGAATGTGACTTGCAGGTATTTTGGCCCACTCGCGGACAATAACTTTTTTCAGCGCCTCGAGACTGGTGTATTTTTTAGTTCGGACTTTGCTCTCCAAAATGGCCCAAAGAGAATAATCCATTGGATTCGCATCTGGTGAATTCGAGAGCCATTGTGTGGACGTGATGAAGTTCGGAACGTTGTTTTTCAGCCATTCTTGGTTCACTCGAGTTTTGTGAAACGGTGCCGAGTCCTGCTGAAACGTCCATGGTCTGCCACCGAAATGTTTGTCTGCCCACGGCTTCAAAGCAACCTCCAGAATACTTTCCCGATAATATGTCGCATTTACCTTGACGCCAGGCTCGATGAAAACGATTGGAGAGCGCCCATCTGCGGTTACAGCGGCCCAAACCATTATCTGTTGCGGGTGCTGCCTCCTGGTGGCCAATCGATGACTCAAATTCTCGTTTGAACGGTCGGTCAAGTAAACCCTATCGTTTTGAGAGTTTACGAATTGCTCAATTGGAAAAATTTTCTCGTCAGAAAATACAATGTTCGGAAATTGACCGCTTTCGGCCAAACGAAGCAACTCCTTCGCTCTCTCAAGTCAAGATTTTTTTTTCGCGTTCACTTTTGGCAAAATACTTTCTTGCGCTTGTAAACAATACAACTCCGAACTGTCATTTAGCAAATTTTTAGAGAGCTGATGCCCGTGCGTCAGCTGCGCGAGCGGTCTGAAGTTGGTTACACTTCGAGTGCCGGACCCTGTACTTTGATTTGTTCGCTTCTGATTAGTTAGTTGATCAATTGTATGAGCATCCTCTTTTCCACAGTTTTCGCAAAAACAAAGAAGGCATCACTTGATCTCGATTACTGTGAATTTCACACAACGAAAAGTGCACAAATCTAACCAAACTGTTCTAGATTTGCACTAAACTGAGGATATCTACCTTCGATTTGCGAGCACCAAATCCTAATAGTTCTTTAGAAAATTTTTAGAGCCATTAGAACGGCTGATTTTGTGTGATGCTTTCCACCGTTGTTTTTTTTACCAATGCAAACGACTGGCAGCTGTGACGTAATCGCTCTTGTCGGAAGCGAAACTAGCTTTGCAAACGACACAAAATACATCTGCTCGCAGTGGTGACAGAATCCAAACTGATCCAATTTTTGTTGAGAGGTTACTTTTTACGTGATTTCGTTTGTAGCTTTTTCACTAATGGACGGTCCTAACGGCTATAAAAATAGCCGCATACAGAATTTTAATGTGGATTATTTCATTTCGGATTTGCATAATTTATTGAAAGAAACTATCAATATACTGTACGGATTCGTTTCTAGCATTCAGAAGGGTCAAATTGTGGAACTCACTACGATATTAAACACTGTTCGGAACATTTTCTCGAACGATTTGTTGTACAGCAGCAGATATTTTGTTCTCTTCCTCAGAACGCGTTCTGATTAGCTGGTGTTGACATGGGTCAAATGAGACAGGTTTTTCAATAGTGTACTATTGAAATACTTCAATGCTGTTGATATACACGTTTTATTTCGATTCTATTGGTAGTTAGATTATATAAATCCTTTCACAGATCACTGAGCTATGAGCTTTCAAAATACGAGAAAGGCAAGCGCGCCTTATGCAATTATCATCTTTGATACTCGTTTATAAAAAAAACATTTCAGAAAAGTTTATTTTTAAATTATTTGAGATTATGTCACATATCATATTTCCGACGGCATGTTACAAAAATTTTGTTGATTCGTTAGATACAACAAGAGATCTTCACGATAAAAAACTTATCACTCTCTCAGAGGGTAAAGGCTATAGCAGGATAAGCATGCGAAATCTGCCCCCAAAGGGAATTCATATTGTTATACCACATTCGAAAGGTCATAGACTGGAAACAATTTTCTCAAAGTTTCAACCCTTTAACTGCCATATTGATGGAGCTAGGGTGGTTCTATTGATTTTTATTTTATTTGAT